>NW_027526295.1:23898998-24498998 GCF_048455015.1 Haemaphysalis longicornis | reverse complement strand
AGTGGTGGCGGGCAGTATTCCGATAAACAAAAAAAAAACCCAGAAAAAACCCTTTTGTGCAATTAGCTTAGCTTTTGGGAGGACGACATGGTCTTTTTGCATTATTTAAAGATCGCCTAAACGATGCGACCGGGAGATTTAACGGCAAAATACCTACGTCAGCTGAAAAACGTCAACCGCTGGTCTACAGTTTATCTCTGGAGAGGTGCGAGGAGAATCGCGAGAAAGAATAGAAGTGCTAGAAATGGCGTCTGGCGGACTTCTAAAGGCGCAGCTGGAACGTCGGACCGGCCCGAGCCTCATGTTCACAGAAGGCGAGAGACTAGGGTACCACGCGTTCTCAGGAGGTCTCCCAATGTGTTTTTCGTTAACTATTAATTTTAAGGAGAGAGACTTGGTATAAACGGTCCGAAATATTGTCCCTGAAGTATGATCAAAACGGCATAGCTGTCGGTTGCAAATGTCGCACGTTAATTATTGTATGGTAGAAGGCCTCTTAGTTATTTTTCACTATTGCGTGCTAGAGCATCCAAGTAAACAGTGTAGTTGCACTCAGCATGTGGTCCGCCTATGAACCTGATAATCCACCTAGACAAGACCAAATACTCCTAGAAACAGCAGCAGTGGCGCTTAAAATTGAGACAGGCAGGACAAGGAAATTTGGAGAGGCATATGCGGCACGCACTTCTTTTTAGTGTAAATTTATTCGGAGCGTCTGTTTTTAGCTTAACGGCAGCGATATTTTTACGAAATCTTCGTTAGTATTACCGCTTGGCAAATTAAAAGGGCTCGCATATGCGCCGAAGAATGAAAGAAGAACAAGAAGAAGAGTAACAACAAAGCGTGCGGCTGCTGTTCCCACCGAACCGAGCCAACTTCGCCCTGCTTCCGTTTCGCTGCGACAACGTTTTAGCGCACATTGCTACGACAGCGCAATCATGAGTCACGTGGCTCACCAATCACGCGGGTGCGTATACATACAAGTAGACGGCCCCCATTTTTCGGGCGTGTTTGTTCTGTACGGCTGTGGAAAATGCTGACCCGGTCTTTCTTGGCAGGGACCTGTCCCCGGACTTGCCCCAGACTGAATACACGTGAGTTCAAGCCAAGCCATTTTCTCGTATCCTAGCTCCTTGTTAGTGATAACGCCGCTTTTAAACACTTGCACTACTTGAACAGGAAAGGTTTGATCGATCTGTCTTTGTGTCTATCCCTCAATTGAGCTCTCCGGCCAAAATGTGAAAGAATACTGGAACGAGAGGTTACTATAGCAAAAAAACTGTTCCGAACCCCTAAATCTCACAACATACTTTATCATCGTAAACATTTTTGAGCAAATAGCGAGGATTAGGCGAATTTGAGGCTAAAGACAATGCACAACCGGTGCGCGCAGTGTTCTTTTTATTGAAAAGATATGCATACTTGATATTTGCCAAGGAAGCTGAAAATAGGCGTTGAAAACAATATTTTGACCCTAAAAGGCAAAAAGACCTCGTTGGCGTTCCGGTGGTGTTGGAAGTTGAACAGTAACAAAAGATTACAGTAAGTGGCTCGAGCCGTGAACGCGGGAGAATTGAATTGACGACAGCATACCTCCTCCGTGTTTTGCGCGGGAGGAGTGAAAAGGCAGGAGAAGATTGCCGCTCGGTTCCATCCGGCTTCATCCGGTCACTGCGCCGAAAGTGCTGTCTTTCGACGGCAGTGGCGGCGCAGTGACCGGTTAGGGGTCAAATATTTAATTAATACATTTCGCGGGATTCCTAAAAGCATGGAATTTCTACCTATAACAGCGAACAGCAATTCCGTTCGCGTAACTGTTATATGGAGCTCCCAAACACGGCATTGTAATTAGTTTAATAAAGAAAATCAGAAGAACCCTTTGCCTGGTATTCTGAATTCCTCCTAGAACTCGGGCCTCCAGTCGAGGAAACACTTCAAACCGGTTCTCTCATGTGAAAGCATTGCGGTAACCTTCACTCGGCCGAGTCGAGGAAACATGGATGGAGTGGAGGACATCCTGAGAATACGGCCATTTAACTGAAACAAGCAAAACAGAATGAATTTCCTAGGAGAGTCTACCAGTGCCGCAATAAAGATTTACGGAGTAACTGGGATGCGGCGGAGGGCTGTGAATTGTAGATGAACGCGCCAACTGCACACGGGTAGTCTGCGATTGACTAAAGAGTTATAAGAAAGTCTTCCCCCCACGCATAAGCCATAAACGTTTGAATGCAAACCGAGGCCTTTGTAATCCTTACAAGTGCAAATGAAGTCGTCGATAGGCCCTGCGTATCTAGTCGCCTCCTTTTGTCTTCGTTTTCTGCGCATTTTTTTGTCGTAATGTACCAATTATCCCGAGTTTGTATCCTGCGTATATATAAACGTTCCCGCGAAATACCAGGAGCACCGTACTTTTGATCACCCACGGAACGTCATTTCGTATCCCAGACTGCTTTATTTACCCACCGTGTTACTATGTGAGACAGCAGCATCTACGAACTCTCTTTCCAAGAATAAGAATAATCAATCAATCAATCAATCAATCAATCAATCAATCAATCAATCAATCAATCAATCAATCAATCAATCAATCAATCAATCAAGCAACCTTTATTAAAGTGCCCAGGAACAGCAGAAGCCTTCGTGCTGGCGCACTGTGAGGAAAAAAAAAACGCCGCCTTGAAATACATCAGCGGCTCACACAAAACCAGCAAGGAAAAAAGGTGGCTGAGTGAAGAAAAAGAAACTTAAATACTGCAGATAATACAGTCAAAAGTGGTATCCAAATTACATTACACAACTAACCGAGACTGCAAATTATGATACATTGCAAAAACACATCGTACAATGAACATGGCATTAGGATGAAGCATCAGTTACACAAAAATGTATAAAACAAAGTACAGGAAGTATTTGTAACTATTTACAGAAAGTGATAAGTTATAAAACATTTGTCACTGGGCCCTGCTCGGGCCACTTAAAAATATGCATGAAGAGTTGACTACAGAAGTGTGTCATAGTACATACAACGATTACGCTCGCAGCACCAACAACATATACGAACAAATGAGAACAAAAAGAACAAACACATGAGGAAAATAACTGAAGAACACTACTATTGTCGAAATGAAGTTACCGCGCCACGGCTAACAGCCCGGCCAAAAACCCCCCAAGGGGACGGCAAAAAAAATATTAATAATACCAGCAATATCTTTCTTCTTAATGGTATAACAACATTTATTAGCGCGAAAGTTGGTTTATGCGGACATGAGGGCTAGGTAGAAAGCCCGAAGCGATCCTGGAGGGCTTCAATGGTTCTTACCGACCCGGTAAATAACAGTGTAAGCACAGGACTGTTCGACCTAACTCAGGCCGCTGTGCTTTGGCCAGTTTTTTTCTTCACGGCTTTCTCCGGCAAACGTGCTTGCCCGGTGTCCAAATGTGGGCCTTTTAAAAGGCCGTACACGGCGATACTCCCATGGCTATCCAACGGACAGTTTCCGTCTGCCAGTCGACTGTCTTGCGTTCATACGGCCAGACTCCAACCCTAGGGCTCCGGCCATTCGACAGCCGCTCGTGTGCGGCCCCAGTACGGCCACCGGAGGTTAGCCGAGATGCGGTCATTAGACCCCAGCCGGCCGAGAGCTGCTTGAGGTTCGGCCATGCTACGGGCATTGGAGTTCAGTCACAGTACGTTAACTGTACTGAGCCCGGTGGACGACCACTGCATGTAGCGCAACCAGATGACTCAGTATCACTGTACAGCAGCACAAACCAACCATTTTGGGTCCACTGAGCCCCGATCAAAGTTTGCTCGCACGACACCACCAGCCATCCAGCCTTCAGCGCAGCCTTGCTTATCGATAAACCTCATTTGACAGCGCAATTCATTTATTAAACACTGCTCACAACTTGTTGTTCCTATAATTGCTGTGCCTCTTTTACTGTCATATGCAGAAAATATTCATTTTTTGCTGTAGCTGAAACATTGTACTGTGCAGGTCCTGATATCATCCGTGCAGCGGCCCAGCCCAGCTTTTATAAACAGCGGGGAGGGGGGGGGGCGGAGAGGGGGCGGAGGGCGCGCACTTAAGTGGGGTGAATTTTACAGAAACGAAAGTACCGCTTTTAACCATTCTCTTTTAGTACAATCTTCCTAAACACTTCCATGGTCTGACTAAACCAGCTATTTTACAGCAGTTGCTTGAACAGTTCAATTGTATATAAAACCGGCACGCGTGCCTTCACGAAGCGTTTTGGCACTCCACAAAACACTCACGTACATTCCACATAATTTCCTCCATACGAAAAGTATGTCCAGTTTTTTACCATTTTTCTTAGAAAGAAATTTTATACTCGATCAACTTTTCTGGTGAGCTTTCACAGGGCCGATTCTAGGAGAGATTGAACAAGTACCTTCATTTTCAATCTATTTTTGAGGCTGTTTCTATGTGTTATGTGCAGAGAACTTAATAGTTCAAAAGAAATTAACTTTCCTCTGATGTCATACTTCGTTGAAAAATTGTAGACGTTGCGAATGACGCCCTGCTTCCGGGCACTGCAGTTCTATCCAGCTTTGTGTTCACGGAAGGAATGGCGTAAGACTCGAGTTTTGTAATTTGTTTCAAACCAATAAAATAACAATGGTAGTATGCATACAGCGAACCTCTCATACTGCAACTAATAAAACAGTCAATATTTCATTGTTAAAGTTATAATGCGTAAGGCTCTCAACCCCTTGGGAAGCGAACTTGCGGCTCGGCCCAATGTACACACACTTTTCTCCATATTTACAGTGTAACATGGCATTTCTCGCAGACCCTACTTTGCAGCCTTTACAGCCCTGCTTTGCAGCCTAACCGTCCCAGCCACCCCGTTTTCGCACTTTTAGCACCGTTAGTTGCTGCTGGTTAGACCTTTTTGTTACGGCAATTGGCATTCAGGGAAAAAAACTTTTGTACCGTGATATTCCCATTTGCTAAAAGATGCCCGCAAAGAGACACTTTTCACGGGGTCTGCATTTACTCTTTTATTTGATACTTTCTTCGCCTTTGCATGACTCAGAGCAGGGGGAAACATAAAAGCAAGCATCAAATTTGAGACCAAATAACACGATCATTCTACAAAGCGCGGTGAAAATCGTCATTAGAAACAATGAATACAATTATAATTGGAAGATAATTTCACTCTCGTAGATCCAAGAAAACATAATTCGCACAAGGCGTCACGTTTAAACGAAAGTCAGTAGTCCAATTTGGGATATGTAGAATGGTGCTTGGATATCCTTCTCCTCATCGATTCCAGTTTTCAAATGATAGATATGAGAAAATTTCAACCTGAGGTTTCGTCTGCGATCTTTCACGTCTTACCATTTAAGCTTACTTTTGCTTTCCCTCATGCTAAGCTTACGATCACAATTACCTGCAATAAATCGCACTGCCCTAGTCTGTACGGTTTCGAGCGTATCGACCAAGCTCTTTGGTTTACGGATCCCGGAAAACACATCCGTACACCAACATTGAGCGCAAATGAGTGAAATGCGGTTGTTCTTTTTAAGTGAAATGGAGGTTCGCTGAAATTTTGTTTCAGAAAATCCAAAACACGTGCAGCCTTAACTTCTATGTTGTAAACGTGTCTAGATCACCTGAAACCATTCGCTAACTAAACTACTAGTTATTTATATTCCGTGCCCGTTCTTCAATCTGCGTGATATACACTATATATATTCAACTGCTATGCACGTTTCCTTGTAACAGTGGCGCGAACACACTTTTTAGCATAAAGCTACGTCTCTGAATCGGCACACCAGGATGCTATTCGATACTTCAGGGTCAGGTATTCGCAATCACGTTCATTTATTTATTTATTTATTTATTTATTTATTTATTTATTTATTTATTTATTTATTTACCCTCAAGGTCAATAGACATTACAGAGGGGAGTGGGTAGGGAGAAACAGTAAAAATAACAACACTACGAAAAAACAAAACGGAAACAATAGTTATACAGTCAGCACGTTTTTGGTCATACAATGTTAGCTATTGCGTTCTTGAAAAGGTTGAAGTCTCGAATGGTTGCTGTCGGGTTTGGAAGGCCATTCCATTCCTTCGATGTACGTGGCGTGAAAGACTGCGAAAAGAAGTTAGTTCTGCAGGAAGGAATGCCGACTTTGTAGGCGTGATCCAAACGTTGTGAAATGTGATGTGGACGGATTATGAATTCATTATGTAAGAAGGCATGGTGGTAGAGGTTGTGAAAAAGACATAAGCGGGAAACTTTACGGTCATTCTCTATAGTCCTGTACACTACACAGTCATTCGCGAACATTGTGAACGAACATTTTAGGCCAATAGTAATATCATTTATATATACCAGAAACAAAAAAAACGGCCCACAACTGAGCCCTTGGGAATTCCTGAGGTCACGGGGACATATCCGGAAGAACAACCATTGAGAACGACTGACTGCTGTCTTGGAGACAGATACTGGGCTATCCATGCAATAACCGATTCTTCGAGTTTATAGCCCCGCAATTTACTAACAAGAAGGTCATATGGAACAATGTCGAATGCCTTTTTTGATATTCAACAAAATGCAGTCAACGCCTTTACGCTTATCTACTGCTAGAGCTGAATTATGCGGGAACTCAACAAGTTGTGATGAGCAAGAAAAAATTTGACGAAATTCGTATTGACCAGAATGCTGGAGATTATATTTAACTAAATGTATATCCCAAGTGCAGCTGTGCTCACTCTCAAACACCGCAACTAAATTAAAATTCAGACTTCCTCATTGACAAGGCTATGTTGTTATCGCAAATTTAATCCAATACTGGCAGTCATAATCAGGCAGTCATAAAATCAGAAGAAACAGTGCAGCGCACGAAGTTGAGCCTACCAATGTACAAGCTTATCCTCGTCTATTTTTAATACGAACAAAATAATGCAACACTGCGTTGCGCAGTATTATTTTCAGAAAAAGAGCCAGAAACTTGCGCTTTTGCGCATCTTTGCCTTTCTGTGTATGGGAGTGCTTGACATGGCGCCGGTTGAGCTCCTGCGTGGTGGCCGCTTGCTCGACGCCCTTGTCGGCCACTTATTTTCTGTGAACAACTACCATCCCGGGTCGGACATGTCTCGAGCTGGTGCGCCGATGAGGCTGGCGCGCGAGAAGTGGTAGCGCAATTAATGTCGAAGGTGGCACAATCCCTCGGGGTGGCACAACCCGTCGGGGTGGCACAATCCCCTTGCGGCAATAAATGGTATTCCGGTGGCCTAAAAGGTTAACTGGTATTGTCCAGTGAGTCCTTGCACCTTGCCGGTTCACCTATCACCACTTATTACTGTTTGACAAACAAAGTTCGTACATAGAAAGCGCAAAAACACCGAGCGGATGAAAAACTCGTCTGCATCGTTAGGTTCCCCAACCGCTTTTTAGTCGCAGAAGTTAAAACCGGACGTACACCGGCTTGTCTCCTTTCAAACACGAGTTGCAGAAGTGAATGGGTTCTCGGCGCCCAGACACATGCCGTTGTTCGACTAAACACCGCTTACCGAAGGAACAACAGACAACCTGAGACTTTATGCTGGTTGGCCTCCTGAACACCGATTGCTAAATATTATGCGGCCGTTCGCTTGCCGTAATTCGGCGAAGGCCGCCAACCGAATAAAAAACGTACATTGTCGGGCCGTACCTCGGCGGTCTCCTTCATAACAACGGTTTCCCGAAGAAATCCCGCTGGAATCCCGAAGAAGAATAAACCGATTAAAATTTCTTGCCGATCTTTGGAACCGCAAACTTTATTGACCCATAAATATATCTGACCTGTCCTTCTTCCCGGCCCACCAGGCAATACCACACATTTAAATTTACCCCATTGTTCGCCCGCCCAAACACTCATAAATATTCACTTTTCCCGCAAACAATATCCGACTGGAACGGTCTTCTTGCCTCTGTGTTCACTTCGCCTAATCTCTAGGCAACAATTGCTCAAATTTTTGTCATGTAGAATGTTTTTCTCGTATGCCATTCTTTTGCTGGTGTTTTCTAAGTTAGAGATTGCATAATTACATTTGCCTAATATGCTAGGTTTTTATCTTTCTACTCCTGCTTGGGCCCAATTCTGGCCTGCAGTATTGTCTAAATAAAAAAAAAACGAATATTCTGCCGCCGGACGCGTGGTTCACCATAGAAAGAGCTAATGCACGGTAGCCGCACTCCGGCCGGTCTCCTTCCGGACACCAATTGCCACAAGAATACAAATATTGCTCGTATTCTTGAAGCCGGTCGCTTTCGGTGCTTCGGTTGAGGACCGCTTTCCGAAGGAAAAACGGATGCCGTAAGGCCATACGTCGGCCGTTCTTGTTATGAACATCGGCCGCAGAAATTAAACTGAAGATCTGCCAGCCGGGTCCCTGCCGTGACGTGTCTTAACAGGGGCGGCCGGAAAAATACTGAAGTGCTGCTGGCCGAATTTTGGCTGCTCAGCGTATGATAAGTGGCTGCCAGAACCTGGGTGCTGGCCGCACATGTCAGAAAGCGGCCATAGACGGGCCGCTCTTGGGACACACTTTCTATGCTGCCTGGGAGCTTCTGGTGTCCCACTTCAGAAGAAATTAAAGGAGCCATGAAGACAAAACACAAGTTTGGTTCATTCAAAAGATTGTCTCGTTAGAATCACACTGACACCACTTTTAACGTAAACTTCGCTCAAATAAGCTACATAATTAGGAAAAACGGGAATGGTCATGCGACCCACCAGCTCATTTCCCGAAACAGAACCTATGATGTCACATGAGCTAAGCTCTGCGATTGGCGGAGGCTGGCAGAAGCAGACGCAAATTAGGTAGAGCTTACAAACTAGACGAACGAGCAATTTGCGCTTAAATTTAGGGCACATTCTTTACAAAGCAATAAGAATGATGGGACAAACAGTGGAAGTTACGAAAGCACATGTAAACATAGAAGTACTGATGCGTTCTGCTGTTCGTACTGCGCACAGCATGCTTGGTTTAGCTGCACAGCACTACGGGGCTTGGGGTTGTCTCAGACGACACTGGCCGATTGACGCAAGCAACGGTGTCTTACGTGACCCCATTTGTCGAGCGAGCACTGTTTCAGGGAACGAATATTTTCTCCCAGAACAAAAACAAGCCAGGTTTAAATGCGGGCAAAAACAAACCAAACGCTTGCCACGGTATGGTGGCGCCATCTAGGTTACGGAACGTAAAGAAACGCGGGAACAAACCAACACCGCTGTACAGGGTGGAGACAACCTTTGAACGGTCCCGTGCCGCCGCAATCGGGCCAGCGGGCTCAACGCGTTATTCTTTTCGTTTCCCACGAGACCTAGCAACGCGAAACAGACAATATGATTCAAACTTCTTCAGTAAACCGCGTTGCGGCGATAATTTTAGCTCGGTTTTGACACAAGGACTTGCTTTGGCGGCGAGCGAGCAACCGAAAATGGCGGCGCCAGCGTATATGTTTCTCTACCCTGTACGGCGGATGCGTGAATGAAGGTACACTAGGCTGCAGAGCGGTCGGTTTCAGGGATGTCACTTGGGACCACGAAAACGCACGATTGAGCGGGAAAATCAAAATTTTAACCTAAATTGTTTAATTTCTCAGTGAATAAAGCACCGTTTGTATCCGGACAAGCGCTGGGGGCACTATAAAACACGAAATCTTTCGAATAAAACCAACTTGCATTTTCTCTTCATGGCTCATTTAATCGTAACACCACGAGTTGTGCACTGACGTCACGGTGTTGGCTATACCCTCCGCCACAACGACCCATTCTGTGTCTGCAGCTGTTGTGAGCTTTTCTATTTGCCGTAGTCTCTTTGCCTTCTGCTTTCCGCATTGTTGTAGACATCAACTATAGCGAGAACAAAAACTCCATTTGATTTTAACACCAGCTATCCCATTACGGACACGAGACAGAAAATGGCCTTAAAACCATTACAGCATCAGTGGCAAAAAATAATATGCACGCTGACTACAGCACATGAACTCGGTTGTACTTAGGTATTCGTGTGGTCGCCATTTTACACTGGACCAAATGTGCAAGCTGCACATATGTATAAAAATCTGGACTGCCAGGAAAGAACGCGGCTGATTTGGACGCTCGCTTTTCAGCACAAAAAGGCAATTTTGTTCTACAGCTTTTGCCATGTTTTCTTTTAGGCGAAATAAATGCAGTGAAAGTGAAATATAGGAAAGCTATGGTTGTCCGCGAAGATGCTTCGTAATCTAAGCATTTTTTTCAAATGTCCTCATCATCATCATCATCAGCCTATCTAGAATCAAGTTAATATAACTGACTCTAGAGGAAAAGCTGCCTGGCCAGCCCGTGCATTGACACAATGCTAAACCTGAGCGCAGCCATGATGCCAACCTGACAGCGTTGCCCGCTGTCTTTTGCCTACTAGAGTTGACGGCAGTAGTGGGTATTCATCTAGCTACCAACGCATTTGATCATGGCAGCCACCGTTGCTGTGAATGCGCCGTGACAACTTTGCTGCGTAGGAATGTTGTGTGAAGTTTTTCCTATGGTAGGTAGCAAAATTTTGTGCCATTCTACCGCGTTAGATGATGTTTTGAATCATCCGCAACTTAGAAGGGTAGCGCGTTGATTAGCGGGTACTTCGTACGCACGGAGAGGTAGCTTTTGCGTATGCGTTACGGGAGTTCGGTCGTCGCTTCGGAGTCGAACACACGTGTTTTTGTTTTGTTTGTTTATGTGCTGCTGTGCACCGGAT
The DNA here is from genome assembly GCF_048455015.1 of Haemaphysalis longicornis. Classification (NCBI taxonomy): domain Eukaryota; kingdom Metazoa; phylum Arthropoda; class Arachnida; order Ixodida; family Ixodidae; genus Haemaphysalis; species Haemaphysalis longicornis. The sequence continues at coordinate 24,488,235 of NW_027526295.1, read as the reverse complement.
GGACTTCATTTCGGCGGCCCGTTGCAAGCTCGGGTCGTTGGATGTCGCCCAGCTGCTGGTGTGGGCGGTCGAATGCCAATTACCCCCCCCCCCCCTGCCCCCCCCCCCCAGTACCCGTCCGTCCGCCGCACTCCTATCCAGCGAAATCCAAAGCGATCGGGTCCGCAGCAGACTTCGCTCTTCGTCGCACCAAGCTCTTCTCCGCGCTTCCCCGTTCCCTTCGAGAGCGAGAGAAAATACTTTATTGAAACACATCCTGCGTGTTAGGAGCCGGCTCGACCGCGCAGGGCTCGTAGCCGCTCCCTAGTCTAACTTATAGATTTCTATAAGTCCGGGTGTAGACCTCGAGGCTTCGTGCCCGCCTTGCTCGGGCTACTTGAGCTCCCCGTCCATTTCCTCCCCTGTCTGGGGTCGGTCGGGTTTGGGTCGCTCTTTCGCCTTTGCTTGGCTAAGGCCGCTTCGAGCCGCTGGATGACCCTTCTTTGGTGGTTGATGTCCGTCGAACACACACACTCGCGCACATCCGGTGGGTACGTGTCTCTCGAGCACTGCACATTGTCCCCCCCGTCGCGCACTTCACTTTCACACCCCCACATGAGATGGGATAGCGTCGCTGTCTCGCGTTGGCACACACTACACGTAGCGTCCTCGAACAGGTCCGGGCACATGTGGCGCGCCAGCGCCGGTGTCAGCACGGTTTCCGTCTGTAGTTGTCGAAACCTGACTGCCTCCGCCCTGGATAGTTCCCTGTGCGGGGGCGGAAAGGCTTGCCTCTGGTCGCGGTACCATCGCAGGACCTCGCCGTAGTCGGTGATGGGTTCTGCGTCTTCTTCCTCGTTGTGGTCTTGTTCGCTGGGGTCCGACGCGGCTTCCGCCACGGCTCGGCACTTTGCGAGTTCGCGAGCCGCGGCATCCGCCTTTTCGTTGCGATTGCCGATGTTGGTTGCCAGCTCCCTGCCTGCGTGGGCCGGGAACCATTTCAGGGCTACGGTGGACCGGATGGGTGCCGTCCCTGTTTCTGCGATCTTGGCCGCTGTCTTCCACACCACGCCGCGGGCGAAGTTGCGGATGGCGGTCTTCGAGTCGCTGAGGATTGTGGTCGTTCCCGGGATGCGGAGGGCTGCTGAGATTGCAGCCTCCTCCGCTCGGTTTGCCGCCCGGGTGCGGACCGTGCTGTTGGTTAGCAGTTCCCCGGTGGATGCTCGAATGGCCAGCGTCGTGAAGGCGTCTCGCTTTCCGCGACACTTGGCCGCGACACTTGGCCGCGTTTACGAAGATCGCGTTGGCGTCTTCTTTGTACTGCCGGGCAAGCGCTAGAGCGCGCGCCGCCCTTCTGCCCAGGTCCCTTTCCGGGTCGGTATTCTTGGGCAGCGGGTAGACGACGAGTCGCCTGACCACTTCGTCCCGTAGCGGCACGAGGTCGTCTCCTTGTCCGTTGTGGATCGTGTTCGTAGGCTCCTGGGTTTCGCCAGGGGGTTTCAGGCCCGCTCTCGCGAGCAGCCTTCTGCCCACTACCGTGCTGCCCAGTCGCGTCAGTTGAGACGTTCGTTGCGCCTCGCTGATCTCTGAGAGCGTGTTGTGTGCTCCCAGAGCCAGCAAGGCCGTTGTTCTGGTTCCGTGCAGCAGCCCGAGGGCTCCCGCATATGCCTTGCGGATGGCGGCGTCTATCTTCTGCCTCTCCGCATTTGTCCATCGGTGGAAAGCCCCCGCGTATGCTGCGTGGCTGATCACGAACGCCTGCAGCAGACGCAGGAGACTTCCTTCTTTCATTCCTCGTGTTCGGGAGGATATCCGCTTCACGAGTCTCGTGGCGATGCCCATCTTTGTGACGATGTGCTTCGTTGCTGTACCGTTGGTTTGCACCCCGTCCACGAACATGCCGAGGACTCTCAGCCCCGGTACGTGCGGAATGGGTTTCCCGTCGCTTGTGTGGACGACGATGTTCTTGGCTGCTTCTTCCGCGGCCTTCTTTCGAAGCCTCCCGGTTGGCGGCAGGATGAGGAGCTGGGATTTCTAAAACGGTCCTACTACCGAAACCCAACAAGCCACCGGGCATCGAGGGACTAAGACCCATCTCGCTCACGTTCTCTTCGAGGCTTCTCGTCTCCCGGACGCAGCATTACGCCAGCCAACAACAGTGTTCGTGTGGTGTGTTGTGTGCGACGGAATCGACCACAGTGGAACTACTGTTCTCTACTCTTTCCTCACCTTTCTAATCTTTACTTTTCCCTCTCCTATCATATTTCCGCTACTATTCCCGCTTCCGGACTGTGTTAAATGCAGGTGAGCTCCCATGAGACCTTAATAATGTCTCGAGACCATTTTTTTCCCTTCTTTCTATAAAAACAAATCACTTCACCCTGGTGGCTTTTTTCCCCTGATTTTTTTCCTGGTGGCTTCCCCCTTATTCACGCATGCGCTGTTTCTGTACATGTCCTTTTGTGTGTGGTAAAAGAGTTCAGTTGATACGCAGCACTAGTCCTGTGTAGTCCTTGCTTTGTTGTCCCGTCTGTACAGCGCTATTTTAACATGTTTCACACGCCTCCTCCGTGCTCCTGCTCTCCCCTCCCCCCCCCCCCCTGTATGCGTCAGCTGATTGTTTTCGCGATCTATTGAGGTGCCCATTACAACTACTTGCTTTAATAGCGAATGGATGTGCGAACTGGACAACGCTTTCAAGAAATGCGTGTAAATGGAAATCGCATTTGTTAGTCCACTTTATGCTAAACAAACAGGCTTTCTGTGCCTGTGCCTGTCTACGAGGCCCTGTGTGTTAACTTTTGGATGCGTTATTTGGGTATCTTGAAGATATTGGCGTCACCGAGACTTTATAGCCCCCCTTAAGCGGTCAGTCTATGCTACGCCGCATGTCCCTTTATATGACCCTCTCTTTTTTCCCTCTTTCACCTACTACTCTTCTTTTTACTACTCATCTGTCTTTTCCCCGTTCCCCTTCCTGCAGAGTAGCATGTCGACGTACGCATGTTGGCAAACCTCTCTGCCTTTCCTCCTTTAATAAAGAGCTTCTCTCTCTCTTTGTCTCCAGTTGAAATGTTTTTAGGTAGTGGCCCCTGCATTAGCTTAGATTCAATAACCGTGACATACCCAAGCCTAATATTACTATGTTATGTGCATCATGAAACTCACTAAAGAGATTTTTTTCCCTTTTTCTAGGTAAGCTTGGAAGATTTGGCATTGGTTGCATGCTTGGGGACGTCACACAAGATACATTATTAATGTTACCAGGTTGCATTACGTCGCAAATAATCTATTTAATAGCAGCTTAAACAAAATCTCAACAAAAGCAAACCAGGGACTAGAAGATGTCATGTAGAACACGCATTTCCATTCCGTGTTTGTGGAACTATAGCTTTCTGTACTTCCAGACACAAAGAATGTTGTGCAAGTTTTCATTAGTCGCTGCAGGGCTCTTTACCTTCTAAAATTTCATTCCCCTTCTCCCAGAATAAAGAAAGAGGAAAATTCTGTGGGGAATTATATCCAGCAAAGCTATGGCAGGTTTAAAGCCAATAAACAGACAGGGCTAAAAGCCAAAAAGCCGTTTTGAAGAAAAAACAATTTCATGATAAAAAAAAAACTTAAGAGCTGGAGAAGAGAAGAACGAAATAAGCAAATACAAACAGAGGCAGCGTAAAAGAGCAAAAAATGAACAAAGCAAATGCAGTTCTACGAGTCAGTTAGTCACGCAAGCTTGCCGGTAAGGAGCAGACAGTTCAGGAGAAATTTAAAAAAATGAGAAATAATGTACGCTATTTATATCATGTGCACATAGAGACAGTCATATTTCAGTGGTTTCAGACAAGATGGAGCTGAAGTAGCCAAATCAATTCTTGCCTTGAAGCACACTGAAGTGAAAAGAGAGAAAAATAGTCACAGCTGCTGTAGGGGAGTTACCAGCATGCAGCATCTTTCGTTTTCCCATTTTGTTGGTTTTCCTGCTTGTTTTATGCCTTTTTTTCGCCCATGGTGTTGTCTTTGTACTGGTAATTTCCACGCCATGTTTTTTTATTTTCTTCCGGATTTTCTATGCTTTATTTTATACCAGTCCTTTCCTTTCAAGTTTCCTATTCCCATTTCCACATGTAGCACAGCCAGTTAGACAGTTCTTATTTCCTTGGTTAGCCTCCCTAGCTTTCTTCTACAGTTTCTTCCTTTCTTTACAGTCACACATTAGGTCATCTTAGCTTTGCTCTTACCATCACAAGCGTGTGTGTGCGTGCACGCGTGTACGTGCGTGCGTGCGTGCGTGCGTGTGCGCACGTACCGAGAGAGACAGACAGAGATAAAGACCACGAAAACCCCCATACCCTGCAACAAACTGCTTGTTGGCAACAAAACTGCTCGATTTCATTTTGTGTCGGGCAAGTAGCACTCCTACAATGCCACTATTGAGCAGCTGGAAACGAGTACGCGCAATAATTGCCGCATCTGATTGCGATATGTTCCCATAATCGGCATTGAAGCTTTTGTGAAGTGCCACTTTTTGTAGTGCAGCCTGAGTATGACGTGAGCCCGCTTCTTCCTTCAGGATGGGAACTCGCTACGGCAGAAGCGAGCACACTCACTTTAGTGACGAGGAGTACTACGAAGAAGGGAGGCGCCCGTGCAACGTCTTCTGCATGGCCGGATCCGTCGGGGTGGTCTTCTTCGTGGCCGCCGGGATCGGCCTTGCCATCCTGATAATCCGAAACATCGGTAAGACCAAGCTTTCCGCCTTTCCTAATCTCTTACTGACTTTCAAAGAACGTAGATAAAGTTTTATTGTGTGGATGAAGTAAAGTCTGCACATACACCTGCCCATGAATGACCTCTACCTGAACAATTATTGTAATAGTCCATTTGAACGTCCGTCGCTGCTTAACTTGAAACCAAATTGAAGCCAGAACACCACTAACAGATGGGAGAGGAGTGAAGGCAGACTTGCTGCTTCAAATAAAATATTGTCTGTTCAGAGGGTATGTAATGAGCTCCATTTCGCCAGCTTTGAAGAAGAGTTTATCACCCCTTTTCCGCTTCATATGCCCCTGTTCGCAGTAAATTTGTCCCGGGCATTTAGTCTCCAAGTACCTCTGGCGTACCAGAGTATTAAATGTGTGAAGTTGGCGGCTGGGGCTACCTCGGGTTTCTTAGGTATTTAATCTATGGCGACATCACTGAAACCATGCCGTATATGTATCCCCCGTAACAATTCCTGGGACAAGTTCGTATTCATTCAGAAAATTGTCATCTGTGCTAAAAATTTTCCCCTATGAAACGTTTTACAAATAGTCTATTGCCAAAATAACTGTCGATTTCAAAAATTTTTAATGGTTTGTCCGTTTGTTCTAGGTGGAACAGCAACTACTGCGGAGTCCACCACCACGGGTAAATCTCGCCTCTTTAATAAACCTGTGCGAGCGTGTAAGCAGCCCTCCTTCCTGTGGAAAAGTAGTGTCTGTGTTAGAACTAGTTCAGAGTGAGCGAGGGCTGGGAGCATAATCGAAGCAAGATAAAAATATATCAAGCTATCCTTCAGGGCGCGTAGGTGTGCCCTTACGTGCATATACGGCGAATGGTTGGTCATACGTAAAAAAGGCGCCTTAACCGCTACATTCCATTTTATTCTCTTTCGTCACTTTCGTTTCATCTTTTTGTTTGGGATTTATTTGAACAAGCACACTGGTAAAACAAGCCCTAGGTTCCCTAGAATCACAATTGTGCGTGGCTGGGGTGCCACTGTTATACTTGCGTGTTCTACACTTCCCTCGTCAGGTGGCACTCACTATTCCAACTTTGGTTCCACTCCTGCCAACGTGCGGGGATAAAGTGCGTGTAACTCACTCGTCCTACCCCGTGAAGAACAAGGGTTCGAATCTCATACGCACAGAAATGTGTTTTTGTCACAGTGGCGGCCACTTTCCGATCCGCATAACGAGTACAGCAGAAACAACAACGTCAATTTTACGCAAAATGCGGTCCCGATGTCTTCGGCCTAAAATTAGTAGTTGACGATGCTAAAGCATGCATGCTCTCTCGGGCTCGGCCTTCGGACGTGAACTATTCAGCCTTGTAATTACCCGACTTTGCTAGAAACCTTATTTCACCGAACAGTCGCAAAACGCGAGGAGAATCGAAAATGTACGGAGGTTTTATTTGTGTAAATGACTTCGCGTCAAGGCCAGCGGCATGTGTCATGTCTTCCGATTGATGAAGAAATCCGAGTGACTTAACGGCGCACATAAAGGGGGGTCGTTCACGCTGAAATTCTTTCTCTCCTTACAGACCAAAATGTTCGTGTGATGGATTTTGAGAGGGTGACAATAAAGAGCGCATGTAGAATCAGCAGGAGTTTGATGAAACGTTTTACAGTAAAAATTATATAGTATCCCCATAACTCAATTAAGATCCCAGCAAACCACGTTATGTCATGCAAATATCCCGGAGACGTCAGCAATCGACATTGCAGATGTCCAGGAGACGTACCGTTGGGGTCAAAATTACATATGCTCAACGTTGCTACAACTGCAAAAACCTATACAAATCAAACGAAGGATAACGTACAATAGACGTCTCATGGTACTTTTTTGTGCTGTTTACGGGATGTTATTTCAGTGGTACGTCTTATGGATATTGTAGTGGTACGCATGCAAGACGTATATAGATGTCTGCTCTACATTGGTTTTTTGTCTTTGGCACAAGCATTACTTTGTTATATTCATGACTTGTGTACGTTAGTATGATATTGTTGAGATGAACCTCTATGCCTGAAATTTAACTTCTTTATACATTATTTGGAAGTTTGTCCGCCCCTTTTTCAAGGTTGCCTACGTGTTGTGGGCATTTATACTTCAAATACATGTCTTACTAGCTATTCAGCACTGTTTGCTGTTACTTGTCACCTGGTTTCTAGAATAATGTTTTTTCCACTTTTTAAGCGCTGCATACTGCATGAAGTCTCATATGTGAAGTGCCAAGCTCACCACACTCTCGCAGAAGCACACGAAGCACAGCTCTAAACAAGAAATCTCGCATCGAAAACAACAGGCAGTAAGTATCAGCAAACCGTCCTGATCAGCGCAAGCGCCCTGCACACTAAGGCAACCGCAGTAGAGTCATCGAATTGTACCATACAGCAGGGCTGTACAGGCCTTCTGCAAATAAACTATCACTAAAACAATTACAAAATAATAATAATTAAAATGACAGTCTCCCATCCTATCTGTAAGTACTTGCAGCTGGGTAGTAAGAACGCTTTCAAAGTACACATAAAACACAAAAGAGTTCAGGTAGAACAGTTTATATTGACTTCCAAATTATGTTATATGCTTTCGCAACAAAACCCCTTTAGTTTTCATTCCTATCTGCCCTGACCCACGGGGTGCACATTGTAGAATTACAAGAATAGTACAAATATTCCTGACTATAAATAAGTCACACACAGCATAAAGGTTGACAAAAAATAGGAAAAAAGCAAACATGTAAACCAAGGGTAGAAGCACAAGGTAGTTATGAAACTTCAAGTATCGCACATTAAAATAATTGGGTAAAAAACAATGCAAGGAAAATGTGAAAACAAAGAAATGATTGAATGGTGGTCACAAAAACAAAGCAAATTTACGAAACTAAGTAGTTCACATCTAGTGAAAAGTTTGTGGAACAATAAAACAAAAGCACCTAGGAAACACAGAAGTGGTGTTGAGTGGTGGGACTACATGCCATACAAATTTAAGCTACTTTAAACAAACCAACATCTAGGGAAATGGGTATGATCTATAGAAAAGGTGTATATAAAGAAATGACTGCACGGCGATTACAAGAGCAGTAGAAATTTACGTCATGAAATGATTCCGACTTAGTGAAATGGCAGGACAACAATAAAACAACCGAAAACTTTAGAAAAACTTATTGAATTTTGGTTAGGAAAAAAAAGTTACATTACTTTAATATTTCACACTAAGTTATATGATTTGGGAACAGACGAAAAAACGGGGAACACGGAAAGGATGGAATATTAGTTAAAAAAGACAGATTTACATGACTACGTGATTCACATTAAGTGTTACGCTCAAAGAACAATAACACAAATTCAAAACGCATAAAAGCACGGGAATGATTCAATGATGATGATGATGATGATTGATGATTTCTATTGGTTTCCCCTTTGTATCGGGGTGATGACATGTCACCTTACCAAAAAAAAACTAATATACCTATGTTTTACACTTTTGGTTCAATACTAGCGCTGCTTAGGGCAGGCACAAAAAGCTTATTAGGCACAAAATACTTTTTTTTTCTGTTACAAGTGGTAACTGTCCTAGGCAATATTCCCCTCTCTGCTTTTCGTCCACCAGCATTCTAATCTTCTTTTCGTCCCCTCGACAGCCTTGAAGTTAACTTCCTCTGTGATACCTTTAAATCCTAGGGCTTCTGACAGCCCAATATTCCCTTCATGTAGATTTGGATGGATACCCTCACATTCTAGCACGATGTGCCGCATAGTTTCTGTTTCTTTTCCGCAGACCACGCATAGCACATCATTTTGTGAATACTTCCCCACAAAACTCTTAGTTCGCAGGCAACCTGCTCTAGCCTCAAAAAGCAAAGCACTGCCGTGGGAATTATCGTAGAAATTTTCCTTTCTGATGTTCATCTTCTCAGCCCTGTACAACTCTAACGACGTTTTGGCTTCCATTTTTTCCTTCCATTTATTCGTTTCAATCTGCCTTGCCTCTTTTTTGGTTACCTTGGCTGTTTTGGATTCCCCACTGTTCTTTCCGTATTTCATCGTTAGCCTTCTAGTCTTTCTTAACCACTGCGTGTCCACGCTTTTCAAGTATAGGTACCTAAAAACCTTAGCTGCCCACCTTCGTTGATCCATTGCCCTCAACCTCATCTCAAAGCATATTTTACTCTGAGCTTCTCTAACTTCAAACGACGCCCAGCCCATATCTCCCTGAACTGCTTCGTTAGTTGTTTTTCCATGCGCGCCTAAGGCCAGACGTCCTACCGTTCTCTGGTTTACTTCAAGGCGTGATAGAACGTCTGATTTTAAGCAGAGTACAGCATTCGCAAACGTGAGACCCGGAACCATTACTCCTTTCCACATTCCTCTTACTACTTCATATTTGTTATACCTCCACAGAGCTCTATGCTTCATTATAGCTGCGTTTCGCTTTCCCTTAACCTTAAGTTGCTCCTCGTGAGTACTTAAGTAGCTATCCCCTTCGTTTATCCACACTCCCAAATATTTATATTCCTTGACTCTAGGTAATTCGCCTTGCTGGATAGACACTACGTCGGTGGTAGCGTCATTGAAAACCATTATTCCTGATTTTTCTGCACCGAAATTTAACCCGAGGTCAGTGGCTTCCTGGCCGCAAATATTTATTAGCCGCTGCATATCGGTTTGGTTATCAGCTAAAAGAACAATGTCGTCTGCGTATAACATTCCCGGAATATGCTGTTGTACCACTTCGGCTTGCAGCATATGGGTTAGGCTAAACCCTACTTGACTTTCTTCCAGTTTCTTTTCTAACCCTGCCATGTAAAGCATGAACAGTATTGGGCTCAAAGGGCATCCCTGTTTCAGTCCCCGATGGATGTTGACCTGCCGGGCGCATTTCTGTCCTTCCCAAGTAAGGTGCACTCTATTGTCTTTATAGATTGCTATAAGGAACTGTACTAACTCGTCATCTAATCCCTGGAGTTTCAACATTCTCCACAGCCGTTCTCTGTTTACGTTGTCATATGCCCCTTTAATGTCCAAGAACGTAATCCATAGTGGTCTATTCTGTGCTTTCGCAATTTCAATGCATTGCGTTATCATGAACAGATTGTCATCCAGTCGCCTGTCTTGTCTAAATCCATTCTGCAGTTCCCCAAGTATTTCATTTTCTTCCATCCATGCTTGAATTTCTGATTTTATCGCCTGCATTACGAATCTATACACCACCGACGTTACTGTGAGTGGTCTGTATGACTCAATACTGGCTTTGTTCAATGGTTGTTCAATGGTGCATGCCTCCATCATCAGTTATGGTAGGGATTCCTGAACAGTTTGCGTTCTTCGTTGTGGTGCCAGAAACTGCCAAAGTAGTTGCAGACCGGATTGGTTGGAAAGGAAGTAAAAATTTTATGGTCCGAATGCTGAAAGAAATTTAATACCGCTTCTAGCAATAAAAACTGAGAAGCCGCAGGTTGTCCACAAAGCTGATATTTGCGCAGGATGTGACTGGCCCTATACATTGTGTGGTGAAAGAATTTGATGTCTGCAACTACACGAAGATATCTAGTTACACACAATACAGGATGCCACTCACAGGTGGAAAAAAGCGTGTTCCCTGTTTCCCAAACAAGGAGAAGTCCTGCGCCAAGTTGACCGTCAACAGTAGCTCGAGCAGGCGCCTTGTGCAGACTGTTGCAGAAGCACCTCCCTTGCAAGCCAGTTCATCAATCTAGGCATGGGTACAGGAAAATCTGTGTTGTTAATACAGCTTTTTAAGACTGGTATAATACAGAATGACCGCCTACAATTGTCCCTGAAAAAGACAGTGTATGACAGCTGCATCCTACCGGTACTCACCTACGGGGCAGAAACTTCGAGGCTAACTAAAAGGGTCTAACTTAAATTAAGGACAACTTAGCAGGCATTAGAACGCTAGAAGATAGGTGTAACTTTAAGGGACAGGACGAGAGCGGAGTGGATATAATTTAATGTCAGCATTGGCACTACTAAGGAAACCTTAACACTAACTATGACAGGAAATGTGAGGTAGCACTATATATAACAACTATATTTCGTGAATGGGGACTCTGAGGACATTTTAGCCCAGCTACAGGTCCCATCTGATTAAGCAAAATATTTTTCTTTGTCTATCCTAACCGCTTGGTGTATTGAAGTGACAATATATACACGGATGAAGCCATGTCCACAAAATGTGGAAAAAGGAAACATGCACAAACCCGGACAGCGTCACTGCCATGGACGTATACTTCCTGCAGCAGAATGGCCAAGTGGGCTAGTTGGTATATATGCATAACTAAACCTTCAAAAAGCACATCACTGAAAAACTCGTCATATTGTACTGTTCGCTTGTCCTGCTAGGCCTACATTTTTAGTTGAAGTATACGTTGTACAGCAGGAAGCATCAAAGTAGTGCAAGAAATTTTTACAGCACAATCACATTCACACATAGTCTAAGTTGCACCAGTCAGCAGCCTGCAACATGTAAGTTATTAGCAAACGACATGCCAGACACCAGAATCATACTCTGCCTTAAACTTGTGAAATCACAAATGATGTGTTACTCTGATCACCAAGGTGTGTTACACACTGCATTTATTACGCTGAAAATTCCATAAGTGACAGAAATTTAACAGCCATTCTTGAATATTTTTACTAGGTTCTGAAATGTTAATTTACGTTTGCGATGCTGCAGTAAGAGTATGAAGTACAATCAGCGCTGCTCCTACTACTGTACCAGTTACGACATGTGTAGTTCTGACGTTACAAATAAATTCGGGTTGCATACACCTTGTTCATTCCAACATTTCACGACCAAAGTGACCGTTCGAAAAGATTGAACACTCAATCGAAACGTGAAAAAAGCATCCAGATTGCATTTTAATCTAATGCTGTACTCTCGGAATTCACTCGATTTATTATTTTATTTTAATGCTCCACGCACGGCAATAATTCAATTTATTGTGCACATTGTTTAACCGAATACTATTATGACGAAAAAAACGGCATCTGCAGAAACTAAACAGAAAGCAATATCACGCTAAAAGTAAACGATGTGCGTGTGACGCATACAAGCTTATATTCGCACACGCACTTATATTTGCACTCTCCAGCTTCCCTTATTTCTTTTCATATCAACATATTCGCCTAGCAAAACCGGACAGAACACAAACACTTTACCAAACACAGGAATAGAAATTGCGGTAGAATTGAATCTCTTTACAAACGCAGCAGCCAGGTACAAACGCCTACCGACAAAACTGCGCAACGCACAAAGCGAGTCCCTCAAATCGTTAGGGCTAACCGCTTACGCATACCGAAGTTCGAGAGCAACTCTGCTACGTTAAATACATATGACAAGAAAACAAGGTTCACTAGTAGTAACTTACCTCCACTACTTGGCCGTATTTCTTCGTCCGGTAGATAAATCCATGGTAGTCAAATTACCGAAATAACGAAAGTTGAAGGCGAGCACACCCGTGCCTTCCCCGGCCTGTAGCACGCTTATCGATACAGAGTGCAGTTAATACAACTGTCGGACCACGGTGTCGGACGATCGGACTCGCCGTGCAGCGACTTCCTGTCTCGTGTTCGTGCGAGGGAAAGACTAGTTCGTGAAAGACATCCACCTTGATAAAAACGCGTTGCGAAATAGATGCCCAAGTTATTGTTAAATACAAATATTAGTTGCCGATTATATACAAGAAAAGCTTGACGTTGGCATTTTTTAAGGAAAACAGTAATTGTACCGACAATCTGAATTACGGCATTTAAGGCAATTTCAGGGTCTGCGGTGCAAATACAGCTGCCGTGGGGTTGTGGGCGCCGTAATTTTACGGTTTGTTGTGAGGCCGAAACCACTTGCAGCGTATTTTCCGCGCTTTCGCGCGTCGACATCGCCCCGCGTTGACGGCGTCGGCAAAATGTACGGTGACGTGAGCTGACGTGGGAGGAGGAGGAGAAGGAGAAAACTTTATTGAACAAGTAGATCGAGCTTCGACGTGGCAGGGGTCCTCAGTCCAGGACTCTGTTGGTGCGGCCTGCCGTCTTCACCCTTTCAGCGAGCCAAAGCTGCTTGCTTAGGTCCGAGCTGGCAAGTTCACTCTCCCACTGCTCCTATGTAGCTCCGCCGATGTCTATGCTGCTCGCCAGATATCAGCGTCGACGCAGGGCCAGAAAGCATCCGAAAGCAGGCGACATCGTCCGGATTCCATGTCCATCTTCTGGTTTGGGGTCATTCCGTTCGCAGAAAACAATGATTTTTTTAACGTGCGGTAATTTGGTGCGTTGAATTACAAGCTATTTCTGTTCGAAAGTGCGCATTCCTCCGTGGCTAGCTTGGCTTTCATCGGGGAGATCGCGTGTTTGGGATAGCTTTTTGCGAGTTAAATACGGGAGCTCTGGCTACATCGCTTGTAGTGTTAGCATGATGGGCTTGTCTGCAAGATCGGTGCGAAACGAAAACAGTTTATCGACGCCAGAAATCTTGCGGTGCATTCAATTTCATTCGCGGCTACCGTAGCTTGCATAGGGGGAACGATGAAGCGCGATAGCTTTTCTTGGCTTAAATAAGGGAGCTTTGGTTAGATCACTTGCAGTATTAGCAGAATTGACCTCGCCTCCAAGATCGGTGCGGAAGAAACAAGCGTTAGCACTGCCGAAATTTGTCAAATAGGACCAAAATGAATCACCATACAATATTCGTTGGCAGCCTCTTTTAGGGTATCAAATGCTTGGGTCCACGCATTGTTTTCCAGCGTCGTCGAGTGGATTGGAGCTTAGGTGCTGGTGCTGTGTTTTGAAAGTCTATGGCTTGAATCTTGGCAAAACCTCACAGATTTTTTTAGTTTTTTTTTTTGCAATGAGGGCGTCTTCGTTTTTTTTTTCAATGCAAAAAAGGGCAGAGTACCTTTTCGTTTAACCTACAAGTGACGTTTGACGGTAACCTCAGTATCAAGGCAGCCCCAAAATGTGTTTGCTCACACTTTAAAATTCATGAAGGTGCAGTCGGGTCGTAACATCAAGGTTAAATCAAGTAGCAAGTAAAGTTGTGCTAATTGCGTCGTCGTTCATTATCCTATCCTATTTTGTTAAGATTTGACGGCAATGACACCCCCCCCCAAAAAAAAAAAAAAAACCTTACAAGGCTCGTTGGCAACGTCGCTTGTAAACGAATTCTGCACTAAGTACCTGCCTCTTTGCGTGAGGTTCGGTATTGGGCTACTGTTTTGAAGGTCAAAGGTTCAAAGCAATAGTGGTGGATTACAATACTTGCACAAAACCCCTCGGTACAAAACCCTTACAAAACACATACAAAACCCCTGGGTAACTTCAATACAGTACGCCTGCGGAGAGTTTGAAAATAAAGTATCACAGATATAGCTAAAATAAATGTAACTGCGATAGACATGTTTGAAGTAAAAAACGGACATACCAGCAACATCTGAACGACGTCAGCAAAATATGTCTATATACCGTCCCCAAATGAAGCAGCAGCAACATCGAGAGTACGGCTTTAGCAAAGTTAAAAGAACGTCCGACATTAAGGTACCAGCAAGGTTATCTCAACATCCAAAAATTTTTATTAATATATTGCACGTTGTACGGATGTCTAATAGAGGTACTGCTGGGACATAGGCGTTCGGATCTTTGTGGGACGTCGCAGAGATGTTAGTGGTTTGCTGGGATAGTCTGGCGGACCGTGTCCCTCTTAGCCTCTGAATGTCGATAATCTATCGTAGCAAATAAAAAAACACAAATTGAACCGCTGAAAATTATCGCCCCCCGAACGTGCCGATGACTGTGAACACAAGTCTTGTACAGTCAAAACGCCAAGGAAAGGTTTATTTTTTGAGATTCGTAAGATACTTGGCGCTTTAAATCCTTCAGATAAACATCTACATTTTTCACGACACTTGCGAATCTGTTTTTTTATTCGTTTCATTTCAATTCAATTCCACTTTATTTACCAAGAAGGGAATACATTTTGATTTGTAATACAACATCATCTGGGCCCATAGCAACCTTGCTAGTTGCGGGCCCATGCAATAAATACATCATATTGTAGCAACTCAGCCTTTAAAGTAATTCATTAAGGCTTCAATACTTCAATTCAGTACGGACCACAAAAAAAAAGCGGTCTTCAGAACCGTAACACACCGTACACATCAATGTACTTAAACATAGCACATATACAATCATACATGCGCATGCTTACAAGTGCACATACTCATACATAGACATATATATGCTCACGTGAAAGAGAAGCAACGGCAAATCTAGCCTCGCAACGGAATGTAGCCCACAATTTGTCCAGGGCCAATCATTTAAAAAAAGAACATATATGTTTTACAGGTGGTAAACTTAGTTATATGGAGGTCAAGCTAGCGATCCGAAATTGTTACCTTTGATAGTGTTTTTCAACGCTCGAGAAAAATTGCGGCTTTCTTTAACGTCAACAGAAATAGCGTTCCATATCTTAGTACCAAGATACTGTATTGTACGTCTGCCATGCACGTTGTGTACAAGCGCTATGCTAAAATTGATGATTGCGTGACTGCGTGTTACTCGACCTGATTTTATGAAGATATTTGATGGCAAATGGCTGTTTTCTGACAGAATATCATGAGTGACGCAGGCTATTTTGTAATCTCGGGCGACCAAAAAAGGCATTATTTCTAGCTTACTGAATAAAGGAGCTGCGTGGTCGGTACATTTTGAAACGGTTATAATGCGGAGTGCTCGTTTTTGTAATTTTATAACTGGGGAAAGATACGATAAATATGTGCTGCCCCAAGTTTCAATGCAGTATATTAAGTGACAGTGAAAGACAGCGAGCAAGGGGAAATGCTGTCGTGCCTGGTATAACGTGAAACAAGCAAAACTTATTTTTTTACACAGGTCACTAATATGCTGTTTATAATTCATGGCCTCGTCAAGGACTATGCCGAGATATTTATATGTATCTACTTTTTGAATCTAATCAGTTCCCAGTTTCAGGTTTATTGAATTATTGCTCTTTGCACCTAAAGATAAAAACATTTTGAATACTTTTGTTTTAGTTACATTTAGCGTCAGCCTGTTTTCATCAAACCATTTCGCGATATTTTTTATGTCACTATTTGCTTCTATTTCTAGCTGCGCAATCCTATTTCCTACGAATAAAATAACCGTGTCATCAGCGTACATCATGGCTTCCCCTTTTACTAAGCAATTCGGCCAATCGTTTACATAAAGAGAAAATAGTATAGGTCCCAAGACGGAACCCTGAGGCACTCCACCTGCTATGGCTAGAAAATATGAACAAGTACCATTTATGGAAACACATTGTTTGCGTTGGGACAAAATACTTTGAATCAAATTTAGAGAAGAATCCCGGAAACCATAACAATGAAGTTTTTTTGAGAAGTATATCATAATCTACAGTGTCAAAAGCTTTTCGCATATCTAAAAATATACCGACAGCCATTTTTCCTTCGTTTAGAGCGGTATTAATGATATTCGCAACTTTAATAACAGCTGTGGATGTTGATTTGTTTGGACAAAATCCATGCTGCTGGGGGCTATAACATTATATCTAACTAAAAATTTAAGAATGCGCGTTGCTATCAGCTTTTCAAATAATGTATTTGTTGCAGAAAGTACAGAAATGGGTCTATAGTTTTCAATTAGATTGGCATCACCATTTTTATATACAGTCGTTATTTTTGCAATTTTAAGCATGTCGGGGTGCCTTATCATAGAGTGCCTTATTAAGTTTCAAAATTCGCGTGGTTATGCCATCATACCCCGATGATTTGCCAGTACGCATAGCGTTTATAGTAGACATTATCTCTCCTGAAGTAATTTCAAGAACACAAAAGAATTTACAATGCCAGAAGGCATTCTGAAGCTGCTCAGAGGGGGTAGCTGTAATGCAAGATTGCGGCTAACGTTGGTAAAGTACTCATTAAAGCTGGAAGACAGTTCTGCATTTGATCCACCAAACAAAGATAAATCCGGAAGTGGTGAAGAGCACGTGCTTCCCTTTATTACAGAATTTATTACCTGCCAAAGTTTTCTTGAATTTCTTTGGTTTGCTGCGATAATGCTACAATAGTATGCCTTTTTACTGCGGCACAGTAAAGCTGTTAACTTGTTTCTAGTAGATTTGTACTGCCAGCGATAATATTCATTTTCTTTATTTCGCTTGTGTTTTCGGTACCAATACTCTTTAGTACGAGAGAGGGTAAGGATGCTCTGTGTTATCCAAGGGTGGCTTGGTCGCTCGTTCTTACGCGGGTGAGCAGGAGTTATTATTGTGCTATCATCGAGCACGTCCCGAAATCGTTCGTACATTTTGTTCATGTCTGTGCCATTGAAAATTTCATCCGTAAAGCGTGTAAACTATCTCGCAGTCGACCGCTATCAATCTGATTGGCAAACTGAACAGAAGTTGGTACGGGCATGTCACAGCGAAATGACGTAAGGAAGAAAATAGGAAAGTGATCTGTGCCTAGACGCCAGAAAAAGTATCGCCGGCATCGTAGTTGCACAGCATGTGGTCGATAAGAGTCGAGGAATGATCGGTAATGCTTGTTGCGTGCGTGATGGTGTTTCTGAATCCGTAAGATTCATACATCGTTCTGTACACAAGGTTGGAATTTCCAAACAAATCAAGGTTAAAATCTCCGCACAGAACTGTTTTTTTTATTATTAGCAGCCAAGTTATCTAGGATTATTTCTAATTTTTCCAAGAAAGAAGGAAGCCGAGATTTTGGTGAACGATATAACACGCCAATTGTTAGCCCTATGCCTAGCTCAACGAACAGCATGTCATAATCAGAGGGTACTTGGTTGGTTAGGCGGGTACATGTGTTGAATTCCAAGTTTTCTTTTATATATATTATTACACCACCTCCCCTCGTTTGTGTTGGCCTGGAAAGAGACGCTACATTATATCCTGGAATATTTAGAACCTGGCCAGGTTGAAGCCATGTTTCTGTCAGCGCAATCACATCATAAGCAAATTTGTGTTCCCGTAGAAGCACCTATGCGCTATTCATATTTTTATTAACGTTGCGGATATCGCAATGCAGAATTGCTACGTTGTAGCTAGTACTGTATTTATCGTTTAAGTGTTCAAGTGAGGTCGTCATTTCTCGGTTTGACAGGCGCTACGCCTACACAATCTTTGCCAAGTCATCCTCAGAGGCTATGTGAACGATAGGCGAGTTTTCAGTTTTTCGCGCAAGAATCCTTCCTTGCTGTACCCAAGAGAACTTCCACTGTTTTTCTTTGCGCAAACTTGTTGCCTTTCCAAACAGAACTTTTTTTCTGGGCACAAATGCTCATTTATGTACACAGCTTCAGTCTCCTGGAAGCTGAAGTCTGACGCAGTAACCCTGTTCTTCTTAGACGTTTGAAGAACTTTGTTACGCGACGAGCGAGACACGAACTTAATCAAAATGTTTGGCTTAGCTTTGTCCTTGGAAGGCACCCGGTGCATCAGATCGATGTCCGACTTTTCCAAACTGATACCCAGCTTAGCTGTCAACGTCTGCACGTGTTCTTCTAAATTCTCGTTTGCAACAAACGGAATACCTTTAATTTCAAGGTTGTTTAGCCGGCTGTACTGTTTGAGTTCTATGACCTCAGCTTTCGTGGCTGCTAGTTCCTCTTTAAGTTTCTTGTTTTCCTACTTAAGAACCTCGTGGTCCGACCGCAGCTCCTTCCTCTCCGAGCAGCCAGTGTCCAAGCTACGCTGTATGTCGTTAAAAGTGTCGCGCACACACTTAAAAGACTCCTTTACGGCTCCTATGTCAAGTTCTAGCCTGCCTAAAGTTTCCATCTTATAACTCATATCCTGAAGTACTTTTGCCAGCTCTTTGACGGTAGAAGGCGGTTTATCGGCAATTGTCCCCCAAAGCAGCAGCGGACGACTCAGTGCACTTAGAAACCGAAATTAAAATCGACGTACCTGTAGCAATCACACAGGACGCATTCAGTGCGTGTTCGGCAGTGACCGTGCCTGAGTCGCCCGCTGCTGTGGTGCACCGTCGTCCTCCGTCGCCCTTAAGTAGCTGCTGCCTCCGGTCGCTTTTCATGCTCCGGTCGCATCTCAATGGGTCGCTTGCTTTTCAGCGCCCTACGTGGCATAAATCGCGGGAGCGAAGAGTTATACTCATACTAGCAACTTTTATATTGTTCAAAAATGTTTAAAATTAATAAGTGTACTAGCTGCCGTTTGTTAGGCTCAGCTAGTTATACACACTGCAACAATTTTGAGGGGAAGTGTGAAGGGAATATTTTCGCCTACAGCCTAAGTGCCCCCTTCGGTGAAAAACTGTCATTGTTGTTGCCATTCCTCGGTCACAAAAAATGCCGCCCGCTATAACTGTAAAGAAAACCATATCACAGATCTAATGAAACTTGAAGCCCTGCCTTCACAGATGCATCCCGGTGCGCTACCGCTGCGATATCCCGAACTTCTTTTTCTTCATTACCTTTTTCGCACACAAGACACGTGACGTTGTAAGTGGTAAAAACAAGCTCCATTCCATGCAGACGCGTCTTACTGCAACGACTGCACCGTTACACGCTGCACTGCACCGAAGCGCTCAATTCGCCGCTTCGGGTATAGTGCATTGAACCGCGTTCCTCGATTGCTCATGGTGCAGCCGCGGTGCCGCCGCAATGAAGAGAACCGCGGCATCTGCTAGTGTAGTGCACGGGCCCGGGCCGGCCCAAAAGCTCGAGCCCGGCTCGGGCCGGGCTCGGGTCGGGTAGCACGCATTTTCTCGAGCGCGGGCCGGACTCGTGCTTCAACCAAAATTTTGTCGGGCCATGCCGGTTCGATCCGGCCCGGGAAGTTCCTGAGCCCTGGCTATCCTGTGCCGCAAATTCTAAATTGTTGGCCAGAGAAAGGTTTCTTGTTGATATTTCAGGTAAAGTGAAAACAAAAAAAGGAAGTGCTAATTCACTACCGCGCCGTTAAAAGATATGACAAAACAACGATTGCACACAGAAAGCCTTCACATCAATAAAAGAAAAGTCTGGGTCCCATCAGTTTACTGGGAAAGAGCGGGCCAGAAAACAAGGGCACTCCAGCCACAGACTACAACATTATTGCATTTTCTCTCTCCTTTTCAACCTAAAACAAACAGAACAAACGTGACCTGGATTTCGCAGTGTGTGCAGAGTTTAAAGAAGCAATTTTGTAAGCAGAGCCTATGATTTTTTCGCGCAAGAATTTTTTAGAGCCATGAATAAAGCAAGAAAGAACAGAAGCACAGATAAAATCATGCTTCCAACGTAACTAGAGGAAACAAAAAATGAAATGGTGAAACCGGAAGCATCGTCTGATCAAGTTTCAGCGAGGAATGAAAGAACAAAAGGTGTAATATCTGTTGAATAATTGCAATAATAAAAAATCCACTTGGAATCATTTAAGGGGCCCTATTCTCGACTGCACCAATTCCCGGGAATTCTCTGAATTTGCCGGAAGTCTTTTCGGATTGGCTTTCAATTTTAGTCACGTTTCCGGTTGATAAAGCGGTTGTGTGTGCCTTCCTCATTTCGACGTTTCATGACGTTTACGGGCACCAGTTCTAAAGTTTAGATTATTTCTCTTTGCGGCAAGCGCATAATTATTGGCCGGCAATAAAAAACTAGACTAAATGCGCAGGACATGACAACGCAGGTCTGTCTTTGCTGTTCAACAACAATACTGCTTGCAATACACGCCCTGTCTCTGATTGGCTGAGAAGGCGTGACGTAACTTATACAGTTGGCGGGTGCGCTCACGTCACACACTGGCAACTTCAGCCTGCGTGAAAGTGACGTAATGTTACGTAACAGCTTGAAAATGCTGGCTGCTTTTGCCGCGAAATAGGGCAAAAATGTCCCCCACATACGGCGCTGCCAAATGTCCGCGAATTTGCAGCAGCCGCAGTTTCGCATGACGCGCGGTTTAAAGCATGTTTTCTACCGAAAGAAATAATAGTTTCGACTGTTTCCAAGTCACCGATCAGGGAGCCTACAAATATTGTGCCGTAGTTTGCTTTTATGTTTGGCAATAAAATAAAAATTATTTGTTTGGCGTAACCGCAACATAAGAGGGCAGTACAAGTCTTTCCATGACAAAGAGAACCCAATGCATGGTATTTGTCTATGCTCCTCCCAGTTAGCTTCTTGGTCGCATGATCGAACTCAAGGGGAAAATAACAAAGAAAGTGACTATTTTGTTCATTACAGCGCTGATTGAAGTCGAGCTTGACGAATGAGTGAATCGGCGACATCGGTGCGCTCCGCGGTTATTTGGCGTAGCGCTTCGCTGCTCTTATGTGTCATACAAGCGATGGTCGCGGTCGTCTTTTTCTGTGATCACGCCATAAACTTGTAACATAGCAGCAGACGATAGCATGGCGGTGGTGGCGGCCAGGAAGGCGATAACGCAACAAAGCTTGCATTGAAGAAGATAGCTTTACTATGTTACTAAAAGCGATTGAAAGAAATAAACAGATACGATAAAAAAGATTGTGGGATTTTCTTTAACTCCACATCCCCCTTTCGATCGCTTTTGGATCAATGTTACTCGATCGTCTTGTGGTGTTGACGCCAATTTTGACCTGCAGAAATGTGTTTTCCTTGCCAACCTCAGCTACCGTGTAAATTTTTGTTATACATGTCAAGGGTTTTTTATCTTTTATGAGCATTATATGATACTGTCACGAAGCCATGGACGACGCAGTTGTCTTGAAGGAGAAACAAGTTTATTGGAGCGAACTTGTTCTCCCCTAACAACTCAAAAGAATACAGAGGCGGCGAAGCAGCGGTCAACAAAGTGACTTGCGTCGGCGAGCGTCGCAGAATCGAATGCCGAGGCGTCTGCTCTGCAGGCTTTTTATCTTTCGGCGCGAGTGTTTCTGGAACCGTCGATTCACATCCAGAAAATTGTAGTTCACAGACGATTATTCTGGGCTAGTGACGTTAGGGCGAAACAGTTTGCTTATCTGAATGTGATAGCCCCTGCGGCAAAAAATAAAGAATGGAAGACGCGCTTTGCTTGGAACGCAGATAACACAGCCGGGAGTGGCCCGGCAGTAAAAACAAACAATAAATAAGCAAGCCCATACATGGTTCGCGGCACTACCCCCCTCTAAGAGTGCATCGACCCGATGCTAAAATAAAAGACAGTCCGAACAAACAACAACAACATAAAAAGTCCGTCATCTTTCATAGTAAGGTTTCAAGCGAACCACGTGGACGACTTCGGGCCGCGTGCGTCGTCGTGATGTTCCGGAATCACCATCGGGGATCACCTCGTAGGTAAGTTGGCCGACACGTCGTAGAATTTGGTAGGGTCCAAAATATCGTCGCAGAAGCTTCTCACTGAGTCCGCGTCGTTGGATGGGAGTCCAAACCCAAACACGGTCCCCTGGGTGGTACTCGGCGTCTCCGCGTCGGAGGTTGTAGCGCCCGGCATCCACGAGCTGCTGGCGCGTTGTACGAACTCGAGCCAGCTGGCGGGCCTCCTCCGCACGCTGAAGGTATCCTTGGACGTCGGTGTTGAGGTCGTCGTCTTCTACGTGCGGAAGCATGGCGTCGAGCATCGTAGTTGGCCGTCTTCCGCAGACAAGCTTGAACGGCGTCGGCTGCGTCGTCTCCTGGATAGCCGTGTTGTACGCAAACGTGACATACGGGAGCACTTCGTCCCAAGTCTTATGTTCAACATCAACGTACATTGACAGCATATCTGCGATTGTCTTGTTCAGACGTTCTGTTAGTCCGTTCGTTTGGGGGTGGTACGCCGTCGTTCATCTGTGATCCGTGTTGCTGTAGCGTAATATTCCTTGCATCAGCTCCGCAGTAAAGGCCGTTCCGCCGTCCGTGATTAGGACTTCCGGGGCTCCATGTCGCAGCACAACTTTGCTTATGAAGAACTTTGCGACTTCCTGTGCAGTGCCCCTCCGAAGAGCGGCGGTCTCTGCGTAGCGCGTTATGTAGTCTGTCGCCACGACAATCCACTTGTTCTGTGATTGTGACGTAGGGAACGGGCTAGAAGGTCCATTCCAATCTGTTGAAAGGGCCTCGACGGGACGGCGATCGGTTGCAGAAAGCCGGCGGGTCATGTCAGCGGCGTTTTTTGTCGCTGGCAGTCACGGCAACTCCGAACGTAGTGGGTGACGTCGGTTGTAAGGCGGGGCCAAAAGTACTTCGCCTTGATTTTTGCAATAGTGCGAGCTGTGCCGAGATGTCCGGAAGACGGGTCGTCATGGCACGCTTCCAAAATTTCGTCACGGAGCTCTGCAGGGATCACATGTAGGTAATGCGTTCTCGTTCCGGGGCTGAAATTCTTCTTCACGACGACTGAGTTTTTGAGGATGAATGCTGGCAAGTTCCGCTTGAACGACCTAGGCACGGCGACATTTCGTCCTTCGAGGTAGTCGATCATGACGCGCAAGTCGGGGTCGGCACGCTGCTGGGCGGCCAGGTCGCTCTCCGTAACGACTCCGAAGAATGCGCCGTCTTCATCGCAGTCTAGTGGTGGCAGGTCGACGGGGGCGTGGGACAGGCAGTGGGCGCTGGAGTGTTTCCTGCCGGATTTGTAGAGGATTGTAACGTCGAACTCTTGCAGGCGCAAGCTTGTGGGGATCCGTTTGATCCCCTTTCCTCCTCCCGCGAGCGCGATGTTCGAACGAGCGCGCTTTCCCGCGCACGTGACGTCACCTCGCGGGCCGACGCGCCGGCGGGCACCGACTGTCCTGCCGCCGCTGTCGCTCCTCCTCGCCCGGGAACCTGCCTCCTCTCCCCCTCTCCTAATAAGCACGACGCGCGCGCTTCGCACTCCCTCTCTCTCTCGGCTCTTGCTCCGGCTCTGGCCCCATGGATAGGGTAGATAGGGGAATGGAGGAGATGGGAGTCGGATACCGGGGCGTTCCTTGTCCCGGCTGGCTCGTCTCCTCCCCGCCGCGCCGGCCGGTCGGGCGCTGTTTGGCCCTGATCGGACGCGCAGGGTAGGCCTCTGGTCACCTTGCGAGCGGCCCGCGTGCAACCTCGGCCATGGTCGCCTGTTTGGGCGACGCCGTAGGACGCGCGTCGTTACAGTGTAGTTCTTAACCCGGTCTTGGCGTTATTATGCACTGTACGACTCGGCCAATAAACCCCGTGGTTCGTCCTGGCCCTTTGGAGCCTGTCGTCGCCTGTGTCGGTGAGTCGAACCCGTCGCGGCGTCTCCCTTGTGGACGCCGCGGACCTCTCTGGGGCATTTTGGATGGGTCATTTCCGGGCGAAGGGGGAACACCCTGAACCCCACTTAGCCCGCAGGGGACCAACGAGCCCACTTTGGCGCTTGACGTCTCTAACGAAGCTAGCCGGGGTCGTTTGTTATCCCGTAGCTAGGCCCATTATGCCCACAAGCTCCACCGCCCAAGACGGTCAGAGGGGTCCTTCAAATTGGCGAGCCGACACAGCGCATGGTGGTCTGTGACAACCTTGAATGGTCTACCATATACCTATGGGCGAAATTTTGAAATGGCCCATATAATTGCGAGGCACTCTTTTTCAGAGGCTGAGTAATTTTTCTCCTCCTTCGACAGACCACGGCTTGCAAAGGCGATTACTTTTTTGCCAGCGCTTTGCTTTTGGACGAGAACGGCACCCAGGCCTATATCGCTGGCGTCAGTGTGCATTTCTGTTTCGGCGTTTTCGTCGAAATGAGCTAGCACGGGAGGGCTTTGCAGGCGTTTTTGCAGCTCGCAGAATGCCTTTTCTTGGTCGTTTTCCCAGCTAAAAGGCGTGCTATCTTTCGTCAACCGTGTGAGTGGCTCTGCAATGCGGGCGAAGTTTGCGACGAAGCGCCGGTAGTATGCGCACAGTCCGAGAAATCTTCGCACGCCCTTCTTGTCTTTCGGCCTTGGGAAGTTCGCAATGGCCGAAGTTTTTTCCGGGTCAGGTAGGACTCCCGCGGCGTTGACGACGTGGCCCAAGAACTTCAGCTCCTCATACGCGAAACGACACTTTTCAGGCTTCAGCGTTAACCCCGATGTACGAATGGCCTCGAGTACAGACTCCAACCTTGCAAGGTGTTCGTCGAATTTCCGGGCGGATACCACAACGTCGTCGAGGTATACGAGGCAAGTGTGCCACTTCAGGCCAGCTAGCACAGTGTCCATGACTCTCTGAAACGTTACTGGCGCCGTGCACAGCCCAAAAGGCATCACCTTGAACTCGTATAGGCCGTCCGGGGTTATAAACGCAGTCTTCTCTCGGTCTCTATCGTCCACTTCAATTTGCCAGTAGCCGGTCTTCAAATCCATCAATGAGAAGTTCTTCGCATGGCAGAGGTGGTCAAGGGCTTCGTCGATTCGTGGCAGGGGGTACACGTCCTTTTTGGCGATTTTGTTTAGTCGCCGGTAGTCAACGCATAACCTTAATGTGCCGTGTTTTTTCTTTACGAGTACAACCGGTGCAGCCCAGGGGCTTTTCGATGGCTGTATAATGTCGTCATTGAGTCCGGATGGCTGCCCGCTCGTGTGAAGGGACACGATACGGTGACTGTCGGGTAGGTCGGGCTCCATCTTCAGTTATAATACGGTACTTCGCTAGGGGTGTCTGACGTAATTTTGAGCTCGACGAAAAACACTCGCTGTAGCGACGCAGCAAAGCCAATAATTTGTTCCGCTGTTCTTGCTGTAGCGCCGGATTCACGTCAAAGGGGTGCGGAAGCTTGAAGGTGTCATCGGGTGTGCGTTCAAAGTCGGCGACCGCGATCACGTCACTTGCTTCTTGCGTTTCTTCGAGGAATGCAATTGCAGCTCCCTTGTTTAAATGCTGGTACTCTTCGGTGAAATTAGTGACCAAAACGTGAGATTGGCGTTGCTTAAAGTGCGCAATGCCTCTTGCGACGGATACACCGCGCTCGAGAAGCAACCTTCGATCACTCTCTACGATAGCGTCGACGTCAGAAGCAGCGATCCTGACAGCAGCACGGTGATCGGGGTTCGGCTGCGGCGTCGTGGAGTGATCGGAGGAAAAAGTTACCGACTTGGTCTGCAGATCAATTATTGCGCCGTTGTCCGTCAAAAACTCCATCCCGAGAATTACGTCGCGGGAGCAGTTAGGCAAAATAACGAACTCAGCAGGGTACGTGGTGCCGCCTATGGTGACGCGCGATGTGCACGTTCCACTTGGCGTCACGAGGTGGCCTCCTGCTGTGCGTATATGTGGACCGTCCCATCTTGTCGTAACTTTCTTCAGCTTCGACGCGAATGAGCCGCTCATTACCGAGTAGTCGGCTCCCGTGTCGATGAGGGCGACTACCTCAAAGCCGTCGATGGACAACTGGACGTCGGACGCCGCTTTCCTGGAGTTTTTGGTGCGTCGGGTCGTTGTATCTCGGCTTGTACGTGTTGACGGTCGGGCACCATGCGTCGTCATTCTCGTCATCTTCTCAGCGGCAGGCTCTGTCGTTTCGGGTATGCGTCGCGTCGTGTCGTCGTCGGGTTCGGGGGTCACGTCCGGGTTAGATCGAGTCGTTGGGCTGCAGGTACGGTGTTCGGTGCGGCCATGCGTGGTTGGAGGGTTTTCGTTTTTTCGCCGTTCTGCAACTTCCCCTCCAGAAGTTGCTGCTTTTAGTTTCCCCCGCGTGGGCTGGGGGACCTTCCACGTGAGAAGTCAGCGGTGTTATGGCGGTTTGGCGACTGGTACCGGTATGGCGACGGCGAACGGTTGAAGCGGGCAGGTCCTCGGTTCGTGTTGGACAGGTATTCGTCGATCTCAGTAGGGCGCTGGCCGGGTCGGGGGCGTGGTGCGTCGACAGAGAATCCTCGCAGACCAAGCCTCTTGTAAGGGCAGCGACGGTAGATGTGGTCGGCCTCTCCGCAGTGGTAGCACAGCGGGCGATTATCGGGCGTTCGCCACACGTCGGTCTTCCTTGGCGTCTGGTATTGGTCTACAGGGCGTCGGGCGGGCGGCATTGGACGGCGGTATGGCTGGGCCTCTTGACGACGGGTTGGAGCAGAGCGGGGTTGACGAAGAGCTGCGGAGTAGGTCATCGCTTGGGGCTGACGGGGTGCTTCTAAGGGCATAGAAGTTCCGAGCGCCTGTTTAACCTCTTCACGGATGACGTCAGTCAGAGAACCCACTTGAGGTTGCGGCGTTGTTGGAAAAAGCTTCTGAAGCTCCTCCTTCACCACTGCTCGAATGGTCTCGCGCAATGTATCGGAGCTTCCAGTTGTGGCACCGATGGTCTCCGCGAACAGCGCGTTGAAAGGGCGGTCGTATTGCCTCGTTCGAATTTCTAGCGTCTTCTCCATCGCGGCCGCCTCAGACGCGAATTCAGCCACCGTCTTCGGCGGGTTACGGACTAGACAAGCAAAAAGCTCTTGCTTCACTCCTCGCATTAGAAACCTGAGCTTCTTTTCTTCGGTCATTTCGGGGTCCGCACGGCGGGAAAGTCGCTTCATCTCCTCAACGAAGATCACGACACCTTCGTTGGGATGCTGCGTTCGAGTTTCAAGCAAAAGCGCAGCTCGCTCTTTTCTCACAACGGTAGTGAAGGTCTTAAGGAACTCCCTTTTGAATTTAGTCCAGTCGGTCAAAGAACTCTCATGGTTCTCGAAACAAGTGCGAGCAGCATCTTCTAAGTAAAAGAAGACATGCCTGAAAGTTTCTTCGTCGTCCCACCTGTTGAAGATGCGGACGCGCTCCAGCTTCTCCAACCATTCTTCGGGGTCTTCAGCGGGGGCTCCCCGGAACGATGGCGGTTCCCGGGGCTGGTGCAGGATGAGTGGCGACGTTGTTTCTTGCACCATGGTGTTGGTTGCAGCGTTCCTTCTCTTGGGCCCTTCTGGCATCAAACCGAACTCGGGTAGCAATCCTTACAGTCGGCGGCTTTCTCTGGTTGGGCTGGCTTGGCGGCTTCCAGATGTCGTAGAGAGCATAAAGGGTGAGTACCCAGCACCTCCACCAGATGTCATGAAGCCAAGGACGACGCAGTTGTCTTGAAGGAGAAACAAGTTTATTGGAGCGAACTTGTGCTCCCATAACAACTCAAAAGAATACAGAGGCGGCGAAGCAGCGGTCAACAAAGTGACTTGCGTCGGCGAGCGTCGCAGAATCGAATGCCGAGGCGCCTGCTCTGCAGGCTTTTTATCTTTCTGCGCGAGTGTTTCTGGAACCGTCGATTCACATCGAGAACATTGTAGATCACAGACGATTATTCTGGGCTAGCGACGTTAGGGCGAAAGAGTTTGCTTATCTGAATGTGATAGCCCGTGTGGCATAAAAATAAAGATTGGAAGACGCGCTTTGCTTGGAACGCAGATAACACAGCCGGGGGTGGCCCGGCAGTAAAAACAAACAATAAATAAGCAAGCCTATACATGGTTCGCGGCAATACCTTAGTTGAGATCTTTGAGTGAAGCGTCAAATTACACTGCATGTCGTCAGAGGAGCCATACGTGCATCACGTCACTGATTGCTTACATTGCGCTTACGCAAAAAACATGCCGAATTTCCCGGGAATTTGTGCAGTCGACATTAGGGCCCTAAGTATCCTCGGGTGTGCCTTGATTTCGAAGACTGGCAAATGAAGTGGCAAATGAAGTTACACGATTACCGAAAATACAGCTTTTAAGTGAGGATAAGTTGTACAAAGTTCGGTCCAAGTTTAAAGGAAATTTAAATCTAAAGTGGTCGCATTCGCTTTGTGCTTACGCTTTTTAGCGTAACAGCAAACTTCTTCGAGTTCATGTTAATATCCTGTCGGACTAGGGATGATATTTAACAACACCCTGGCGGGCTCGGGCCGGGCTCATATTTTAGAAGTTTGTCGGGCTCGGGCCGGCTCGGGTTCAGATTTTAAAAATTTGTCGGGCTCGGGCTCAATTTTTATAAATTTCTCGGGCCCGGGCGGGGCCTGGGCCGTGTCTCTATCTATCGGGCCGGGTCGGGCCAGGCGTAGAAATTGCGGCCCGTGCACTGCTCTATCACCTGCTACGGAGTTGGTGCAGCTGGCCGGTGCGTGCGCACGCCGTGCTTCGGTTGTTGCGAGTTTGCAATCGGCTGCCGGTAGTTACGGTGACCACGTGCAAATATTCGTAGAGCTCGAAGATACGCTGACCGAACTTCACGCTTTCGCTGGTGCGTTCGGTGGAACCGAGACGGCAGCCCACTTCACAACACGTCAGGCGACGACGATTGGCAGACGACCACGCCTGCACCTCGCTCGATTGTAAACGCACGGAGGCGCAGCTGAAGCGGCAGATGTGTTGCATGGCACGGCGGAACCGCGCCTGTGCACTGCAGTGACACCAAAGAAATCTCGCTGCACCCGCACCATGCACCGCTGCCTAATAGAACGGAGCTACAGTTTTTGCTGTTGTTAGTCGTTCCTTCAGGGCGCATTGGGTTCCATATTAAAGACGATAGTCTTTCTTGGGCTACTTAAACTCAGAAATTTTGGTCTGTCTGTCTGTATGTCTGTCTGTCTGTCCGTCTGTCTGTCTGTGACTCGATTCAGCCACCCGGCCAAAGCAAAACAATGCCTGCGCAATAGTCTTATACAGGGTGTTGCAACGATAACTGGAACACTTTAAAAAAATTTCCTGAGCGAACCGCCGCTCTGTTTGCGCTCAAACTTGCCACGAAGGTCGCATTTTGTGGTCTATTTTGTTTGACACCGGGAACAACGACGGTACTTACCTGGTCTTTCTGAAAATTAATAAAAACGATTTTCGCCTATGGGAAAATGGCCGCTGATTTGGACGTTTGAGCAAGCGCAAGTTGATCTTGGAACGACTGCGCCACCTGGGATATGCAGGGCGAAACCCATGTTTCGGATTCACGGTAGGAAGGCGCCAAATGGTGTAGCAGACGATCAGAAAATCTTTGTGGTCCCCAGTTCACGATGATCACAAATACGTGCGTAACAGCTGCTGCCAATCATAATAAAATATTCCCACGGTTCATCGTTGCCAATAAACGTTGGGTTTGTTTCCTCACCTACTGTTACATTTTCTGATCGTCTGCTAGCATTACCAGATTATCCGGCCCTGCGAAATCCGCCTCACGATTCTTGCGTTGTCCTTGTTTGTTCGTTCTCGTTTGATTTGTGAAGTTTTGTGTGCCTGTTTGTGTGTGCCTGTCTGTCTGTCATCGCGAAGCGGTGAGATGCGAGTTTTTTCTGGCGAAGAAAAGGCAGCTGCGGTATGTTTCTTGGCAACGACGAAAGCGTACCACCGAGTACGCACCCTCTTCAAGAAAAAATTCGGCAAGCGACCCCCGAGCTACCCCTCTCTGCTTCGGTGGAGGGCCGCACTTGAAGCTAACGGATACTTGCAGCGTAAAGTGCGGAAAGAAAAAGGGTGCCGGCGTTCGGTTCTTGCCGAGGCCATTGTCGGAGCGTTTGAAGCCAACCCGCGCTTATCATGCAGGCCTGCTGGGCTAATGTTCGGGACGTCGGCGTCAACAGTCAGTCATGCCTTGAAGACAAAAGGCTTCAGGCCTTACAAGCTACAAGTCCACCAGAGACTGACGGACGAAGACAAGGGGCGTCGGTTGAGCTTTTGCCGCCTCGAGCTCAATCGAATCGCGACAGACCCTGGCCACCTGTCGTTCCTCGTATTTAGCGACGAGGCAGCTTTTCATTTGGACGGGCGTGTGAACCGCCAATGTACGCGTTTTTGGGCGAAAACAAATCCCAATTTTGTGACCACACGAGCAGTAAATTCCCCCGGCGTCACCGTCTGGTGCGGAATCTGGCGGGAGGGCGTGATAGGACCGTTTTTTTTCGACGGCACTGTCACAGCCGATTCATACCTGAACCTCCTCAAAGAAGACTTTTTGCCCGAACTGGTTCAATGCCACACGCAGAAAGAAGTTTGCGTTCTGCAGCAAGATGGAGCGCCCGCCCACTTCGCCGCAAAAGTCCGCCGCTGGCTTGACGCCAACTTTCCCGACCGCTGGATGGGGCGAGGTTCGGCGTCGATGCCCTGGCCTGCGCGCTCTCCCGACCTCACACCCTGCGACTTTTTTGTGTGGGGTTACGTGAAATCCCTAGTGTACCGCAGCGGCCCAGTGGCAAATGTCTCGACCCTCGCAAGACGCATCCAGGGGCCGAATTCTCTAAAACGACGAGGCGTCGCTTTGAAACGACGGGGTAGCGCCATGCAAATGCATGTGTTCTGGGGTTGGGGCCGTCGCTTTGGGGCGGCCGGCTGGGGCAATCACCGCAGAAAAGCGCTGTGGCAAGGGCGCGAAGTGACACCCACTGCCCCCCCGTCGCTTCACTTGTCGCTTCGCGCCCTTGCAACGGCGCTTTTCTGCGGTGATTGCCCCAGCCGGCCGCCCCAAAGCGACGGCCCCAACCCCAGAACACATGCATTTGCATGGCGCTACCCCGTCGTTTCAAAGCGACGCCTGTTTTTTAGAGAATTCGGCCCCAGGACGCCTTCACCGCCATCGACGACGAGATGAGGGCAGCAGTCTTTGACGCCTACGTTCACAGGCTGCAAAAGTGCATCGACGCTGACGGCGGTCACTTCGAGAAATGAGGACTCGAGCACTTCGTTTTTTTTTCTTCTTGTTTACTTTGACGACTACGTGAACCGTTGAAATGAGAACATTGTTTTTTTTACTCGGACGACGGCCTGAATTGCCGGAAAATAAGTCCTTGTTAGGGCCAACAAATGCTGCGTAGCGAAAGCATCTGAACTTGTTCGCCCCCCAATGTCCTCTCTCGAATTCTTAACGCAGCAAACTTTAAAGAAAAACCGGCGTAACTGAAAAATTATTATTGACACACTACACATTTTTCATGCGATGTAACAGTAGGTGAGGAAACAAACCCAACGTTTATTGGCAACGATGAACCGTGGGAATATTTTATTATGATTGGCAGCAGCTGTTACGCACGTATTTGTGATCATCGTGAACTGGTGACCAAAAAGATTTTCTGATCGTCTGCTAACCATTTGGCGCCTTCCTACCGTGAATCCGAAACATGGGTTTCGCCCTGCATATCCCAGGTGGCGCCGTCGTTCCAAGATCAACTTGCGCTTGCTCAAACGTCCAAATCAGCCGCCATTTTCCCATAGGCGAAAATCGTTTTTATTCATTTTCAGAAAGACCAGGTAAGTACCGTCGTTGTTCCCGGTGTCAAACAAAATAGACCACAAAATGCGACCTTCGTGGCAAGTTTGAGCGCGAACAGAGCGGCGGTTCGCTCAGGAAAAATTTTTAAAGTGTTCCAGTTATCGTTGCAGCACCCTGTATAGTCACAGCCAAATCTACCCGTCTATGTCCGGTGTAATGTTCATACTTATCAACATTGTTGAAGAAGAACAAGACTTTACGCAAATATGAGACAAAAAATCAATACAGAAGTGATATTTGCAGTGTTCCTTTATAAAGAACTCAAACATGCTTGACTTTTGTGAAATTAAATACTTCATCAACTGCAGAAAAAGAATTCACTCCGCCGTCGCCTGCTGTCGCCCGCGCCACTACAGCTTCTGGCGCTATTTTAAGAAATCAACCGGCAGCAGTTACGCACGGTTCCACTAGATAGGTTCCACGTTCTGCTTGCCACGCACGTAGAATAGGGAAACGCGGTTCTATAAATGTTGAAGTAGGGCGCCTCGATTAACGCGCGTCTTCGCCGTACGGCAGCGTTCGCATCGAGACGCCCGGTTTGGAGCAGTGGAACGCGGGAAATTTAAAATGAGCAAACCTTTGGCGTCTTTACCTTGGGAGGAGCGCGACGCAAGAGGAACAACATGAGTCGTTAGCGGGAAAGCGAAGGGAGGTATTTACTTCGCAAAAGCCGATAAAGACTGTCGTCTTTTGACGGAATTTGCAACGAGAGGAGCAAATACGCGGCCAATTTTTTTGTTGTGTATTTTGTCGTTGTGTGTAAGCTCGTGTTGTTTATTTTGTTAATTTTGTGATACGAAGGGACAAGTACCTTACAGCGGCGGCGGTGTGGATAAGGCGTTGCACTGCTGAACACAAGAACACGGGTCCGATCCTGACCACGATGGCAGCTTTCCACATGAGGCAAAAAGCAAAAAAAATGCCGGCGTGTCGATATTTTAGAGCACTTTAAAAGTTCCCGTGGGACCAATACTAGTGCGGAGCCTCCCAATGCGGTCCGAGTCATAGGTCATTTAGCTGCGTCGCGTTAACCACCCCAATTTTCAATTTTCGAAACAGCATAGCTCAGATTCACAATCGCTCACACACGATCAAGTTCAAGCGAAGGTATTGTGCAATTCATCTTTTGTCGGCGAAACCTTTATAAAACTCTCAAAAAGAGAACCTTGCACATGCGGCGTTGCAGGGGTCTTTGGATTTCGTTCCGGACGTGTTTATGTGTAGGGAAAGGAGGAGCTTGCAATTGCAGTCTCAATAGCATAAACTGTAGGTTTTCGCCGAAAGGATAATTTTTACGACTTGCTTGTCTTTGCAGACCCCAATAGTACGCAGCAAACTTTGGGCAAGTATTGCATTTTCGTATTTTATTTGAAGGAATAGAACCAGACATCTCGGTTGTATCAAAGTGGTCGCGCGTTTCGGCTCCACTGCTGTCACGACCACGGAATCGTTCTGTGAACCAAACGAAGTTTCATCGTTCTTTGTTTGCAGGATTAAGATTGCCTAGTCAAAGTAAGGAGAGTGAAGGAAGTTTTGGATACTGTAGAAAACGTTGAGAGAGAGAGAAAGAGAGAGATCGACAGAAAATAAATTGTAATTGACAGCATCTTCACCTCCTATGTTCCGCGTTAGATAGAAGTGGCTTCCTCCTCGCGAGATCCCATTGGCAGCCTTAGCCGCCTAGCACTTGGGGTTAACCGTAGCTGTTCCTCAAGAGCAGGACTTGCCAGCAAGTTCTCACATAGCTCTGAAGGAGAATTAGGGTGATAGGCGTTCTTGATGGAGTCTGAACTCCACTATTATGTGATGGGGTTCCTGCCTCTTGCGAGGCGATGCGATGCGATGAGGTTTTAAGGGGGAGGGGGGTAAGCGGGGGAGAAAAGGGCCCAAAACTATCTGGCGTGGGGTGCCGACACCTTATCAGTCCCGTGGCGGGATGGGAAGGGGACGTAAAGGAGGGGATAGCGGGAAGTGTTAGGAGAAAAAAAAAAATAAAGGTAGGGGAGAAAAAAATTTAAAGGAACAATGCCACGCTGGCATTTTTCATTCATTCGAACTGAACAAAACGAATAGAAGAGAGAAGGTGATTAAGCCTGCGTCTAGCGAACCTGCGGCTTTCACGCTAACTTAAGGTGCGGTGGCGTCAGCTGCTTGTTATCGCTGTAGAATGTGACGGTTTCTTTGTAGGTCATGATGAGCTTATCCTTCTTTTCTACGCCTGTTACTTGGAAAATGACTTGAAAAGGCTGTTCTTCGTTGCCGTTTATCACACTACTATTACATTACCTCCACACAGTAGGCACACCCCAACACTAGTCTGGTGGCCTCCTTCTGCGGGTCGTTTGTCCCCGAGCAGCTGCAGCTCCTTTCGGAACACGCAGCACGAGTTGATCGCCGGCATGCTTGCAACCTGCTTGTTGTGTGATAACCCTGATTCTTCCGGGCAGACAGGATGCCGTGGCTACCGCTCCCAATCCTGCCTTTCTCGGGTCTTTTGCAGTTTGCCTACGCACTTGTCAACACCTGCTCTTTGGCGATTGCTACCGCCACAGTGCTGGCAATGCTCTCTTACTTGGAGGCAGCCATGCAGGCCCTATCCTCGTGGATCTCCTGCAGTCTTATTAGTGGCATAGCCATGACTTCTGTTCCGACGGAAAGTGCACCGGATTACTATTCTCAGGACCGAGCTTGGCCTTGATCTTCTCCTGCCTGTGACGTTCCAGTCGTCCTCTCTTTTCCGGTACGGTAGCAGCCCACCCTGTGTTAACCACGACCAGTCTGGGGTTCAGTTAGTATAAAGAGGCCTAAGTCTTGCAGTGAATATTTTAAAAGTTCGAGGCATAATTTCTGATGCGTGACATACATCACGTTGTTTTCTTTTTTCTCGGATCGACTGTATTGAGGGTGAGGCTGAAGTGACCGGCATCGCTGCAGCCCCATGAACCGCAGCCAGGGTCTGTCGGCCTAATACAGCTAGTTTTCTACGTTTGAAAAATGTCTACTACAGCCTCAATCAATGCTATAAGTTGTTGATCTCCTGTCTAGAAAGGAAACTGGAAGATTAGAACAAGGGTGCTTTAACATATTTAAGAAATTTGTTCCCGTTTTGTCATCTTTACAAAAGAAAACACCTTGGTATATACGTTGTAACCACGAGTAACGACGTAAAGGCACTTGTTGCAGCCTGAGAATGACAATCGCACAAGCTCTCCCACAAACATGAAAAATGTTGAGGACAATAAGAACAACAAATCAAGGGCGCCTCACAAAGCACTTTCTCGCATTCACTGTGAGACTTCGCTTGCACTTTTCTGAGTGATTAGTCTGCTCATAAAGGGGCCAGGAAACAATACTATGAGACTTTAGCGGTGCCTCTCGATATTTTTTGATGGCCCTACTTGAATGGTTTCATAAAGTATATGCACTCATACTCCAGTTGTCGCATCTTTTTTAAAACCGCAATGCTGACCTAGAGTTTCGCTGCTGGCCTCTAGCGGCGCGAAAGTTGAAAATTGTAAATGTTTCTTACCTTTCTGTATTTGAAACACCTTTTCCGACACGGAATGAGTTTCATCTAGTTATTAATGTCTACTTCATTCAGAGAATTTAAATACTTCTCGTTTTTTATAGTCTCTCTTCCCCTTTGAGTTAGAGTACACATCACTGTGCAAATTTCAATTTTCATATCAAACTTCAGTAGCTCGCATCTGCGGTTCGGAGATGCGAGTCGCAGGTAGCGGCGCACTTACTGTATTTCCGTGTTTCTAAAACGACTCATCCACTTCGATTAGCAATAGCTCCCACCAAAATGCTTTGTTGTACGACCAATTTGTAGACAAACACATGTCCTCTGGCACACGCCGCGTATGCGTCATCACCCTGCATTGCTGTTCGATTCGGCTCCAATAAAGCGGTTAGGCCAGGCGGGCCGCGGCTGCGTCCCTCTGGCGACGCCATTTGTACAAAGTGGGCAACCACGCCTTGAATGAACCTTAAAAACGGGCAATGGTGTATGGAAACAAAAACAAACTACATAGCGAAAATTTAATCAAAAATGCTTAATTTTAAATAAATCAGTTTTGGTAATGCGGCGAAAAACAGACACCAAAACTGTGTGCAGTCCAGGAGATAGCATAAAACGACTATTTCGCAGTAGAGTAGCGATGTTTACGGACAAGCAATTTTGGAGTATCTGATGCGGGAAAGGTAAGCAGCAGTGTCCAGGCGAACATTTTATACGCTTTGCAGTGAAAGACCTTGCTCACTCGCTAAAATATATTTGTCTGCAGTAAAATATCCTGTCAGAGGGCTATAAAGCAGTTTATACATCTGAACTCCCGGATGAATGAAATCGTTAAAATGAAGTGGTATACACTCGTATTCACTTGCCATACACTCGAATTATGTGTTGCTTGTTTGCTTGATCTTTTTTATTGTTTGTGAGTATTCATCGATGGTGCAGTTGGAAACTTTGGGACCCTCGTCTGTATGTTATTATTACTGCACTACTTTTTTTACAATTAGTAATAAAATAAACTGAAACTGCACTGAAATATAACTGTACCGTCTCGCGGAATATATTAATATCCTCTGTTTAATTTATTGCTCGAGTACCTTTTCTGGCGACGGTACGCTCACGAAAGTAGGAAGCTGGCAATGCAATCAATCTTTTTTGTAACTTTTTCCCTGCAGTCGGAGCAATATTTCGCGAGGGAAGCGGTAAGTACGAGCTGAACGACATGCAGTCATGTTACGTTTAACTGTGCAACTATTGGAGTGGCCAAGGAACTTTTCCAGAAAAGGAAATCAAAGAATAAGTTTATAATCTGGGCATCAACTATTTGAATACAGACTATGGACGATCATTAAATGAAACTCACCTAAAACACCTATATCCGCTTCTAAAAGCGGATGTGCCACTGAGTCCCTGTATGGTGAAAATATAGTTTCAACTTATGAATAAGACTGCGAGTAAAAGCGGGGAAATAAAATCCGTAAACGTTACTGCTCTTGAGACATAAAATTGACCAGTGTATTTTGTAAGTGCAAATATTGGTCGTTCAGAACACATGTGACCATTCGTTCAACAACTGGGACAGTTACATTATCGTGAGGTATGGCGTAAATAGGGCGATTAGGTTGTGAACAGATATTATGACTCCTATAGAGGTTGTTTGTTGAATAGATATGCTTTCGTGTTCCTTTATTAATATATTTTTGCATACCCGTATGCAAAAACAGTTCTGTCATAGTTTTAGGGGTACCAGGACATCAAGCATTCTCCTGATAATGAAAAAAATAGTTTCAGACAGGACAATTTATATGCTGTTTGTCTGTAAATATTTGCTGTTTTTTGAAGGCAAACCAAGATCAACCATACATTTATGGCAAAAAATTGTCGATCATGTACAGTGAGATAGACATCGCTGAGTAATTATAATCATCGTCGGGTGTGAATTTCATGCAATTCAAGTTCATGCAAAGGAAGAGAGTTCATGCAATTCCGATTTGTTCCTGCTGAGTTGTGGAGCGCAGTCATCATCATCAAGGTGTTAGTGAGGAGGGCGATTGAGGTAAATATATGATCTTAAGGAAACTGGCATCTCTCGCAGTTATTAAACTTGCCCTTTGATCAGAGCCGTGTTTTCTGCCACATTTTTGTGGTCGTGATTCATCTACTGCATGCTTTCACAGCACCAGCTTGTGCAGGTTTTCATCTTTGGCAGAGCGGAGAAAGAGGGAATGAAAAAAATTCTAAGTATAACTCAAACCGCACCTACTCTCCCCAAAAAGGTGGCTGGTATTGGGTAACTGTTTTTTATGAAGCAACTTTCGATTACGATGGGAAAACAACCTGGCCGGAAGGTTCTAGGAGCCTCCTCAAAGGTTTTAGTCAGGATGGCCTCTTTACAGGGTCCTGCAAAGTGGTTCTACATAACTAAAAATGAATGATACAGCAAAAATTACATTGCGTCGGCAAACAAAACAACGAAAACTTTTCTTTGAACCATCCCGCAAAATACTGTGTCGATGTTGGTTCACCCGGCTATGAAAGCCCATGACCAAGGAAGCGAAAACCAAGCGCTGGCCCTGCGTATACGTTAGTGATCAAACTGCTTGGGGACATTTATAACGGTCTTTTAGCTTTGGCTGATTGTATGTACATGCGGGGAGCTCAATGAAGGAGAGGGACAAAGTAAAGGGTTGCAAAGGTTCAGAATTTTTTATTTTTCAAGTTCAGTTGATGTCAGGAATACAGCGAAAATGTAGGCAGAAGAGTATTATGCTACTTTGGGGGCTGGAGGGATTTGACTACGATTTTTCGCTGAGTCCCGGCGGCGCTAACGATTTTTCCGTGTAGGTACGGGGTGCCGACGCCGGTTCGTAAAACCGCGATAATTTTGGGCGTATCGAATCGTTCGTATTGGTCGTTCATATTGATAGGTAATATTGTTCATGTTCAAATTGTTGCCGTCATCAACATACCAAGCACGCCCATGGACATGTCGGATGACATGTACAACGGGGACCTACGAATGTACGCAATTTCAACAATAGACGGCCGCCTGGAAATATCTCCACCGTCAACCTCTAAGTCCTCTTTCAAGTCCGGGACATGCGAGCACTTACGCCACCTGTTCTTTTCCAATACCGCAACGCCACCCACTCGCGAGTCCACGCGCTTGCCACAAACAATCTCATTGCAACCATCAACTTGAAATAGTGCATCTCACCACGTTTCTGCGAGGCACTGCACAGGTGTGTCTTTTAAGACGGCATAGTGCATCGTAATTGACACCACGATGACCATTCACTATCCCGACGCGCGTAGAGCGCTGACAGCTGTAGACTGCTTCATGAATGATCCTTAAGTAAGAACGGTGACCCGATTTTAGATGTATAGCGGAGGGCGTTTTTGCTGACGGGCACAAAAATGCCACGGTACCGTGACAGCCTGTCTGTAACAGTGATAATTTTTTTTTCCTGACTAGTAATTCCTTGGAGTGTAACGCAACAGTGCCTAGAGTCTACAAGGCTCGGCAAGTGAAAGGTGTTCGTCTTTCAGCGGCTACCAAAAACATTTTTGAATTGCGCCATTCGGTAGTAAAACTCAGGATATATTTTAAGCGTAAAAAGGTCCGTTGTGATGTGAAGGTTCAATATGCAAAATCCAGAAGCAAAATGTCTTGTTGAACTCTGAAGGTGTCATTTATGTACGACGCTTCCAGTTTTTCTAATAGCGTCTCTTAATGTAAAAAAAAAAATTTATTTGCAGCTATGACCTCTGAAAGATCACTGAGTGCATTTGGTTCTAAAATTTCCGACGTGAAATGTCTGTACAGTTCGGCCAAATCTCTCTCCTGGTGATTCCCCGCATTATTTTCAGCATAAACGTGGGCTCCGTGTGCGCACATTGCGAAATCAAGTTTACCTGTGGGATCAGCACTTCCTCCCTACTCGAGGAACAAGACAGGCCTGATGCCACTGTACCTACGGATGATTAAAGATCTGCTTAACAATGATATGGGAAATCGTGTTATCAGGGCTGAGCTGGCATGAGCTGGATATGGCAGCTCGCACATTTCCGGGGAACGGGCGGTACTATTGCCTATTTCAGGGGATGTAAGTCTTCCTGGCGGCAGCAGACGGCGGGCGCCATCGGGCGAAGCGCGAGCCTATGTGTATCATAGCCCGTTACTTAAATGCACATGTTCATATGATTCTCACTGTTCGATATTTACCTTACTGTATCAATATCAGCACCTGCTATAAAAAGTACATGTGTAAACCAGAAAA
The DNA here is from genome assembly GCF_048455015.1 of Haemaphysalis longicornis. NCBI lineage: Eukaryota > Metazoa > Arthropoda > Arachnida > Ixodida > Ixodidae > Haemaphysalis > Haemaphysalis longicornis. The sequence continues at coordinate 24,448,559 of NW_027526295.1, read as the reverse complement.
AAACGTGCAGCAACTAGGAACACGAATGATCTTACAAAAGGCAAACGTCCCTTTCCTAAAGAAGATCGCCAAAAAGATCGCCAAAACACGCGAACCTTCAAGCTTAATACGGGATGAAAAACAACTGAGAAAGGGCTTCATCAACGCACCTTAAAAGTACATCTGTGCTTGTTGTTGCTTCTGTTTTTATACGTTGTTTTTTGACATTTTGTGTCGAAATTTAAGCTTGAAGTTATTTTAGCTGAAACATCCAATCCTCGTTTCATTTATATGACTGTTTTTTTTTCTAATTTGCTCTTATTTATTTTTATTGTCACCTGCTGTCTATTTTTAAGTTTTTTACTACCACGACGCTCACCCATACAGGCCACACAGTTCTTCAAAATTTAGGCCGTCCTATACCAAAACCCCATGACGCAATACATCCGACACGACATCATATACGGGCCACAATCACAGTCCCCCCAATCCCACGCATATTCATCCCAAGTGCAACAAAGGACGTAGCAACGCTCGTGTTCGCTCCCTGTGTAAGAAGTACTCATCGGACAACGACACCCGCTACGCCGACATCACTCACTCGCCTTCTTATACAACCCAAGTGGTCACCGACACCAACGACACCATCTCCACTGCGGCCACTTACCACCACCTATCGCCGCCTGCAGCGGAAGCTACGCCAATAGCCCTAGCAGTGCATACAGCGACGTCCGACTACCGAACGATTATCACTGCCTGGGAGTAAGCGTTTTGAACATACCTCCTTAGAAGAATTCCTCTACCTTCCCTCAAGCTTCTACAAGCCCTAGTATCACCTTCTAACGTAACCACCATCTGAACCTTAGATCACGGCTCCCTCCCCGGGAACGAAGCAGCCCACGCTGCTGCCCGTGAAGTCCAGTACCGGGCACTCCCGACTAGGCCGGGCGACTTGGACACCATACAGGCTACACCTACTACCAGTCACCTACTCCGATATCTTAGCGCACTATCGCCACACCCGCAGAGAATAGCCTCCTCCACACCCTATACTCCCCAACAAAGAATCCTCCATCTGGCGACATCTCCAAACACATTCCACAACAGCACCATCCTGTCTCATACCTCAGCCCCTCGTACTCTTCCGGCCACACCAGCCCTCCCCACTCCCCGCACCTACTCCCGAGCAGTGAGAATGCGCGCTGACCAGGTCGAACCTGCAGGACCAGCAAAACCTGATCCAGCGGCCACCGAGCAGCAACAGCACGCGGCTACCGGGACTTAGGCGGCCGCCCACAACTCTAAATCTGTGACATAACGAAATGTTCCTCGTCCTTCTACTACCACAAACGCATGCCCGCATAGCCGCCCGCTCTTCGGCCGAACGAACCACCCGTGGCCTAACCATAAACATCCGAACGTAAATTAAGGTCAATAAAGGGACCCTGAAGTGAATTTCTCAAACTTCTGTTTTTCTTTGCATTGCATAGACTGGCTCATGTAAGCACACCTTTTATTGTTTATCCGGTCTGCAAAACACTATTTACTTTATAAAGCCTGAAAAAGAAAAAAACTACCCCGCGAAATTTACGGCAGCAGCAACAGCTAACAGCACTGATGCGTATTCGAGTTGCGATCTGATTGAACGATGCTCAGGATTGCAGTTCAAACTAGTTTCGGTTCCATTTCCGTCCAACAACATGCGTGGCACCTGCCGTTATCATAGCTTCGGCATTCTCAATATCATAGAAATCGGCATACAGCACTTCTGCAATGTTGCCGGCTGTATAATGCGTCAGACAAGCCTGCCAGCGTCGCGTATAATCGTGACGTTCACTAGACGAGGCATACGCTGTGCCTGTGACTGAACGGTCTCTGCGTAATTGGACACGCTCAACTGCGAGGCAGTTCGGATCCAACTTTCGAGATTGCCTGTCTCGCCCCTGTGTCGTAAGAGCCGTGTTTGCACCGTGCGGAGAGTCGGCTGATTCGGCACTGTGACCGCAAGAAATCGGTGCTTAGGTCAACACCACACCAACGAGAACTCCCCAGCGTGCCAGGTTCAGTCTGCACGCAGCCTTGCAACTCGCTCATTGAGCAATGAAGGCTGCAGCGCCAAATAGTGAGTTCAGTATAGAAGACGTTACCCAAGTTAAAAAAAAAAAAACAAAAAACAGGTCCTAGCAGGATTTCGAACTTGCTAACTGCGACACACTGAACTCAGTGCTTCAGACCGTTCGGCAATAGCCACATCAATCCCGGGGGAGTAAGTGTAAGGTATGCATAGTAAAGCCTATTTATTTTTTTAGCTGGGGTATTCCCAACAGCTGAGAGGACTATTTCTTGACTAACGCTTATGCAGTGAGCGTTCCCCAAATTTCACATTTCCACGAATATGTTATCTCTAGCGACTGCAGTTCTTAGGTAGGAAAAACGACCGCAAATGTGTTCGTGCACTCACAGCTGTGCTAGAAGTAAAAAATGGGACGGAACCCCGACTGCTCGAGATGCATTTTGACGAAGGCAAGGACATCGGCCACAAGTTTGTTGGTTTTAAAAGGAGTAAATGGTATACGGCTACCTTTCGGTAGCTTTGATCACAATGACCAAGGATAGCGTCTATGTAGGAGCCAAACGTTACTTCCTTTTCAAACGAACTAACTTGTGGTTGGCGTCCTTGCATTCCTTCATCAAAAACCGTTCTACTAGTTACCCAGCACAAAGAGTGCTTCCCGTAGTTTGGTTTTACGCTTTACAATGGAAGTTTCAGTCGATTTCAATTTCTTAGTACGTATATTAATTTCACTGACTCTTGGGTTTCTTCGAAGTGGAAACTTCTCACTTTTTGCCCGAGCCTGCCCGCAAACAGTGGTGCACATAAAACTTACTTGACTTCACTTTACTTGACTTCCGCCTTTATTAACCCTGGATGTCCGCCTAACGTGCGTACTAGTCAGCGAAGTGCCGCATGAGCGCCTGCCTGGTGCTACATTGACTCCATAACACTTGCTAAGCTTCAAACAGTCTACAAACTAAGAGACTAAAGCCTGCACAAATCGTTTCGTGGCTTAGTTTTAATGGAGCGAAATAATTGCGAATACCGCCGGTGGCCGGCCGACCTACTGTGTGGGAGGGTCCCCCCGTACCCCCGTGAAGTCAAGCCTGCGCGAGTGAGCATCGGGAAAACGCCACAGGAAATCGAAAAAGAGGATGTAGAGATGAGGACAGCAGTCTGGAGTTGGTTGTTATACTGAATAAAGTTGCGGAAACGCACCGATAGTGGTCGAAACATACCATAGGGACTCCGGACACAAATTTGCGAAAGGAATCCCGGAATGTTTACAAACCACTTCAGGGTCCTTTTAAGTTGGGCTTAGTTCACTGTACTGCGTTTAGCATACTCACATCGCACGTCTAATTCAGTGATTTCAGTCTTCGCTCGAGTAAACGTGGATAACAACTCTGCATCACTACGCTGTACAGTACAGTAGAAGCTCGTTAATTCGAACCGTAAGGGGGCGCTGCCTCAGTACCAATTAATGAACATTTGAACAAAAAAAAGTGAAAAATAACGTCAGTACAGGGTGACAGGGAAGCAGAGCGACATGGGAATAATTTATTTGTTGAAAAACTCAGTAACTGTCACCTGACGTTTGCCCTATAAGGCGGTGGCGAGCACTATTTCCTCTATGTAGCGGGTATCGTGGTAAGCCGCGAATTTGTGTTTTTTTAAAACTAAAGAAGGAAGGGGCGGTGTTCCATCCGACCACGACATTCCAGCGTACGGTCGGACTAGTGCTGAGTCCTCGTATTCTTCGTCGGCAGGGGCAGGGACGGGTTTCGCGTTTCGGAACTAAGCAATTGCGTCCCCATCTGCCATCGAAGACTGCACTCTCGTTCATATCGTTGTAGTCCGAGAAGACGTTCTTTAGAGCGTCCGCCATGGAAGTTCGAATTGGTTTCGCCCATTCTTACTTTCTCTTTTTGTTTTTTACTACATTCCGGAGGCAACACACCGTGGTGTGTTGGCAGCGGGTGCGTCAATGTTGATTGAATGATTGATTATAGGGTTTAACGCACCGAAACTACAGATGCTATGAGGCGCGCCTATGTGGAGAGCTACGAATTAAATTTAAGCACCTGGTGTTCTTTAAATTGCACCGAAATCTCGAACACATGGCGCTTTTCCCTAGTCACCTTCATCAGAAAAGCGGCCGCCGCGGCCGGGAATGGATTGCGCGTCTTTGGGCTACGTTAATGTTGCTGCGCTTCCGGCACCAAACTGCTAGCGAGGGGGCACATAGTTCAAATTATCTTTGAGGGAGCCCACTCACACTTGAATAAGGGGCTTTTTATGCATGGGATTCTGTGGCAGCTTCGCTGCATGAAATTGTTCATTTCAAATTGTCCATGAATTGTTATTACTTAAAAGGGTGATTTCAGGTAAGATCGGACAAGGGTTGGCTGGTCGACCTCTTCAATTAGCTAGAGTTTTTTATTGTGCCCTAATTATTCTAATGCCCAGATTCACCAGTATTATCCCATGCACCTCGGGCAAATTCAGGGGCGTCTGTCTACAAAAATATTTATGAGGAGCAATTCATAAAACTTATGCTCAATGTAGACGAGGTTTCCATGCTCCAGCATTGAAAACAAAACACGTGCTTTGCGGCCCTGTAGTAGAGCCTTTCTCCAGTAGTTATCAATCACCTGAATGAAAGTGAGCGTTACTTTCCCACCGTTTCTTTCTCTTTCAGTATTCGATGACAGCAATCCGGGCTTTTTCAAGAATAACGAAGGTGAGGAAACTCTTTTTCCCAAACGCCGTTTAAGACTGTAAGTGTAAGGTTACGAGCTTATCATAACTGGTTCAGTAACATTCACGCATCCCCGAGCACTGGACGGCAGTGGAGCGTTTCCCTAACAGCAAAACTTCCACCTTTGCTGATTAATGTTATATAGGGTTTCCAAGGTTCCGGTGTTCGACCTTTCCTCTCTTTAGTTGTTTTTTTTTCTGGAGAATTTCTCGAGAGAAGCTTGGATCACCAAGTGTTTGCGCGAGTTCTGCCGGTGAGGAATGCGCCCTTTGACAAATATAACAAAACTCTTTGCGGTGCTGAGCGGGAACTCACCCCACTGTTCTATTTCAGATAGCACGCACCGTGATGCCCTCAAGGCCTTAGACATGTCAAGTAAGAAACGTGGGCAAAACTGGTTGCGAGAAACGATTTAATGGTATTTTTTTCATTTGCCGTAACGCGCTTCTAAACGGCATAGGGCAGCAACCTTCGAGTGATTTCTTTACAACTACCACCGAACAGGTGATCATTTTAGCGGCTAAAGTATTTGGCACATAAAGTTAAAGCTTTAGAAAGGGCTTTCGAAAGTAGTAGATTTGTAATAGACACAGCGGGGTTTCTGAAATATTGACATGGTGAGCTTCAATTAAAACTTACCTATTGAACGCATTGCCTAATAATAAACTCCAAGGTTTACTTTAACGTTACTTTATATTTACTTTGAGGTAATAAATACTTTTAAAACACTGTAAGGTGCATCCACACCTGCCACTAAATACTCACTGCTCATGGCTTTCATGGTGAAATTTTCTAAGCAAGCAAAGATGCAGCCCCAGAACACCGTAGTTCAGAACATGGTTCTTCGAAGTTTGAAGAAAGGAAAAACAGTTCCCTTTTACTCTATGAAGGAAGATGACCATCGAAGCTTGGCGCAGTCCCATGAGGACCCGAAAGAAAAGACGTTTTTTTTTGTATTTTGCCATTGATGGAAGAAACTTTCTAGCCAATTATATAAATGAAACTTGGAGCGCTTCGTGTTTTGTTCTAGCCAACAAATACGGGGCTACCCGTCTCCCGCCCGCGCCGTAGGCATCGTGCTGTCTACGTAACACACCAACCCGAACAGCTCCACCAGGCAGGATAGCAGTCAGGTCCCATCAGGCCGTGAGGCTTCCACGTGGCAATCTCCCAACAGCACAACGGGCGTCTCCTCGGTGAGGACATGCACGCACCCGGGCACGCATATACCGGAAATCCGTGATGTGCGCGTGCATAGATGCGAAAGACCGGCGAAAACGCATCTGAAAAATAACGTGGACGACAAAACAAAGGTTACAACAAAAAATCATAAATGAACGTACTAATGAAAAAGAATGTATGTTTATATATCCCTATACCAGCACACATATATAAATATACACGGACATATACACAAATATAATAATACAAAAAAATCCACGCAAGTCCTGTCTGCAAAAGCGATAATGGAAGTGGGAAAAATTGCAGGCATCTACCATGAAAGAAGGAAGCTCACACTAACGAGTAAGACTTGAAGGTAGCGAAGCTGCACGCAACCCTCACGACCATCACGAATGTTTAAGTGCACACTTGCAGCCGATTTGCTTCTTCTTCGATGCCGCAACGACCTTCACTCCAACATTGTTGCTACAAGTGTGAGCGTCCTTCATTTCTTTTTTTGGAAGTGATAATCATTACACATCACTTTGGTGGGGCGTACGCTATGACGTGTCTTTCTCGTTCCGAGCAACTGTTGCTATGATTACGGCGAACGCTGAAGTGTTCGTCGTTCGGAGCGAGTGTTGCCACAATTACGGCAAACGCTCGAATTTGTCTTGGCAACTCTTGGCCAATGTCCCTAAGTGGGTTACAAACAGCACAGGAACAGATTTAACAGTAGTCCAGATTAGTGTGCCATAGAAGATTTTTTTTGTAATTTTTGACGGTTATTATTAGTTTTGTATTTGTCATTCCTGGATCAGTATTCCAGGTGTTTTCTGTCTTTTCATATTTATTGCCTCTTCGCGACAATAAACCTCAGTTGTTAGTCAGGGCCGTGTTTGTGTGATTCTCTTATTGTCCTGTTCCTGCGCTGTTGGTAACCCAGTTCTGTACCAACTGGCCGCCTACAATCCGTGTCCCTAAGTGGGTATGCTCAGCTTGACAAACGCACAGGATACGCTGGGTGGTCGTCGCGAGGCACCACAGATGAGCGCTTAGCATTTTCTGCCGACTGGTTACTGCCGACTGGTCCACTTAAATCCCGCTCTTGGCAATGTCTCTGTATTTTTACCTGCGGACACGAACATTTACAGTTTGCTAAACATCTTCGCCGTTAAAACTCTTTTGCAATTACAAATAACGTGCACCTTATTTTCTACAATATGACGTCGTTATCCGTACATATGTAATATGTAGAATTCCCGCGCCGCACCAGTACATCCCAGGTCTGGTGATTTTAACGGAAGTACCATGAAAACTAAGACTTAATAATCGGTTGAAGGAAATCACCGCCTGCAGATTCAGTACGAATGCGCATAAAAATAAACCCACGAGTGGGTGCCCAGCCCAGCAACGCATGAACGTTGCGGAGGTTAATTTAGCACCTCGACAATTCGCCACCAAAATAAGTGCATGAACCTGATGGAGTTTTGGTGGGAAGATTTTATGACATACGTACGAAACGATGTTTTGCCGCAAACAACCATACACCAGAAAGCGCGATTGTTCTAGCTAATGTGTTAATCAACAATGACCAAGAAATCTGCAGAGAAAGAAGCCTTTTACTTGCCACATGCGTTCTATTTCCTTTTTCCTTGCTTTTAATAACCCTAAGTCTGAGTACTTTAGGTTGGGCTATCCTCGCACTGTTAGGCCCGAGCAATAAGAGGCATATTTACTGCCCCAGATGGGAGCGAACCTGCACTGGCACAGTCGGATGCGGTTGCCTTTAAAGAAGAGGAGCCCCATGGTACTACCGTGGAGAACGCCACGGCTATGGTGAATGGTGAGCATTTATACCTTGTTTTCCCAGAATATTCCCCCAGGGGTAGCAATAAATCAATGTAATGTTCCTTCTGCCCAACTGTTCTAATTTATTATCTTCGCGCGAAAAAGGGGCGAACTGCTCAACTGTCCCTTCGTGGCGCTTTGAACTGATCAATTTGCTTTCTTTATTCAACGAGTGTGGTATTCCACATTATGCGCGGCGTGCATGGCTAGGAACGTGGTACTAGCGGTGGTGGTGGCGGCCGAAGTACACCTTGGGGTAAAGGTGTAGTTGTATTACATTTAAAATAATTAATGCTTTGCAGATTCTGCAGCATCACCACCCTTCACCATCGGTAAGTACTTTTGTAATATGACGACGCGACTACGCGGATTTTCAATGAGCACGTCGACATAAACTTATTTGTTTATGGCACGCCAGTAGGATACTTCTGCAGGGACTCAGGGTTTTAGGATGAAACGAGTCGCTGCAACTCTGACTGGGAACTTTTGTTTACATCAGTTTGGAAAAATACAAACTGTTCAATATAACACTGCTTTGCCGCAGAAAGCTCATCAGCCTATCTGACTACATTGAAGGGGGAACGCCTTTGCCATAGGTCTCAACAGCTCGTCCCAGCGGCCCCTGTTCACTGTTTTCGCCGTTCAACATTTGCAATGGTCTTTTTCTCCTAGTTTCTTTGCTCGGTACTCCTTCGGGTAACTCTGTGTTTGAGTGGTAGTCTGATTACATGCCCAGCCCAAGTCCATGTTTTTGTAATTGAAACTATGATACTTTCAGCCGAGTTTTTGCTAAATGACACTTGACTTCAGCATATTGGAAATCAAACATATGTCAGTGGAGCTAGGTAAATGCCTTGTGGGGCTAGGTACTTCTGTAAATGCCTTGTATACAGTCGAGAGTGGGCTGGCGGGTGTGTAATTTGTACTTTTTCACATTGTTCATGTAAAGAAAAAATATATTGGCATTTTTCTGGACTACGGGCACTCAAAGTTCTGATGCATTAAGAAAAAAAATTTTCAAGCCTTTCTAGGGACGTGCCTCCTCCCTTTTTAAAGAATTACGTGGTCATTTCTTGCAGCTTTTGCTCTCTTCGTGCCATTCAGCATCCTTGCTTCCATATCTTTACAGCTTGTGGGACCTCGGAAGCAACATTTGCAGTCGCACTACTGTCTCTTGGCTTAGCATATACGCTTAATCAAAAATATGCTTTTGGAATCTGCATCAGTGGACTAGCAATTGGTAACTACGAATCTTATGAGCACAAAATCTGCAGGAATTCACAGAATTGCCTAACAATGCGTAGCATTGTAATTCCGCTTGTACCGAGTATGCGTTCGTTACAGCCAAATATGGCTTTGAGTAGCGAAATACGTTGGTTTATTTTATTCCTTTGGTTTTCTTTTGTTTCGTTTCGTCAATGATGTAAATTTATACCATTAAAGCGATGAAATGCCTTTACTTGTCTAATTATGCTTTTTATTCGAAGATGCAAGGCATACTACTGAGTTGGTCAGCTTACACTAGTTTCAGTCGCATTTTCAACGTTCCTTTGCGGGCTTTTTGTGTATAGCCTTCGGAATATTGCCGATATACATAAGATCATATTTTTAATTTTGGAGATCATTTTCGTGAAGTTCATAGGACATAGAATGGAGCTTGTTGGTGATGCTTCATATTAAATTGCGCTACGCATACAGAAAATAGGACGCTAACAGGGCCTCGTCCTGGTCCTGTTATTGCCATATTTGTCTGTATACGCAGCGCAATTTAGTATGAATATTTTTGAAAACTGTATTTTTTAATTTGTTATTTTTTCATTTTTCAAAATTCTCTCCCAAATATACAATTTTGTGGAAACGCCACTCGTCGCATGGTCCTGGCTGTGGGGATACTCGGCAAAGAACGCATTACAAATTGGCGCAGATTTCACTTGTGCAAGGCTCGAGAAACAGCAGAGCTGGCAACCTCGTACCCTCCTTCGGAGAGCCGCGCATAGTTTTGTCCGAACGCTTTCCCATCTCTCCCGAAGTGGACGACGTTTACACGCGATAGAGCCTGCGGCAACCGGCTTCGCGAATGGGCGTCTGTTGCGTGAACTCGGCATCTGTGCTTCCCACTTCAGGCGCAAACGCACATGAACGGGAGACGAGCAGAGCAAGCGAGAAATAACTCCACGAATGCCGGCCAGAGTGTTTTCAAAGGTCGAGCTGGCCGAAGCCGGCCGCCCCTCCCGAGGCGCACGCTCACGTGCGCTCGGTATTTTTCTCCGTATTTTTTTGCGGGCCCACCGGGCCAAGCTCAAGCCTAAATAGCTCTGGAGAAAAAAAAACATGCTCCGTTGATTATGTTACTTTTGCTTTGCCTGCTGGGTATTACAGCACTGTACTGCCCAAATGACACAATAGGTAAATACAGCGCTGTCCTTGTCAGGTCGTGTAAAATAAAAAATAATATTCTTTATGCCGAAATAAAACCACTAATGCTTATTTTCCGGCCAAACAAGCATAGTTGTTTCCGCTGGGCTATAAGATATACCAAGACGCTACTCTCATATACCATTCCATGTACGCAGGTTTTCAGAAACCAAGTAACTGGAGATTGAAGTGCTTACAGTGGCGGAACACGTCTCAGGTGGACTCCCGCCCGCAGGCAAAAAGAAAGCTCGAGGAGCTGCAGACTCTCTTGACCAATATATTTTGCAGTTGGAATTTGCGTTGCCGAAATGCGATGACATTGATATAGCCGCAAAACGTTCTTGATCATTACCGGTGCAAATATACCCACCTGGTCAATTTTACCGCTGGGACACCTGTTATTTCGGTGCTTCCTGTCGCATATACGACGACACAACGCGTAATCGTGTTATTTTGTGCTGGACCGTACGTTTACACAAAATAACGCTTCGATGAGCTAAGAAATACCTACTCAGGAGTTGAAAGTTCTGTCGGGCCGTGTGAGAAGACATGCCCTGAAGTAATATATCTTTTTTACATCTTGCCTGATTTATGGCTTGAAATTCTGGTTAATTTTGGTGCAAGCGCAGCTAGAGAATCCAGAAATTTAAGGTTCGAACGGTGCGAATGTGGACTCCCAACGGCTCAAATCTGACAGCTCTACTGAGTTGTCTTACATTAAAGGGACACAGATGTGAATTCGTCAAGCTCGCGGTTTTGCTTGCACTGCGTAGACTGGCTCAAATTAACGCACTTTTCATCGTTTGTCCGGTTGATAAGTCGGTCATTATTTCATAAAGCGCGAAAGAAGAAAAACTATCATGCGTGGTTTGCGGCGGCCGCACCAACTAAAGGCTGTGACGACAGGAGGATATGCACCTTGATTGGACTATGTCCCAGGTTAGCATTCAAACAAGTTTCGGTTTCGGTCCTGTAAAACAACATGCTTGACATCCGACGGCATCGTTGGATGGGCATTCTCGATATCTCAGTAATCGTCGTACCACGCTTCTGCCATGTTGTCGGCTGTAAAATGCATAACATAAGCTTTCCAGGACGGCTTGGAATCGTAGAAATCCATAGCTGAGGCCCACGCAGTGGATGAACGCCCTCTGCGTCACCGCAGAGGCTCAAATGCCCTGCGCTTTCCCCCCATATTTGGAATTTGCCTCACTCATGCCTGTATTGTAGAAAGCGTGTTCGCACCAGGCCAAGGGTCTGTTGATTCCGGCTTGTGCCCACTGCCCGCAAGCAGTCGGTCCTTGTGGCAACAGCACGCCAACGAGAACTCGCTAGCGCGTCAGTGTCAGCCTCCGCGTGTTCTGTGAACTAGTTCGTGGAGCAGTGAACATTACGGCCCAAAAATGGTGAACTCAGTATGGAAAATATCGGCCGAAAAAGAAAACGTCAACTTACAAAAAAACAAAAAAAAAAACAATGTACCCTTGGGGATTCGAACTTTGACTTGCAAAATAATATCCTTAGCGCTCCAGACCACTCGGCCACGGGCCAGCTCTGCCAGCATTGCAAGTACAAGGTATATAATGTATAACCAGCTTACACTTTTATTTAGTTTTAGCATTTCAAACTGCTTAGGTGACTATTTGTTGTATAGCTCTCGTGCAGTAAGCGTCCCCCAAATTTTTAAAGTATCTCACGTCTAGCAATTGCATTTCTTAGGCGGAAAAGCGTTTGCAGATGTGTGGTCGTGCTGCTTACCACTGTGCTTGTTCTCCCAGCGGAAAATAGTGCTTCCTGCACTCTAGTTTTACGCTGTACGGTAAAAGTATCATTTGCTTTTTTTTTGCCTAGTACCTATATTTACTTCGCCGACTCTTCTGCCGCCTTCAAGTGGCCTTAGATTTTGCTACTAGCGCACCATTTAGCGAAGCGTCGCATGTGCACTTGTGCAGCGCTTTTGTGGAGCGACCCGGACTCGGATCTTGATACAGTATACAAACTAACAAAGCAAAGAAAGGGACATTCTTCCATTCACAAACGTGTTGTGGCTTAGTTTGAACTGCAGCGAGCGAATTGCAACGACCCGCCGGCGGCCGGCGGACTAAACGCTGGGCCGACTGACTCGTTCGGAAGGTCGGCGAGCCGTGCAGTAGCGCTGGTAGCGCAACCAATTGCCAAGTCATCTCCTCCTGACGTCACACGAAAACGCCACAGAAAATGGTCGAGGGTGCAGAGAGGAGGACAGCATTTCCGAATTGATTTTTCTACTAATTAAATTCGCGTAAACGCGCTCGGAATGGTCGAAACATGACCTATGGTGTCCGGACTACAATTTGCTCTAGTAATCCCGCAATGTTTACAAATCACTTCAGTGTACCTTTAAGCAGTGATTATTTGCCCTCATAAACTAAGCGTTCAAATGGTTCATCTGCCTCGCTGTGTGCTACGTGCCTGTATTAAAATTTTTTCTCATGAACATATGCTCGTTGATGAATCCTCACATCTCCCAGCTCTGCCAACCGGAGAATCTTGCAACGTGTGTGAAGCTGAAGGTAAGGATCAGCCTGTGCTACCGTACCCAGCGCAGCGCCTGTTGTTCGCAAGCGAAGCCCTTGCGCGAACGTAATAAGACACCAAATGAATATATTAGTATATGTATTTTTCGCTGAGGGTAAAATATGGTGCGGTGTGCTATCCGATGGTGTAAAAATCAGCAGAAAGCAATTTAGGTTAGGTTAGGTTAGGCAAGCAGTGCTATATTACAGACATAAAAAACTGAAAGGAGGATTGGAGGATGCACAGGCCCTTGAAGACCGTAAATGTCATAACTATCTAGCAAAACGGGTCAATGAAACTGTCTGGTGTGACAACATAGTGCAGGGGGCAATTACGTGTTGTTTTTATTCTGAGTGGTATCTGCGTCATGGTTTCCCGCCCCTGGTATTCAGGGGAGTGCGTAGTATTTGTTTGGAAACAGATTTTAGTCCGGCTTTCTCCGCACGAAATTTCTTCAAAACCTACATTCGGCATCTATTGGACAGAACAATATATCTTAATCGTTAACATGTACCATTGTAGGCTGCGCTAGCTAAAACAAACACAGCTTTTTTTTTTATTTTGAGCCTGGGCTGAAGCTGATGTGGGTTGATTGGTAGAAAAATTTCAAGAGCAAATAAGCAATGTGGAGAGCCTCGTAGGAAAAATCTGAAAACCACTCGGCTGACCCCGTTCCTATGATAAATGTATGATGCGAACACCTACCTTATCGAGCGCTTGAAAATCTTTACCGGATCTGCAGGTTCATGGTCGTATTACGAGTAAAAAAGGGCAATTTAGGCTGTATTGGTAGTGCTTCTATCCGATAAGAAATGTTATACTATCGGCTAACTGGCCGGTTCTGCCAGGTTATTCATTGTTAGCTGAGTTGGCGTCAAGATTTAAAGTGGGAGACAAATACAATTACCTAGAATCTCATTACTCCATGGCAGGCCAATAGCTTCTGCAGAGTCAAAAGACTCTACACGATAAATAAAATTCGGATCTCCTAGATTAACCGGCTTTAAGGACAGTATGAAAAATGCCCAGAGAGCTTAGGCACGAGTCGTAGCTTGGCGCTTCCTTTAACCATCTCTGATTTTCACCTTCAACTCAATCTGTGGGCATGCTTACGGTTGACCGTCTAAACATTACTGTGGACATCAGTCAATGAAAACTGCTCCAAACGTTCATAATAATCGAATGAATAGAGTGCACCCTGTTCTGGCCCGTTGTTTTCACTCTGCAGAGCAGCGTCTGCGGCGGCTGCTGAGCACAACGAAGCCACCGTGCAACGATTTCTACGAGTTCGTGTGCGGTCGCCTCGAGCGGGAGCTCAAGTCTTCAGCCTCCTGGTCGCCCGTATCACAGCACACCCTGGTAGCAGACAGCGTGGAACGCAAAATGCTACGCGTATTGGAGGGCAAGTATAAGACACGTATATCCTCTAAATCCTAATCAGTCTGTATAGAAAGCATTGGTATGTTATTTGTGTTACGGCTAGCCCGGCTACATGCAACGTTAGCGAGGCAGCGGATATAGCACGGCCTGACTGAGCCTTTATCGGGTACAGGTCGGTGAACACGTTGAATCACCCCCTCTAGTTCTTGGTTGCGCAGCACCCCACGCAACTTCTGTACGCAGACATCTTATGTACTTCAAATCAGTATGAAGAAACCAGCAAGGTTGCGAGAAATCATACGCCCGTTCTTTTTGCGGCCATAGATGCTGTCGTTGCTGATGGGAAATGCATGTTATGTGGTTGTTTTTTATGCAGTTGCTGTTATAAAACTACATGCCATCTCTGCCTTGCCAGCTAAATGTGCCTTGTGATGGAAACAAGTCCAGTCGTTTGGGCTACGAAACGCTTTGACGGAAATGAGAAGCCTGACTCAATTGTTATTTCGGAACGGGGTTATTTCAGGACGATAGTTTCTCTTGGTCTACCTAAACCCGCATACTATGTATGTATATATGTATGTATGTATGTATGTATGTATGTATGTATGTATGTATGTATGTATGTATGTATGTATGTATGTATGTGTGTGTATGTGTGTATGTGTGTGTGTATGTATGTATGTATGTATGCATGTATGTATGTATGTATGTATGTATGTATGTATGTATGTGTGTGTGTGTATGTACGTATGTATGATGTATGTGTTAGTTCAGATACTTCCTGCTAGGCCAGCACAATGGCCCAGTATCTGCTTGCGTCCCTACAAATGAACTGTGTCACGGCTAATACGTGCCCACACTACTTACTGCAAAGGTGACCTTTGACGCATTTGAGGCAAAATACAAACACATTACCGAGTCCACCAGCTTTCTTTTGATTATGAGTACATGTTGGATTGGTCTTTACCCCATAAAATGAAAACACGTCATAACATGTATGGAAGACAGGCCATCTAAAAGCAAGCGCGCAAACGAAATAAAATTGAACAAAGCGTGTTGCTGCGCTACTTCGTACATACTTAGAAAAAAGAAAACGTGGCGCAAACTAGACGTGGACGAAGGAGACAAGATACGACAAATACAGACGCCTGTATCTGTCTTATCATCTCCCCTTCGCCCACGTCTAGTTTGCGGCTCGTTTTCTTCGTTCTTCATGAAATATTTAAACTACAAAAAGAGGCGTGATAAATGCACAGACTGAAAGCAAATAGCCAAAGAAACATCCTGTGCGATCCCAATGGATGCGCCCGCCTGTGGTAACTAGGGAGGCTGCTTTTTATTACTAGTGAGGGTGTTCTTAGGAAACGTTGTTCGTTTTTTTTTGTTTCCTTTCGATATTCTGTTTTGCTTAGTTAACGAGATTGTTCTTCCGAAATGTACTTACGGCACGTCAGCACACCGAGATGTGTATCATTTGTAAATGTGTGTAAATACCACTCTCCAAAAATGCGAGTGTCTCACGGCGTGCTTGTTTTCACTACACACCTCATAGCAGTGGCTTTGTGTTTCCTTCATTATATGGGCACCACGCGGGAGAGGCGGATGTGCTCATTGTCAAATAAGTACAGATGTAGCCAGCTGAATAGGCACCTATTTTGGCTGACTTTTATTACAGAAGCGCCAAAAACTGGAGTTTCATCTTTGGTTTTTTTTTGTTTTACAGAAAAATTGGATTTATCCTGGGCTCACCACTTTGTCTGGAAAAGATGCGTCGAAGGTAAATGTCGCAACTAAGGTCGTGTTTTCTGATGGCCCCCTGACAATGGTGCCGCGTTTGAAGACGCTTCTAAACCTTGAGTTTCGCTCCAGAGACTCAAAACAGGGACTTGAAATCCTTCTTAAATGATCGTACGTGACTCTAGCGTGCCACAGGCCATGACCATGCAGCTTCACATTGGAGCAGGACGAAGTTTGTGGACCAGGACGAATTTTTCTTCAACGGCGAAGTTTCTGAGAAATTTGTAGAGCTGTCATTTGTAGCCGTACGGTTGCATTGAGGTGGGTGTCAAACTCTCTTTCACAGAAACTTCCTCCACCTTGGGGTTTCCCCTAAATCTTCTCGTTTAACCTCAGATTGCCAGGTCTGGCTCTTCGTAGCCAGATTTGGCGAGTGTATTTTTTTGCCAATGTTTAGGATGATTTGGCTGCGTGGCTAATTTTACACCGCATGTCTGTAAAGGTGGTAATCGTTATAAATAGGTTCTAACTCTGCACTAATTGTGGCAAGCTGCTACTGCAGCTTCTTATGGTCTGCTTGGTGAATGTGCCAATTTTTATTGGCTGCGGCTTCACCCTTAGTCCGTCTAGCGAAAAGCAGCTTGAGTTAAGAGAGGCCATCACCCGCCCAGACGTATTTTTGCATCTATCCGAAGCAGGGAATCTGCCAATCTCCTCTGGCTTTCCCTTGCCCTTCTCCACTCGATAGCCTTAACGAGGGGTTCCAGTTTGGGCGGTTTCCTCGGGCAATGCTGTGTTGCGAAAAGTAGACGTGATTTACACATTCATGCAGGGAGCTAAGGCCGAACGTTTGCAGGTCTTGAGAAATTTAGTGCTGCCTTGTGTCGGGCCTAGTGATGTTTAGACAGTTTTTAACTTGTTTTTACATCAATTTTGTATCAGAAGGTGTACTAGGAGATTTGTTGTCTGGTTGGGTCTACATTTAGGCTTATGTATGTGGAAGTCAGGCAGTTTCTTCCCTGTTATTGGCGGTGAGCGCGACACGCATCAGACGTCAACTGAGCGCAAAAAACAGCATGGGGTCTGATGCTTGTTCGCACCAGATTTTGCGCGTGCGTAACTTCTTGTCATAATAAAATACTTTGAATCGCATACACCAGCTGAAGGCGCTATTTAAAGTATAGTTTTTGATACCGCTCCGGAAGAAACATTGCCGGCGCCGCCCCAGTTTTTGCGAAGCCGACCGACAACAGCGAAAATGCAAGACCGAAACAAATACCAGGCCTTCGGGGGTTGTCGGATTTGGCAGAAGTCATTACGATTGCCGGTATTCATATGAAAGAAAAAAACAGTTTTTGCAACCTCGCCCAACGATCGAAAGTATTACATTTCATCACTTTACGTTGTAATAGCATGAAAGTATGCCGACGTGCACTGTGGGCAGCAAAACATTCAGGTTGAGTTACAGATAACCCACTGTGTGTTGGTTTTATACTAGGCATCTAACCTGTATAAAGGTTTATTGAGCAAAACGAGTAACGTCTACTGTAAAGATACAGTAACACTATGTTTGTTCAGACCTGGAGGGAAATTTGCTACATTTCTCACAGCCTTATCTCCGCAATATTGAGATATGCGTCATAGGAAAACTGCGCTCAAGAGGAGGAGGACGAGGAGAAGGGGGAGGAAAAAACTTAATTTAACAGTAAGATCGAACTGATTAGTGGGCCGGGTTCGCAGTCCAGGACAAGTAAGAGTAATTTTCTTCGATTCATAGAACGCCATCCCAAGTAGACTAGGATTTGCTTCTTACGTCTGGAAGTGGTGGCAAGCAATAAAGAGACTTTTGGAAATATTCATCGGTTTCCATTCTTGTAATATATGCACGTATACTATTTATTGCGTTGGTTAGCAGTATATCATAACTTAACACCGTAATCATGTCATAATTTTTTTAGTTGACAGTTAGCTCATTATGATAACGATGGTTACGGTACAAATTCGGAGCACAAAAGCCGCCTTCGAGTACTCTGGACGACGTACGTTGTCTGGAGCGCGATCGCGGTGGCGTAGCACAAACTTTCTCATTCTATTTGCATGTAAATAAACAACGCACGGAGAGAATATGCATGTTCTTGCACGCAGCCATAACGAAAGCGAATTTGTGAAGGGAATGTATGCCTACTGCCTGAAGAAAATATCCACACGATCTTTGTAATCCTCCCCAGCATCCCAAAACCTACAAATAAACGTTTGTGACGGTGCGGAAAAGTTATTGCGTCAGGTACAGTAAAAAAACATCAACCTGATACAGGTCAACAACGAAAGAAATAGACGCTTTATTTCCTGCAATGCAATGCGCCTGTAGGGGCTCTCTGCTTGGCGCGTAGCATTAGACTGTTGAGTCTTCAAAAGAGCATCCCAAAAATACTGTATGGAAGCCTACGCATTTTTAATACTTATCCAGGAGCTCTGAGCGCTGAACCTCGCATATAAGCTAGAAAGGACGACTTACACACGATTATCTGAGCGATGCTCTGAAGAAAGTTATTCTCTCTCTCATCGTGTGTTGCAAACTTGTGGGGAATACCGCTTGAAATTATTCATGTGTCAGAGGCTGGTAAAAACGCCTGAATTACTCGAAATGACCTTTTTGAGGCACTCAAGCATCAAAGCGGGCGATTTCTAGCACAGGCACTGCTGCCCCGACGTCAGAGCTCTGGGGCGCTGCTCAAACATCTCACGGCCAATAGTTATTTTTGCCAAACAAAAATCAGACCCTTTTACACAGGGAAGACCACCAGCTGAGCGAAGCTGGTGGCTTGTATTTGCTATGTTGAGGTTTAGCTTTATTGGGGCTTGCTACACTGAACTATAAGGACAGTGGTCCACATTCTACGTCACAGACTAAGAGCACACATGATGGTTGAGTGAAGAGAATGAAATTTACCATAACGCAACCACCGCTCAGGCTGTTGTGCGCGTCGCAGAGATGGCCACCGAGAAGCGTAGCATTGTAGAATGGCAAGGAATATAGACGCGGTGCGTGGCCAGCAGTGTTCAGACACGGGAAAGAGGCGGCGGTGGTGGAGACGAGTTAGGCTCTAACCATTGTACCTCCGGTTGATGGCCATGGTTCACTGCAGAGCCCATAATGGGGGAAAGCTAGCGTACCAAGACTAACATTCAGCTTGTTCTAGAAAGTGTGAATTGACTGGCAAATTCGCTGCTGCGGCACCGTTCGTGCGACAACAGGGTGCCAGCTACAAAAATACAAAAGTCGGTCTTTTTGCCGCACAAGCGGCGCTCCAGCAGTGAATTCGCAGGTAAAATTGCACCCTGTAGAACCGGTTTTACACCGACCTCTTTAAGTGTACTTCACCTCTAAACCAAAATACATTGATGGGAAGACATGTTTTACGTACAACATCGGGCATAATAAAATATGGAAGCCAGAAGACCCTTTCTAGGAAATTTTTCACACGGTGAACGCACGCCGGCTAGTCAACTGAGGTGCGCGCAATACGGAGCCGTCCCCTACCGACGAGTAGCGTAGGTCGCCAGGAAGATTCATCGCGATTCCCACCAGACGGCGAGCCAATTCCCGGAGCATTTCCCTCCACACAGACGCGAGAGCTTCGGGAATTTGACGTACACAGCTTCGCTATAAAATATCCATACCCATGTGTGCCTGGTTTTCGTTTTTTGTATGTCTTTTATGGTACTTTTGTTTGTATTTTCTTGTATTTGGACCCCGTCACTTTCCGCCCTCCGCCTACGCTGCATTTAAAGCAGTTACCACCTTACTCGACAACTTTTGTAAGTTATTGCCCCTGTGGTTAAATTGCGGGAAGAATAGCACTTAGAAAACACGTGGTGAGCGCGCTTAGTTCTGGTGTGCAAAAGACGCCTCTCTTCAAGGCTTCCAGAATAGGCTCCGTTATCTCCTTTGCCCCATTTTTCCTACAAAACATTATTTAAAATTTGTATAACTATTGCTCGACATCTATCCGCCGTTCTTGCATAGGGGCTCCACATGTTCACCACAGTTCCCGAACTCCGCATAACGAGAATGGGCACACCTGAATTATTACCCTTTTTTTCTTGTCAGCTGCCAGTCGTGCTGTACTTGCAACCGCGTCGCACGCCGCATCAAAATCCCACTTTTCCTAAGGCGCACACACAGGTACTCGAAGGAGTGACTCGTTACTTACCCTCTGACCGGATACAAGGCTCGCCCCTATCGGCAATGAATACGGGCTTCTTTGGTTGCTGCAGTTGATTGCATAGTTGTTTCAAGCCCCGCGCAGACTGAGATTGTATCGAACCTCCGGCTTTCACAGCCCTAACACTTTTTTTGTAATTTCCCTTATATAACTTTTCTGTTTCATCACATCACATCACATCATCACGTTAATACCTTAAAGACCCCATGTAGGGGGTATTACATAAAGGGTGGGTTACAGATAAATGTACACAGGTCGTCAAATGGATTCCTGTCCACTGCTACACGGGGGAAAAAGAGGCAGAAAAAGTAGTAGTGCGAGCATGTGGACGGGCAATTTGATTCGGGTGGGCATTGCGGTGAGATATGCGCGTCAGTGGGACGATGTAGGGTGCTTAATGGGGCTGTAGAAAAACCTGTGTAGCAAACAAAGGGTGGTGATGCGGCGGCGCACTGAAAGATTTGAAAGACCAGTTTCGCGTTTAAGGGATGGTATGCTTATGTCATATGAATATGACTAATGAATGAAACTAGTTGCGCGGTTTTGCACCGATTCTAATTCATTGATCAAGTATACCTGGTGCGGACTCCATATGGGAGCCGCATATTCTAGTTTAGTTCGGATTAAAGATTTATAGGCCGGACGTTTGACGTCCAGTGGGGCATGACGCAAATGGCGCTTCAAAAAACCCAAAGATCGGTTTGCTGATGATATGACGTTCGTGATATGCGTGCGCCATGAAAGATTACTGGTTAAGGTGACGCCTAGGTATTTATAGGATTGAACTTATTCAAGAGTCGAGTTAGCTATCACGTGAGAAAAATACAAGGGATTACGCTGGCGTCGAAAAGAAACGAGTTTGAATTTAGTGGGATTAAGCTCCATTAACCACAGGTCGCACCATTGCTGTACACGGTTAAGGTAATTTTGAAGCGCAGTTTGATCCGAAGGGTTAGTAATTTTGCGGTATAGAACACAATCGTCGGCAAACATGCGGATGTGAGAAGATGCATGCCTGGGTAGATCGTTAATATATATTAGAAACAGAAGAGGTCCGAGGACAGACCCTTGGGGTACGCCCGATGTTACCGAGAGGGAGCTAGAATGGTTATTTTTAATATTCACAAACTAGGAACGGTTAGCAAGAAATTCTGAAATCCTTGCGAGAATTTTGGGGTGCAGATTCCACTTGGCACGTTTTAGTAAGAGGCTTTTGTTTGTCAAAAGCTTTAGCGAAGTCTAGAAAGATTGCATCAGTCAGGAGGTTACGGTCAAGATTGGCATGCAAATCATGAGTAAATATCGCTAGTTGTGTTACACAAGATAAAGATTTACGAAAGCCATGCTGGGAAGAATGAAAGAAATTGTTAGCGTCCAGGAAGTGCATCATGTGAGTGTATATGACGTGTTCCATGATTTTGCATGAGACGCTGGTTAGTGAAATGGTACTGTAATTTCGGGGTGACTATTTGTTACCTTATTTGTGGACCGGAATGACCTTTCCCACTTTCCAGTCGTCTGGTAACATTCCTGTTTCAAGCGACAATGAGAACAGCATAAAAAAATACACTGCAATAATTTGTTTAGTGTTTTTTAACAGTTTGGAGTTAATGTTGTCTACGCCAGCCGATGATGAAAGTTTAAGTCTGCCGATAAGGGACGAAATGCCAGCAACAGAAAATTGATTGATTGATTGTGGGGTTTAACGCGCCGACGCAACGCAGGCGATGAGGCGCGCCGTAGTGGAGGGCTCCGGATTAATTTTGACCACCTGGGGATCTTTAACGTGCGCCGAAATCTCGTACACACGGGCGTTTTTGCTTTTCGCCTCCATCAGAAAAGCGGCCGCCGCGGCCGGGAATCGAACCCGCGACCTCGTGCTCAGCAGCGCAACGCCTTAGCCACTGAGCCACCGCGGCGGGTAACAGAAAATTCCACTGGAGCCATCATCAGTAATGTCGTAGTAGGTGGCGAGGGAAGGGGCGAATCTGCTTGTGTAGTGAACACAGAGCAGAACGCGATGTTAAACACGTCGGCACAATCAGCATCGCTAACTTCCTTTCCATTATGGTCAGTAAGCGTTATTTCGCGTATCGGTTGCGGGTTTATAACTTCCCAGAACTTTCTAGGGTTATTTGTTAGAATTTTAGGTAAGTCAATGCGATAAAACGTCTGTTTTGCAATTCGAATTGCAGCATAATATGCGTCTTCTGCAGCATAGTACTGGTCCCATGCGCACGCAGTACCATTAGGTTTCGCAGTACGAAAGAGACGTTTCTTTTTATTTCCTTGCCTGTTTAAACGTTTTGAAAACCATGGTTTATTTTGATTGGTGGGAAAGTTCATCTTGGGGATATATTTATTAGCTAACTCGATTACTTTGTCCCTAAAGACTAACCAGTTAATGCTAAGAGGTCGGGAATCGAAACTAGATTCGAACGCAGGCAGGAGGCAGGAAATCTAGCAGTTCACTATTAATTGCTTCATAATCACCCTTATTGTACATATGAATTGTTTTTCTGGAAATGTGGCGTGTTTTAGGGATGAAGTTTAGTGTACTATGAATAACTTTGTGATCACTGATTTCACGTAAGTACGAGATAGATTCTAAGCTTTCAGGGGTTTTTTAGTATCAGATCTAAAATATTCCAAGATTCACTAGTCAAGCCCGTTCTACATGGGGCGAATTTCGCTTACGAATTCGCAGTTGCGTTGCCGCCCGTACAGCAAAACGATTTATTTTCCTATTTCCACTGCTGCGACATATTGCCAAATGCTAAGCGGCGTTCACAAGAGAAGTTCGACTCTTCCAAACATTTGTAAATTCGCCATAGCAGTGGGAATAGATCGTTTTGGTGCACGAGCGGCGCCGCAGCTGCGAATTCGCAAGCGAAATTCGCCCCATGTAGAACGGGCTTTACATGTGTTGGTTCGGATACAGTTGCGTAAGGTTAAAGTTCAGACAAACATCGACAAATTCTCTTACTTCGGTATTTCCTGTATTACCACTGTTTGGGATCCGAACACTGCGTCCCTCTGTTCTGAGTTAGAAAGCGTACAAAATCGACATTCGCGTTTCATACTTTCAAATTATCACCGCATATCCAGTGTTACATCTATGAAAGCAAGCCTATCTTTGCCTCTTCTTGAAAATCGCAGAAGAGTGTTTCGTTTATGCTTGTTCCACAAGATTTATCATTGCAATCCCATCCTCAGAAGCAGGCTATTGTCCAGTCCATCTTACACGTCGTCCCGGATCGATCATCAGCACAAAGTACACGTTCCATCGGGTCGCACAAACCTGTTTCAGGATTCCTTTGTCCCCAGCACTTGTGCAAGTTGGAATCGCCTTCCTCGGTCCGTAGCTGAAATCGGCAGTGTGATTGCTTTTCGCTCAGCCATAACCAACCTGTTTTCATAACAAGCTGTTATTTGTAATGTTTATTAAGTGCTTCGTATGTTTCTTCGCGCATTTTTTAAGCGCGAATGCACTTTATAAGCGACCCCAAACCATCCACCGCCGGCGGCGGCGGCAGCGGAGTCCGCAGTGCTCCTCTATATTTAAAAAAGAAACAGCATCCGGCGCCAGGTTTCGATCCGAGGACTTTGCGGCCGCAGCGCGACGCTCTACCGACCAAGCCACGGACGCGACACTGATATCAGTGTTAGTGACGCGCCTTATATCTTTAACGCATTCAAACTACGTCGTCAGCGGCGTGCATTGGCGACTCAGCGGCGTTATAGCGGCTTGATAACTGCCTGGTGTACACGTGAAACTACAAACCCGATGGAAGAGATGGAAGAGAAGGCGGCGAGGCGGTGGGCTGCGGGGGCCGAGCGCAAGCGCCGCAAGCGGGCCGACAACCGTGCATTCGCACTTTCACATTCTCCCCCTCGGGGAAATGCGGGGGAATTTTTTGTTGTTTTGCTGCTTTTGTCTGTAATATTGTGTATTTCCCACTCCCCTCTGTAACGCCCTCGGGCCCTGAGGGTAACAGAAATAAATAAATAAATAAATAAATAAATAAATTAATAAATAGATGTGTTTGGTTCAGCCAGTCAATATTCGGGAAAATAAAGTTGCCATAAAGGAGGATATGTGCGGTGGGGTGTTTATTAGTAAGCGTAGATAGCATTTCATTTAGTTCGCGGGCGAAATTTGGATCAGTGCGAGGGGGCCTGTAGCATACGCCCAGTATTACTGTTTCGGGTGGGGCACGGCACATTACCCATAATATTTCAAGTTGCGAGGTGATGTTGATAAGGGATCAACATGAGTACGCCCCCACCACGTGCGTTCTTTACGGTCGTGACGAAAAAGGTTAAAGTGCGGCAAGTCAGCCAGAGCCTCTGTATCTGAAATGTCATCAGTAAGCCACGTTTCGGTCAATATAAGTATACTACTTCCAGATGATTTTAGTAGATTAGACAGGGCCACGCGCTTAGGAAGAAAACTACGGATTATAGTATAAATTACAGAAAACAAAAGCTTAGCGTAAGTGCTTGCACGTGGCTGTTGGCGCACTTGCCGACGGCGTACTGATCCCTATGTTTTTTCCTTGACAATTCCTGCTTCATGGTCGAAAATGTATCGCTTAAATCCAATGTGCAAAGTTAGAAAACGCTGTGAAAATGGCACAGATTTGCTCCTAGCGAAAGCAACGAGCTATTTTCGGGCTATTCGAACAGGGTGTGTGAAATCTTCGCCAATGCTAAATTTTGCACCGTTTAGTTTTGGGCCGTTCGAAAGGATGGATTCTTTAGTTTTGAAAGATGAGAGTTTCACTATTATAGGCCGTTTATGGATATTGGTGTGCTGCCCTAGGCGGTGTGCACGCTCTATGTCTTTTGGTTTGATTGTTAGTTGAAGTCTTTCAAGGCAGGGCTGGATTATTATTTATTCTGACTGAGCGTACGTTTCCTTCGGATTAGTGTCAGGGAGATTGGTAAATATTAGATTGTCACACCGGGAATGGTTCTAGAGGTCGTCAAGACGCTCATCTATGTCATACACACGGTGAGTTAGCTCATCGGTTTTAGTATACACGTATAGACGTATTGTGATGGAAGTAAACAAAACTTTTCGGCGGCATTATAAAACAAATATAGCAATACTTTTTAATAAAGTTAAGCTAAAATGTGCAATTAATCTGTGAACCTGTACAATCTTTGAACATTGTTCGAACTGTAGTCTGGCAATATTGTTCGAGTAATCCGGTGCAGTAGTTCAGCATTGCTCAACTGGGGACAGGGTATATATGTGCACTTGTTTATTAGCGGTTGTTTTTTCGATGCTGACAAAAAAACACGCTTGTGGGCCGAAACTTCGGAGCATGTCCAAGATTTCAAAGTGAATAAATATTACGAGCAGCACTTGTTTACGCCGGGTACCCAGCCTTTGTGCTCGTACGTTTAGGCCGTATTTGTTTTTTGCTCTAAATACGTGTATTCTCCGGAGCCTGTATTTTCCAGGTCCAACTTTCCCTCTTTTCGGTGATTCTGGGTCGCAGTTTTGCATCCTGTGATGCCCTGATTTTACGTTTAGGCTAATTTGTTCATGTACTCCGCACGGTTCCCCTTCTTTATGTTCGTTCTGATAAGGCTAGAAGCTGACGCATGTCGTTGCCCTTTTCTACGTAAAGTGTTTGTGTCCTTCATTCTGCTCACTGTTCATTTAGTATGCTGTAACTTTCATTCCTTTATTAGCTTACACCTATAAATATTGCCTTTTCCCTTCATCTAAATAAAATATTAAAGCGTACGGTGATATCTGCCTTCTTTAAAAACGAATTAAGATGTCCGCTTCAATTAAGGAAGCGCCATCAGGGCTAGGAGCGAGAAGATTTTTTCAGTCATATTGTTTATGAGCAGCCCTTTAAGTGCGGTGTTCACGATGCAAGCTCCTATTCCCCGTTAATTGTGCCGGCACCAACAGACTGATTGATTGATTGTATGGTTTAACGCGCCGGCGCAGCGCAGGCGATAATGCGCGCCGTAGTGAATGGCTCCGGATTAAATTTCTCCACCTGGGGACCTTTAACGTGCACCGAAACCTCGTACACACGTGTGTTTTTGCTTTTCGACTCCATCTGAAAAGCGGCCGCCGCAGCACGGAATCAAACCCGCGACCTCGTGCTCAGCAACACAATGCCTTAGCCACTGAGCCACCGCGGCGGGTGCACGAACAGACTGGGCCTCAGTCTTGCACACGCAGTTCCAATCTTTGTTAATGAAATAGCCTCTTACGATAGTGTAATCTTGTACATTTACGTGTAATTTGTAAAGCCACACGGCGTACCACCCGCTAGTTTCCTTTATCGAAAGCATTTTAAAAATGAACTAAAGCAACGGAGTTAGTGACAAAATCAATTAAGTATCGGTTTCAAGCATAAGCTAACCAGGTTTCGAACATCTTCAGTGCCCTTTGCGTTGAGTGTACGGGCATAGCAATCAAGCACTGAACGCGAATTACAATAAAAACGAGCCCACAAATTTGCGTAAATAGGCTTCATTCTGAGGCTTCACTATACACCGGATTGCAATGATTCGTCACCGCAACATTAAGCGGATCAAAGCTGCTAAAATAGTTGAGGTTGGTTAAGTTAACGGTAGGTAAAGGTACATGCAACCAATAATATTTGTCCAAACATTTCCGGTACCCGTGGTACTTTCAGCTACAGTTTCGGTTGCGCACGCACCATTTCTCTAGACGTCGTGTTTGAGCATAGAAAACTGAGCCCCCGTTCATGGCTTGCAGTTATCACGACGTGCCCGAACCATTTTCTTCTGGTAAAATGCCTCCGTCAGGGCGCGGTACGATGCAATAATTTCTCCGCCATATGCAATGGGGACAACCTACGCTGTAGCTTACACGTGTTAGATCACCCTGCAGTGCTGTTCCCTATCAAAATATGCTGGCATTACCCTGGACAACATTGCGAAGAAGAGTGCCGCGGAGACTTTTTGTAGGCTCGTTCTAAGGAGAGCTCAGAGGATACGAAAACTTGAAGGAGGATGTCCTCTGGATAAGAGACGCATTTTTTTATATCTTAGATCATGTTGTACCTAATAAATATTTTTGGCAATGAAACTCTTTGGTAGAGACTGATGTTTTAGAACTACTGCAATTGTAGAAACTCGCCGGAAGAAATATATGAACACATTTTTCCTGCATTTCTTCACCCTATACTTTTGTTTGCATTCTACGAACAATGAAAGTTCTGCCCTATTAAACCGCGATAAGCCGTTGTCACCCACGCAGCAGTTCTCTGGCTAGTTAAACGAACCATTCGCCACCATAACGCAGGCCAGCCCGACGGCACGCAAGTGGTGTCCCAAATGCGTCACTGCTTCTCTCAACTGGGACTAGAGGCATGGCCGCTGCCCGAACAGCATCACGTCGAAGAGCGGACCGTGGCTGAAACCGCAATGTCACTGAGCCGTTATCTGGGCCTGGAGGCGCTCTTCCGGCTCACCATCGTGCCTGTGTTCCTGGAAGGACGAAAACGTCACATCTACAGGGTAAACGGCACTCTTATTTTGAGATACTTTTTAATATGGCGTGCCTGTAGACGTTTTCGCCCCAAGCCGAACGTTACGCCCCGCATACTCACTGCATACTTCCAAGAGACTCCACTCTCCGGAATTACAGTGAGGATACCCTGGAGCAACTGAAGTCGTCTCTTCCGGATCGGCGCCCGTACGAAGGGCTGTGCGTCTTGCAAGGGCGGGCCCGGGCTGCGTCTGAGCCCGGTCGTGGTGACGCGGAGATACTTGCGCGCTTAGCCCAAAGCTTTGCTGCTTTGGTATGGCCCCTACAAACCGCATAGGTTCTAGATGCAAATAATTTTTTGAGTACCCTCAAGGCATTTGCATTGAAGATGGGAGTGGGTACATATAATACAACAAATGAGGCACCTGCAGTACAAACAGCAGAACAGAACTAGTTATAACCTCTACAAAACAAAGTTATACTGGTAAATAAGGTTGCAATCTTCCTGTTGCGACTTGAAAACTGCGGCTGAGGTTTTCATGCGTGACAATTCTTGGCATTCATTGCAAATATGATCCAAGTAAAACAAAAATATACATCGGACAAGAAATTTTCAGAAAGAAATGCATCGTTATACACAATGAAAACACCAAAAGGATAATACTAGACACTGCAGATAATATTAGACACTACAATACATATGTGTTCATTTGCTAAGAGTTACACAAATTAGCATCTTTCTGTCAATAATAGATGTTATACACATGACAATGCTGACCCGAAGTGAGACAACAAAGTGCCATAAACTATTCCATGGTTTAAGGTGTTCAGAATGCCCGTGAGACAGTTCATACGAGCCCATCTCCCCAGATATTTTTCTGGTCAAGCTGGTTAAATTCTTTCCATGGTTCTGTGCAAGGGGGGAGTCCGCGTGCAATGCATTTTTTATTTGAAACAGAAGTGTTCCGGTGGGTGTTTGGGCTGAAACCGCTGCGTCTTCAAGCTAGGGACCCTTTTGGTTAGCCTGGAAAGCACAGACAGTGTGAGCAGAACTATTAAATAAATGAGATGCATTCGGTTGACTGTAGTACTTGTTTGTACGTTTGGGGAAGTGCTTTTCCCGTGAAAATTATTGCTAGCCTCTTACTCTGCAGAAATGCATTGAGATGAGGTGAAAGAAATAAACGTTAGTCGGGTGCAGAGCAAAAGGTTTCCTTCCTGGGTATTTGTTCCGGCTTTTTATTCTATTCAAAAGGCGTTATCGCTTTAGGGCGGCACCCTTTGTCGGCAAATGTATCCACATTACAGAAAATAAAGCTTCCCGCCAGGTCGTAGTGCGTCAGAAGTCGTTTTTATAGCAGTGTCGTTTTGACTTGGACACCCAAAGGCGTCCAAGGCATATGAAATTCAATTCCTGTGTAATAGAATTTTGAGTTTTGCTGCTTATTTGTGCTAAATATCCCAACTGTTTTTTTTTCAATAAAATGAAGAAAAACTGAAGATAAATCTTTTTTTGCAACAATGTGTTAAGGACACATGCTATGACAGATGATTAGGGCGATAGTACACGAACACAAGAACACAAGTTGGTTGTAGTTTCTGCTACACGGAAACATATTACTACGCCCTTTCAGGGTGTTTTGTGATTTATACGACTGCGCCCCGCTGTTAAGTATTGACAGGAGGGAGATTTTGCTTATGAAATTATTCGGGTCTTTTTAGAGTGGTCAAGGTCATGACTATGCGTCTTGACGTATTTACGTATGGATGAGACTGAAGCGTGGCAGGCAGAGAAATATATTTCGCCATTACGGGCTACATGAATGCCCATGCGTAAAAAAAGCACCTAACCACCTAAAGCACCTACATAAAAAGCACCTAGGTACCTGAAGCTGAGCCCAAGGACGCAGGCTCGATTCCCTGCGGTGGCGGATGCTTTTCCTATTCAGGCGAAACCGAAAACGCCCGTGTGTGCGAGATTTCGGCGCACGTTAAAGATCCCCAGGTGATGAAAATTCATTCTGAGTCCTACACTACGGCGCGCCTAACCGCCTTTGCAGCGTCGGCGCGTTAAACCCCATATTCAATCAATCAATCAGTCAGTCAGTCAGTCAGTCAGTCAGTCAGTCAGTCAGTCAGTCAGTCGGTCAGTCGGTCAGTCAGTCAGTCGGTCAGTCAGTCAGTCAGTCGGTCACTCACTCGCTCACTCACTCACTCACTCACTCACTCACTCACTCACTCACTCACTCACTCACTCACTCACTCACTCACTCGCTCACTCACTCACTCACTCACTCACTCACTCAATCAATCAATCAATCAATCAATCAATCAATCAATCAATCAATCAATCAATCAATCAATCAGTCTGTGTACTTGCTGTGGGAAAACGAAGCCGAGCAGGTAATTTAATTTATACCTTTGCAGCGTTACTCTGCACGTTCAAAGCGATCAATGTAACGCAAATTCAATTCTTAAAAACTGCATTCTCCTTCCCATGGTACACCTTTTTATTTGTGACAGAAACACCTAAACGCTCGATTTTTAAGTGATGTTTCTAACTGAACCAATCTCTGTCAAGTCCATGCCCTTCCAGTAAATAACCACGGTACTTCTCTCAATATTTCCTTTATATTTCTGATAACGTGGTCAAGAATATTGTAAGGCACTGTGCTCTGTTAGTAGTTTATATTTAGCCATGGCTAGTAAAAACCACAGGAAATTAGCCTCTCATTTCAGTTTCCATAGTTGCCCACGCATCACACAAGCTTGTAGAAAAAGTGCAGTTCACGCCCAAAGTCATACCTCAAACCTGCATTCCGTTCAGCGACAATAATTGTGCTGCTGAGAACTAGAGGGTGCTCTTTTCTAACTCCTGCCAAAGCCGTGTTCTTGTGGGGTCGGGGGTACTGCAGGTGGAAGAGCCCACTCTGGTGGAGCCCCGGTGTGACCTGAGCAGCCCTCGGTCTGTCCCGGTAAACAGACTCCGGACTCTGGTCAATGAAGCGGTCCTGCTCATGGCACCGAACTCACCGCATGCCCTGGATGCTGAAAACAGCGCCTTTCGCATTGCCTGCTCGTTGACAAAGGCATGTCAGCATGCAAGGGCCCGTAGTGGGGCGAGAAACTAAACACTTGCATTTTGAAATCATCAACTGCAAACGTTTCCCTGGCGGCAGTAATGTATAACGCGCAACCTGGAACAACAAAGTGCACCTGAGGCAGTTCTCTAGAAGCCCAGCCTCCTTCCGTGAAAAAATCAACGTCGTTTCACGCGTTGAATTCGGGATAAGCGCGGGAGTGGAACCATAGTCGTAATGGTGGTTAAGTATATACGATTAGGAAGATACAATTTGTTCCAGGTTGACATATGCAAGGTATATTTGAAGATAAATTGTATACATGCAGCACCTAGCAAAGGTAGCCGAAAAGCTACAACTTTTTTGCGCTCACGAATGGTGTTCTCTTTGAACCGAAACGTGTTGTCACCGAAAAAATATTTAATTTTTTTCTTTAGGCCGACAGCGTACCCAGTGTTTTATCAATCGCTGCATTACTCCTTGTCGCCTCAAGATGTAACCTTTAATTCTAGGCTTATGGAAGGAGTCCCGCCAAAGACCAGAAGTACTTGAATTTATAAGCGTGCATTTCTAAGAATTCCGGGTAAGGTTTCTGGCATCTGCCATTCTGTGAACGTAGTGATGATATTTCTTTATGCAACAGTATAAAGATGTAACAAATTAAAATTAGTGATGTGTCCTTGGGTTACACTGCAATTATTACATATCCGAAATTCTTTATAGTTATTAAGATCGGCGTGCTAACACTTCAAAAGCATCTGCATAAATGAACCAGTTGCTTGCAGGTCACTGAGATAGTAGTATGAAACGACGCTGTAATATACCGATTCTAGATCGTCCACTTGCAGAACCGAGAACTACCCAGCAAACCACGTTACGTCGTGCAGATATCCCGGAGACGTCAGCAATCGACATTGCAGATGTCCAGGAGACGTACCGTTGGGGTCGGAGTTACATATACTCAACGTTGCTACAACCGCAAAAAACCCATCCAAATAACGCGAAGGATAACGTCCAGTAGACGTCTCCTGGTACTTTTATACGCTGTTTACGGGATGTTACTTTAGTGGTACATCTTATGGATGTTGTCGTGGTACGCATGCAAGACGTATATAGATGTCTGTTCTACATTGGTTTTCTGTCTTTGGTACAAGCATTAGTTTTTTATATTCATGACTTGTGTACGTTAGTATGATATTGTTGATATGAACATGTATGCCTGAAATTTACATTCTTTATACATTATTTCAAAGTTTGGCCAGCCCCCTTTCCAAGGTTGCCTGCGTGTTGTGGGCATTTATATCTCAAATACATGTCTTACTAGCTATTCAGCACTGTTTGCTGTTACTTGTCACCTAGTTTCTAGATTAATGTGTTTCCACTTTTGAAGTGCTGCATACTGCATGAAGTCTCATATGTGAAGTGCCAAGCTGACCACACACTCTCGCAGAAGCACACGAAGCACAGCTCTAAACAAGAAATGTCGCATCGAAAACAAGAGGCAGTGAGTAACAGCAAACCAGTCCTGATCAGCACAAGCGCCCTGGACACTAAGGCAACCACAGTGGCGTCATCGAATTGTATCATACAGCACGGCTGTACAGACCTTCTGCAAATAAACTATCACAGAAACAATTCAAAAATTAATCTAATTAAAATGACAGTCTCCCATCCTATCTGTAAGTACCTGCAGCTGGGTAGTAAGAACGCTTTCAAAGCACACATAAAACACAAAAGAGTTCGGGTAAAACAGTTTATATTGACTTCCAAAATATATAACATGCTTTCGCAACACAACCACTTTTTTTCATTCCTATCTGCCCTGGACCACAGGGTACACATTGTACAATTACAAGAATAGAACAGATATTCATGACAATAAACAAGTCACACACAGAAAGGTTGACAAAAAATAGGGAAAAAAGCAAACATGTAAACCCAGGGTACAAGCACAAGATAGCTATCCAACTTGAAATATCGCACATTAAAATAATTGGGTGAAAAACAACGCAAGAAAAGTGTGAAAACAAAGAAATTATTGAATGGTGGTTATAAAAACACAGCAAATTTACGGAACTAAATAGTTCACATCTAGTGAAAAGTTTGTGGAACAATAAAACAAAAGCACCTAGGAAACACAGAAGTGGTGTTGTTGAGTGGTGGTTGTGAGTGCCATACAAATTTAAGCTACTTTAAACAAACCAACATCTAGGGAAATGCATGTTATGATCTATAGAAAAGGTGTGTATAAAGAAATGACTGTACGGCGGTTACAAGAGCAGTAGAAATTTACGTGATGAAATGATTCACACTTAGCGAAATGGCAGGACAATAAAACAACAAAAAACTTTAGAAACAACTTATTCAATTCTGGTTAGGAAAACAAAACGTTACACTATTTCAATATTTCACACAAAGTGATATGATTTTGGGAACAAACGAAAAAACGGGGAACACGGAAATGATTGAATATTAGTTACAAGAAGCCAGATTTACTTGACTACGTGATTCACACCAAGTGATACGCTCAAAGAACAATCACACAAAATAAAAACGCACGGAAGCACGGAAATGATACAATCGTGGTTCAATGGTGCATGCCACCATCATCAGTTATGGTAGGGAGTCTTGAACAGTTTGCGTTCTTCGTTGTGGTGCGCCAGAAACTGCCAAAATAGTTTCAGCAGACCGGATTGCTGGCAAAGGGAGTAAAAATTTCATGGTCCAAAGGCTGAAAGAAATTTAATACCGCTTCCAGCAATAAAAACTAAGAAGCCGCAGGTTGTCGACAAAGCTGATATTTGCGCAGGATGAACTGAAAATAAAAATCTGGGCCGTATACATTGCCTGGTGAAAGAATTTGATGTCTGTAACAACATGAAGATATCTAGTTACACACAATGCAGGATGCCACTCGCAGGTGGAAAAAAGCGTGTTCCCTGTTTTCCAAACCAGGAGAAGTCCTGCGCCAAGTTGACCGTCAACAGTAGCTTGAGCAGGCGCATTGTGCAGACAGTTGCAGTAGCACCTCCCTTGCAAGTCAGTTCATCAATCTAGGCATGGGTACAGGAAAGTCTGTGCTGTAATACAGATTTTTAAGACTCGTATAATACGGAATGGCCGCTTACATTGTCCCTGAAAAAGAGAGTGCATGACAGCTGCATGCTACCGGTACTCGCCTACGGGGCAGAAACTTCCAGGCTAACTAAAAGGGTCTAACATAAATGAAGGACGACTTAGCAGGCAATAGAACGCTAGAGGATGGGTGTAACATTAAGGGACAGGAAGAGAGCGGAGTGGATATACTTTAATGCCAGC
This sequence comes from Haemaphysalis longicornis, assembly GCF_048455015.1. Taxonomy (NCBI): domain Eukaryota; kingdom Metazoa; phylum Arthropoda; class Arachnida; order Ixodida; family Ixodidae; genus Haemaphysalis; species Haemaphysalis longicornis. The sequence goes on along the minus strand of NW_027526295.1, from coordinate 24,414,547 downwards.
ATTGGCACTACTAAGACAACCTTAACACTATTTCAGCTAATGTGAGGTACCACTAAATATAAGAACTACATTTCGTGAATGGGGATTTTGAGGACATTTTAGCCCAGCTACAGGTCCCATCTGAACTTGCAAAATATTTTTCTGTGTCTATCCAAACCGCTTGGTGGATTGAAGTGAAAATATATACACGGATGAAGCCATGTCCACAAAATGTGGCAAAAGGAAACATGAACAAACCCGGACAGCGTCACTGCCATGGACGTATACTTCGTGCAGCAGAATGGCGAGGTGGGCTAGTTGGTATATATGCATAACTAAACCTTCAAAAAGCACATCACTGAAACACTCGTCATGTTGTCCTGTTCGCCTGTCCTGCTAGGCGTACATTTTTAGTTGAAATACGTTGTACAGCGGGAAGCATCAAAGTAGTGCAAGAAATTTTTACAGCACAATCACATTCACACATAGTCTAAGTTGCACCAGACAGCAGCGTGCAACATCTAAGGTATTAGCAAACGACAGGCCAGACACCAGAATCATACTGTGCCTTAAACCTGCGAAATCTCAAATGCTGTGTTACTCTGATCACCAAGGTGTGTTACACACTAAATTCATTAAGCTGAAAATTCCATAAGTGACAGAAATTTAACAGCCATTTTTGAATATTTTTACTAGGTTCTGAAAGGTTAATTTACGTTTGCGATGCTGCAGTAAGATTACGAAGCACAACCAGCGCTGCTCATACTACTGTACCAGTTACGACATGCGTGTAGTTCTGACGTTACAAATAGATTCGGGTTGCATACACGTTGTTCATTCCGACATTTCACGACCAAACTGAGCGTTCGAAAACATTGAACACTCAATGGGAACGCGAAAACAGCATCAAGATTGCATTTTAATCTAATGCTGTACTCTCGGAATTCCCTGGATTAATATTTTATTGTAATGCTACACGAACGGCAATCACTCAATGTATTGTGCACGTTTTCTAACCGAAAACTATTATGACGAAAAAAAACGGCATCTGCAGAAACGAAACAAAAACCAACATCACGCTAACAGTACACGATGTGCGTGTAACGCATTCGCACACGCACTTATATTCGCACTCTCCGGCTTCCCTTATTTCATTTCATATCAAAACATTCGCCTAGCAAAACAGGACAGAACACAAACACTTCACCTAACACAGGGCTAGAAACTGCGCGAGAACTGATTCTGTTTACAAACGCAGCAGCCAGGTACAAAGGTATACCGACAAATCTCTGCAACGCACAAAGCGAGTCCCTCAAATCGTTAGGGCTAACCGCTTACGCGTACCGAAGTTCGAGAGCAACTCTGCTACGTTAAATACATATCACAAGAAAACAAGGTTCACTAGTACTCGCTTACCTCCACTACTTGGCAGTATTTCTTCGTCCGGTAGATAAATCCATGGTAGTCAAGTCACCGAAATAACGAAAGTTGAAGGCGTGCACGCCCGTGCCGTCACCGGCCTGTAGCACGCGTATCGATTCGGAGTGCAGTTAATACACTGTCGGACGATCGGACTTTGCGCGCAGCGACTTCCTGTCTGTGTTCGTAGAGGGAAAAACTAGTTCCTGAAAGACACCCACCTTGATAAAAACGTGTTGCGAAATATATGGCCAAGTTATTGGTAAATAAAGATATTAATTGCCATTTATGTACAAGAAAAGCTTGGGCGTGAGTATTTTTTGAAGAAAATAGTAATTGTACCTACAATCTAGATTACGGCATTTAAGGCAATTTCAGGGTATGCGGTGGAAATGCAGCTGCCGTGTTTGTGGGCGCCTTAATTTTACGGTTTGTTCTGAGGCTGCAACCACTTGCAGAGTATTTTCTGCGCTTTCGCGCGTCGACATCGCCCCGCGTTGACGGCGTCGGCAAAATGCACGGCGCCGTGAGCTGACGCGGGAGGAGGAGGAGGGGAAGAAAACTTTGAACGAACAGGTAGATCCAGCTTAGAAGTGGGCGGGGTCCTCAGTCCAGCACTCCGTTGGTGCGGCCTGCCGTCTTCGCCCTTTCAGCTAGTTAAAGCTGCTTACTTAGGTCCGAGCTGGCAAGTTCACTCTCCGACTGCTCCTATGTAGCTACGCCGATGTCTATGCTGCTCGCCAGATATCAGCGTCGACGCAGCGCCAGAAAGCATCCGAAAGCACGCGACATCGTCCGGATTCCATGTTCATCTCCTGGTTTGGGGTGATTACGTTCGCAGAAAACAATCATTTTTTTTAACGTGCGGTAATTTGGTGCCTTCAGGCAAATTACAAGCTATTTCTGGTCGAAACTGCGCAATCCTCCGTGGCTAGCTTGGCTTTAATCGGGGAGATCGGGGGATTGAGAGAGCTTTTTGCCAGTTAAATACGGGAGCTCTGGCTACATCGCTTGTAGTGTTGGCATGGAGGGCTTGTCCGCAAGATCGGTGCGCAACGAACAAAGTTTATCAACGCCAGAAATCTAGCGGTGCATTCAATTTCATTCGCGGCTACCGTAGCTTGCATAGGGGGAACGATGAAGCGCGACAGCTTTTCTTGGCTTAAATAAGAGAGCTTTGGTTACATCACTTGCAGTATTAGCATAATTGACCTCGCCTCCAAGATCGGTGCGGAAGAAACAAGCGTTAGCACTACCGAAATTTGTCAAATACGACCAAAACGAATCACCCGACAATATTCGTTGGCAGCCTCTGTTAAGGTACCAAATTCTTGGGTACACGCATTGTTTCCTGGCATGGTCGAGTAGATTGGAGCTTAGGTGCTTGTGTTGTTTTGAAAGTCTACGGTTCGAATCTTAGCGAAGTCTCACGAATTTTTTTTGTTTTTTTTTTTTGCAATGAGGGTGTCATCGACTTTTTTTTAAGGCAAAAAAAGGCAGAGTACCTTGCCGTTTAACGTACAAGTAACGTTTGACGGTAAGCTCAGTATCAAGGCAGCCCCGAAATCTGCTTTGCTCACACTTTGAATGCATGAAGCTGCAGTCGGTACGTAACATCAAGGTTAAATCAAGTAGCAAGTAAAGTTGTGCTAATTGAGTCTTCGTTCATCATCCTATCTTATTTTGTTCATATTTGACGGCAATGACCCCCGCCCCTCCTCCTCCCCCCCCCCCTCCACCCATCGAAAAAAACCTTACAAGGCTCGTTGGCAACGTCGCTTCTAAACGAATTCTGCACTAAGTCCCTGCTTCTCTCCGTGAGGTTCGGTATTGGGCAAATGTTTTGAAGGTCAAAGGTTAAAAGCAATAGTGGTGGATTACAATACTTGCACAAAACCCCTCGGTACAAAACCCTTACAAAACACATTCAAAACCCCTCGGTAACTTCAGTACAGTACGGCTGCGGAAAGTTTGAAAATAAAGTGTAGCAGATGTAGCTAAAATAATTTAACTGCGATAGACAAGTTCGAAGTAAAAAAAACGGACACACCAGAAACATCTGAACAACGTCAGCAAAATATGTCTAAATACCGTCCCCAAATGAAGCAGCAGCAACATCGAGAGTACGTCTTTAGCAAAGTTGAAAGAACGTCCGACATTAAGGTACCAGCAACGTTATGTCAACATCCAAAAATGTTCATTAAAATATTGCACGTTGTACGGATGTCTAATAGAGATACTGCTGGAACATAGACGTTCGGATCTTTTTGGGACGTCGTAGAGATGTTAGTGGTTTGCTGGGTACATGCCATTTCCTTTCACGTATCTGCGTTTGCAGGCACAATTTTTCATCCACGTTTGTTCGATTTACTAAGGCCGACGTAGAAACATGCGGCCGCATGAGAGGGAAGCGAACAGTTATACGATAGAATCCCTTCAAATGTGCGGTGCTTTTCTTTCGTTTCACTTTTTAGGGACACATTGCGCGTGGATCCCGCCACTGCAGTAGTTGTTGCCAACGCCTTCAAAGAGATCATGATGACAAACTACAACGTTAAAGCTCGACTTTTGGCTAGTTGGGTACTCACTGCTGGAAAAACAGCGCGGGAAACTGCGACGAAGTGGAGGACAACCACGAGCTTGTGGTTCTCTTCTACTTCGATCCAGTTTTGCGCGCTGTTTTTCCAGCGAACTGCAAATTTGTTCAAGACACCTTCTAGCCGGGAAAAAATTAGAAACATTAAAAAAATTGAAAATTCGCTCTACAGTAATGTAACACGGGGACTATTGATGGACTAAGGGCGAACACTGAAAAGAAATTGATGAGCGTGATAACCTCACGTTGGCCTTCCAATTCGGAATCAGATGGGACTGCGGGCCCCACTACAATCGCCCAGCCGCATTTTTTTGTGGTGACTTAGGCGAGCGGCCTCCAATTGTACAAACAAGTCCGTGACATCATAATAAAATCGCTATAAAATGGCTGGATCATTTTCATACTTCGTTTGTTTTTTATTATAACGATTATGTACGAAGATCGCGATAAAATTTATATCATTTTTATTGGGACAAATCAGTCCTTTTAAGAAACATAACTTATTCTGTCTTGAAAATGGAGATTGAAAATGAAAATGATTTAGAAAATGGAGTCGAACATGTCGTCCTCGAATTGTTTTAAGCAAAGCTTATTACTCCATGCATAAACCCAGAAAACGCATGGTAGCGTTCCTCTGGCCTTCAAGCAGGCGTCTCGTGCGCTCAACGTCAAGCAAGCGCACGTGCTGTTCCCCGCGCCGGCGGAAGCGTCACCCACCCTTGGGCCACGTAGCCAACCAATTCGCGCAGGCGACGGCTTCTGCAGTAAAACCGTCTATGGCTTGCGAAGAGGCGTGTAAACGGAAGCGCACTGCCATCGCAAAACGATACGAGAAAAGGCGCTGGCCGCTTCAAACTTTACTTTGCATTCGCCCCTGCATCGGTCGGTGTTCTGCCTCTCCTGTCGTGCAATTCTGTGCGCGTTCACTGCGCGCTCCACCCCGAAACCAACCTTCCGCACGAAAATATCATCTTTTCCACGTTCAACCAGAGCGAAGTCTATGGCTAGGACTGCATTCATGCATCTGTCCGAGACGCAAAACTTTTTGTAGTGACTACAACCGTACACGATTGACAGAAAGAAAATTGCGAATACCTTTCGCTTAAACTGTGTGTCGCCTCTATGCCATGTGATAAAAAGCTCTGCGGTCATCCACGTTCACAGAGTGGAATGGATCCTATATTTTTATCGCATGTACACGCTATGCTCTTCGATGCATGCACCTTCATGTTCTCGGCAACATCGCACGCTTTGTAGACGCGCACAGGCAGAAAATGTATACCGCCATCCATTTATTCCCATTCTGCTGACAGCTGCAGCTACGTACTAGGAACTCTACAAATTCAGCAAAAACACGTTCTTCCGTTGTATGTTAATGCGGAGTGACCACCTTGTGCAGGTTCTTCCGAAATGCGACGACGGCCAGTGGTCCGAAGCCGTAGTTTTGGTGGGCACCGGTAGCCTACCTCTCGTGGTCCACACAGCTATCGTCGACGTGGCTGGCCAATCTGAGACCAACGTGGCCATCCGGTGCCGGGCTTTTCTCGAACACTTGGAAGCTCTTCTGAAGCCCGAAAACCGGTGAGTCCCACCACGAGAGCACTCTTACAGAAACAAGGCCTGTGTTCTCTCGGTGCTACGCTGTTTTCGGTGTTTTCGCTGTTTCATGCTCTCAACGCTCAAAAAGGGCAGTAGGCTTTACTAAACGAACCGCAGAAGCGTTTTCATCCGTTTGGCACTCCTTTCCCTATTTGGCCTTGCGCCACTAACATCCAAACTTCATCCTTTTTGTCCCTGCATAAGTGCGTCTCATTGAAAAAAAAAAAAAGACGAGCAGGCATTTAAATGAGCAATGGGTATTGACACCACAGCGGACGGCTTTGACTGAAGCAGAAAATTTCAGTTTCCTAAAATTAAAATTCTTGGCACTTTCCAGCACATGATTGCAAACTGTCGGCCTATTCTTGCCCAAACGAAAGCGTGTCATGCTGCGGCTGCTGTTGCGTGGAAGTGATGCATATGCTACGAAATATGCCCAACATTACGGACATCGAAATATTTTTGTGATAAATATCTGTAATCTTCAGGACTACTCAATTACTCTTGACGGTAAATGCTTTATTTCTTGCTAGGCGTCAAGCTTAGGTGGTATTGTAATGAGGTTCTAAATATCTCTAAGTGACCTGGGTGGCTGTGCCTGCGGAATCATTCTCGTGGTTTCAAGGCAGTTATTTTGTTGAATGCGTCTTCGAAATAATGCCAAAAAATATTCTGTGTAAACAGCTGTAAGCTATGCTTCAGTGAAGCGCCGAATACTTGATAATGGTGTAGCTTGGTCCCTCAGCCATGTAGATGTGCACAGCAGTTGTCGACACCGCATTTGTCTACTATTCTATTCAGCCAACATTTCCTGAATTTTTTTTCACGTTATCACAGTTCTATACCATTGTCGCAAAGCTGGAATTCCCACCCTCTCAATCAATTATTCTCCCGTTTTTTTCTACTCAATTGAGAGCATTGAAATCGACAATCGTAGTGGGCAGAGACAGCGTTGCTAAAACTCAGCAAGCTAAGCGCATATAGCCATCATCGCCTACATCCCAAGGTGTTGCTGCGGGTACTGAAGTGTTGCCCGCCTAATAAGCGGGTCATCACCACCTAAGGCAGGGCATATGCATGTCCGAATGTTTTGTTTCATACCATTCACTTACCACAAATGTTATGAAACAAAATACTCACCGACATGAGGCTAGCCTATCACTATTTAGCGCTCTTGCAAATTTTTCAATGCATTAAAACAATTGAATAATGACTGCGTTTTAGCGTAGTAGTGTAAATTGGGGAAGAAAAATTAAGTATTTCCACTGGAAAGTTGTTTTCTTAGCATGGACCAAATGTTGCTTGTATGGCCTTCGCTAGAGAACAAAAAACTCTTGCACGTCTGAATAGCGCCAATAAAAGCAACGGAAATAAGCAAGGGGGGCGGGACCTAAGCCAGCAGATAAGAACTGCACCAAGAAAAGCGCCAGAAGAAAGCCACTGTTACGTCTCAGAAAAACGAAAGACATGAACCATGATGGATAAGGCGTTGATTTATTGGACGGCCGCGAGTGCGCACACACCCGGATATGTGCCATCCGGTTCATCTCCTTCTTCGGAGTTCGGTAATCATAGCACAGTGTGCCAGTGGCGTCTTCCTTCTCGTGCCAAACATTGTACATCCATCTAAAATCAAGAAAGCATTTCTGGCCATAGGGTCGAACATGTTAACGCTCGTGAAGCTGCTGCTCAAGTTAGCGCATGTCTCGAGCGCACACGAAATTAGGGAACCCGCAACTCGTCTAAACTTGATTGCACATACCCTATAACATTTGCACAAATAAAAAATCGTAATGCATAAATCTTCTATGATAAAGAACAACATAAAAATAGTGCGCAAAAAGAAGTAAGAGAGTGCAAGCGTCTGCTAAGAAATCACAGAATTATACGAACTCATTTCTGCTGTGACCATAATCGATGACGAGTGTCCACAAAATTGGTTCGTGCAACTATGTAGTAGCGGTGGCCCCATTACGCCCGCAAGCTTTCTTATTCAGTGGCCACTAAAAGCGCTTCTAGTAAGGAACGCACAGCATTCTCCTTCGACACCGAGTTCACATCCCGCGCTTTGAAGACAACGAAAGTACCTGTTAAATTAATAGTGTGTCACAAAGGTTTCATAAATCGGCCGATATTACGTTCCAGAAAATTCAGACATTGCCATTCCGATGCGAAGACAGGGAACCGCGGAGCTGGTTACCGTCGCTCTCAACTAGGAAAGCACCTACACGTACGTGAGAGCTTATATCACAATTAAGTGCAGTCAATCTCGGACGCGCTCCTTCCCACTCGAACAACGTCATCGTGATGCACACTCCCCACACCTGCTCATCGTCTCCTTCCCTCCTCGTCACGTCCTCTAAAACATCGTCGCCTAGCATTTCCCTCCTCTCCACTTTGTTGCTTTGAGTTTTGAGTGACGCCTGACACGGCTTCCCATCCTAACATCTGCGCCGCGACGCGCACTTCCCTCACCTGCTTATTGGCTCCTTGCACCTCGTCACATCTCCTCTCTTCTTGGCCTAGCAGTTGTTTCCTCTCCACTTTGCTACCCTAAAGGCCCTCAAGGGCCATTAGGGTATTTAAATAAAGAAAAACAACTCCGCTGTTTAAAAAATCACCACCCCACATTGACTGGATCGGGTTCATTACGCGCCTCTTAGTCCGATTGTTATGAAGCCCCGGTGGAATGAAAAGCAGTTTCGCTTACGTAATGGAAGGGGCGTTCGTGGGAAATCAGTGTGCGATGGGGCTCTACTTTAATAGTACGAGTCTTACCCGGTACTTATAAAGCAAACGACGAATTTGAGCTGAGTCGGTGCTAAGTGTGCTGCAAAGGAGACGGAATTCTCGGAAGAGAGATGGGTACACTGCTACACACGAGGAAAGGTGCGGGCCGTTGTTTCTGAAGATAGAAAAAGGAGTAAAACAGTGTTCAATGGTGACTGCGAAAAACACTTTCCTCACCTTGTAGGCAGCACCGCATGATAACTTTGCGCATTATTACCTGCGTTGAGTTGTTCCAACTATTCTTTTGGTAAGTGTATTTTTTTCCATATGCTAGTAGGAGTTTTTCCGCGTGTCTGTAAGATGTTTGTTATTTACTTGGAACAAATTATCAGGGGTCTATATGATCTGAAGGTACACTTGGGCTGTGCAGTGCATCATAGTGGTGCGCACGAGTTAATGTAGACCGCGAGAAGACGTTACTAACTCTTATGTGTCACCATAAACCACACGGCTGTTTGTATTTTTCTACCACCAAAAATGCAGCGGCCGCAGTCGGGAACCAAAATAGTGCAGCGCTGCACAACGCCTTCACGTACGGGCAATGGGCGGGTATTTCGTTGATATTGTTACGTGGCGGCAGGACACAGATTAAACAAACGATGGGATGGGGTGAAGCGACCTATTTACAGAATGGGCATAGCGGCCATGACACCGACCTCGCGCAAGATGCGCGCCAGTGACGTCGTCGTCGTCGTAATCGTTGTTCGGTCAAGGGGCTGTGAGGCATTGCCCACCTTAGTCCCGTAACATCATTACAGCAAAGCTTTCTATCTTTACCTGGCAACGGTTCTTTTGTGGCGTGCGGGACAAGGAATTCACAACGCGGCCGGGGGTGGAATAGGCAGCTATTACCCAGCGTCCCACGTGCTCACCCCAGCGGGCGCGTCGGCAGGACCCTTCTGTCAGCTTTGTCGTCAGCTTTAGCACTTTGGCCATGTTTTAACGCAGCTTCCCATCCATTGCGAGCTTCTTTCGCGCGGCTTAACTTGTTCGACAGCACCTCCTGGGTATCCCGGACCCAACGGAATTAAGTGGTCGTACGGCAAAGGTACGTTAAGGATTGGTTTTCAGGGCGGGAAAACAAAGCGTAGAGACGACATACAGACATCTATCCGCTAGAGAAACGGTATATTTTGTGCACTGCTTGCCATGAATGGGACTCCGTTTTCTAAGCTGGTGAATACCGATTCGGTTGTGTTGTACAGGTATAACACAAAAGGCGAAAGGAGCGACTGGTCCTGATAAAGAGCGGTTATAAAAGTTCCCTCAGCTTTCGCGCAATTCTCAAACGTACTAAACTAACTAGTTTAAATCGGTATAAATGGGAACCACTAAGCTCATATGCCGAATTGTTTCGGTGTCCGCGCTTGTGTCGCGCGGCGGAGTAGCCCCGAGCTAGCACATCAGGATGGCTAGGTTCCGCTGTCTTACACTTTGAAACACGCTCCTCTCCGTTTTCATTCTTCGGAAGCACGGCCGGGCTACAGCGGCGACGTCCGCCGCTCGAGCCCGGCCGTGGCCGGCGCTGTTGCGTTCCGAAGGGCGCCCCCGCGAATCCCAGGTAACGGCTGGCAGAATCTCTGGTTTCACTTTTTCTAGGGTCACGTGCGTGAATTCAAATCACGTCGCATGTGGAATTGTTGTGAGGGTCGTTCACAGCAACCACCTTCAGAGCGTGGATTGAAGCCAATGTTTCGGTTCCAACGAACAGCCGGCTTTTAATGAACATCCCATTTCGTATCCCGCTACGCGAAACATGTGCGCGCGAAATATTTTATAATCACTGAATAGAAGAATAAACTGCAGCTGACTGACATCATTAATATAGTCCTCTATGACATGACGCATTTACTAAGGGTCTATTTGTACATGCTGCATAACAGAACCATAGTTACTTTGACCCAACAGCCCCAGAGTGGGTGTTTGTGGCGTGGTCGTAACGAGGGCCAGTGCTGTAGCTGAGTCAAAACACGACACAAAAATGGTAGTGTAAGTTAGGAGAAAATGAAGCTGTCCAAAAAAGGAAGCAACACATTCTCGGCGCGCTCAAGGTTGGTTATGTGATTTGAAAGCGAAAGCCTGGTAATACTCCTTAAAGACTTCTTTGTTGCTGCTTCATGTCTGCCTCTGTTTCTTAGCTATCGTCTCCGTCTTTCGGAGTGAAGCACTCGTCAGGCTTCTTTAGTGCAGCACCGTGTTTGGACTCAATATTCGCTGCTGTTTCATTTTTTCGCGAAATACTTCAACAAGCAGACTGCGACTCTTCGCGGTACAGCTTCTCCAGCACCGTGACTGGGGGGCACCAGTTTTAATCACGCACCGTCACGTTCATTTGTACCATGGCACGCAGTAGTTTAACTTTTAGCGGGGTGGTAGCATACTTGGCTCCTACTGCGGACCCTTGCGTTCAAAAAGCAAACTCAGGCGAATATTTATTTACTCGGTGCGGTAAAGAAGTGCGCTAGTTAGTTTCGCCTTGTTGTTGACTGTGCTTTAGGTTACAAAATGCATAAATTAAAGGGGACGAATGAAGGAAGTGGACAGCATGAGCGCAAAGTAACAACTGATTTCTAGCAGTGCAATATTTGTTCGGTGATCAAAACACGCAGAACGGGTTACAAGATACAAATGGAGAGAACAGTGAACAATAAACTTTTCAATCATACACAAAAGCGAGAAACGTTATTTTAGAGCATTCAATCTGCAGGGTTTATATGTGAAAGCCCATCCGATTTCACGGTGGTCTTGTATAATTTTTAAAATCTGCAGTTTTTTTGTTATAAAATAGACTGCACTCACAATTTTGTCGTGGTTTCCTGCTCATCGTTCACTTTTTGGCACATTCCGTTTAATTATATGGTTGCGGAAACCACAACATTATGATCATGTAGGGCGCCTGTCTTCATTAATTTGTGGTAGGCATGGTACCAGAAAGTGGTTTGTACTAAGGCTCCTGCGTTCTGGCTGTTTTTTTTTTCATATTCAAATTTTTTTTCGGTAACTTGAACCAGCATTTTATCTGGGTAGCTGCTTTTTCCTGGACCTTTAGTCATGAGTTTAAAGCATTCCTCGCACCTGTGGGTACACGACCGTCGGATTGCTGGCGTCATGCGCGCATAATCCGAGGGCCTCCTTTACTAGCTTAGTGTGCGCCGTAGGGTAACGCAGGAGTCCCTTTTCTCCTATGGTTCGGTGTATGTAGCAAGTGTGACTCAAAAAATAGAGCGCGACTTGGGCAACGACGGCAAAGAAGGACGACGGGACAAGCGCTCACTTGCAGCTAACATTGTTGTGGTATTGTTGTGGCAACTAAAATTCTTATGGTATGTCGGTGGACTGTTTTATGCGTTTGTTGGAGTTTTATCTGGACGCAACATTTGTTTCTTTCGAAGGACGCACGTATATTCAGAAACTAGGTATTTGTATCGGGTCATGCGTTGCGCCAGTCTTATGCAATATTTTTCTCGCTAGTGTCGACCGGGACTTGCTTTTAAGTTTTGACAAGGACGTTGTTCCGCGTGTGTTTAGATATGTCGACGATTTTTTAGTGGTTTTAAGAAAACAGTGTTCACCTAACTGCATTGCAACCAACCGCAGAAGGGATTTTAGAGAATTTTAGCATTTACACACGAGGTTCCCAGCGATGACACCCTGCAGTTTTTAGATATTAATTTTAAGTTTTCATCCGACCATGTTTGTTGGGTCTCTCGCCCGCGTGCCCGTAAACAGCTTCTGCCATTTTCATCATCTTATTCAAAGACTGTTAAAAGGGCCATAGCGTCTCTGGTTTTAGAATCTGCACTAAAGAAGTCCTGTGCACATGCTGTTCAAGAGAGCTTTGACTCTCAACTTAAGAAACTTCTGTCGGTCAGTTACCCGAGCTATGTCTTGGTGGGTGCTGCCCGAAGCCTTGCTGCGGAAAGCCACAGGCCAAGTAGGTGCGAAGCGGCCAGAACAACCTAAGGCGAAGCCTGTTCTGCCTTATATACATAGAGTTACGCACAACCTTAAGAAAGTGACAGAACGGTACCAAGTGCCGGTGGTGTTTTCTGCTCCACAAAAACTTGGCCGCCTGTGTGCGCAAATTTCCAGCAAGCCCAAACCGAAGAAGTGCGAAAAGAAGCATGCCAAGCGCTTTCTGCCCTGTGACGTCGGGGTAGTCTACGAGATACCGCTTTTATGCGGGGAGGCCTACATCGCCCAGACGGGCAGATGTGTGAATGACCGGGCACGCGAGCATAGTTCTTCTCTTAACAATGATACGCGCGCGCATTTACCCACGCATTGCCAAGATTGCAGGCCTGTCAGCCCTTTGGAAAAATGTAGACCTTTCTTTGAGCAGATTAGAACTCTCGGCAGGAGTGATAATACAGTGGCGAGGGAGCTCTTGGAAGCGTTTTATATTAAGCAGAAAGGGGACAAGTGCGTCAACCAGACTTGTGTGTCTTTGCGTGCCAGCGAGTGAATTTTTGAAAACGTCATTTTGATCATGTTATCTGGTTGATGCGTTCCATGTAGTGTACCGAAGTGCGCGTGCGCATGCTCCTGATGATTCATGAATACTATGAGACGATGCCTCAATAAATGTTAGTTGCAAGTAAGCGCTTGTCCCGTCGTCCTTTTGTACCGTCGTTGTCCAAGTCGCGATCTATTTTTTGAATCATAACGCACCAACTTGCCCAACAGATTTGCTAAGCAAGTATGGCTTTTTCTACGTTTACGCTCAGGTGTAAGTACTGTAGAGTGCTTTTGTTAGAGATTTCGCATGTAAATTCTACGTCTTCGTGCACGTCCCTAACCTTTTATTATCTTCTCTACTTCAGCAGGGTCGCGCAGCTGAAACATACCAGGTAGTCGTCGACATACATAAAGCATTTCACCACGGGGCTCCCTTGAACTGTTGATCAATAATCCGATTTCCTACTTATCGGCGAAAACATATCTGACAGTGTAGGCGACAATTATGACGCAATACATATCCCAGCGACTTGTTTGAATACCGCGCTTTTGTAATCTACGTAGCCTCAGCCTAAATAGATTTCCAGAAGCTTCATGAGGTGATTTCACGCTGATTTTTAAATTTTACGGCTCCATATGCACTGTTACAAATACTAAAAACGAAGAGGTGGCTACTAGCAGCTGCCCTCAACCATCCCTCATTGCGCAGTTCCATCCACCATTAAAGAGGTCATTCATGCTCCCCGCCTTGGTTTCTTCAACAAAATGGTGGTGTGACCAGGATCAATAGATAATACAGTTGAAAAGCTGGTTGCGCACCGCCCCACAACGACGACGTGAGTGACCACAACGATGTGACTAAACTGTCACCGCTGACCACGGACCGCCGGTGGACGGTAGACCTTGCAAGAACCTGCAGAGCCGTCTTGTTTGCAAGGTTTTACTGGTAAGAAAACAAGATCAATGCGCACGAAACAACCTAATGAAGGCCCACAAAAACCACAGGTTCACAAAGAGGCACAGAAGAGTTATAGACACCACAAAAGAAACTCTGGCTCACCCATAGAGACGCCGTATAGATGTCGCCTTTGCTGCAGCAAAGGTTTGAAAAGGAGTTTACTGGCCAAGGTAAAACGCAGAAGTATGACGACGCCGACGTTCAAACGAAAGCCACAAAAACGGCGAAACACAGAGGCCCTACTATGTGCATGCGCAACTACCTGAGCAACTGGCGGCTGATCGAAAATACGACAAAGGAAAGGGGTGCGATGAACATCCGGACAAAATGACCCAAAGGGCACAGAATTTCTTCCAACACACGACAGGCTGTCCGATGCGCATTCACCAATATACTTCCGCGAGAATGTCTGCGTCGTTATCGAGGACGACCGACGCTCCAGAAGAACCGCTTACGACGGTCTGATCCCACAGAGCGGCTGCGGCACCGACGCTGTATGGACTGCTCGGTATGGACCGAGCAGTATGGACTGCTCCGGTGCAGCTACCACGTATCATGGAATGATTAATGAAGTTGAGCTTTTGCAGTTTGGTGCAACGAAGGAAACGACGCTAAACGACCGCAGAAAACTCTAGTTTCAGCATCTCCCTGGGCTATTCGCGCGGCCGGGATGATGTTAAAAATATTAAAAGAGGAAGAGGTAGCTATTAGACGCTGCCCTCAACTATCGCCATCATTGTGCAGTTTCATCCGCCATTAAAGAGGTTATTCAAGTCCCGCGGTCCCCGCCTCGGTTTCTTCAACATGCACCGACAAAGTCCTCAATCGTGCTGTCCACTTCGTTCGTTCATCCCCTGATTTTTGTTTACCTTCGCGCCCAATTTTCTGTACCTGACACCACCAACAATAGCAACGGAAGTTTTTCGCACACACGGGGTACTTAAGGCTTCCACTTTTAAAACACCTTCCAAAACGTGTGTTATCGCCTCTCTGTTCCACATACTCTCAAATAAAAGCATTTATGCACGCTAAAAAAATGTGATGCCTAATAGAACTCACGACCCCTAGTAGTACTGCGATTTTTACCCCAGTGGCCCGTGGTCATCCCGTTGCTTGCAGTGCATCGGTTATGAACTACCTCGGATTCCTCGCCATCGTGCACCTGTCCGCTGCAATCCCCAGCCGCGAGAGCTTGGTCGAGGCCCGCTTGCAGGAGTTGACGGGACGCTCCCAGTACCGCTGGCCGAGACACACCGTCTGCCTGAGGGTCGCTGAGGACCTCGTGCCCGAGCTGTTTTTGCACGAGTACTACACGCGACACTTCAATGGTACGACGATTGCAGACGTGAGTAATGTACATAAGACACGAATTTACCATTGATCCTTAAATCAAGTTTTGTTTGCGGTGGGGGAAAAGAAAACCTTTGAGGTGTGTTGAAAGATTTCTTTCTTAAAAAAACCCTTCCTCGTGGATTTCTTTCGCAGCTGAAATTTGGCTGCAAAAATTCGGAATGCCTTGAAGGCATTTGAAATGAGAGACGACGCATTTAGTTTGCTATTTGAAACTGGAGCAACAACATGGCGATGATGTTTTTCAACCAGAGTCAAGCTGACCAAATATGATGAACACGAAAGAAGTTTCACTAGGATTCGTATCCATTACCAACACTGGTGAACTAAAATAGCGCCTTGACGGAACAGTAGTCGACCAAACAGCACGCATCAGTAGGGCACCGACAAGGCAGCTGAGTTTACGTTGCACGGCGACCAATCAGCGAAACACGTATACACGACGTTCACTTCCAGAGTTCCTTGCTTAACAAAGGCCTCTGTAACCTGCTGTAACCTGCTTTAAACTGCTGGTCATATTACAAAAGGACATAGCTTCAGCCCATGAGTCGGCGCCAGCTTTCTCACTTTTAATGCAGAGAGTCGGGGATATTGCAGAAAAAAATATGGAGTCAATAATAACTCTTCCCCTAGTTTTCGTCATTTCTTTCCTTGCTCAGCTAATATCACCAAACAGGTAGGCGCAGTCCCCCTGAGTTACCTTGCAGTTTCTTCTTGTGCCTGTGAAATTTCTATCGGGCTTATGAAATAAATGTTTCGTGAACTGCAGATAGGCGGGATAGTTTGTCTTGTGTATAATGTGTGTTTCGTAGCAACGCTGCATGTTTGGGTGCACCTTATTCTAGACAAAAGATATTCTTAGCAATTGTCGCGAGTATTGCACAACAAAAGCGGTTCAACAAGCATTACTCAATTTTTTAGACTCACCTAATCTCACCTCAATTTAGGGAACTTCCGAAGTTAATACTTGAGCTCAGTCCGACTAAAAGGCTGTATAACCACTGGCTCCATTGTTTTGGGGTAAGGTCCCCTCTCCGCATGAATGTCAAAGCGAATAAAGTGGGTGTTTGCGTCATTATCTCGACAGTGATGAAAGGTAAATGGGCAGAACGGCTGAAAATAACGCGCTTTGTATGAAAGCGCAAATGTTCTTCGCCAGCGACTCAGGCAATTGGACGCGTGCCTGTACAGAGCTGCATAATAAGTGAATGTCACAGATTTAATTGTTGGGATAGTGTAATGTGTATATTTGTATAAGGAAAAAACAGATTCAAGGGTGATTAAACAAAGTAACAATAATAAAATAAGAAATGTCTATGTAATCCACCTCCCTTACCAAAAATACCATAAAATGTTTCAGACAAAAAACAAGAACAGAAGATAACAATCGGGCAAAAGGCCGTAGCTGTGTAACGCCTTACTTCGAGAAAAAGTATAAATGGCAAAGTTACAGTATTTGCTCGTTATTACGAAGCAAGTCTAAATAATTTAGAGAAACAAAACAGACAAAACCGAAAGTCGCCAAATAATGTCCACTAAAGCGCACTGTAAATCAATAGTAAATCTGTATACAAAAATTTTGTAATGTGTCGATTGCCTATTAAAATCCTTTTCTGATCCTGATTCTGATGCTGAATAGCGCATAAAACTACGAAATAGCCATATTTGCTACTCATAGCCTGATCCGGCTATAATATTTGTGAATAAAAGGGGCGAGAGAACGTCTACGAGCTAAATGGCAAATCTCAAAATTTGCGTACGAACCAATTTGGAAGACCGTATCTGACCATGCTTAAACAACCACTATTTCATTTTCCGCATACAATAGTTAAATACGTTGTTTTAGGGCAAAGTCCAAACCCGCAACAAAGCCCAGTTAATGCCATTACGAAACAAACTAGTGCTCACATAGAAAATACCGTGCCAAAACCCCTAGGAATGATGAAAAATAGCGGAAAGAGCCGTGAAAGTTCTCGCTATACCTATTGGTTTTACGCAGCAGTTATAATGTCGTAGTACTACACAAATCACATCACTAACTGCAACAAACGCGTTGCACCGTTTCTTGTTGTTGTACTCGAACACCGATCGGAGAACATTTAGATTAGGAAACAAATTGCACGTAGGGATACCTCACGAAAAATTTTTAATGAAAGACATCCAAAGCACTCAAACATTGATTTCTAAATCTCTATATCGTGCCTAAGCAACCAGGGGCTTCCAATGGATACGGTCTTCCAATGGATGCCATCTACTTCGACTGAAGCAAGGCCTTCGAACGCGTAAACCATGATTTGTTCCTTCGCAAACTGTCTGCTTATGGCTTGGCTCCTGCTTTCTGCGAGTGGTTTGCAACCTACCTCAAACAGAGAACAAACTTTGTTCAGTACGCTGGTGCTAAGTCTCGCAGCTTCACTGTACCGTCCGGGGTTCCCCAGGGCTCTATTCTCGGTCCTTTATTGTTTAACTTATTTGTGAATGATGTGCAGTTAATTATAAAGCATTCATCTCTATTGCAGTTTGCAGACGACATGAAACTCTATCGCGCAGTGGGATCACAGGCGGACTGCGCCCAGCTTCAACGCGATGTACAAGCAATCTCCCTCTGGTGCAAAACTAACTACTTAGATTTGAATCCATTGAAGACCGTTACAATTACATACACTCGAAAAACCTCTCCTTTAACCTTCCCATACCACCTCGACTCTCTGACGATAAGAAGAGTAAGCGAAACACGTGATTTGGGCGTTCTGATGGGTTCGAAACTACGATTCACACCGCATGTTAACTACCTCGCACGCTCTTCTCTTCGGACTTTGGGCGCTATCTCTCGTGCAACAAGGGACTTCTCAGGAGGTTCGTGTTTCCTTGCTCTGTACAAAGCCCTTGTACTCCCAAAGCTGGAGTTTGCATCGGCAGTCTGGAACTGCATGAGTGCGTCATCGTCTTTGCGCTTGGAAAGGGTTCAGAAAAGGTTTACGCGCATCTTCTCTCGCCGCTACACCCTACACGAGAAATACGCTTACAAGGATGTCATCAAGCGGCTGAAGCTCGAAGAACTGCAATCTAGACGCACAAACCGCGATTTAGTGTTTTTGTTCAAGTGTATCCATTCCAGATTCGACAGCCCGAAATTAGTAAGCTCTGTTCGGCTGAGGGCACCAATTCGAGCTCTCCGCCCCCACCTTTGCTTTGATGTGACCACCTCAGAGATGATGTCTCCAGTGTGCCGTGTGCAACGTGTGTTTAATGATGACTTTCGTGCATCTTTGGACGTCTTTTCCGGCAATGTTAACTCTTTTAAACGCGCCCTGAAAAATGCGTGCATTTGAAGCCGCTGTTGCCCATTCAGTATGGTATAGAAGTTATCTCGTGTTCGTGTTTTCCGTTCCCTTCCCATTTTCTACACTTGCACCGTTTGCCGTACACATACTCCCGTGTACCTATGTATGTGTGTCCGCACGTGTGTGTGCATGCATGCACGTGCGCATTTGCCTGCACTTGTTCACCTTCACATGCACCCGCGTGGGCATGCGTGTATGTATGTTTTGTTTGCACTCACGAGCGTATGTGCCGTGCATACATATAAATTTTGCTTTATATGTACTTATTTCCAGTATCCATGTTCCCCAGTAAGTTACGACGGCGGATTGTACTGAACTTGCGTGTATGCCAATGTACTTTGTAGTATACCTTGTCACAAGCCCTGTCTCAGTGCGTGTTAATGTACCTGACTAATCTTAATTCCTTAAATGTATAAATTGAGTGTGTGTGTGTGTGTGTGTGTGTGTGTGTGTGCGTGTGTGTGTGTGTGTGTGTGTGTGTGTGTATGCGCGCGCGCGTGCGCGCATGCGTGCGTGCTTACGTGTGTGTGAGTGCGTGTGCGTGCCTGCGAGCACGCGCGTGTGCGGTGGTACTATGTACTTTGTGACCCCTGCACTTCATAACCAGTCTCCATGTTTTACCGTTTGTTTATCGGTGTGTCGCCCTGTCCTTTTTGTGTGCACCACCCAAGAAGGCCTAGTGCTGTTGGTGGGCACCACCCAATAAACAAATAAACAAATAAACAAAATATCACTTTGAATACTTCCTTCGAGCACCGTAAATAGGAAAAAAGAAATTATTCAATATACATTATTTTAATCATTTGGAAACGGGGTAGTTCAAATGTATCAAACCTGCTGCGGCACCCCACTTCTCCTGGCGGCTCCTCAAACCAGGTGCAAGCGATCGCATTTGCCGCTAGTTTCTGTTGAGTTGAAATGCCTGCACATGTTCTGTCTCTTTCGAAGGAGCGGTGCCCCGTAAGTGTTGGCTTGGCCAGCTCTGCTGCGCGCAATGTTTAGGTTATTTAGAAAAAACAGCGCCAAGAACGATGCGACAGGGAGTAAAGACAAACACTGCGCTGATGAAGCTCACACTTACGCGTAGCACTTGAAGTTAGCGAAGCTGGGGCCCAATTCTACAGAAAAGGGGCGCCGTTTTGAAATATGCGGCACCGTCATGCAGATGTATGTGTTCTCGCCCCGAGGCACCGCTAGAGTGCCTAGAATATACTATTCTAGGCACTATAGCACCGCTTTGAGGGGCAATGGACGGGTGCAAACCGTCCGTAACAAGGACGCGCTGTAACAAGGGTGCAAAGCGACAAGCGAAACTACGGGGTGCAGTGCGCGTCGCTTTGCGCGCTTGTTACAGTGCTCCTCCCAAAGGTTTTAACCCATTCGTTGCCACGAAACGCGGTCGGCCCGACAACGCATGCATTCGCGTGGCGCTACCTCATCATTTCAAAATGACACCCCTTTTTTGGAGAATTGGGCCCCTGTACGCAGCCTTCACGACCATCGCGACGGTTTAAGTTTACGATTGCAGCCCATTTGCTTATTCTTCGCGGCCGCAACGCCCTTTGCAGCCTCATTGTTGCTATGAGTGTGAGCTTCCTTCATTTTTCTGCTAGTGATAGTCACCGGACATCACCTTGGGGGTGCGTACGCCATGACGGGTCTTTCTTGCTCCCAGGAAGTGTTGCCGAGATCATGACGAATCCTGCAGTTTTTTTTTTTTGCCAATCTTAGCCGATCCCCCTTAGTGGGTATTTTTGGCTTGACAAAAATGCGCCGTGGACGCTGGTATGCGCACTTGAGCATGCGCACTCTACATTTTCTTGTTTTTTTTAGCTGCCGGGCCGTCGCCGCAGTCTTGGCCAATCTGCACAAGTATTGGCTTGACGAACGTGCTCCGGGGACGCTGGATGGTCGCCGCGAGCGATGCGCTCTCATGCGCCCCGCATTATCGCGGTATTTTTAACCGGGGACACCACACGCTATTTGCTACACAGCTTCAATGTTAAAAGGGACACCTTTACGCCAGTGTGTGCATAACCGAGCCTAAAAAAGCTTTTAAGAGCAGGGACTGTAACTACTCGACCAATGGCCGCTCATTGGTACGCCTACATCCGTTTTCAAGAAATCTATTTTTCGGACTGTAGAAAACATGGGATTTCAAGAATGCATGTTGCGCGGCTGTACACTGAAAGCAAATGAATAACTAAAAAAAATTATCACGAGAAATACCAATTTATTCGCAACTTCGATGCAAATAGTACCACTAACAGCGACAAAAAACGACAGCACATGGAGTAAAGACAAACAGTGTGCTCCATGTTGTATCGTTTTTTGGCCCTGTTTTTTCTAAGTAGCATCATGCACCAACTAGCCCGTCTCACTTCACTTGTTCAGTACCACAAAGTGACTCACTTGCGCGCTGAGGCTATAGTTATTTTTCGTCAAAGCAACTAATTACGTGGTAGAAATAACGAAAGCCTTGAGACTATTAACTGAACAAATTAGGGTGCAGCGATCTAACAACATTACTAAAATAAAGTGTTGCCAACATTACAATCGTTCGCAAAGGAATAAGAATCGAATTTGGGCGTTCTAAAATTATGGCACAGCTTCTTCCTAAATTTATAGCGGGAATGGACAGGGAAAGCTTTTTTGCCGAAAACGGTATGTAATGGGGGAGAGGCATAACCGGCGATGTCCAACGGCGGCGACGAAATCACAATTTTAATGTAACGCCAGAAAAAAAATTCAACAAAATGTGCTCAACATAAAACTCGGAACAAGGCTTTTGTAAGTTGAAGGTTGCATGTAAACGGCGTGAAGCGCTGAAGATTTATTTTATTTCCCAAAGGGCCCATGATTGACTTTACATGAAGCGGGGGGGAGGGAGTGGAACAAACACAACACTCCATCACAATTGAACGAGGAGTGGCACACAGGGTACATAGATCATTTATCTCTGTCCCTCGTGTCTTTTCTGTTGAACAGAGCATGTATCAATGCAAGTAAGTTGATACTGCAACAGGGGTACGTATAAGGTTCTAACAAAAGCAACGCGTGCAACATAAAAATCGTCCGTGAGCATTCAAAGCATGCATACAAACTAAAACCAAACATTTCCAAGCTGTGTGCTCATAACAAGGTTACGCTTTACAACGAAACTGCAAACGCAAATGCACATTTTACAACACTTCTTTCAAAAAAGCAGTTTCTAAGGCGCACTGGTCAATATTTTGGGTCTAAAAGGAGCATGATTCTGTTAGATGAACGATTCTTGCAGGGAGCCAGTTGCATTCCTGTACTGATAAAGCAAGGGGGAGCTCGGATACTCTTTGGTTCTAACAAAAATCGGTCGTACTTTGTGCGCATGACCGGCAGGAAATGTGATGAACCTCCATTATATCGAATTATAGGAAGGGTGTCTCAGAGTAGTTAAAGAAATGAAAAAACGACAAGCAGGAATTTTTTTTTTGGGTATCCAGATTAGGCAGATCAATAGAACGTTTCAGAGTAGATACGCTTATATCAGAAGAGTCGGAACGCAAGATAACTTTTGCATCATAATCACTTGCATAAGTAATCAGAGGTTCGGGCGTCTCCATTGTGTGTACTGCCTTTTTTCTCCCTATTGTGTTGTCATGGGCAGTTATGACGAGGCTCTATTACGGAGGTGACGTTACGTGTCGTGCTGGTTTTTTTTTCGTTTGTATTTTTATCGCCCCCCCCCCCCCCCCGCTCTGCAATAAGTGACTTCAGTTGGCTCTATCAAATACTCATGTTTTGTGAACACGTAGCCGAGACTCATTGTTGACACCCGATTGAAAATGTGTGCAATTCGTGGGCACCGTTCTCCTAATTACGCAGTCGTGGCCACTCGTGTGCCACACCTGATTTTCACAGCACTTGCATCTTTCGAGAGTTATAGCAGATCGGAGAACCGGTCCCGGTACGGTACCCGGTACACCTGCGCATGTGCGCAATCAGTTCTTCCGCCTCTACGCGTGCGCAGTAACGGCGGTCGCCTCCGGGTGCCGCACCGGTACCCGTTCTCCGATCTGCTATAACTCTCTATTGCCAATGAACATGTCCAGAGTGGCTTAGCTACATAGCAAACTCCCGAGTTTGTTTCTCCAACACGTTTATCGAGTTAAATAATTCTAAAGGGGGTCGGTTAACATGTAATAGCGGATGTTTAGGTGCATTTATTGCCACGGCTTTCAGTTTATTTCATGTTTTGATTTCGCAAACCATCTGATTTCTACTCCCGTTGAGGTGAAAACACCGTTGCAGTTGCTACAGCTTGGCGTGCATCATCGGAGGAAATCGGTTGACGTCAGTGGCAAGGCTTATGGCAATTTCAGTGAAGCTGGGGACATGCTTTCTCGATACACGCATTATCCGCACCTGTGTACTCACAGTCCTTGTAAAGGTGCAGCACAATTCCATGAACATAGTCCACACAACAATCCCAATAATCGTAACATATAGTTCCGCATCAAGTTTTAAAAGCTCCCATTGCATTCAGCGGTTCGCGGATGGTTGGACATCCTTACCCGATAATTACCCTGATCACAAAAAAACTGAAGAACATTTCAGGTTCCCATTTTCTACTTTGTTACAAGAAGAACGCACTACTGTAACGTTAGGACCCGCTGTTTGATGTTGTGGTCTTCCTTGGAAACACAACAAGAAACCAATTTCGCGGGTATCTCGTTTTCTTGAAGCAACATTAGACCGCGTTTGTTCTTCCGTACCGGTAACACGTGGATGGGTACAGGGCGACGAGGGTATAAAGGTACGTCCTCACTTGCGGCGCCGCGCGTGCCAAAACGCGCGCCGCAAAGCACCCTTTCGCGGCAAGATTCCTCCGCCGCGCAAGGATGGCTCCAGACCCATTTTCGCGGCAAGGCGCTTTGCGAAAAACTAAACGAGCCAATCAGCGCTGAGCTGCGAGGTCAATGCTCTCCTCGGTGAGTTTGGCCGGCGCGGAGAGACGGCGAGTGATCAGACCCTTTTTTTAGAAGGTGGGCAAAAATGATACCGGGGTTTCGACTTAACGCCGTATGGTTTGCATAAAACACGCTTTAATAAAAACGACCGACGGCACCCAAAATAAACTGCTAAACCTTTACAAATTCATCATTAAAAAGACGGTTCGGCGTCTCTACGAAAGCCTTGTTTACTTGAGATTGTGAACAAGGCTTCCGTAGCGCATTCTACACGTTATTTGGGTGATTGTTTTCAACAGCGAAGCTGTTGAGCAAATCGTTCGTGGATGGTGTTCGTATTTTTAAAAAACCAAGAAAATGCCGAGCGCTGGTGCATGCGCGCCTCGAACGCACGGCCGAGGAAGAGGCCGCGCTTCATGGGCTCGGCGTGGAAAGTATGCGCTGGAGACGATAATTCGCGCTTGCAGAGTGGCGTACGAAAACCTTGACAAAATCGACAGGCTCAGTCCTGCACAGCTTAAGATAACGTCATTGAAATGTCACGCCACCGACGGCAACCAGGACATCAGAACGATAATAAACTGACTGAAATTTTGTGACCATGAATGATCACCTACAACAACGTCGCCGTTCAAATCTTGCGCTTGAGTGCAAGCTTCCCAGAATTTTTTAAAGTTTTATCAGTTTCTTTTGGTCGGTGTCTATCGCCTTTATTCCAACATAAAATAGAAATGACAATGAGGCACTGCTTATCCCTCCTCGCAATTATACAAAACGCGGCATATTGTGTAGCCCCTTTCTTATGAAAAATTAGCATTAACATGGCATGAGGCAAGCCTTGCTCCAGGCATAATATTGTCAGACCATACTTGTCGCAGTGCACTGCTACTGACGTTGTCACCTCACTCGGCTCCTGAGTAGAGGGCCCACTTTGTGAAGTGCTAACATGCGTTTGCGTATAGACAGTGTGGGGGTAAGTACGCCGTAGAGAACCGTCAAAAACAAGTTCGTAGTTTAAAAGGGGTATTCACGAATGCGACTCTTTTTGAGCAAAGATGAGCTAAGCAGAAAGCGAGGCGAGAGCCAGGCGTTTCCTCTCCCTGTGTCTCCAACCTCCTACCCTCCTCCTGAGGAAGGGATTACTTGGACGCCTTTTCCGTATTCACTCACCGCCCACACATGTCTAGCCGACATCCGGCACTGGCTCAGTCCACTTCAGACAGCGTAAACCCTTGGAATCTTTCATTGCTGACCTCCGTACCGATCTCAGGAGGCCCAAATTCGCTTTCGCCCGTTATTGAGGAACGTGATCATTGAGTTACGGGTAGTTGCAGCGTCATTACGTGAATAAGGCATGCCGTGCACCCGTACACGCCACTACCGATCCTGCATTATGAGAATTTCAGGAGCCGAGTCATATTATAGGAACTGTGTTTACCGCATAATAGGAGTAAACAAGCAAGGCATCATTACTTCGAACTGTTTTTTTTTTCAGGATAAGAAAATAACAAGTCAGCAAACTGCAACTTTCATCCGTGATGAAAAAAAAAATCAGACTTGTGCAACTATAGCTCACGACTCCCAGCCCCTTGTTTCTGATTCTATGCAAAGCGGGACATGATACGGCGGTATCAATCTGTTAGTATTTTTGGCTACAGCGACGCGACAGCGCAATGTGGGCACCTTAAAATAGAAACTCTCAACGAATAATGTCTCCTTTCCCGCCCTTGTTTTAGGGGCAGACTGAGTAAACTAAGAACAACAATACAGTTAGTGGACGTTCAAAACGCCCAGGGTCTCTGTGCTGTGAATTTATGATATCACGTACTAATTCGCGAAATCGCATGGTTGTCCAAGGCGCAGGAAAGGGTTATGACTGCCTCTGTTTAGTACTTCTTGAAATGTGTGCTTCAAAAGCAGGAACCATACTTTAGCAATTTCTTGCTTCCGTGCAGAAAGACGCCGTAGTGCAGTGGTTTGTCCAACGCGCTCTTTCGGCGGCGGAGACCTCGCCGTGGGGATTCACGCCGGCCTACCTCAAAAAAGTGCAGCACCACGTGAGCAACCTCGATTTTGTAATTAATTGGGGCAAACGATTATATAGAGAAGCACGAAACTGGGAGAGGCGCACAAAAATAATTTACAGCCTTATGTGTTTTCTACTACTTAAACACAGGGTGATTACATTAAACGGAATAGCTGAAGTGATATCAAAGACAGGAATATGACTCAGAGTAAGCAAGAAATGGGCTCGAAAACGTTGTTCCGTCTATGTGCTTACTGATCCGGAAGGCTGAAGGAAAGGCAGGTGCAATCACGAGTGTTTGAAAATCTTTCTTAAATGGCCTTTAAATGTAATAAATATTGTTTACTTCCATTGTTTTTCCTGAAATCAATCAACGTTGGCACCATCAAAAAAGTCTGTTTCCCCGATTTCTAGTGCGGTTTGTTTCTACAAGGTGATTCCTTTACAAGAACAGAAAGGAATGCTAAAACAGCTCTGTTTTCCCTATTTTATTCCCCCCGCAGCGGTTACTATGCGACTCCGACGTTGGGTTCCTTAGCCCTCAGTTCGATCCCTGCCGTAACTATCGTTTCTTTAATGGAGATAACAAATAAAAACCCCATGTGGTCAGACGTCAACCCAATTTGAAGATCCCCAGGAGGTCGAAATTATTTTGTATTCCGTCACCGTTGTGGCCTCCGTAGTTCAAAGCATCCATAAAACTATCAACATTTTTCAACTGAAGGATGACATTCCTTCAGTTAATATGATAGTTGTTTTTCTTTAGCACCTATTTTCAACTTATTTCGATGCTGGAAACCGACAGACATTTGTATACTTGGTAGCTCGACTTAATAACTCTGCCTCCTAAGCAGCGCTTGAAAAAGAGAAAGTGATTTGGAACCCACTTGGAACCACGATTTTGGAACCTTGTCGACCGCGGTGAGGAGTCGAGAGTCTCTGCCTGAGCGCCAAGCTGGCGATGGTGCCTTAAGCTCGTGCCCAGGTTCCTGCAATTGATGACCGTTTCCCCAAGCTTGAACAGTGCGATGGGAGGACGGAGATGCAGTCTGAGTGAATTATTCTGACACCACCTGTAAAACAAACTTTTTTGACGGTTTTTTGTGGTTCTGTACCATCTTAAACTGTTTCTGTGGAACCATTGTTGTTGCTCGCATTCTTCTTGAAGATATTAAACAACAGCGCTTGGACGGCACAAAAGAAGTGACACACTGGACGCTGCTTCACAGATACGAGGTTATTTCGCCGTGTCGGAATATACACCCACAGAAAGAAGCACAGAATTGCAAAGCTTGAGATAAAGATGACAAGATGCGAAACGCACTTATATCTACAGGGATCGTCATCGGTGGAGATATTCGTGCTTTTTGTATCATGTCAATAAATGGCATTCCTTTCGCTGGTTGATTATGCTGGCTTCAAAGATCTCTCTGGGGCACCGTTCTTTGCCCTTTCGAAGCACACGTGTCTGGTCTAATTTGAGCGTGCACTTCGCACAATGTAGAGCAAAATTGCTGCCTGTGTTTTCCTAATGTGTTTGCATGTTCGCGCAGCCAGTAATTGAAAGAACACCATTTTGGGCCCATGTAGGACATTCCACACGTCTCCAGATTGCCATAGAAAATGTCTGACTCGGATTCAACAAATGGCGGAATTTTTCTTGTTTCTTTGGGCGAGATTTCACGGCGGTTGACTATGCTGCACAGCCCGCTTAATTGCGTGGGAGCACTAAACACAACGGCGATTCTGGCTTGAGCTGCAAGTTTTTTTTTTTTTTTCAGTCGGTGAGAAACGCCATGACCATACGGGATGACTCCTAGCTTCCTCTTTTCCGTCCCTATGCGTTCATTCACTCGCTTTCGGCAGCGCATTTTCGTCAATAATGTCTCACGCAACCACAAGAGCATCGGTGTGGGGAATCCTGTTCTTGTCATCAGCCTTTGTACCGGCGCGAAAAAGCCATCTCCCATTTTGTGCGAACAAGACCGATAAAGTGCGTTTCTGGGCGTCGAAATTGCAATACCTCTCTTCACGAGTTTGGAATGGTTTGATATGCATGGTAAGAGACTGAGTGGCCGGAATATTTACGTTGGTGTTAGTCAGCGCCCACTCTGTCACTTCTTTTGTCCCGTCCGAGCGCTGATTTCTAATGTCAGTGTGTACCAACAATCCCGCACTAGACGCTGTTTCAGCTCTTAAATACTTCGAATTAATAAATACTCACTATAAATAAGCGTTAGGGTTTGGAATTAACCCCCAATCCAAACAAGGCGACAGCGCTCATGACGTCGTATATAAGTTAATGCGTTTATATAGAAAATGTTTGTTTGCTTTAGACCCACGTGCTCAACTCCTAATGATTTCTTGACTACATCATTAGATTACCGAAAAAGGAGTGTCGAAGTTTCATATAAGAAAGTCAGTCAAGGAGCACGGTGAAAAAACTACGTCAAATTGTTTTACATACCCAGCTTTCTCGCTCAAAATTACAACCTCTCAGGAACCTAGAAAAACCACTTTAGGAAAATGATATTTGGCATAAAGCTAGAAGTCAACGTGAAGATTAAAACGCTAAAAGAACATTTCAGGTTTCTGAATATTTTTTGTGTAATTCGCTGTCAAATCTAACTCCCCATGCATTTCTATGGGATAGTTCCCATGGCTCAGGAACCCAGTCGCGCAACGTGCGCGACTTGAAACTGTGCACAAAGCAAGTATTCACCCCAAATATTAGCTGTGCGAAAGACCTTTTCATTTCGCTAAAAAATTGCAGAGTAATCACTGTTGAAAGGACTGCCATGAGCGGGTAAGCTGCACATGAAAGTATAGACATTTCATTACCGAGGGATAATTTTGCGGTAACAAAGTTCTGTGTCCGTAGAAAGTGCGCCAACGTTTGTCGTAATTTTCCCATAGAATGAGTAAGGCGGTGCTTTTTCGCAGGTCAAGTCACTAACCCTGCGAAGCTACCTCCCTCCATGGGTCTTGGACTCAGAAAAGAGGAAAGAGCTCAATAATCTGGTGAGAGCTAGCGACACGATAACGTATTTTTTTAAGTGCTCTATCAAGAGCAATGAGTCCCCGATGACATTAATTGTTGCGGTAGCAATAGATAGGGCAAGTAGGCAAAATTTTTGCGCCTACCCGCGTCGTTCCGTAAGCAGCAAGCGACAGCGAGGCACAGGGAAATAGAGTGGAGAGAGAACGTAGAGAGGGATGACATTTAAACACTGGCGCCGTTGTCAGAGAGACGACATTCCACGCCAGCTACGGGAGTCGCCTCTACCTCAACGCTTCCCGTAACTTCCTCCACTGCTTGGACGCGTTATGAAATCGAGCCTGCAGCCAGGACATAATTTTTGAGACACATAGGTGACGAACCACTCTATCAGACACGCGTGAAGAGCATCTCTCGCCGTCTTTTGCAACGCCCAGAGTACCTTTTAGGCGTTCTTCAGACGACGCAGCAGCCCGTTGTCGTATTAAACAAGTCCTTCTAGGTCGGAAAAATCCCAGGCCTTGCGGAAGTTTCCCAGTAGACGGCGACGTTTTGAAATGCTAGAGGTTCATTCTTAGGCACGAAAAACAATTTCACGCACTCTGGATATGTTTGAACAGCATTCCCCTCAACCGACATGATTATTATATTATTAATATTATTATTATTATGATTATTATTATTGTTCATTTGCCAGCTGTTGATGTATTTCATTGCTGTCTTATACCTTTTCTGTGCGCCAGCACGAATTGATTGTGTAAAGTCGGTTGGATTGCACTATTTTATTTCTAATCTTCTTTGTCGTTTTTGTAGTTTTTTTTTTGCTCACTGAGTGTTTATTAGCAAATTGTTGATGTACTACAGAGCTGCATTTTCCCCTCTGAGTGCTACAGCACGAAGGCCTCCGCTGTTCCTGGGCACTATAATAAACATTGATTGATTGATTGATTGATTGATTGATTGATTGATTGATTGATTGATTGATTGATTGATTGATTGATTGATTGATTGATTGATTGATTGATTGATTGATTATAGCAATTACGGCCAGCGTCTTTCTCCTCAAACCGGAGAGATGAAAAAAGCATCATAACTGTCGTAAACAATTTATCTGTACGTGTGTAAACCATGGTATCTATGACATTTGATTTAACTGCTCAGTCACCTATCACAGTGATGGTCCCGTGAGCAGCACTACCTTACTTTGTCTGACAATCCATTAAAGCGCTTCGGCAATCTATACAAGAACCCAGTTATGCGTTAATCATATGCGAAGCCCAGTGCTGTTGGTACGTGCATACTACTTGTACTTCGGACTTTAGACCAATACAGCGCGTAATTCCTTGCAGCTGCGGCCAGGGCTTGCGTGGGAAACGCTTGTACGCTCTTGGAAGGCAGAATGTTGAGTTCATGATGCTTTCTCAAAGAAACCAGCGCAAATATAGTTTCTTACAATTCAATATTCCCTACCTTAAATCGGACCAACAGCGCATTCCCCTGCGCAGTTTTCGTAGCACAACGCAGTATGAAAACTCATTCGCTCATGTAGAGGTTAGCAGGTGGTGCATCTATCCCCACGTTTTGGACTTAGGGATAGAGAGAAGCATTTGCAGACTGTGTGTCAGTCTGGGTGATGCTCTAGGGAGGCAGGATTGTTGATTGGTGTGGGTGAAGTTGCGGGCTCAGCAAAGGTCTCGCTTGTGCTGTCCAACAAGATTGAGGACTCTTTAAAATTTCTTTTTATGTGGTTTATTGTTCATCTTTGCCACCGCATACCCACACCACCCCCATCGGGAAACAGAGCATTGAAAGTGACGCTGACGTTGTTAATTTCGCTGCCAACATCACTATCGCCGACTATCGCACGTGGCACGACAGGAGCCCAGCGAGCAGTCCGAAGGAGGGTAATGACCTCCGCCGCGAGTCCTCACGCCACGCTGTGACCTCTGACGTCCTCAACCAGAGGGCCAAGCTTGATGTACATAAGTTTGATATCGCTTAGCAACTCCTTAGGCTCAGTGTTGCGGCTACACGACGCTAAGGCTTCATCGCCTTACGTAAAAAGATTATGGGGATGATAGTGGCACACCACGTTCGGCATCTAGTCCATCGTAGGGACTGCCTAAATATTCTCGAAGTTGTTGATCTGCTGTCATAGCTTTCACATGGGAAAGGAATCGTTGTGAAAAAATTTAGAATATGATAAGGCAAGCAGAAGTTCAGGCGGTAATTTTTAAACACGTTTTATTTTTCGTTTTCTTACAGCTTCTTCAAGGAGTACAAGACACCGACTTCCTATCAACATACTTCCGCATCCAGAGCAACGCCTACTCGATGAGGCTGAACAGGACTTTCGTAGAAACGTTTGAACGGTGAAAATGCACGAATTCATAGCATTTACTGATTAGGTTACTGCAGTTTTGATCCAATTGCGCAGCGACAGAATACAAAGTGTATCAAACTTTGCCAGTACGCAATATGCACAAGGCGAATGGCCTGAAGCCCTGAAAATGAACGAACAGTAGTATAAATAGGACATTTTTTGCCATTAAGATAGGAGTGTCCGTTTCTTCATGAGTAAGGATTTTGGTTGATTTATTTTAGTAAAATATTGTAGCGTCTTAGTAGACGGAGGTGTAGACAGCTTCAGGGTGGCAATGTATTTATTTATTAGGCGTAGCGCTACACCGAAGAGTAGAGGCAGCACGGCGAGTCTCAGCAAAGATGGCTGAATCAGTCTGGCCCGCGAACAGTGGACCCACACCTTTTCGTCGTCGTCTTCGAATACGTAGCTGGCCAAGAAGAGGGAACGCAACACTCGCTGGGGATTGAACACTGCACGGCGATCACACACACCGCAAGCAGGGGATCACTGCTTGATAAATATCCACGTGACATTCCCCCCCTCCTCGAGAGAGCATCGTCCCGATAGGTGCAAATTTCTCGAAAAAAATGAAGGCGCGCGAGGCATTGTCCCTCAACTTGTCAGGTAGGGCTTCATACGCACGACATGAACCACGTCAGGGTGGCGGTTACGCCGGCGTTGAGAAACGATTCGTCCACAACCGCATAGGTTACGTCGCTAAGTTGGCGCAAAACTCTATAGGGACCAAAGCTTTTCAGCTTTTCAGCTTTCAGCTTTTCAGCTTTCAAAAGCTTTCAAGCTTTTCAGAGAGTCCTCGATGTCGAACAGGAGCCCATACCTAGACTCGTTTGCCGGGTTTGAAAACGACAGTCCTGTGACGGAGGTTGTAACGGTGCGTGTCGTAGCGCTGTTGCTGCCTTGTTCGTAAGCGCGCCAGTTGAGGCGCCTGTTCCGCTCGTTGCGTAAACTCATTTAGCTGCATTTTGTCGTTGCTGGTGTAATGAGGCAGCATTGCGTCTAACATAGTGGTCACGGGCCGGCCATATAGAAAGAAGAACGGCGTCGTCCGGATCGTGTCTTGTTGAGCCGTATTGTAAGCGAATCTGACATATGGCAATACGGCGTCCCAGGTCTTGTGCTCGGCGTCGGTGTACATACTCAGCATTTACTCAACCCGTTCGTCTGCGGGTGGTACGCTGTTGAGGTCCGAAGTAAAGTACCGCTGAGTTGCATCACTGCGTCGACGAGCCCAGCAGTAAATGCTTTGCCTCTGTCCGTAATAACAATGGCCGGGGCACCGTGCCGGAGAACAATGTTGTCAAGAAAAAAACTTGGCAACCTCGAATGCAGGTCCTCTTTGGAGAGCTTTGTTTCTGCATACCGAGTGAGGTAGTCGGTGGCGACTACATTCCACTTGTTCCCCACGGACGACGTCGGAAATGGCCCCAACAGGTTAATCCCGACCTGTTCAAACGGCTTTGTGGGATTTGGACAGGGTGAAGGAGGCCCGCGGGCCGGAGTGGTGGCGCTTTCCGTCATTGACATTCACGGCAGGTGCGCACGTAATGCCGCACGGCTGCAGAAAGCTTTGGCTAGTAGTATGACTGCTGGATCCTAGTCAGGGTACGGGTGAAGCCGAGGAGACCCGCCGTCGGCTTATCGTGGCAAGCCTGCAGAACCTCGTTACGAAGTACTGCGGGAACAACAAGCAGGTAGCTTCGGCCACGCGGAGAAAAGTTTGCTTTATACAGGACTCCACCGCGGAGACTGAAGGATGACAGCCCTCTCGAAAACACTCGAGGCACAGTGGGTAAACGCCCCTCCAAGAAATCAATCAGCGGCCGTAGCTAGGAGTCTCCCCGTTGCTGCTCCGACACGGAGGATGTGTCCAGCACTCCAAGAAAAGCGTCGTAATCGGTATAGTCATTCGCCGACGCAGGTCAAGCTGGTGCTCGTTAGAGACAATCGGCGTCGGCATGCTCTTGGCCGGACTTGTAAACGACTTTGACGTCGAATTCTTGAAGCGGCAGACTCCACCGAGCTGATCGACCAGACGGGTCTTTTAGGCTCATCAACCAGCAGAATGAGTGATGGTCACTGACCACTGTAAATGGACGGCCATACAGGTAGGGTCAAAATTTAAGTACTGCCCAAACGACGGTGAGGCACTCCTTTTCGGTGGCCGAGTAGTTGGCTTCCGAAGAGGACAACGTTCGGCTGGCGTTCGACGCCGTCTTGCAATTGCAGAAGAACCGCTCCGAGTCCAACGTTACTGGCGTCGGTATGGAGCATGGTGCTGGCGTTTTCGTCAAAATGGGCCAAGACCGGAGGTGTTTGCAACCGTTGGCGCAGCTCGTCGAATGCCCTGTGTTGCTCGTCATTCCAAAGGAACGCGACATCATCCCGAGTAAGGTTGGTCAGCGGAGCTGCAATGGGGGTGAAGTTCTGTATAGATCTTCGGTAATAGGAGCATAGCCCCAAAAAGCGCCTCACGGCTTTCTAGTTGGTTGGCACGGGGAAGTGGGATACCGCTTCAGTCTTAGTAGGATCAGGTCGAACTCCGTCCCTGCTAACTACATGACCGAGGAACAGGAGTTCCTCGTACCCGAAATGACACTTTTCAGGCTTTAGCGTAAGTCCGGCGCATCGTATTGCCTTGACGACCGACGTGAGACGTTCGAGATGTTCTTCAAACGTCGTGGAAAACACGATCACGTCGTCCGATACACCAAGCAAGTTTGCCACTTTAGGCCCGACAGCACGGTGTCCATCAGTCTTCGAAAAGTGGCTGGAGCGGAATACAACCCGAACGGCAACACTTTAAATTGGTACAGTCCATCGGGCGTCACAAAAGCGGTTTTCTGGCGGTCCCGTTCATCGACCTCGATCTGCCAATACCCCCTTTTTAGGTCCATAGACGAAAAATAGCGGGCGTGTCGTTGTCTGTCGAGGGAGTCGTCAATGCGAGGCAACGGGTAGACATTTTTTGGTAACCGCGTTGAGTTTGCGGTAGTCCACACAAAACCGTAATGTCCCATCTTTCTTTTTCACTACAACGACGGGCGACGCCCAGGGACTATTCGATGGTTCGATGACGTCGTCTTGCAGCATTTGCTGTACTTGCCGCCGTATTGCATCGCGCTCCTTTGGGGCCACACCGTACGGATTCTGACGGATGGGCCTGGACGTATCTTCGGTAATTATTCTGTGCTTTGTCAGATGCGTCTGGCGGACACTTGACATGAAAGAAAAACAGTCCGCATATTGTTCCAGTAGGTCAAGGAGCGCTCGGCGTTTTTCGTATGACAGGTTGGTGCTGACGTCTATCGCTGTTGCAGTGGCACTACTTTGAAGCACAAAGTCGTCGACACCTTCGAAGAAGGCTACAGTAGTCCCTTTCAGGATGTGCTGGCGTTCATTGGCAGCACTGGTGTTCATTGGTGAGCAGGAGATTTCCGCGGCCACAGGACAGGTGCACGAGGTCTCTCGCGATGGCAAAGCCGTGGTCGAGGAAGAGCAATGTGTGCAGCTCGGCAACGCTATCGGCAGTGCAAGGATCGTTGCACTCTACTGCGACAAACGCGCAGGTCCGTGGCGGCACACTTACGTCGTCAGCGGCGATTCGCAGCGGCCGACGTCGGTTCTCGGTAGGCTGTACTAGAGGCAGGTGCGTCGATAGGCTCACCCTGCCCTCGCCTATGTCTATAACGGCGTCGTATTCACGGCAGAAATCTATGCTGAAGATTACGTCTTTGCAGCACCGAGGTAGAATGACGAAAGTGCCAACAAAGTCAGTGCCTCCTGGACGAATCCTAGCCGTGCATTTACGGACTGGTGTCATCAGGTGGCCTTCGGCGGACCGAAACTGAGGCCCGTCCCACGGAGTCTTTAAATTGCTGGCTCACGATAGAATAGTCTGCTCCGGTGTCCAGCAAACCGGTCACCTAGTGCCCGTCGATAGTAACGCTGAGCTCTCAGCACTAGCACCTTCGTCGGCGTTAAGGGTCGTCGTCGTCGTGTGCTTACACAGCGGCAATACTCTATGGGCGCTTTGTTCTCGCCGAGTGGTCGCGGCAAAACCGTTGGTTCACGTCGGCGGCGGTGGAAGGACTTCCGAGCTTCCGCAATCAGCAACCTTGCCTCCCGAGATCGCTTCGTCTAGTTTCCCTGCCGGGGGCTGGAAAACCGGACGTCGTGGCCGTCTCGAGGGGCGCGACGGGTCGGCGGGAGGTGCGGTGCCGGAGAAGGTGAGCGGGATTGACGAGTAGGCGACGTGGTGTTGCGTGCGGAGAGGTAGTCGGCGATTTCGGTCCACCGCTGGCCAAGACGGGGAGGAGGAGCAGCCGGAGAGAAGCCATAGAGTCCGATCTCGCGGTCGGGGCACCGTCTGTAGGCGTGGCCAGGCTCCCCGCAGTGATGGCACAGGGGCTGCCACTCAACTGTGCGCCACAAATCCGTTTTGCGAACTCGAGTGTGTGGGAATATTTGCTGCGAAGTGGGCCATGACTGCTAAGGCGGGAGTGGTTGACGGTGTGGGACAGTCGGCAGGTTTGGTGGGTGCTGGCGCATTGCTGCTGCTTAGCTTGCGGGGCTCTCTTGCACGGGCGGGTCGGAAGGCGAGAATGCTTAGCGCAGCTCCTCTCGCACAATCCTGGCCACGGATGGTGTCGGCTGTGGAGTCGCAATTCCAAGCTAGCCTAGCTCTTCGCCCAAGACCGACTTGATCAGTTCCCACAAAGAACTTTCCTCGCTCGTCAGGCTAGCAGTGGTTCCGGGAGCGTTGGCGGACCTCCGAGAATACTGCCGACTTCGCACCTGCACAGCCCGCTCAATACATAGCCGTCGCCTCCCTGACGAACTCTTGCACAGTGCGTGGCGGGTTTCGGAGAAGGCCGGCAAAAAGCTGCTCTTTGACGCCGCGCATAAGGTAGCGAAGTTTCTTCGCGTCCGACATGGCAAGATCAGCGCGGCGAAAAAGGCGTGCCATGTCCTCGGCAAACATGGTGACACTCTCGTTGGGTTTCTGGATTCTGGACAGGAGCAACCGCAGCGCGTGCTCACGACGGTCCGGGTCGGAAAAGGCTTCCTGAAGCTCCTAGTGGAAGTCGGTCCAGGACGTGAATGTAGCCTGATGGTTCTCGTACCAAATACGAGCGCCGTCTTCCAACGAGTAGTAGACGTGGCGCAGTTTGAGCGCATCGTCCCACTCATTAAAAGTGGCAACACGCTCGAAGTGATGAAGCCAGTCTTCCACGTCTTCGAAGACATCCCGTGGAATTTATTGGGGTCGCGAGGCTGGTGAATTACCACCTGAGGTGTGGCCATAACGGGAGCTTGCGGGGCCCGACGGGTTCAGACGTTGGAAAGGCCCGGTAATTCAGGAGAGAGACCGAGCTGGCGCCGACTGCTCCGATGCACCGGGGTGTCGATGAGACACGGCGTTTCTGGGCTGGCGCCGGACAAGGATCCAGCCATCAGAAAACCCGGCTCCTCCACCAGTGTAGCGTCTTTGTAGACGGAGGTGTAGACAGCTGCAGGGTGGCGATGTACCTATTTATTAGGCATAGCGCTACACCGAGGAGTAAAGGCAGCACGGCGAGTCTCAGCGAAGATGGCCGAATCAGTCTGGCCCGCCAGCGCAGTACCCACACCTTTTCGTCGTCGTCTTCGAATACCTGGCTCTGCAAGAAGAGGGAATGTAATACTAGCTTGGGATTGAACACTGCACGGCGATCACACACACCACAAGCAGGGGACCGCTGCTTGATAAATATCCACTTGACAGTATATTTAAAATCTAGGAACAATTTCTTACTGCGTTGCGACTATCAGCACCGGTTTAACCAATTGAACTGCCGGATGTCCTAAATAATGCATCACCACGATTTTGGCGGTCGTGCAAATGATTTGTTTAGAGGTGCTCGGTATCACTCTCTGGCCTCCTTCGCATGGCTGCAGCGCAGCGAGCGGCCCCAGTTTCTGCCACGTCGACGTCATGTAAACGGCGCGCTGCACTCGGAAGTCTTACCACAGTCATTAGGCCAGCAAGGGGTGAATCTAGATTTGGCTGCGATAGAGTGTACTAGAAGCTGCGCCTTAATTCGATTAAAGCATGTATACGCGGACACAGCGTAGTGGGGGAGTAATGTACTGAAGAATACACGTTTATCGGACAACGCACGCGATAAGCACAGTCCGCGGAACCCTTTCCACGCGTTGCTGGCTCATACCTATCAATTGCGGAATGAAGGGTTGAACTTTCAATGTTGAACTCTAGTTTCAAAAGTGCCACAACTAGAAATTTCAATTTGTTTTTCGCAGAGCGAATAGCAGAGAAAGAGAAATATTGCAATAAGGTAAATTTTTGGATGAACTTCCACCATTGAAGGGGCTTCTTCATCCATTCACCAAATACAATTTTCGCAACTGCAAACTGGCCGATTCAAGGGTACCCCACCACAAATTTTATCACAAATGCGCAAAAAACCCAGTGTCGCTAGGGCCGCCCTGAGCACCCAGAGAATTAGACTCATCTCATTCCGGATATCTCCGGTAGTTTGTTAGCTACATTGGTCGAAATATTCATAAGGCTCCTGGCACATGGGCTCTAACTTCTGCTTGATAAATTCGGAATTCCGACGTGATGCACACCCATACTGGAAGCAAAAATAAATAATAATTATAGCGCATTAAGGCCAAATTTAGTCATGGTAACGTACTTTAAGCTGCGTTTGCACGTTTTTCTCTCTACCGTTACAGTTGGGATGCAAGTATTTTTCACACAATGCCCCGGTACCGCAGCGAAGACGAATCTCTATGTAAGTCCTCCTGATGACACTGCATTAGCTGGGCTTAGCACATGGTTTAGTTTTTCTCAAAACGTGATCGATATGTCATTTGCGCAATTTGTTCATAATAGTGTTGTTCTAATTTTATTCGCAGACGTTCCTATGGGCATCTTCGCTTTTGACGATCCTTACAAGATACCTTTTCGCAACGAAACAAGGTGAGCATAAAATGCTTATTAAGAGAGTGGGTGACGCTTAAATGTGCAGCCACCAAAATCGCATTACCGGGAGCACACTTTAGATGATTCATTACAGCATAAATGTGTAGTATGATTACATATCGGGTCTGGCTCTCCACAGTAGCTTGTTTAAAATGTCGGGATCGTATGAAAATGTATAGAAGCGTTGTGCGCTCCTATGGGACACTCAATGATCCCCCACACTGTTCGGGAGACACCATGACTACCCGTAGCTGTTTAACTGCCCTCTTCCACAATGCTTGTTGCCGCTTAGAACTTGAAACCTGCATAACAAAAAAAGCGAAAAACAGAGTTGACGTTACAACACCGCTCAAACAGACTTAGATAGACACCCTCCATCCGGTACTGACACTTGTGGATATCTCCGTAAAGAAACCGACGTCGCACGCTTCTGGAGATGTTTCCAACATTGAAGGTGTACGTATTAAAGTATGCCTATTTTTCTTTGAGCTGCAAGATGTACTAATCACACCTACACACACGCAAAAAAAAATCAGCATAAATTCAGAGCATTGTCTTTTATTGCGTAGCATTCTTATGCCGCTTGTCTTGAGTGTGAGTTCTTTAAGGACATTTATTTTTTATATCCTGTCCGTCCAATTATCTCCATCTACTTGTAACGGTGGCACTTGAAACTTTCGCGATGATGATGATGAACAGACCTTTATTATAGAGCAAAGGGTTGGGGGAAGGGGGTGTGGTCAGACTTCTATGCCGAGGAGGCCGCGAGAGGACGCCGCCGTCACCGCCCGGTCGACCAGCATAGCTTGATCTTCACGGTCGGAGCTGGTCAGCAACCTCTCCCACTGCTCACGGGAAGGGGTGGGGGTCAGGCGGGGAGGGAAGGGTGGAGAGTGCGGGCATTCAATGAGAAGATGGAAAGTGTCTAGTGGGGTATTACATGGTTGACAGGTTTTCGGGTAGAGCGTAGGAGCAATGTGGGGAAGTCGTGTACAGTTGTAATAGGCATCTGTTTGTAGGCGTCGCCAGGTGCGTGAGGGAGGTTTACGGCGGAGGATATTTGTAGCGGAGGTGCCTGTAGTGGGTGAAAATTGCTTCAGTGGTGGTCAGAGGTTCGGTGGTGATGTCTTCCGTGGCTGCCGATTCGGATGCTGAGGATACCCGGTTGTGGATCTCGCGGGCTGCAGCATGGGCTGCTTCATTCCCCAGCAGGCCGGTGTGAGCAGGGGTCCATATTATTGTGATGAATAGTTGAGGGGGAAGCTTTTGCAGAAGGAGAATAGCTGCGACAGGAGCGTGTCCACGACGGTAGCGTAGGCATGCCTGGAGAGAGTCCGTAACAATCGTGAGGGGGTGTTCACTGCGGTGCGTGGTAGCGGCGTGAGCTATTGCGACCGATTCAATGGTAGTGGAGGAGATTCCACGATACGTGGCAGCAGTCATGGTGGTACCCGTAGAGTCGAGAGCCACAATTGTGGTACGCCGGTCATGGTGAGTAGACGCAATATCTGTATATCGGACGTGTGGATCCTTGTCCAGTCTTCTTTGTAGCATTCGGACACGAGCTATTCTTCTGCCCCTGTTATGACTTGGGTACATGTGCCTCGGGATTGGAGCAATGTGAATACGTTGTCGCAAAGAAATGGGGATCGGATTGGGCGTATCCTGAGCTCTTGGGGTGTCATGTCCCAGAAGACCGAGCAGGTGTCGTCCTGTTGAAGTAAGTTTAAGGCGATGGATTTGGGTCGTGCGTTGTGCTTCAAGAAACTCCGAAATAGTATTGTGAGTACCCGATTCGAGGAGTGTTTGTGTGGGCGTAAAGGGGGCAGATGAAAACCCGTTTTGTAGGCTTTTCGTACTAATATATCAAGTTTTCTCAATTCTGCGGGTTTGAGTGCAACATACGGCGTCCCATAGGTGAAGCGGCTAAGTAGCTAAGCTTGTATGAGCTTGCAGGATTCATTCTCCCTTAGCCCTGCATGTTGGTGGCTTACACGTTTTATCAGATGGGTAAGCTGGGCGCATGTTTTGTTCAGTTGAGGGATAAGGGTGGCACCAGAGCCATCGTGATGGAAAGGAACGCCGAGAATACGTAGAGTAGGCACTTGGGGTATAGAAGTGTTTTGGATTTTCAGATTAGGATTCATTGGGGGTTCAGGAGGTCTACCTCGTGTTCGCGCGCGAAGCATCAGCACTGCAGACTTCTCGGCTTGACAGCGAAGCCCTCGTGGTATGAGATACGTATTGATGATGTTTATGGCTTGCTGTAGGGTGTCTTGTTGGGCTCCGACTGACCATTGAGTTGTCCACAACGTGATGTCGTCGGCATAGAAAGCATGGTGAAGGTCCGGGATGTGGTCGAGCTCTACGGGTAGATGAAGTAAAGCAATATTAAAGTGGAGGGGTGAAATGACGGAGCCTTGGGGTGTGCCGCACGCAGGCATGTTAAAAAGGCGGGTCTAGTGCGGGCCGAGTCGAAGTGTGGCCGTTCGGTTGTGGAGGAAAGCCTTGACGTAGTTGAAGGTTCGATGGCCGCAGTGTGTAGTGGCAAGATTGTCAAGAATTTCAGAATGGTAAACGTTATCGAATGCCTCCTGCACATCGAGAGTCATGATCATTTTGGGATGGCTGCGGCTAAGGGTTTGGATTACATGCTCTTTGAGTTGTAGCAGCACGTCTTGAGTCGATAGTCCAGTACGAAAGCCAAACATGGTGTTGGAATACTGTCCGGTTTTTTCAAGATGCGTGGTTAGACGTATATGAACCAAGTGCTCAAAACGTTTGCCAACACAAGACGTAAGAGAGATAGGTCGGAGATTGTTGAGTCCTAGGGATTTGTGGGGTTTCGGTATGAGGATGATATCCGATCTTTTTCACTGTTCCGGTAGAGTTCCGGTTTCCCAATGTTGATTGAAAAGGTCAAGAAGGGCTTGTATGGTTTCGTCGTCGATATTGCGGAGTAGTCGGTTAGTTATTCGATCGTGTCCAGGGGCACTGTTGCGTTTTAACATTTGTAGCACCTGATGGAGTTCTTCCATGGTGCACGGGGAGTTTAGCTCTGCATTGTCATTTCCAGTATATCGCCTGGAATCATTTGATGGTGGGTATTGGGATTCGTGGCCAAAGATCTTCCGTCGAACTGATTGAAGGAGTTCCTCGGGTGATGAGTCTGAGGTTTGTACTAGGCGGTGAATTTGGTTTGAAGTAACGGTGCGCGTCTTTTCTTTGTCGATGAGAGAACGCACTATGTGCCATGTTTTCTTCGTGCTTAGCGTACCTTGAAGCTGGTTGCAGAAAGATGCCCAGTTTTGTTTCTGAAAAATTTTGGAGTAATCTCGGGCTTGTTGGTTTAAGACAGCAATACGCTGCTTTAAGCGTTTATTGTGCTTTTGTTTACGCCACCGTCCAGTGAGACTGTCTGGCTTCCCAAATGTGGAGGAGATGTGGGTCTGCTACAGGGTGTTCCGTCGTCAATGATATCGTTGTCGTGTGCTTCCGCAGCCGTTGTTCGAGTGCATCAATCCATGCGGCGAGATTGTCTTGCGGGGAAGGGAGAGGGGCGTTATTTTCGTGGAATTTTTGCCAGTCGGTGATTCGAGCTTGCCCGATTCGTATTGGATTAGTTTGGTAAATTAGTCTGATGGAGATAATGGCATGATCACTGTCTAAGCGATTGGCTTGGCACGTCCACTGTATTAGCAGGCAGTTCTTCGTAAGGGTGAGGTCCGGAATAGTGTCACGCGTTACGCTATTTCCGATGCGGGTAGGTTGAGTAAGGTCGTTTTGGAGACAAAGTCTATGATCGTGGATGGCTTTCTGTAGGCGCGTGCCTTTCTTGGAGTTTTGGTGGTATCCCCATCCCATATGTGGAGTGTTGAAGTCACCAAGTAATACGAAGGGGGCGTCTCTTGCTACTGTAATAGCTTTTTGGATGAGGGTGTTGACATCGTTGAGTTGGTGGGTAGGTGGACTATACACGTTGAGAATGAAGAGTGATGTTGAATTTGTTGTTGTCGTCAGGATTTCTACAAGCGTGTTGGGGGTATCAGAGGCAATGATGTGAGTTAACACCGGGAGATGAGCTTGTACAAAAGTAGCCGTCCGGTGGTACGGGTCAGCTGTGAACGTTTGGTAGCCAATCAGTTTAGGTTGCGGGACATTCGTTTCTTGAAGGGCGACTACGTCTGCAGGATCAGATGCGCGGAAGAGATCTAGTTGATGTTTCTTGCTTGTGAAAGATCGGCAATTCCATTGAAGGATGTGCAGCGGGACGGTGGGTTGTGTCTTCATGGTCCAGGTGTTTTCCTAGTGTCCTGGAAAGTGTGTGTTTGTTGGATTGTGTGTGAGGGCGGAAATACGAGCTTGGCTTTTTTGATGATCGGTGTGGCAGGAGAGGACTGGGGTTGCTGGTGCGGAACAGGCTGTGCATCCATGGATTCTTGTTCTTCGTTGGGTACGGATAATGTGGCGTGTATAGGTGCTACCGCTTGGTGTATGATGTTGGTAAGTGTGGTCACCGCGGCCTTTAACTTGAGGTCAATCTCAGTCACGAGGTGTGTTTCGAGGGCAGAAACCTTTTCGGCAAGGCGGTTGTGCCGCTGCAGGAGTTCCATGTGCTGTGCGTAGACATATTCGAGTGTCAGTTGTGTTGACTGTGATTGGGGAGGGGTTGACTGAGGGGAGGGGTTGTCATGGGGGGGAAAGGGTGGAGCAGTGGAAGAGGGGGCAAGAACAGCTGACCAGCTCACCTTGTGGTGGGGCGCTGGCTGGTTGGTCTTGGGTAGAGCCGGGAAGTTGTAATTGTCCATTGGCAGAGTCGAAGTGGGCGAGTTTTTTGTGTAAGTCTGATCAGAAGTGCGAGTCGGGGGTCTCATGGCGGGGGGCGTGAACGTTGTGGACAGTCCTTGCTAGCAGTTGGATGGGGACCGTCGCATAATTTGCATTTCGGTACACAATGGTGAGTAGCAGAGGGGTCCACAGTTGCACTTTGTCCAAAGATGGTCTGAGGGAGTGAGGGGCACACATCTCTTCGGTGTCCAGTGTCTCCACAGTTGGTACAGACTTGCGTCATCCGGCAATAAGGATGGCACCTGACGAGCTCACATTCGAGTTTGACGTAGTATGGGTCGCGATAGCCGTCAAATGTTAGTAGAACCGACCTCGTCTGTCCCATAAAGCGGGCGTGAACCAGGTAGAGTCCATTGGGGGCGAGGAGTTCATGTCGAGTCGGCAGGTCAATTTCCTCCGAGACGCCATTGATAACGCCTCGCGAGGTGCTCGGGGGAGGCTTCATGTAGGCGCGAACTTGGTATGTGGTGGAGAGGATGGTCAAGTCCGTGATTCGGTATATGCGGTCGATAAGATCGATATTCTTGGATCCGATTACTACCACGTTTGTCGTGTCTTCATTTATGATAGTTACCTGGCGTATGAATTCTGTGTGACCGAAGCCGGTGGTGGTGACAAGGCTGTTGGTGATTTCAGAGTTGGCCCAGTTTTTGGCGCACACGTTGCCGGTCGGTCGTATTACAGCGACGAATTGGTCGGCCGGTATACGCGGAGTAGGAAGTCTTGACGCTTGCGTAGGGGGTGCTTTCTGGCCCGTCTTGAGTTGTTTGGAGGCCTTGCGTTGCGATCGCTTGCTGATAACTTGTATCCAAGGGTTTGCCGGTAGAGGAGAATGCTCGCTGTGCGCTGTGAGCGCTGCACGTTCCTCGTCGCCGCAATCCATGGTAGAGATGTCACGAGCTCCGCACGTGGGATGCAGCCGGCAGCTGAAGGCAGCTGCGGCGCGAGGCGAGGCCGATGCTGTTCCTCGCTGTGGCGTTAGGGTTAGCCCTCCGTTGGCGGTCATGAATTTTGCAATAGACAGGGTTACTCGCCTGTTGGGTGGATCACGACGAAAGTGGTATCAGGAGAATCCGTGCATCGTACCGGTTCGATTGGTGGCGAAATCAGGTGGGCAGCAGGTGCCCGTCCGCGGGAGGCGAAGCGATAAGCGGGAGCCGAAACGAAGTGCGTGTGGCTGTGTCGGCCGAAAT
Source organism: Haemaphysalis longicornis (assembly GCF_048455015.1). NCBI lineage: Eukaryota > Metazoa > Arthropoda > Arachnida > Ixodida > Ixodidae > Haemaphysalis > Haemaphysalis longicornis. The sequence goes on along the minus strand of NW_027526295.1, from coordinate 24,370,666 downwards.
TTGTATTATTGTGGAAATGCAGCGAGTTACGCGGTTCGCCAATGCTCGAGTTTTTTTTACTTTTTAGTTTTTCAAAATTTCTTTCGATCAAATATCTCGATTTACGCTATTGTAACGACTACATAAGGATGTTTCGCGAAACCTGTTGTAAGGGTTCCAGGAGCCAGCGACGCTGCAAAGTCGAACGCGTGGGAAGCGGCGGTTGCCTGAAGGGCGCATGAAGGGCTTTATAGCAGCTAGCTTGCTAAGAGCGAACGGCCTTTGGATCATGCCGCCTGCGTGGAGACGAATTGTCTTGAGCCTCAGCTGGGCTGTGGCGTTGTTTTGAACGGCGTGTTGCAAAGCACAGTAGCAGCGCGGGAAAGCGTGGGTCGGATGTTCGATGAGCTTTCCGCGGACGTGGCAGCGCTTGCTTCGGGGGCCGCCTGCGCGCGCGTCTTGCCAGAGGGACGGTTGTAAAACCAGTTGGCCCGACGCGCTTCTGATAACGGGGTAGCAAGGGGCTGTCAACGGTGCTTGGACGGCGGCCGATTTGAAGCGGTGGTTCTGCCTTTGTTGGCTAGAGCGTACGTACGGTAGTGCGAAGATGTTTCGTTGGGAATGCGACGCCGCGGGGTCCGCGCGTCCCATATGGTTTCTGCCGAGGATCTCCTGTCAATGGCGGGGAGCCTCGCGGGCGCGCTGCGTTTGTTAAAGGGACACTGAAGTGAATTTGTCAAGCTCCCGTTTTTGCTTGCACTGCGTAGACTGGCTCAAATTAGCACACTTTTCATCGTTTATCCGGTTGACAAATCGGTAATTATTTTACAAAGCGCGAAAGAAGAAAAACTACCATGCGCGGTTTGCGGCGGCCGCACCAACTAAGGCTGTGACGTTGGGAGGAGGGGCGCCGTGATTGGACGATGCCCAAGGTTAGCAATCACACAAGTTTCGGTTTCGGTTTCGGTTCTGTAAAACATAACCAATGGCGTTGTTGGATGGGCATTCTCAATATCTCAGTAATGATCGTACCGCGCTTCTGCCATGTTGTCGGCTGTAAAATGCACAAGATAAGCCTCCCAGGACGGCTTGTAGTCGTAGCATTCACTAGCCGAGACCTACGCAGTGCATGAACGCCCTCCGCGTACCCGCAGACGCCCAAATGTCATGCGCTTTTCCCCCATATTTGGAGCTTGCCTCCCTCATGCCTGTATCGTAAAAAGCGTGTTCGCACCAGGCCAAGGGTCTGTTCATTCTGGCCTGTGCCCACTGCCTGCAAGCAGTCGGTGCTTATGGCAACAGCACGCCAACGAGAACTCGCTAGCGCGCCAGTGCCAGCCTGCGCGCGTTTTGTGAACTAGTTCGTGTAGCCATGAACGTTGCGGCCCAAAAAAAGGTGAACCCAATATAGAAAACATCAGCGGAAAACAAAAAAGTTAACTTACAAAAAAAAGCACGTACCCGCGGGGATTCGAACTCGTGACTTGCAAAACATTTGCGGTGTTATTCCCAGCGCCCCAGACTACTGAGCCACGGAGCTTTTTTTTTTTTTTTTCTTTATTGCACATTAAACACACAGTCCCTACAATGTCTACAATGCTGTTCTAAAACGCATCAGTGTCGGTTTAAAACCCGCTCACCGAACTTCGGTTGGCGAAAACTATTATAAACATCGAAAGAAGACAATTCCTCCAAAATAGGTAGCCACGTAAGCTCCGGGCACTGCATATTAATGACTTGCTTCAGCATACTGACATTCTGAGCAAAGTACTTGCTGACAGTCTTCGCGTCAGCATCAGAGTGGCGCACCGCCATACGACTCAGCCAGATGGCGTGTAGGCCCAAAAGCATTATCAGGTCGTACGGCACACTGTCATGTTTGTCTACGGGGATGAAACGGATTCCATGTGGTGTCACAGGCAAGTCTTTTTTCAGGGTACGCTGAAGAACGTCCCAAAAAAAGACGGCATCCCAGCAGTCTAGGAAAACGTGGTCTATTGTTTCGGGTTTTTTACACAAAAGACATACTGTTGTCCATGGCACAAACAACCCTTTTTCAGCCATCCATGTTTTGACTAGAAGAGTTCCCGAATGAAGCTTAAAAAAGAATGTTTTCATACATGCTGGGACTGCCATCTTTTTGACGCGACACAATACATCTTGCCCTGGCCCAATGCGGTACATAGTTCTGTACAGCGGTACTGGAAAAAGAACATCTCTAAGATCTTCTGACAGACGTTTTCTTGAAACACTGAAAGGTATTCAAGGGAAAACCTTACACAGAGGAATCTTAAAGATTCAACGGTTTCCTTCAGGTAACCTTTCAATGTGTAACGTTCATCAACACTGGAAACAACAAACTGCGGGAGTGAACCCACCAAGACACTTTGTAGAAATGTGCGCAGAAAGACATCACTCGCATCGTGAAGAAACATAAATCTGCTGACAAGTTGTCGCAAAAACAGATGTGATAAGCCCATCCCTCCCGTTCGAACTTTACGAAAGAGATTCGTACGGCTGGTTCTTTCCCATTGGGAACCCCAGATGAATACAGCAAAAATACGGTGCATTTTCTGCACATTTACTCGCGAACAGTTTATTACTTGCATCACATACCATAGCTTTGCCAGGAAGAACATGTTGCAGACAGTGGCACGAGCGAACATCGATAGGTTGCGGCCTCCCCACCTCGTTGCTTTTTCACGCAATCTTACTGCTTCTTCCTGCCAATGCTTGTTACTATCTTGGTAGCACTCCAGCGGAGCGCCAAGATATATTTTCGGTACCTGAAACCACTGGATGTTTTCAAAAAACTCTGGTTTGGTGGGCCATACTCCGTGCCACAGACCCGAACATTTTTCCCAGTTTACAGCACTACAGGTTTGTGCGCAGAAATCTTTTGTAATCTTTGTCACTTTTTGCACGCTCTCTTTATCTGTAACAAACACTGCCACGTCGTCCGCATAAGTCAACAGCCGCACTTCACTTGAGTTCAAACAAAATCCCCTAACTTCATTACTTTGGATTATTTTTAAACAAAAAGGCTCTAAAAACACGCTAAAAAGGAGTGGCGACATCGGACAACCTTGCCTAACTGACGATAACACAGGTACGCATTTGCTGACCTTTTTGTTTATAACTAACTGCGTGGTACACCCCTGGTAAGCCATATGCACTCCATTGTATAGCACTTCCCCCACATTTGCTTGTTTCATAATACAGAATAACACTTCGTGACACACTCTGTCGAAGGCTTTTTCAAGGTCAATCTGCATCATCGCAACGTGGCGGCACATCAAATCACAGCATTCCAACACACTCCGAGCAACATGGATATTGGTGACGATACTTCGTCCCCTAATGCCGTTGGTTCGGTACCGTTGTGGCTATCATTTGACGTTTCTCGGAGCTCGGTCTGGCGGGACATGAAGCTTGGCTTTGGGTATCGCACACCTCCCTTGTCCCGCCTTTCGCGGGGGCTCTCCGATGACTTCGATGGATTCGTGCTCCTCGGGGCCGTTTTCTTCTCGCGACCGTTTGGCTGCCGTAGAGGCCTCACCGCTGGCTTCCACCTCCATTATGTCGGGCTTGGAGACGTCGTCCTCGCTAGGAGACGCCGCGGCGCGTTCAACACAGCCCGCGTTCCCGCTACCACTCACGATGACTTCAGGCTGGCACGGCACGCTTTCCTGCGTCTCACTGCCGATATCCTTCGGATGATTCTCGTTATCTTGCGTCGGCTGGCCGCTTTCGCCGTTCCCGGCGTCGTCTGCTGCCTTGTTGATTTCCTCCGCTTCCGCCTCGTCCATCGTCAGCTCGGATCTCTCCGAGCCAAACGGCGTCGTTGCGGCAACGCAGTGCACCATGACGCGTGTCATGGTGCACTGTGCGTCGCAACCCTGCACGCGCCACTTCTCCCTTGTGAGCTCGGTCACCCGGCCGTAGGGTTGGAACGCTTTCTTGATTTCTTCGTCTGGCACATTGTGCAACACCCAATGCAACTTGACACGGATGTCCCGATTGCACGGGTCAATCACGAGGCATTTCCGTCCTTTCACCTTTATCTCCTGAGTGGCGACAATCTTCTTCGCAGCTTCGGCGTTGTTAAACGTCGCAGCCCATACATGGTTCATCTGGTAGGGACCAAGCGCTACGACGCTGCCGAAAACATTCGGTTGCTGTAGCGCGTCTCGTAAGTCTTCGACGCGGTATGGCCGCCCCTTGACATCACAGTGAAAAAAGACAGTATTATTAACGACTGACCCGGTTGGCAGAGTTGGCAGTACGACAGCGTAATCTTCATTGTCTTCAATCCTGTTACCGCGGGCCATCTGGCCCGCTGAAGCCGCTCTATCAGAGCCCGACATCACACGTCCGTTCACCGCTGTGGCCGGAAGGAGCGGGACACGAAGGCCTTGCTAATATAGGGTATATATTGTACAACCGGTTTACACTTTTATTTAGTTTTGGCATTTCAAGCAGCTTAGGTGACTATTTGTTGTACTGCGATCGTGCAGTAAGCGTCGCCCGAGTTTCCACAGTAGCTCACGTCTAGCAATTGCATTTCGTAGACGGAAAAGCGTTCGCAGATGCGTAGTCGTGCTGCTGACCGCTGTGCTTGTTCGCCCAGCGCAAAAAAGTGCTTCCCGCGCCCTAGTTTTACGCTGTACGATAAAAATATCAGTTGATTTTATTTCCTTAGTACCTATATTGACTTCGCTGACTCTTCTCCCGCCTTCAAGAGGCCTTATATTTTCCTACTGGCGTACCAGTCAGCGAAGCGTCGCACGTGCGCTTGTGCAGCGCTTGTGTGAAGCGACCTTGACTTGGAGCTAGATACAGTGTACAAACAAACCAAGTAAATAAAGGCACATTCTTCCATTCACAAACGTGTCCGGGCTTCGTTTCAACTAAGCGAACGAATTGCGACCAAGCAATTTTTTTTTAACCTCCTTGATTGCGACGACCCGCCGGCGGCCGGCGGACGAAACGCTGGGCCGACTGACGGACTTACTCTGTCGGCCGGGGAGCCGTGCAGTAGCGCAGCCGTGGCGCAGCCAATTGCCAGCTCATCCCCTCCTGACGTCACACGAAAACGCCACAGAAAATGGGTGAGCGTAAAGAGAGGAGGACAGCATTTTCGAATTAGTTTTTCTACTAAATAAAATCGCGTAAACGCGCCTAGAGTGGTCGAAACATGGCCTGGGGACTCCGGACTACAATTTGCGCTAGTAATCCCGCAATGTTTAAATATCACTTCAGTGTCCCTTTAAGAGGAACGGATACGGGTCACCCCGAGTTTGTGGTGGCGGTCCAACTTTGGACAAGGCGTTATACGCGTAAAGTGCGGGCGTGGGAACGGGCAACGCAGGCCGCGTGCGTAAAAGCTTGCCCCGGGCGCTTGCACGTGTTTTCGCGGGGTTCTCAGTGTGTGTTATACTCATTTTGGTTGCCTTTGATCTTCTCCTTTTTGTCTTGAGAGGGAGAGTGACCAACCTTTCAGGGTTACGGGGGGCGTTGCCCACTATGGTTTAGGCCCGGATTTGGTGATACATCCAATCAGGTAACCAGGAGTACTGATTGGCCCGTGTATCGGGGGTGGAGCCTTAGTAACCCATCAAAACCACGAGACACGAGGCCTCGGTGTCGAATCCTCAGGCTTTTAATGTGCTATGCACGGCCGGCGTATTGCCGGGCTAGCCAGGTCAGGCTAGGGAGGATCTCATCACTTTGGTAGTCTTAGGTCAGGGTCCGTCGCTGACGGGGGTGCCGCGGGCACAAAGTCTTAGCTGACCTAGGAACCCACTGTATTTCTTACTCTGTCTACTGCAGTCTGTAAATATCCTGTATGTCTCTCGCTTAAATATACAGTTTTAAAAACCCTCAATAACTCTCATCGTCCTGTCATCAGTGTCGCAACCACCAGGCACCAACGCAGACCATCGGAAGACTTCCACACGCCACAACATCGGCGCATCGAAGCAAGAAACAACGAACCAAACCTTTACTCCTGCATTATTGTGTAAAGGCAGGACGTTACGCGGTTTACCATTTTCCGTATGTTTTTATATTTCTTTTAATTTTTTAGTGTTTAGAAAGTTCGTTCGATCAAATATCTCCACTGACGCTAGCTTAACAATTACAGGGGGAACTTACGCAAAATCTGCATTATTTAGAAATGCATGGCGTTTTACAGTTTGCTATTTTCCGTATTTTTTTTATATTTTTGTAATTTTTGTTTTTTCAAAAAAAAATTTCACCAGTTATATCCATTTGCGCTAATATTACACTTCGAACTTTCGTCAAATCTACATTTTTGTGGAAATTGAGGACGTTACACGGTTGGGCATTTTTCGTCATTTCTAGTATTTTTCTTTACTTCGTATTTCTTAAAATTTTGTTCGACATATTAGCTCCATTTACGCTATTATAACGGTTACAGGTAGAACTTCCGCGATATCTGAATTTCTGTGGAAATGCAGGGCGCTACACGGTCCTAGCTGGGAATGTGGGGAGGGGGGGGGGGGGCTACTGGGAAAGAATGCTACGCATTAATACATGCGGGACCGTCGCAGCGTATCTTTCGCCTGTCACAGCGGGTGGAGTCATGATGTGAAAGCAGCTCAATGTGGCAAGGCACTGCTAAAACAGTGGTTAAGTGGGGAACCGCGCGTCGGATTCTCAAGCATCGCTTTCCCTTGAGCGATCGTTGGTTGTGCAAGTGTCATATACCCGTGCCGCACATACACGAAAAATGACATTAAGTGTTCGAGGCCTTAAGATACCGAATGACATTGTTTAGGCAGGCCGTGCTTCACGCGAACACGCAAAGGCAGTAAATTTGGGGGGCTTGATGGTGATAATTACCAAAAAAGTAAATGCACTCATATCTTCGAAGTTTTTAACGTTAAAAATGTGTCCTATGAAATAAAAACGTTATGAAAAATAGCTTTTCCTAAAAAATGGTGGGAGCTGTTTCTAAAAGTGGCTTCAGCAGCTGCTGTCACCTGTCAGCGTAGGCAAATCCGAAAAACAAAAAACGATGAGTAACACGACGTTTTGCCTTTAGCCTCTGTTTTAGTGAACTTCGTCTTTTTCATAACTTCGCCACCAAGAGTGCACCGAAAATCGTCTTATTTCGAAGTTCACTTACGTTTCCTCGCCAACACTCTGGTGGAGAGTTTCATTGGTTTCATTTGGTGCTCATCGCGTTCGAGAGTAGGCAGATTTAAGGCGTTCGTGAGGGAGAATGAGTTCTACGGAAGTCCTTAAACCAAAAATGACATTTAGCAAATGGCATTACAGTTTTGCGTGTAGCAGCGAATAAATGAAAAAACAAATAAAGCATTAGGCCCCTATTGTTATTTTTCGTGTACGTGTGGCGCAGTAAATAATGTGTTTCCTTCGTTTTTACAAAAAAAAAAAACTGCGGTAGCTTGTACTAGTGATGCAAGGCCGGAGAAACAGCAAAGCTGGCGGCCCATCTGCCTTCGTCGGGGACCCGGCTCTTGCGCCTCACAGGGACTTCGAAAATTACCTACGAAAGTGCTTCATGGTTCAGCCGCGCGGCCAAAGTCAAAAGAACGCATGAACGAAACGATTAGAAGAGGCAAAATAATTCTCAAACTACTGAATCTGGCACCACACTTTATACTCCCAACACTGCTTAGCAAAAAGAATACATTGCGTATATTTGAGCCATAATATTACTGCATAAGTGGTACCAGCAATGTTCTTTTAGTTAAAAATGGACGCGGGCGAAAGTATTTGGTAGCAAAAAGAACGCGTTAAAAATATTTTAACCAAATTTACAAAAATGGCTTTGATTGGAGTACTGGACTCCTGGCCCGCAACCGTAACGAACGGCCCGAACGCATGTCGCAACAGCAGCGCGAACGCGGGATGGTTGTATTGAATTCAAGTTGCTTTCGTTGTGTTTGTGACGGGAGGACTGAGACAGGAGCGGAACACCGTGAAATGTGAAGGAGAAAGACAGGAGTAGAGGCAGTCACGTGGTAGGGGCGGCAGGAGACTGTCGTCTTTCTGCGACGTTCGCAGCGAAGCAAGCAGACACGCGGACAACTTTTTTGGAGTCCTTTTGAATCTTCCGTCGCTACCACGATTATAGTTGAACCAGATTCATATCGTGCATACATTTAGGATGCATCTTCCCTAATCTGTTCTATTTTGATGGCCAGCCCTATGAGTTGTGCAGTGATGATTATTAGGACAAAGCTGAATGCGAAGAAATGAGGCCGCCTTTCTGTATACTTCATCCTTGAATACACTTGAGGAAGTGTTTACAAATCTATTGTGAATTTTGAAGCGGCCTACGAGACGGATTTATGGTAATGCAAGAATTTTAAAAAAATGCATGCGTGTTTTTTGCTTTCCGTTTCTGCATATTGCGCACCATATTTGCATCCATTCGATTTGACATCCACCCAAGGTAAAACACTATTCTCAATATAAACGCCGATTTCTATTTTTTGCCGCGACGCGTTTTTTACTATTTTTTTACCGCGATGCGTTTTTGAACTAACGAATATAGAAAAAGTATGTTTAATTAGCCTTCAAAGCAAAGGCTGTTAGGAATATGTTTGACACAAGGCTGCAGAGAACGCGGCCATTGGGATTTTGCTTGCGGCAGTGATGTAATAGATCATTTTTCTTGTTTTCAGCCTAATTTATGCCGCCTTTATTGGCTGGAAGTTTCATTACGCACTGTCACCACTCTTCACAAGGCTTGGTAAGTGCAGTCTTACGGCTCTATAACAATACGATTGTCACTGCCCAATTCGTCTGCAGCAAGGTTTTTTTTTTTTTTTTTTTTTTGGACTAAGTTGCAGAAGTTGGTTACTTTGCTAGCCTTCTAGTGGGGCATTATATTGGTGAAAGGGGGATCGTCATACATCGCACACTACGCTTTATGCTATTGTGTGTCATGATCGCGTAGTCATTAGGGATATTCCTAATCTTTGTTGTGCTTAACTGAAGAAGCACAACAACGTGAAGGAGAAGATTTCCTTAGCTCGTGACCTCCCTCACAGTGAATGGTTAGAAAATTTGTGTGTTTCATATTCTATAACAATAATATAACTATCCCTGTAACTGGAAATAAATCGACCTTTTTCGCTATCTTTAGATCGATTACAAAACTTTTGCCTTTCGTTACTGGGAAAAATATTTCGTCTCACGAACGTACGCAAAAAACGCATTGTGGCTTCTTTTGGGGTTTCATCTCGTCTTAATGGGAGGCTTGGCGCAAGGAAGACGGTGACGGTGGCAGACGAGACAGGCGCCTGTCTCGTCTGCCACCGTCATCGTCTTCCTTGCGCTAAGCCTCCCACTAAGAATGTAACAACTAGCCCAGCAACACGTTTTATTCATTGATTGATTGATTGTGGGGTTTAACGCGCCGACGCAACGCAGGCGATGAGGCGCGCCGTAGTGGAGGGCTCCGGATTAATTTTGACCACCTGGGGATCTTTAACGTGCGCCGAAATCTCGTACACACGGGCATTTTTGCTTTTCGCCTCCATCAGAAAAGCGGCCGCCGCTGCCGGGAATCGAACCCGCGACCTCGTGCTCAGCAGCGCAACGCCTTAGCCACCACGTTTTATTCATCACGTCTGAATAATGCCCATGACGTGGAGGGGCGCGGGTGCATAGTGCTGAACTTTTCTTTCATTATTTCCCTCGTTTTTATTGCTTACATAATGACACTATAACCACATTTGAGTGCCAGTTGCAACCGTTGTAGAGAGAAAACTATTAACCGGTGTAGTCAATATCGGTAACCTGGTCGTTGTTGTGTTTATATTCCCTTCCGTCCCGCATTTGCAATTATGTTCGCGATTGCAGCACTTCCATCTATGATGCCGTGGGCCCTCAGCCCATTATAAATGAATCAATAAAAATATATAAATAATTAGTTCCATAAAAAAAAGGCGGTAAATTTGTTAAGGCCACGTGCAAGAGTAAACGTCGTCCCGCCACGTGTGGTGTTCGGAATCGCAATTATTTGCGCCCCAAAGTGTAACGTCACTTTCGTACAGCGCAACTCTTTCTGGGGCCGTTGGCGAGGTAGTGCTATACAGCCACCCCGCTCTTTAGTCCAACGCTGCACGGCATGACGGCGTGCCCCGTCTAAGGGATTTTGCTAACGACATTTAGCATTAGTCGACCATGTCCACAACTGGAACTTATGAGAGATAACAGGCGTCAGGGTTGAATGCTTATTTACTGGTGTTTTGCAGTGGTCTATACCCACAGCTAGGAATTCGCAGTTATTCGAGATGAAAGCCCCTGACAAGATTGGTAAATATGTCCAGCTTCTTTCACAGAACACCCATTACTGGGCTATTACTACTTTTAGCGCTGAGCAGTTACTGCAAAGAAGCAGAGGGTGCAACATCGTTCTCGTGGAAGGGCTTGTAATGTCATGCAAGGTAGAACAAGTCAGTTCTTATCAGCGATCACATAATATTCTCAACCTTACCCCAGTCTCGTAGCAACATTGAATCAAATCGCACCATTACCCCACTGCCATAGCATTTATTTTTACGCAACATCTGAGTCCCCTGCCCATACTTTTCGCAGTGTCGGTTTGAGTATTCACCAGACAATTTTCTCCCCTTTGTCTTCAGCTCGGTCCGAAATGTCGACGGTGGCAAACACAACCACTGAGTTGATGACCGCCTTTAAAGACTACAAAGGCTGCGTTCAACGCCAGTACGCATCAAAAGTGGACAAAATTGTTTCGCTGCCGGTGAGTGTTCACGTCCCCCATATGTGAGAATCTGTGATCGCCACTTTCGTGAGCAACAGACAGCGGCAGTTTTTTGTTCGTGTAATAAACGCAGCTAATCAAGCCCTTCAATTTTGCATTTGATACGAAATGTCCATAAAAGAATTGGGCTAGCTTCGCACTAGCGGCTCGACGACTAAGCAAACTGAAGCTGGCGGTCCCACCTAGCTTATTCTGGGTTTGGCTAAGTTTATGCGTGCTTGCGCTTGGAAAATGTGCTGCTGAGCCCAAGGACGCCGTTTCGATCCCGGCCGCTGTGGCTGCCTCTCAGATGGAGGCGAAGAGCAGGTACACATGGCCTGCTTATGAGAGAGAGAGAGAGAGAGAGAGGACCACGGCTGCGTCACGGAGAGGGGGTGGCGGGAACATAGAGGGCCTCCGCGACCTGTTGGGCCCTGGAGACGACGGTACACTGGGTCTCCAGGGTCGAGCTGCGCAGGGCCGGCTCCCAGTAGGTGGGTGTGGGGAAAGGAGGAAAAGGGGTGTGTGGGAAGTCGCAGAGAGAATCTCGGGGACTTCCGCCGGCTGAGCCCCTCTATCTCTCCTCTTGCGCCAGTCGACCTTCCTTTATGCCGCTCGTTCACCTAGTACTGCTAAGCCTGACTGCGACACTAGCTCTCGAGTCTGCTTGAAGCTGGGCCCGTGTAGGGATGAACCCTTGTGGGAGCTTAGGCCGGGAGGCTAGCGCGTGCCCTGCGTGCTGCTTACGCGCGCTGCTTTCGTGCTCTCTCTCCAGGCCAGGAGGCACCGCGTGCGTCGTCTTCTTGCTCTTTATTCTGCCCCACCGGACAAAGCTCAAGTTTAACAGCTACGCGGTTAATAATAAACACAGCAGCAGTAGTAAATTGATAATTCAATATTTCAAATGAACCTAGAAATGAGAAACCCTTCCTTGGAAGGAAGTCTTTGATGAAAATACTGAGGGCCCTCTGTACTACAAGCTGAACGTTATTTAACTTCGCTTCTTGCTTGCAGCTCAACTCAGAAGACACCTTCATCAATGACAACAAGGATATATTCGCCACGGTTACCATTCCACCTCCGGTAACTAGTACGCCTTGTTGCCATTCAAAATGCCCTTAGTAGACATTTAAATTGCGCGCTCCTATTCTGGTAATAATAATGTGAGCGAGAGAGAGAGAGAGAGAAACGCTTATTTGAGCTTGCTGAAGCGGGGGTAGTTCCTTAGAAGAGCGACAAACTGAGCGACTTGGTACTGGTTCATTGGTTCCCTAGTCCTTAAAGAACCTTAGTCCTGGTTCCCTAGTCCAGGAATCCATGAGATGAGCACAACGCCTTCGCTCTGGATGCCAGGAGTTCCTGAACGTCCAGATGGCCGCTGGTCACCAGGTTCTCCTAGAGCTCAGGGGGTTGGGGGGGGGGAAGAGGGGATCGGAGAGGAGGAAGTTTGGGATTGTGCTCACACTGTATTATAATATGAAGTAGAGTTCCATGTTGTCAATAGAACTGTCATTCAGCAGAGTATTGACTCAAACATATGCGATTTAGGCGAACTGGGTGAGGAATAGTATCAATTTGTTGTCTGCGGAGTCGCGATTCCCTCCCTTGGAGAGTGCAAGATGAGACGGAGGAAAGTGTTTTTTGTCGGACCGATAATACTCGTTAGGTCTTGACATGTTACGAGTGAGATGGACGATGTGGTCTCCTTGGAAGCATGGAAATAGAGGGCGCAGGATTGCTGATGAGCAAAGTTGTTTCCCGTCAGTGAGGAATGGCCAAGAGTCCAGATGACGTTGAGTTTCTGGAAGGGTTGACGTGGCAAGAGTAACTTTAACGAAGGTGCCACCCTCACTGCTAAGTAGCTTCTGCAGACAGCTCGAGATTGCCTGATAATGATTGGGTGCTTCGTATGAAAGAGGGATAAGGCGGTATCTAGCTCTTCAACAACCCACGTTAACAATGGCATCATTGATGTACAAGTGATGAGGACGCCCTTTGTGATGACAGTGGCTTCTTTCTGTTGACCATTAGAATAGGTACTGGCATCCGTATAGGTGACATTGGTTCTTTTTCCGCAATATTCACATGCGCTTGGCTTCGGGCTTGTCGGCAGCCAATAGGGTGGTCAGGGTGCATATTTTTGCGTAAGCAGCGAACCTGGATGTGACTTCTTCAATGGTCAGGGAGGGGCATAGAGGCAGCGGATTGCGGACATAGGGTAGCAGCTCAAATGGTGTCGCTAACGCGGCAGGATCACTCCTACTGATTTGTGTTGAAAAAGAAATTAAGTGAGACATTCTAAACGCGTGCAGACGAGTATATCTCCACTGGTTCTTGTACATAAAACGCATATACAGTTTTGTGGAGGTATGTTTGCTAAAGTCTGACATTTCTTATGCTTGTCATGGGAGTGAAACAGTAACTTCAACCAATATATAAAGGTGGTTTTTTTTTTATACGGAATACTTTTCTCACACTACACGGGCCAAACAATCACAAAGCACGGAGGGCACTTGTAGAGGGTGAGCTGGACTTCCATGGGAGGTAGAGTTCAGAGTTTTGAATAGAACTGGCATTCACCAGAGTATTGACTCAAAACCATACGATTCAGGCGCGCTGGGTGAGGAAAGGTATGAGTTTGCAGGCTGCGGAGTAGCGATTCTTCTTCCTTGGAGAGTGCAGGATGAGAAAGCGGACCAATCGTCGTCGCGTAATAATGTTGTTATGCAGGTGTCCCATAATGGCATACAAGAATGTTTTAATGACACTACCGAATGTGCAAAAAACCCAACGGGTGATTGAGTTACTGCTTACAGCCTGGTACGATACGGAAGCTATAATAATTTCATTGGCGGACAGCATGACGTTGCATCAAAAACTACTAGATAAAAAATGAAAACTCTGCCGCATTTGCTAAGCCGTCATGATCTCATTGCCCATTTTTAAACTGGAGTACTAATGCATTGTTTTAACTATCTCTATACATTGTCGAAGCGCATTAGTACTCCTATAACTTTTAACTATTGCATCGATATGAGACATGCTTAAATGTCACAGATGAAGATAAAGTTTGCATGAGCCTTCCATTCCCTGCGCTTGAGAGTCACAGAGAAGAAAATACTTCCTCTCCTGTAAACTTTAAATTGTGCCTTTAAAGGCGATTTCAAAACCAATAAACCGCTACCACAATCCGCACTCAGCTTCGGCTGCACTCAGCGGAAAAGTGTTAGGATATTGATACAAGACAGATGAGAAAACGGACACCCCCACTCCACCCCCAGGAGCATTAGGGTGCTTTCATTACAATCGTTGGGAAGTAGCACCTATAAAAGTCGGAATAGACATTTGTGCACCGGAGATTCTTATGCACCATGGGGATTTTCTAAGTTTGGGGTTATCGCTATATAATACAAAGCAAATGAGAACATCTGACGGCGGTCAAAACCTTCCTGGCCGCTGTCAATTCGTGAAGGGTAAAAGGCCTGTAAGGCAGGTAAAAATCAGGCTCGAGACAAGGCAACTAGTAACTATGGCCTGGGCTGCAGAAATAGCAGGGGGAACCTACTATTCGGGTTCGCAGAACGCAATAATCTGCGCATCATGAACAACTTTTTCGGCAAACGGGAGAGCCTGAAGTGGACGTGGAGGAGCCCGAATGGGGAGAATAAAAATGAAATGGACTTCATATTATGCGGTACCCCTGGCATCGTGCAGGATGTGGATGTGCTCGGAAGGGTAAGGTGTAGTGACCACCGTATGGTAAGATCTCGAATTAGGCTAGATTTGAGGAGGTACCGTCACAACCTAGTACGTAAAAAGCCGATCAATGAGCTAACAGTAAGACGTAAAATTCCAGAATTCCCGATCGCGCTTCAGAACTGATATTCAGCTCCAACCGAGAAAGCAGAGTTTACGACACAGGAAACCAGTGACAATATCTCACGCATTATCACGGAGTGTTCAGTAGAAGTCGGGGGCACGATGGCTAGGATACTGGTAAACTTTCCCAGGAGCCAAAATATGTAATTAGCAAACGCCAAAGCATGACATTTTCCACCACACCTAACAGAATAGAACTAGAGGAGGTTTAAGAGTTAATCAATAAGCGTAAGACAGCTGACGTACGGAAGTATAATATGGAGAGGAGCGAATATGCTGTAAAGAATGGAGGCAGCCTGAAAGCAGTGAAGAGGCGTTTAGGCGTGGGAAAAAATCAGATGTATGCAATTAAAGACAAACAAGGCAATGTCATCACAAATAGGGATAAAATAGTCATAGTCGCCGAGGAGTTCTATAGGGATCCCTGCAGTATCCAGGAAACCCAGGATAATAAATAAATAAATAAATAAATAAATAAATAAATAAATAAATAAATAAATAAATAAATAAATAAATGCCGAACGAGAAAGCAGCTCAGAGGAGATAGACATCCCCCCAGTAACGACAGAAGAAGTAATGAAGGCTTTGAAAGAAATGAAAGGGGGCAAAGCACCTGGTGAAAGTAAGATAACAGCAGACCTCTTGAAGGATGGCGGGCAAATTGTACTAGTAAAACTGGCAAACCTCCACCCGCAATGTCTAATGACCGTAAGTGTACTACTAGGTCTTGGAAGAACGCGAACATCATCCTACTCCTTAAGAAAGGGGATATAAAGGACTTCCAAAATTACAGGCCGATCAGCTTACTCTCAGTCGTCTACAACGTACTTACCAAGATAATCGCTAACAGAATTTCTACCACCTTAGATTTCAGTCGCCCTAAAAAAGAAGCAGGGTTTCGTAAAGGCTTTCCAACAATGGACCATATTCACACGATCAATCAGGTGATAGAGAAGTGCGCGGAGTATACTGAACCTTTGTATATAGCCTTCATAGATAATGAGACTCAGCAGCCATTCAGGCATTACGGAACCAGAGTATAGACGAGCATTATGTAAAAATACTAGAGGATATTTACATTGGGTCCACAACTACCATCATCCTCCATTAGGAGGGCAGTAAAATACCTATAAGGAAGGGCGTCATACAAGGAGACACAATCTCTCCAATGTTATTCACAGGATGTTTACAAGAAGTATTCAGAACATTGGATTGGGAGCAGGGGGGAGTAAGGGTTAAAGGTGAATACCTCAGTAATCACAGATTGATTTGCTGATGCCGTTGCCTTGCTAAGTAACTTAGGGGACGAATTACAAAGCATGCTTACCGCACTGGACAAACAGAGCACAACCGTGGGCCTGATAATTTGTATGCAGAAAACTAAAGTAATGATCAATAACCTCGGGACAGCACAGCGATTTGAGATAGGTGGCGAGGCAGTAATAGTGGTATGTGAATATATCTACTTAGGCAAAGTTGTGACGCCGGATCCCAACGATGAGGTACAGATAATCATTATCAGATAATTAATGGCAGCCTACCATTGTCCCTGAAGAAAAAAGTGTATGACAGCTGCATCTTGCCGGTACTCACCTACGGGCCTACGGGGTAGAAACTTGGAGGCTCACTAAGAACGTTCAACTTAAATTGAGGATGACTCAGCGAGCAATGAAACGGAAGATAATAGGTGCAACATTAAAGAACAAGAAGAGAGCGGAGTGGGTCTGGGAACAAACGTGTGTTAAGGACACATTAGTAGAAATTAAGAAGAAGAAATAGACGTGGCAGGGCATGTGATTCGAAGGCAAGATAACACATGGTCATTAAGGGTAACTGAGTGGATCCCTAGAGAAGGCTAGCCTGGCAGGGTGCGGCAGAAAATTAGATGGGTAGATGAGATCAAGACGTTTGCGGGGATAAAGTGGTCACAGTTAGCACAGGACCGGGATAATTGAATATAAATGGGAGAGGCTTTTCCCCTGCAGTGGGCGTAGATAGGCTGGTGATGATGATGGTGATGATGATGAAAAGGCCTGCTGTACGACAAGGCGCCTCCATTATTGCAACCACTCAAACTTCACAGCATTTATTGACGGAGTGCCCCATATCAAGCGGTCTGATTTTGTACCCCCTACCACGCCAGGAGGCGCTTTTCGCTACGAAAATATTAGAATGGCTACGAATGGTGATTCCTTAATTTTATTACAAAATATAAAAATATGCATATTCGACTTATCCTCAACCGATTTACCAAAACGAATAACTTTGGCGCTTGCCCACTGTTGTGTATTTTCTAAGGAACGATGCATTTAGGCTCAAGCAAAGGTACTGAGTCAGTATGCAAGTTTTGATCTCAATGGGCGATTGATATTAACGTAAACGAGCTTCAAGTTTGAATTTTTTCAAGTATTCAGCACACAAGCTCACGGAAACAAGACACTGAATAAATTTAGTACTTGCAGGCTCGAAATTAGGCACTTGTGTAGCGCGCAGAAGTGGATATTTCAAATAAAATCTTCTTATTTTGTACTAATCACAGCCATGAAATGCTCATTCGCAACGCTATCAGGTATGCGGAAAAGAAAGTCAGATAGAGGACAGTGTGATTTGATCCTGAGACCAAGTATGGAACCTTTCAAAATCACCCGCCGCTCCCATACCTAGCTGGGGTAACTTACCGGTTATCACAGAATCACTTTTGGGTGGTCCTCGTGGTTTCCTTTTCCCCTATTTTGGATGGTCCGCTTCTCTTCTGCTTCGTCGCTCACTCGTACTGCTAGCTATTGGAAATTTAGTACAGGAGTTTCCGCTTCTGAGGCATCTAGTGCGGCGTGCTTGCAGGTGTCCTGCTTCCGTTGAGTTTGACGAAAGAAACTGCGGTCTTAGTGGGGCAGATGCCTATGAAGGTGTGCTTGCAAACTTCACGATGCAAACAATCACGATGGCTGTTCCGGCATCACACTGTCCCCGCGTGCCCGAAGACGGCTCCGAGCGACAGTCTTGGTGGCCTTCGTCTGGCGTCTTCAGCAATGTAATGCGCAGTACAAACGTAGGCAAGGCGATCACAGTTTTGGCTACTGGTGTTCCGCACGTTGTAGAAAATTACAGTGACAATTGTTCATTCGGTAGCCTATTTATGTCGATAGGACATGTCCACATGTCGCGATGGGTATACAATGAGGCTCCAGTTTACGTGGTAGCCTACTATCTCCTGTGCTCAAGAATGCGACGAAGACGCAGATTACAGCAGCGATGATGATTTCATGGGCACAACCTTACTGCGCCATTGCGCATCGCTTTCATGATAACTGCTCGAAACGCATAGGGGCGAAGGACACCGAGACGACACCGGAAGCCCCTTAAAAGCGTTAAATTAGGGCTTCTGTTCTTCGCGTTTATGCCGTGATTTTTTTCCCTTTTCCGATCTTCTTCTTTCCGTGTGGCCCCTATCAACTCGCTCCTGAAGCAGTACTAATAAAAAGGTTAATAGAAATTCCCAATTATATCGTTTTCACCACAGTTTCGTGTTTTTTAGTGATTATGTCAGGTGCAATGAACAAAAAAGCTCTGCTGGAGCTGAGTGATGTGGGAGCCATCTCCTTCAAAGGGTGAATTAACGCTTTCTGGTTTTTTGTATGCAGACTGAAAAGCCATACGTACAGAGTGCATGCCCATAAATATGACCGCTGCAGAAATGAGCGGTTTTGCATGGCGTTATACGAATTTACCCTCCCCAGTGCAGTACAATATCTGTAGCTGTTTCAAGGGCCTACAGTATAGAAACGATAGTTACGGAAGCACAATGCCTATTTACAAAATCCCAACTCTTCTGAACTGTTCTTCATGTTGATATAGAGACATTTGCAGTCGCGCTTTAGGGCACGATTTTTTGAAATTTATAATAAAAACAAGAATACGAAGTTCTTTAATGCTGTTTTCAAATAATTACAAAATACTGGAAATATCTGTTCTACAGATACAGTCACTGTTTAAAGGTACTATATATGGCTTACTATATATGGCTTACCTATATACTATAAAGGAAACAAATTAGGAACCAAATCGTCGTCGGTGGACAAGGCAGAGATACCTTACGGTAGCAATAACAGCAGGCTACAGCGTGATTTTCACAATACTCGCAGTACTTGAGCACTAACCAACAAATGTTGTTTACTGACGTATTGCGTTGTATCAAGTGTACAGAAGACAACGTGCTGCCTCAGCTAAATAAATTCAAGTAATTCTACAATGAGGCCACCGGCATGTACATCACATCTGTAAATTTAGTTTAATTACAATTACACATCGGTAATCAATAAATATCTTATTTGTTTATGTCTATTTCTAAATGGCGCGAAAGTAATCAGTGAGCAGAATGCACTTATCTGCGGTGGCTACATGCTACGAGCACGCAGATAATATTTTGGAAACAAAAACAATTTTGATGTTTGCTGCATTCCATCGACATGTTTTGCTGTAAAAAAGTTACGTTACGGCTCTGTAGAAATAATTTTTATTCAAGATCGTTTAACAAATAATAAATATTTCAAAATACTCTATGGCTTCCCGATATTCGGGGCACGCCCAGTTTTTTCACATGGCTTTTCGTTCTTAGTGTTGCGCATTTTATACAAGCTTGCGGCGCAACATTACTCGCTGCTTCCAAATAGTTATCGAAATGACGTCGTTTCAGTTCATTTGCTTTCTCAGGTATTTCAGTTGGCCACGTTCATTGCTTTGGAGTCTTTGTAGACACTACAGGGGAAACATATTTAAGAAAAGTACGCAACGGCTAACCTAATGGTTGGTTCCTTTATACGTTTCTTCGACCGAAATTGGAAGTATTGAATACGAGCTCTCGAAATTCGAGGTTACCTTTGCACATGATTTTCTATTACTGATGTTTTCTCAAATTACGGACACAGCCACCAAATTAGTGGCCTCATGTTCATGCACTGTTTCTCCTTATTCCCTTGTTTCTCATCGTATGTAAAGTTTCGGAAGTTCCCGTATGTAAAGTTTCGGAAGTTCCCCGGAAAACCTGTAGGCGTGCTGAGGGTCTCTTGACGAACCTTGTGTGTGTTCATCTTTCTTGCAGACCGTGCCATCCGACACACCGGTCATGTCTGGCATGCTGACAGCGGAGCAGCTATATTACGTTTACCACGGATTAGTAAGTGATCTTACGACTGTACTTGTAATCTATAAATTACACGAAAAGTGTACACCTCGCGCTAGATCTATTAAAAGCGGAAAGCTTAAAATATATAACGAATATTTGGTGGGAGAATCAAACTTCATAATGGTTCTTCTTTCCCTAAAAACCAGTGAGAGAGTGGTGATTAGGATTGCGAAATAGAGTTACACGAGGGCTTACCGGAGAGTTTGTTGGTTTGCTAGGCTTTTCTCCGCAGAAAACACAACATTTCTGTTATTTCCTCCAGCCTCAGCAGTTCGCGCTTTCATCTGGGTATTTCAAAAACAAAAGTAGCTACTGTTTCCTCTTTTCCTTTCTTTTTCAGAAAGGAAGAAGCTATGCTCACTGTCAACTTTTTTTATTTATTCCAACCAAGGCATGCACGGAGTGAGGTTTAAGAATATAAAAGTTTTTTTGTGAACATCTGAGAAGTGTGGGTGCGCGGCAACAGAAACGTCACAGATAAGGTAGGCTATAAAATGTACCCTGTACTCGGAAGCCGCGTATTTATATGCAGAAAAGACCCGCCGCGGTGGCTCAGTGGCTAAGGCGTTGCGCTGCTGAGCACAAGGTCGCGGGTTCGATTCCCGGCTGCGGCGGCCGCTTTTCTGATAGAGGCGAAAAGCAAAAACGCCCGTGTGTACGAGATTTCGGCGCACGATAAAGATCCCCAGGTGGTCAAAATTAATCCGGAGCCCTCCACTACGGCGCGCCTCATTGCCTGCGTTGCGTCGGCGCGTTAAACCCCACAATCAATCAATTATATGCAGAAAAGGTGTATATGCGGGACGTGTACTTTGACAAGATTGTGATTATGGGGTGTTGCAGATTTAGTAAGGAAGAGGAAGGGGACAAAGGCGGCTAACCGCCAACTATCATTACTATCGGAGAGGGGAGAAAGAAGCTAAGAAACTCGGTCCGGCTCAGCCATGCTTCGCGTCTGCGTCCCGTTCCATAACATTTCTGGTGCCGTGAAACCCGGGAACGACGGACCAGCGGACTTCACGGCGCAGCGCCTTCAAGGTGTGCGTGGCCTCAGGTACGTCGGACCGTCTCATTTCGGAGGCCTCACCCTTGAACGGTGCCTGCCATGGCTGCGTGCTGGACACAGACCCCCCACCTAGAACCCGGAGATGAGCCTCACACATCGGACAATCCCGACCCTTGCTTCGCTGCGCTCCCTGGTTCTGATGACTCGCAGGTCGTCGAAAGACTTTGAATTTCGCGGGTCATCCTCCGGGCGGACATAACTGAATTAGCCAGTACAACTGTTCGTGCCTTGCAATCGTCAACACCGAATATCGCTATGCTTAGCGATTTGTGCCGTGATGTAGAACAAAAACAGGATCAACTTCGAAAGCTTGACGGGCTGATTCAGAACCTTCTCGACTTTGACACCTTCGTAAAGGACTTAGATGAGGCCGACGAGTACTCATACACGGTCAGTCACGCTACGGTTTCGCTAAAGGAGCGAATTTCTCAGGTAACGTTAAGGACGTCGTTCACCGCGACGAAGACTTTGTCGCCACCTCAACCGACGCCGGATCCTTTCAGAGGGGGCACCTCCCTGAAAAGGGACTCGGCCATTGTAGCACTACCATTCGCAACAAGGGCTGCTTCCGAAACCGCGAGTTCGTCAAGTTCAGCGGAAAAGAACACGGAGCAGCACAGCGCCCCTACATTTCCAACGTCGTCGGTAAACCAGGCCGCGGGACGTACCAGCACGACCGAGTTCGGCCAAGCAGCCGACTCCGTGGCATCCCGCCGAAGCCAGGACAATACCATGCCAGACTCGGATGCGCTCGGGGCCAAGACCAAGAAGCCACCGCGCATGGGAAATACTCGGATGAAGACAATGGATGAACTGCCTAGCAGTGGTACCGGGTGTAACCACAGCAAGGCATTAAATCGTGCAACGCAGGTACCAAACGGGTGGCTCGGCAGCAAGTCTCGGAACACGCAGATTCAGTCATGTGAAAGTTAAGTGTTCGTTCGACTACTAGAAGCAAGGAAATCCAGGGCAATGACGACGATACAGACAAAAGTGCGAAAAACTCACCCAGGACTCAGAACGGAACATCGAAAGCGAACAGAAAAGAGAAAAGGGACCGCTGACCAGAAGATTGAGGCTGCATCCAGAATAAGATTTATCCATGCTCACTCGAGGACTAATTTTGCCTCGTGCGTCAGGCACTCCGGTTCGAGCAAAACAGCGTGCCCCGTCGTAGCCAAGAAGGTAGCAAGAAGGCATCGTGCCGCAAAGCATAGATGGAGGATAAAGAAGGATTTATCTTCCACCTCTCGTCTACAACGGAATTGATATCGGACTACCCATCCAGGAAAATTAGACTAACGTGTTCTGCACTTTCCCTCTAGTGTCACCGTCGGGGGTGGGAGTATGTTGCACATTTAGTAAGGAAGAGGAAGAGGACAAAGGCGGCTAACCGCCAACTATCATTACTATCGGAGAGGGGAGAAAGAAGCTAAGATACTCGGTCCGGCTCAGCCATGGCTTCGCGTCTGCGTCCCGTTCCATAACATGGGGATTAACTCACCAAAACTACACGTGGGCCATGACTCGCGCCGTAATGAAGGGCTCCAGAATTCTTTTGACCACCTGGGGATGTTTCACATGCGCCAAAATCTCAACACGTGGGTTCTTTGCCTTTCGCTTTCATATGAAAACAAGCCACCTTGGCCGGAATTTTGAGCCGCGTCTTTGAGCTCAGCAGCCAGCGCCTTAGCCACTGAGCCACCGCGGCGGCTACATATTTACTCTTACTGCACCAGACAAAAAAAAAGAAGAGGCCAAATCTGGACCGCGAACATTATTGGCGATTTGACGTGTTTTAGCCGCACCAGAAAAGAGCCGTAATCAATATAATACACTATATTTGGTGCACTCACGTTTTAAACTAGGTATTTGCAGGCAGATGCCTTATTTTCGGAATAGGAGGCCAGTATTAACAAATTTGCCCTTAATCATAACATCTACGATTTCGTTGGTTGGTGGAAATGCGCGTCAGCAAATACATCCCTCAATTTGATTAGCATACCAGGTCAGTTTGAAAATCTGAATGCCAGTCGCGTAAATCAAGTATCAAGGCACGATGCTATACAAGACATATTCAGCGGTATTGAGAGGATGAACTAAAAAAGAATGCACATAGAAAACGAGACATCTCACAGAACGCTGTCTTCTAAGTGACAGTGCACTACAGCGCCAAGAAGAGAATGCCACAGTTCATGCGTCTTAAGTTCGCAGAGTTTACGAGGTGTTGCACGTTCGCTAAGCTTTTGTACAAACGACAGCGCTATGTTTGTTGTTTCCGGTATTCGCTCGGCTTTTCTAAAGAGTCATAAACCAACAAGACAGTGTACCATACTAAGTTTTGCACTGTGTGAAAAAAGCCACGAGAGAAAAAAAAATATGAGCTATTTCGCTCTGTAAAGTTCATCGACCAAGAAATCGAAGGTGATACAGAGTTTTTAACAAAAGCAGGAACTCTAGACGAAAGTTATGCTGCGACTACTCATTCTTCAACGTCATTCAACTTCGGTAGTGAACGCATCACACAAGGTAGAGAATCGGGTGACGGAGCCTTCAGGCAGAGCACCTCCAGTCGTCCCGCGGGAGGAGTAGAGGTAATGACGTTAACAACAGACTTACAAACTACATAGAGGGGGACAGAAAGAGAGAGAAAGATGAAGAGAACAAACTTTATTCACTTTGCCAACTCTGATGCTTAGTCGTCGGCCGTGAGCCCTAGGGCTCTGGCAGCTCCCTCAGCCAGCTGGAGGTCCCAGAGTTGATCTTCCGGGCGGGAGCAGAGCAGCACGTTCTTCCACTACTCTCTGATTGTGCAGCCATTCGTGATCGGCTGCGGACTTGCCATAACATGTGATCTAGTTCCAGTCGTTCCTGCAATGTATGAGACTAGGGTGAGTAGCGCCGGGGGTTTGGATAAGAGTGGGTTTGGATAAGAGTGGATAAAGACAAGTGGGTTTGGATGTGAGTGGGTCTGTAGGAGTAGCAAGACCACCGAATGTCGCTTACTGAGAGATGGGTGCGCGAGTTGGGTAGCGAGCCCGGGATAACGATAATGACAACAGCCTTATTTTTAGCATAATAGGGTTTAGAGCTGGTCTCGAAACACAAGATGCCTCCCTCGTCCTCAAAGAAGTATTAATGAAAGTGGTACAGGGAGAACACTTTATACTAGCACTAGACCTCCAAGGTGCGTTTGACACTGTGTCGCACACAGTTATACTGGACTCTGTCGCACACAGCTATACAGGACTTTCTCAGGGAGATAGAAGGAGGGAAACTCATTTAAAATTACTTCGCAGCCTTCCTGACGAACCAAATTGCCATAGTCGGCGTAGGGGAACTGCGATAAAAAATATTCACAATGACGAACTCCAGAACTCCTGAAGGTTCGCCTAATCCCCGATGTTACTTAATCTCACAACATCAAAGATCGCGAAGAAAGCCAGCGAGCTCCCAGCTATCAGCCATGTCACCTACGCAAACGATATCACAATATTGGCAGCAGAGGGTACACCCTACCAAAAGCAACATTACTTCCAAAACGCAGTCAACTTGGTAGCCAAACTATCAGCATATAATGAACTGAAGTGTGCACCAGAGAAATCGGAAATCAGTAGAGTTCACTCACAACGAAATAGTAACGACAAGATCTGTATAAAAATCGGATTCTATGAAATACCAGAGCAAAGTCAGGTTGGTATTCTATGAATGAGCGTACAGACACACGGACGAGCAGAACAAACAATTGATAAAATCAACAAATCCGCAAACCAACTCTTTCGCAGAGTGAGGAGGATCACCAAAGTCTAGAAAGGCCTGCGCGAGAGAGAAACCTTACGCATAAAGCAAGCACTCATCATGAGCAGAGCCTCATTGTTTGCCATACCATTCAATATGCAAGCAGTAAGAAAAATACACAGGTCGGTATAAAAAGCCGCTCTAGGTCTGCCCA
Organism: Haemaphysalis longicornis; assembly: GCF_048455015.1. Taxonomy (NCBI): domain Eukaryota; kingdom Metazoa; phylum Arthropoda; class Arachnida; order Ixodida; family Ixodidae; genus Haemaphysalis; species Haemaphysalis longicornis. The sequence goes on along the minus strand of NW_027526295.1, from coordinate 24,345,837 downwards.
TATCTACCGCAAACGAAGAACCCTATAAATTGGGCATATTTAACACCTTCGAGGAGAGAAGGGACACCCTACTCTCATCACAAAAGGAACGACTTGTCCGCACCAATACCGGACAATACATCTTGCGGAAAACCGGAAGCCCGCAGAAGGAGATCCTAAAGGCAATGATCGACCTCCTCCCAGAGAAACGCACCGAAATCAAACGCTCCCACTGCCCAAGAACATGGACCATAAGCTCCACCACTGCAGAAAACAGGCGAGAAATAATTATCTGCGGAGGATATTACAACACCATACCAACACCAGATACACAGATGCAAGCCCGGGAGACCACTCCAACAGTACAGTGGTTGTAGTACACTACAGAGGTGACTTGCAGGACTGCCTCACAATGAGAAAAATGAGCATCGAGAAGGCTGAAACCGGAGCCATTCTCCTAGCAATAAGGCTAGTATAAAAGAATAACCCAGGACTGAACAGCGTTTCAGACTCCAAGCGGGCAAATATAAACATCACGGCCGGAAGAATCGTGAGGCAGTTAAAATACATTCTTCCCACGAAGATTACGAAAAAAATTCCCCGCATTTCCCCGAGGGGAAGAATGTGAAAGTGCGAATGCACGAGTTGAATTTGCGCGGTTCGGTAATGTTCGCGAAAGAGAGATCACACACACACACACAACTACAAAGAAAGAAAGATGCATTTATTCACAGACACCTATTTGTGTTGTCGTTGTACTTGATTGCTAGAGCGGATCTCAGCTTTGAAATTTCGTGTCAGTACTCCTTTAAGCGGGTGCATTAGTTCTTCTCACGCCCGCTTCTTTGCCAATCCCCCACGTGGGTATGTGCCATGTCAGCGGCCAGGCAGCGCGCGCCCATCTCCCCCCGTTGCCAAGGAAGACGAGGAGCGCGCGCACCCGCAGCTGTTGCTATGCGGACGGCGGCGGACGCTTCAGGCTCGCTTAAGAAGTGCATTCGCACTTAAAAGCCACATTGTAAACTGGTGTCCAGGCAACGAGCGGCTGAATGGTACAAGGCGGCAAACAGGGCTGCGAGAGACCTAACGTACCGCGCCCTACACGACCATTCATACCCCTCCCCACTTCCAGAACGATACGGCGGACAGCTCGCCATACTCAGACAGTGCAGACGGTCTTTTCCATCTCCTCACCTCACAAGGAGCTCAACAATAACGATTCGCAGACACTACTGCGAATGTAAACTAATACCTTCACTCTAAAGTCATCATTAGCACTAATATTTCCAAATTGCAGAGAAGAATACTAAGCAGTAAAAAAAAGTCTTCGCTTTTTCACGCCACCTGGGAATGCCGAACCATAAGACCCAGACAACCAACACCAACCTTTACCACAATAAATTTTTACCAAACAAAAACCCCACTGCCCTACTAGATACACGGGATGCAGTTCTACCCTACTTAACCTTAGAGAACCTGCATATGGGGCCCTGCCAGAAATCTCCCTCTAATCTTTCTAAACTCTCCGCCTTGCATTTTCTAAAAGTTTTTCTACACCATTGACGGAACGGCCATCAAGCCAACTCAGCAGATTCGGATTCTCGGCCTACTAATTCAGAGCGACGGGAAGGCACACGCCGCCGTCACAAAGATCAAGACTACATCCGAACAGATACCCAGTATGATGCCGAGGGTATCTAACAGAAACCGAGGCCTGAAAGAGGACGATGCCATACGCCTGGTACGCGCGTTCGTCGTGTCGCGGGTTACCTACTCAGCACCGTATCTCCAGATGAAGAAGGCGAATAGGGACACCCTAAACACGATGCTTCGCAAGGCAACGAAGCAAGCACTTGGCATTCCCATATACTCGTCCACGCAAATACTGCCAGACATGGGCGCCCACAACACAGTGGAGGAGCTCATCGAAGCCCACCTTTCGAATCAGAGAATCCGGCTCAGTCACACAGAACACGGACGAGCCGTCCTACGCAAGATAGGGTGGCAGATCGAGCCAGTACCCATCAAGGCAGCCCTTCCGGAAGACTGGAAGATGAGCATTCAGACCAAACCCCTTCCCCGGGACTTGACGCCGGGCAAGGAAGACGAGAGGCGCACCGCGCGGGCAAAATCAATGGCCCGGAAGCTGGAAGAGAACCCCAGGGTCAACTACGCGGACGCCTCGCTCCGAAAACACAGCGACCCTGCAGCGGCGGTAGTTACGTCCAGAGACAGGCTCATCGTCAGCGCGTCCCTGAAGACAACAGACCCCGCAGTTGCTGAGGAAGTAGCCATGGCCCTGGCACTCGCACAGCCGTGCGTGGACCCCGTGGTCACCGACTCAAAGACAGCGTACGGAAGCTTCCGCAGGGGGGTAATCTTCTCCACGGCCCGAGCCATTCTATCCAAGTGCAAGCCACCGGGAAGAGCCATAGAGCTCGCGTTGGTCCCGGCTCACTCGCAGGTAGCAGGAAACACCATCGCCGACTACCATGCCCGAGAAATGTCAATCCGGGCCGAGCAGGAGCCGGAGGAGCTACCGCACCCGATTACCAGCTTTCGGGACATTACCCGGATGTGCCGTGAGGAGAGGTGCAGACTGCTGAAACCGCACCCCCAACTGACTAGGCAACAATAGATGATCCTGCGTCAAGCGCAGGCGGGATCGCTTGCGCATCCCGTACTGATGAACCGCATGTACACTGCGGAACACGATACGTTCTGTCCGTTTTGCAAAAGAGAGAAGGGCACCCTGCCGCACATCTTGGCAGAGTGCACAGAACTCAAGACCCCCCCCCCCCCTCCTTCCCTCCCCCACAACACCCCCAATCCACAACCCCTTGAGCGATGGGAGACCTTCTTGTCCAGCCCCGCCCTGCCGACTCAGCTCGCACTGACAGACAGGGGCCAGGAGCTGCTGGGAACATATGGGTGCCGTAACTAGGGCACCACCCCGTCTGGTGCCAGCGTGCACCACCGATTCCTTTTTGGGCTCAGTAAAAGTTGATTCGTCCTCCTCTACTGCAGTTAAACCAGATATAAAGAATGGTATGTGCAGGTTTTCGCTACTCGCAGGTTTCGAGTTAAGACTCACGTGAATGAAAAAGATGCGAAACCAAATTGATAAACTTCAGTGATGGTAAAGTCACCCTTCAAGAATTCATTTCACATTGAAAAACTGCAATAATTGCTCGTGCTGCATTCCGACGAGTTTGAATACTACACGGCACTCCCAAGAAGCAAGGTCACTGAGCCCCGTATGCACAAACTTACCTTAAGACTCACTTCTGGCACTTACCCGTTTCAAGGACCAAAATTGTTGCTACAGTGTGTCTCAGCAGCTGAAGAATGGCAATGTAGTACATAGCCCCAAGCATTGCCGGCATGTGCTAACGCTCAGCTGAAAAGAAGAAGACGCCAGGCACGCTGGGGCTTCGAGGGGTCGTTCAAAGGAGATGAAGGGGTTCGTACTAGGGCGAACACGGTGCTCGCTTCCCTGTAAATACGTTTATTAAACAAAACTTTACTTTCACGTATTTGTCTCCGTAACAATATGCTTTAAGGGCGCCTTTACGCGAGCTTGATGCTCTTTTCCGCACTCAAAATTGTTGAAACGGTGTTAGCTGGGATACTGCACCAGGTGGTGACGTTATTCTTTCTCGCCGGCGGAGATGGCATTTAAAATTGGGAACTTGTCTTAAAAAAGAAACAGAACTTTTCTTTTTGTGGCAGCAGAACTCATAACCGACGAACCGATAGCGTGGAGACGCGTGACTAGGCGCCGAATGACACCGCACTCACGCAGGAAACGCGCAGTAGTTTGCGGTTCCGGCGAAGTTCTCTAAATTAGTGCATTTCTCCAGCCAATATTTCAGGAAAAGTGCAAAAAACAATGACTCATGACCGTAGCGAATCCGTGACATCAAGGTTAACTGTCGCGACGCCTTCGGTAAATAGAAGTCCCGAACAAAAACGCCATTAAATCCAGGAATTCATGACATAGAGGTTCCTTACATCCAGCTTTACCTGTACTATTATACTACATAGATGCGCGCCTACCCTCCACCCTGGGAGACCGGAGAATAACTATGCACGCACGATCTTGGAACGACGGCAATGAGTGGGCGCTGAGCTTTTGCTGACACACTGGAAATTCCCACGACACCCAGCCACCGACAGTTTCGATGTCTTTAGCTAGGAGGCAGCGCCATCGTCTTTTATTCACATCCTACAGTGGGGTTACACAGGTCTGTGCGATCACCAATGCCACATTCGTGCATGGAGGCAACGAGCACGTCGAGCTTCCGTGCACCCATGACTCTCATTGAACATTTCACATGTCGGGGACGTCAGCGCTCACGGAACACTATACCACTTCATTTAAAGCGAGAGATATAAACGGCGTTTCCTCTTTCTGGTATAAGTTCTTCCCAGTCATTTTATAAGTTTTTCGGCTAACTCTACATACTCTCATACCTTCCTCCACTTACTGTTTAGATAGCAGCAAGAAAGATAAGGGCAGGTGCTCTTGCAGCAGCTAATTTACAGTTTGTTCTGTGTTTCTTCGCTCCTAGGGTCGTTGCGAATGGATGCGGAGCGAACATTTGCGCCACACCATCGACAGCCGCCTCTTCAGCCCGCCGCGATACAGGTAACAGAGGCGCCAACACGGCTGGCACATTAGCCTATCATGCATTCTTTGCTGCCAAATTCGCACAGTAGACGTACAATGCCGAGCCGAGTTCCTCCCTGCCGCTAAGTGGTTTTTGCCGACTCCAACCCTGTGCCTTCTTCTATTACGCAGAATTTATTTAAAATTCTTTCGAAATGCAATTATACGTCAGGCAATGCGTACAACACGCTTTTTGTGAAAACGCTTTCCTTGTTTTAGCAACAAACAATGCGACGCTGCCTAATCAGGCACCGTGAACAATACTGGGATGCGCCAGCGTACTTAACGGCCTGCTATGCTGGCAGTTATCGCAAAACAAGAAATAGTCACGCCGTACCAAAATGGAAGTGTCTCAGACGCATTTTAAAAAGCATCAGTTAACCAAGCAGCGCTTCCATCTCCACTGCTCATACAAAATCACTGCAAAATTGTCATCGACAAAGGATACTACAGCGCCATGTGAATGAGTCAGTTTAGCTAGGCAACCTTGAAAATGTCACCGTGAAATGCAATTGTTTCAACGGCCGCAATTGAATTCAAAATTTTACATCTTGCATTGATAACATTTTGACAGTCACCCAGCCAAACTTTGCAACTGCCGCAAAATACCTAACAGAAATATAAGGGAGTTTTAGCATATCGTTACCGTGTTTACATTACCGTTTACCGTGTTTGCGGGAGTCGACTGCGCAGTGCGAGAGTTACCGCGAACGGTAACTTACGGGCACAGGCTTCACCGTCGCCAGCGGCTTCCGGTAACACGGTAAACGGTAACGCAAACACGGTAACTATATGCAAAAACTGCCTATAGATAATGTGGCCGGTTGACGTCAGCAACAAATGGAGGACGCCAGAAAAATTGGTTCTTGGCCGCTATTCGGTGAGCCCTGACATGCTGCACGATCCGGCATTCGTCTACATTCCAGCCCTGAGTGGAACGGTGCTAATAAAGCTTTTTTAGCATTGCAAGATATGCGGGTATGCGGAATGTGAGTTCAGTAAGACAACGTGATTACTCGAACCGTGTCCTTAAACTCTCCCGCTAGCCGAGAGCACACAACCGACTCCCATGTCACAACCACTATTCGGCCGGAACTAAGTCTGCACGCGAAACCACCAAAAAGTGTTTACAGGCTTGTAAGGGCGCAAAATTGGTTGCCGATCTGCTTTCACTAGTGCGAATAATAAAAACAACCTGGACACCATGCGGTAGTTTATATACGGCCAAGGCCTTGGTAAAGAAAAGATATACATCTTTACATTACCCCAGTGTACAGCCTTGCTCCTTTGATTTTCTTGTATAGCAAACCTAAGGAACTGTGTTTTTAGTTATCTGCCAGAACCTAAATGCACGCTACATGTGTAGGGTAAAGAGAAGGCATAAATCTTGCTTTTAGTAGTAGGACCCCGACTGGTCATGCGACATGCCTAACACGCAGCAGTATTTTGCCGTGTTTTAGGTCGCCGGCCTCCATGGCTTGGACTTTGAAATGCAGTCATGAGCAACGCGTTACCAGAAACACAGGAACGACGTGTCCAGCATTTGCTCCATCGTGCTATCCTTCTCTTCGCAGGCTGAATGTGCCCTTAAGGAATTCGCGGCCCTTCAGGCTTGCCTGGAAGTGCGCCCCACCCAGCTGTCTACTGCCGGCCGACAGCACGAGCGACGGCTTCTAAGCGTTTCACCATGGGAGCAGACCGGGAAAGGTCGACGCTCTGATCACCGCTGGCTGGCTCTCTATAGCTGGGCTTCGCAGTTCAATTCAATTAGTTTCAATTCAATTCAAACTTATCAATTATTATAGATAACGCATATGTTCACTTTTGTATCGGTTTTTCCAGCTTCGAGTGCAGTGAATCTGATTTTTGGTAATAAACGGTCACCTTCTGTTACTCACGGTATCAAATTCGTTTTGCTGAAAGGGGTTTACATTTGTCGTGGCTGTGCAATGTTCTTCAGAATGGGAGTGTTTTCTAAGCAAGTGATTCGGTTACGTCCTTGTCTTGCACTAAGAACGAGTGCCGTGGCGTCCTCAAAGGCATCGCACGCCATGCACGCCAAATCTGGGTGAGTGTTCTGCGATTAATAGTAAGACCTCAAGCATGTAGACCTCCTGGCCGACATGGCTGCCCTGTGAAAAGCTATCTTTGCATGCGGACAGCGCCAGGGGCGTCGCCAAGCATGCACAGGTTTCCGCATTGTTAACGATGCCGCGCCGCACGAAAATTTACAACACGGCACGATACTATACGGTTCCTGGAATATTACAAGGTCGCAGTTCTAGGTTTTCAGCGATGTTTTTTTTTATTTTGTGTTGATTATTGATTCTAGAGTTTAACGCGTCGAAGCCCCGCTTGGGCTATGAGAACGCCGTAGTGGAGGGTTCCTGAGTAATTTTGACTACCTGGGGATCGTTAATGTGCGCCGAAATCTCGACACAGCCGTTTCCGCTTTTCGCCTCCATCGGAAGAGGAGCCAACGCGGCGGGGATTGAACCCGCATCACTGGGCTCAGCAACACAACGTCTTAGCCACCGAGGCACCACGGCGGGTTGTTTTTTTGTTGAAAGCTACCATGCGAAGAGGAAGAGCACCATGTCAGCAGCAATTGAAAGCTTCATTATGAACTACACTTTTGTTTGTAGGTTTTTTTTTCTTTATTCATTTGGTCTCCTTGCCGGAAACATATTCCATGCATTTTAAAACTGAAAAGAAAAAACAACTGTGAAAGCCGATGCTCGCCTGCTCACTGGAGTAAACAGACGAGCACTCCAAGCAGTGGCATATTTATTTATGTATTTATTTAATTTATTTTTTTTTATTTTTTTATTTATTTATTTATTTATTTATTTATTTATTTATTTATTTATTTATTTATTTATTTATTTACAGACTTCTGCCATCTACAGTTAGGAAGCCCTGGGCGGGACTGGGCAGCCTAAATCGATACGAAAAAATGGAAAAGCAGTAGTCCGAAAGAACGAGCAAGATACATAACGCACAATCAACAGCAAGGAAACGAAAAAAATCTCCGTACGAGTTGTTAAAACGTCACAGAAAGTATACATACAAGCTGATGTTTGAAGAGAATTTGACACAAAATTAGCACTCGAAGCAATAAGAAACAAAGAACCTGAAAATTTCACTGACAATTACTATACTCCCTAACGCGAAATTTGTGCGCACAGCGAACTGCAGTATTCCCAGTCACGGCGCCTATCTGCTGAGCCTCAAGAAGTTATCGCGTGATCAGCGGACGCACGGGGGCGCCCGTTACTGTGCTGTTATCTGATTCCTCAAAGGAAACGGTACCGGGGGATATGGGCTGGTCCTCTTTCGAGGCGAGGAAGGCGCAGAGCAAGATAAAGTTTGAGGAGTGAATTCCCGACCTGGAGGACGAAACATGGGCCGCGAGGGTGTTTACGTACCTGTATACGAGGAGCGTGGACACGCGGTGGAGACGGAGGACCAGACAGCCGACCAAGCGGTACGGAAAGTCGGCAGGGGAAAGTGGGGTTTACACAACAGTTAAAAAGCAGGGAAAGGCAGCAGAGGCGACAAAGTGGACACAGAGAAAGGAAACGAAAAAAAAAAAACAATGGAGACTTATACGACAGAGAAACTACAAATTAGGAAGGAAAGTTTCGATGACTATACGAGAGGTAGTGCATTGCTCTTCGAAGCACGGGCGGAGTGCCTGAGAACCCGGGCATACATGGGTATCTCTGGAAACTATAGACCATATTGTCAGGGGCTGCACAGAGATAGGAAAACCACGGGGAAAGGGGGAAACGACGTTGGAGGAGGCTTTGGGATTTGGGGCGAGGGGGAACCTCAAATTCAAGGCCATAGAGGTGACGAAGAGGCGACTGGAATGGTGGCGGAGGAAAAGTAGGGAAGAGATGGGTATGCAGGCGGAGTAATCATACGTATGAGAATTTAGAACAGCGGGGAAAGAAAAACGGGGGTGGGAGCGATGAGAGTTTAAAATAGGTGTGAGGGGAAGATGGGGGGGGGGAAAGAATTCTATTAGGTTATCTAAGGGTAGGGCAAGTAAGTGGAATAAAACAGGCAAGTAGGTTGATGAAACCGACGCCCCGAATCAAAGGGATAGCCGCTAATCATCATCATCATCATCATCATCATCTCGCCGTTCGTCGCCGGCCCTTTCGAGCGTGTTTCAAATTGTGTTTGAACCTCCCGCGCAAATATCACATGGTTCGAGTGATCCATGCACCGTGGAGTAGCGTCTGGCGGGTTAGAGAGGGGGAAGAGAGAGAGAGAAACAACTTTATTAGACACCGGCTGTTTGGGGACGTGGCCTCTCACGTCGTGACCGAGCGGCCCTAGCCAGGGCTTACTCGTAACCCATCTGATGGGTCACTTTCAGGCCTCTGGTTATCCAGGGCCTCCGTCACCAGCTGGACGGCAGGAGTTGAGTGTTGTAATCGCAACTCCGAGTAGCAGTTATGAACTGCGGTGGGATCCCTTTTTCTTTTGCTTCGGTTGGATGAGTTCTACAGTCCCATAGGATATGAGCCGTAGTAGCTCTTTCACTAGCACACCACTTGCACTTATCACTTGCGTACACTTTCGGACACATGTGTCTAGCGAGCACTGGAGTAAGTAACGAGTTCGTTTGCAGTTGTCTGTAGGTCACTGCTTCTTGTCTTGTAAGTCTTGGATGTGGCGGGGGCATGGTCCTACGGCTGGATCGATACCATTCGAGGACCCCACTGTACGTGTTGATCGTTGAATCTTCGTCGGGCTCCTGTTCCGCAGATGGAGAATCCGGACATCCCGACGCGTCTCGACCGGTTAGCGCACGCGCCGCCTGGTCCGCCTCCTCATTGCGGTTGCTGTGTCCCTTGGTTGAGTGGAGAAGTCCCATGTGCGCTGGGAACCATTTTACCGTTGTGGTCACAGTTCTGGGGGGTAGGGCACCGCACAACCTCACAGCACTCTCAGACACGTTGTTGTTGGCGTAGCTTAGGATTGCTGAACGAGAGTCACTAAGTGGGGGCAACGAAGAGATGACCATACAGCAGCGCCTGCCGTCCACCCCCAGACAATTTAGCCACACGCTCCAACGACCATCTCGTGCGGGCTCAGCCATTGCTCAGCATACTGTCCTCTCCCTCACCCTTTCGCCCCACTTTCCTCCGCCGTGTTCTTTTTGCCTTCGCTCGCTTGGTTACGATGGCTTCACCATCGCCGCCGCAATACCACCGTAGCAGCCGCTTGCGTACTAAAAAGCCACGGTCATTTAGCACACACTGCAAATCACTGAACGAAAGATGTAACAACCACTGAGGGGGAAGGGGGGCGAGGGGGGGCTGCCGGATTGCGTGTGTCCCTTGATTATTGTCCCAAAGAACAACATTATCAGGCTCCACAACCTCCGCAAGCAGTCAATTTCATTCGTGGATTGTACGTAGCAAGAATAAATGGTTTTTTTTTTTTGCCGCTTTTCTGATGCAGGCGGAAAGGAAAAACGCCCGTGTGTACAAGATTTCAGTGCACGTTAAACATCCCCAGCTGGCCCAAATTCATCCGGAGCCCCCCTCATCGCCTGCGTTGCGTCGGTGCGTTAAACCCCACAATCAACCAAAGAATCAATGTTTTAAAGCCTCACCTCCACACGAGTATTCTCTCATTCTTTTTAGATTGCTGCGCGCGGACCTGAATCACCGCGTGATGTGCTAAAATCCTCGCTTTGGGTGGCTTTTATTTTGCCATGTTACAATGAATAGAATTATTTATGTCTCTCATGATATCGTTTCAGTTGAAGGCTGTATAATTCACCACCTTGCAAAAAAGGACTACAAGATATTTTCCAGCTGTAGCATTTGTGCATGAATGTTGCTGGTTTCTGTTGAACATTTCAGCAGAGTGGTTTCTTAGGCGAGTTGGTCATTCATCGTGTAAGTAAGCGCGAAATGAACAAGAACGAACGAAGTGAACGGGACACAGCGTCGTGTCCCGTTCACTTTGTTCGTCCTTGTTCATTTCGCGCTTACTTACACGATGAACATTTTAGGTCTCGGATCCGAGACGACAGATGCGTGGTCGTTGATAAGCCTGATGTACATTTTGTAGACCAGCAATTTTATTTCATGTTTCGATCTTTTTAAAAGTTAGGACATTACCCAAAATTCTTCTTGCAATTTGAGAACGAAACCAAATAGCTAGTTTGCCGGGAAATAGTTCTTCAAGGATGCCCCTCTCTACAGATATCACCATTGTGCGTTTTTTACTACAGCTGATCGCTTTAAAGAGGAAGATGCTGCAGTGAAGACTAGGCTAACGTCGGGGTGACTGCAAGGACCGACGTTCTAGTTTGATGACATGGCTGTAGAGCACTTGCACTACCAAATTTATTTTTTGTATGTTGTTTCAATGCTTTCTAAAATTTTGTAAACGCAGCGTCTAGAGTGCCGTTTGGCGGCACTCTTGCTCAGTGCTGCATGCATTTCTGGGGTGCCGTTCGACAACATTCGAAGATTTAGGACTAACCTGGCACCATCTTAAGCGCGTATTGTTGTGGTGTAGGGGTTCGGTAAGTGCTTCTTGATTCTAAGGACGGTGGTTCAGGAACGGCTGTTGCCGCAGTTATATTGTTCTTGACGTCTTAATTGAAATATAATTTTATGGCTTAAGTTAGTTTTGGGGATCTAAATGGCTGTTTTGTGTTTGTTTTTGTGTTCGTTAGTTCCGCAGTTGCCAGGTTTTATGATTTGGCACCAAACTGGCCATTTTTCGAGACTCTTGGCGACAAGAATTTCAGTTCGGCGACCTAGCTACTTTCTGGATCCTTTGAACATCGGCGATTTTAAATACCTGCGAGCCCTGCCAACGCCCTACTTTCCACGAAAAGGGCATTATGCTGTCACCTTTCAGTGCATTCCAGCTGTCGAGACAAACTTAACGAACAGAACAGAACAGACTTTTATGCCGACGACGGTGATCTGGCCAAGTCGAGTATAGGTCCCAAGGAATCAGTGACGCAAACACAGCACGGTACGGTGCTACATACCGGCACAAATCGAAATTCGCCTTGCCTTTTTTTCAATATCCGGCACGTGATGCCGTAGTAATTAAATTCAATCAAAGTTCAATTCAATTCAACGTACACAACAGCAACAGTACATCACAATGCAGTGGCTGATGGGCAAATGCCGACACATGCGATCGCCTGACTAGGTCCGTAGGGTCACTGCACGCGACACACTGCAACATCATTGCATTTAATATTTTTAAAATACAGTAGAATCTCGATAAACGGAAATCGCTTAACCGGAATTGCCGCTTAAACGGAACAGTTGCCTGGAATTTGGTTGGTTTTGTATTCAGATAACGTAAAAAAACTCTCGGTAATCGGAACAAAAATTTCCGCATCACGGTGTGAACGGAACCAGAAATGGAACTTCTTGTGAAATCCACTGGCATGAGAATCAGCTTTTTACGGATCCGGCTGTTTAGTTCTTGTTTTTTTTTTCCTCCATGCTTTTCTAGCCTTGTTTGCCTCGTGAGCCTCGTCCCGTAAGTGGTTAGACGTGTTAGCGCAACGAATGCAACATCTCAGTTCTTGTTCCAGTCGTTCGGTCTCGAATGTAGACGCCGAGGCTACGGGGCTCACCTCCTGTCGCCTCGTTCGGGCCATCGTTGTGCTATTCGTCCTTCATTACCACGTTGCCGTTGTCTAAATTCGGTGGCTCGTAAGCACTCGCGATGTTGAGGCCTCTAGCATCCGTGAAGATGCAATTGCAAGGACTCAAACAAAAAAAAGATTGACGCATTTTGTAGTGCACAGCGACTCATTGTTGCCAAATAAACTTTGTGAATGCTGTGCCTACGCTTCTTGTAGTTTTGTCGCTTTCTGGAAACTATCAGCTACAGTCACTTTCTAGTGGTTATAGTTCCATGAGAGAGAGAGAGAAATCACTTTATTGAGCCTTAACCGGGTTCACGGGAGCGGTGTGGCCGTCGGTTTGAGGCCGGCGGCGACGTTGTCAGCGCGGGTGACCAGAAGTATCTGGACCTCTGGGTCCGAGCTGCCCAGCGGTCCCTCCCACTGCTCGTCACTAACTATGGAGGGAAAGGGATCTTGAGGGCAGGCCCACATAGAGTGGACCAGTGTGGCTGGGTCCCCACAGAGTGGACAGTTTGGCGAGGGGAATTGCGAGGGGTGAATGCGATGCAGTAGTGCTCGGCAGGCCAAAGAGTTTGTCTGCAGGAGTCGCCATAAGCGCTCCTGATGGTTGGTTAGCTCAGGGTGGGCAGGAGGGTACCGACGGCGAGAGAGGCGGTAATGCGTGGTTATATCGTGGTACGTGATTAACTGATCCCTGGCTGACCTGGCGCCGTGGTAGGGGACGAGGATGGCACCGGCACGGATGGTCAATCCTCGTGCTGCATTGTGCGCTGCCTCATTGCCCCCCAAACCAGTGTGCGCCGGAGTCCAGACGATGTCTACCAGGGAGGACGGGGGATTTCGAAGGAGAATTTTGGACGCCACGGACGATATGTACCCGCGGGCGAGGTTTTGGATGGCCGTTTTCGAATCGGTGATTATAATTGTAGGTGTCGGCCGGGTTGTTAGTGCGAGCGCTATTGCCGCCTCCTCTGCCGCTGCAGGGGTGGTTGTGCGTACGGATAGAGAGGTAACAGGGGGGTCATTCGGGCTATTAATTACGGCGAGGGCAAAGGCGTCGTGATGGCGGTATTCTGCCGCATCCACATACATAACGTCAGGTTTGGTGGGAAATGTTTTGGCCAGCGCCCGTGCCCGTTGCTCCCTTGTACCTCTGTGGTAGGTAGGGTGCATATTCCTCGGAAGAGGGCGGACGCGGAGGCAGTCGCGGATACGCTGGGGGATAGGAATAGTCGGTTCGGAACAGACTGGGGCGCTGATACCAAGTCGGACCAGTATATGCTGTCCCGTAGACGTAGTTGAGAGGCGACGGAGCTGATTGACATGGTGTGCCTCGACCAGCTACTGGGCAGTATTATGAACCCCGAGGCCCTCAAGTCTGGCAGTGGATGAACTCTGAGGAATTTGTAGTGCAGCTTTATATGGCTTTCTGATGAGACAATTAATTTTGTTAATTTCAGCGTTCGAAACACGAAGGTAGGGGAGAGAATATGTTATACGACTAATGATAAAGGCTTGGACAAGCCTGATTCTCTCAGCCTCCTTGAGACCGTGGTGGCGTCCTGTGATTCGTCGGATGAGTCCGATTGTCTGATTAACGTGTGAGCTCAATTGCGAGATAAATTTTGTGTTGCTGCGATTATGCTGCATGATAAGACCGAGGACTTTGAGGGTGCGCACCTCTGGGATCAAATGTTCATTCAGGTAAATTTTGATGTCGGGAGAATTTTGAGAGGTCGGTTTGGCTGGTAGGAGGAGAAGCTCCGATTTTGCGGGAGAGCACTCCAGGCCCGCAGACTGTGCTTCCTCATTCACGACACGTGCGCCTTGCTGCAATGTGTGTTCAATGAATGCGTCGCTACCACCAGTGACCCATAACATTATATCATCCGCATATAGGCTAAAATGAAGTTGCGGAATCTTTTCAAGCTCTTTGGGAATGTTGAGGAGAGCCAAATTAAATAATAGAGGAGAAAGAACGGCCCCTTGTGGAGTCCCTACGGAAGAGAGAGTCAGCACGTCAGATTTAATTTCCCCTATTTGAACGAACGCTGTACGCTCCGTTAGAAAGTTACGCACGTAGTTGTACACGCGCTCTCCAGGGGATATTGTTTCCAAGCCACGCAAGATGGCGCTGTGGGTGACTCGATCAAATGCCTTGGTGAGATCCAACGCAAGAATCGCAGCAGTATCGAGTCGGGTTGAAGGGTTGATTACCTCACGGGAAAATTGCAGAAGGACATCTTGAGTAGAAAGTCCAGGGCGGAAGCCAATCATCGAGTGTGGAAGAGCGCTTGTGGAATTCAGGTGAAGCGTTAGGCGGGCGAGAATGATATGCTCCAGGACCTTACCAACACATGAAGTTAGAGATATGGGTCGGAGATGATCTATAGTAAGGGGCTTTCCAGGTTTTGGGATAAGCGTGACCTTGGCATGTTTCCATTCGGAAGGAAGTGTCCCGCGTTCCCAAAAATAATTGAAGTATCGCGTGAGAGCCGATATTGAGGGATCGTCCAGGTTGCGCAGCATTTTGTTGGTTACACCGTCTGGCCCCGGTGCCGAGCATGGGCGAATAGCCAGAAGAGCGCTGCGCACTTCCACCTCCGTGATGGTGGAATCTAGGTTATGATTAGGTGATCCATGATATGGTGGAAGTGGCTGAGAATCTCCCGTGGGAATATATAAGGAGCAAGCTCTATCGATTAGTTCCTGGTTTGTACCCGGGAATTTTTGTATGATCGCTGTGAGCCGATTACCTTGTTCTGTTTTTGTGCGAGTGGGGTCCAGGAGGAATCTCAAAAGGGACCAGGTTCTCCGCATACCAAGGTTGCCTTTCATGTTGTTGCATATTTCGTGCCACTGACTTTGAGCAAGTTGTACAGAATAGTTCTCTATTTCTTTATTTAGGTGAGCAATTTTCAGTTTTAGTTTTCTGTTGCGCTTATTTTTCCGCCATCTGCGCTGGATGCTTCGAAATGCATTTTGTAAGTGTTGCAAGTGGGAATCCACCGTTTCGGATGGAGTGCCGGGGTCTACAGGAGTGCTCGTGGTTCGTGCGTCAGTAAGGAGCTGCTTTACCCACTGTTCAAGACCCGAAGGGGTGATTTCTGGAGGCTCGTGGGCTTGCCGCACCTCGCGAAATTCATTCCAGTTTGGCAGATGTGTCTGCCGTGGACGGGGCCTAAGGGGGCCTTTTAAATTTACATCAGTTTGGAGAATAAAGTGATCGCTACCCAATGAGTCATTGGTGTTCGACCAGCATGCGCTGGTGACGTTATAAGAGAAGGTTAGGTCTGGGGAGGAATCTCTCTGTACGCTGTTGCCAATTCTAGTGGGTGACATTGGATCCGATTCTGTAGTAAGCCGATGTGCTTGGATGTGATCCCAGAGGAGCCTGCCCTTGCGAGAACAGTGAGGGTATCCCCAGGCGGTGTGTGGCGCATTGAAGTCGCCGACAATAATAAGAGCATGAGGCCCTACTGTTTGCTTAGTGAGAGTAAACAAGTGGCTAAATGTGTCTCCTGTTGAACGAGGGCCGCTGTAGATGTTGAGAACATATAGGCGCTCAGCCCCCCGTTTACTTGGGTAGAGAACCACTAAATCGTGGGGAATAGAAATGCTATCAAATTGTATCCGTTCGGCAGGGATATTGCGGTGGACTAAAACAGCTGTAGCATGATTATTATTGCTCTGAAAAGCTCTGTAACCTGGGAGCTTGGCCATGATACCTACTTCTTGCAAGGCTATCACATTAGGGGGAGATTCGGCTGCCTCTATCAGGAGTTGTAAGACACGCCGTTTACGACGGAATCCCCTGCAATTCCACTGCCAGACACGAGTTGACCCCATGTTGTTACTGAGAGGCGGGGTTGTAGCTGGGGTTGGGAATAGGAATAGGGATAGGGGCGGTAAGGGAATTCATTTTATTGACAATGTCCCGTATGCTGGAGTGCAGTTCACAGCGCAGGGCTTCGATATTGGCGTGCAAGTTAGTTACACTGGTTTGAAGTGTCTCATGAATACTAAAGAATTCGGCTTTCTGTTCCGTTAACGCCTGCTTGCAGGAAGCCTCAACCTGAGTGATGTGATTCGTAACTGATTCTTCAAGGGAGGGAAGGACTGA
Organism: Haemaphysalis longicornis; assembly: GCF_048455015.1. Lineage (NCBI taxonomy): Eukaryota > Metazoa > Arthropoda > Arachnida > Ixodida > Ixodidae > Haemaphysalis > Haemaphysalis longicornis. The sequence continues at coordinate 24,329,409 of NW_027526295.1, read as the reverse complement.
TTCAGGAAGAGAGTCGTCCGACACCGCCTTACGCTTGGGAGGGGGAGGAGTAGGCAGGGCGGGGGTGTCCTGCAAGGCGGAATCACGCGCTTTCAGGGCTTGGTTCTCCTGGCGGAGAACAGCGTTTTCCTGTCTGAGGAGGGAGATTTCAGCCCGAATCGCGTTGAGCTCTCTAAGTATGTCGGCGGAGGGGATTGGGGTAGGAGGGGCGGAGTTAGATGAGCAGTGGGCGGTAGCGACGGGGCAGCTCACCTGTGAGTCCGGAGCGGCTCGTTGTACACTGGCAGGCACATGTCCATGTTTGGGAGGAGGCTTCAGTGGAAGGCCCGCGTGTGCACAAGTCGCGGGTCCTGGCGATCGATCGGATCGTCGAGTAAGTCCATCCGGAGGCACGGACGTTGACGCTTGTTGCTTCTGCTGGCCTAGCTTGTGACTCAAAGATTGTCCCGCCGAGGCGATCTGAGCATAGGTGGGAGCTTTTCGTCGCGGTTGGTATCGACGCGGGCAATCGGCGGAGCCAGTGATGTGGGGTCCTTCGCAGACAATGCACTTCGGGGTGCACGAATGAGATTCGACGGGATTGGTGGCCCCACAGCGAGGACAGCGAGGGGGATCACGGGCTTTGGGGCACACATCCTGTCGATGGCCGGGGGACCAGCAAGTAAGGTACGCCTCAGTCTTTCGACGAAAAGGCTTGCAGCGGTACAGTGTGGAGCGGTACCGGATCCAGAAAGGGACTTTGTGGCCGTCGAATAATATTTGGGCCATGTTGGATGAATTCAGGCGCTTGGCGTCCAGGATGGGGAGGTCGGGGTTGTAAGTGCATATACTGTCATGCACTTGTTGGGGGGTATCATCTTCGGGTATATTAAATATGACTCCTGTGACCGTGTTGGCTGGAGCGGCCACGTGTGTGGAGATCTCATATTGGAGCCCTCGAAGCGAAAGGACGCCAATGCTCGATGAAATGCCCTTAGAAATGTGTACGCACATAAATTTGCACCTTAGAACATCTCTCTCAGTAAACGGAACTCCTGTTAAACGGAACTAATTTTTCCGGTCCCTTGACGTTCCGTTTATCGAGAGTCTACGGTAATACAAGTAAAAAAACTTCAGACAAGACAATGAAGGGTTATCATCCAATTCGAAGAAGGGACATGGTAACAAACATCAAAAACGGCAGCTGTGGTATTTCTAATACATGACTTTAAGAAAACACGAGCAAAAGAAAAAAAGGAAGAAAAGCAGCGCAAAAAGGGCCTAAAAAACAACAGACAACCGAAAAAGCACAAATAAAGTGTTCATATACTCGTACACGAATAACCTGTGAAAAAAAAACAAGACTTACATAGATACTGTTGGTGACGTAACGAGGAAGGGTCATATACACTACAGAAGCATAATATTTAATTGATTTCCATGTACACGTGCGAAATAATCTCTCAGTAGTATTTTTTTATGGACGATAGTCATGTGCTGAAAAGTGAACTGTACTCATGTGATTCAGCTGTATGTTAGACGTTTATTGGTTTTACTGCTTGTACATAGTTCATTTGTCGCTTTCATTGTCATTTCGCATACCTCCCATATGCATTCCTTTCTCTTTCTGTCCCCAGTACCCTCCCCTCAGAGGAAAGTAGCAGGCCCAAGATCAACTTCTCAGGCCGGCCTCTTCTCCTTTTCAATAAAAATTTACTCTCTCTCCATGTACACGCATGGATGGGGATTTGTTTATAACGTCTATTACATGCGGGTGCTGGTTGAGAATATTTGGAATAGCACTAAGGCCTTCAAGCAAGACCGTCGGTCTAAAGTGCAATGCCTCAGTAGTTTGCGAGAGCTTACGCATCAATGCAGAGTAGTGAGAAGTGTGTGTGGTGATATAGAATGGGCATAGAAATGTAAAAGAGAGCGGAAGTGGTAAAACATGGTGCGCAGCGACCGCCCGTCCTACGTCACTCATATTCTTTAAATGCTTTACACAGGCTCGCATATTTTTGCTTTTTTTGCAGAGAGTAGTCAACCGCTGTTTCTTTGCCGCACCACAGAAAACAAATAAAATTTGTGGTACGGTTTCTTTGAATTACCAATATTACTTATGTAAATCGCTAATTACTTGCACCACAACTCAGTTTTTTTTTGTAAGTTGATAGGGTCCAAATATGAATGAAAACGCAAAAAAAAAGCTATATCCTAGAAATAAAAACTTTAGGGCTAAAAGGGTTAACAATTGTCCGGTCTTCCGCATGGCCTTGTTTTGAACGAACGTGGCACGCTCGTTTTATCTCTGGACTGGACTGGAAACGACCTTATTTTAATAAAACCTGCAGTGGTTTGGAGTCTGTTACGACCACACCTCGACGTGTCCCGCCGTCGCATCACCTTTCCGGCCCTACTAAGCACCAGCCCTTTGCGGAGTTTCGAGTAGAATAAAGACTTACTAGATGGCCTATGCCTGGTCTGTCTTGCTTGTAGCATCAATGGCTCTTTGGAGTTCCGCCGGGTATTCTTCGAAACTTGCGTGGTCTGGGTCGTAGGCACAGCCCCACATGACGTGACACCGGTTGGCCAACCATTTCTTGCATACGCTCCATTGGGAATGTGGTTATTCGTCGGGGTACAAATGGTGTAGCACTGCCGGTGAAGTGACCGATGCCGTTGTAGTCTTCTTTGATACGTTGCCTCTTCGCGACCCAGCGCACGGTGGGGCGGCGGATGCGCTCTTCTCATCAGCGGCATGTTTTTGAGTGCTTCGCCGTAACCCCTGGCTGTCACTAGTTTTCACCCACCATGCCCCCTCGGGACTACTCCCCACGCTGGGGGCGCAGTTTGTTAAGTGCAATGCACTTCTTAAGCGACCCTGAACCTGCGTCCACCGACGATGTCCGCATAACATACCCACGTGGGGAATTGGCCAGTTAAGTGCGAATGCACTTCTTAAGCGACCCTGAACCAGCGTCCACCGGCGATGTCCGCATAGCATACCCACGTGGGGGATTGGCCAGGAATCTCCTCGTCTTCCTTGGCAACGGGGGGAGATGGGCGCGCGCTGCCTGGCCGCTGACATGGCACATACCCACGTGGGGGATTGGCCAGGAATCGGGCGTGAGAAGGGCTAATGCACCCGCTTAAAGGAGTACTGACACGAAATTTCAAAGCCGAGATCCGCTCTAGCAATCAAGTACAACGACAACACAAATAGATGTCTGTGAATAAATGCATCTTTCTTTCTTTGTAGTTGTGTGTGTGTGTGTGATCTCTCTTTCGCGAACATTACCGAACCGCGCAAATTCAACTCGTGCATTCGCACTTTCACACTCTTCCCCTCGGGGAAATGCGGGGAAATTTTTTACTGCGCTTTCCTCCCTGTGTACCGTCTCGTTGTGGTTCGATGCGCACGTCCCCAGCATTAGCCCGCGTGTGCCAGGATCCATCCGATTTCTATTCTTTCTTCTTGGACACCCGTTTTTTCGATTACCTTGGCTGCCTTGCCGCTCACTCGGCCGTTCGCCGGGTTGCGGACGGCCTCTTGCGAGTCGCTCAGGATCGCGTCGCAACAGGCTTCCGACATAGCCAGGGCTATAGTGATGTCTCCGGCCTCGGTGGCGTTTTCGCGCTTTGCGCTCGCTGACTTGGCCACCCTTCCCGTTCTTCCGTTTATGGCTACCTTCGCATACCTGTCTTGGCCATAGTCTGTCGCTGTCGATGTATCTTGTTCGCGGGTGGTTGCTGTACTGCTTGATTCGGCTATTGCGTGCGCATCTTCTTTCTTGATTGTGTTCTAGGTGCATGTTCTTCGGAATGGGTCTCACCCACACATTCTCGCGCACCTTTTCGACCAGGTCTTGGAGTTGTATCCCCGTGATCTGGTAACCGTATCCCATGGTCTCGAAGATGGCTCTTCCCGTCTTGGTCGCTGCCAGTCGTTCTCGTTGTGCTTCCAGCTGTGCTTGATGAGCTCGTCCACCGTGTTGTGGACGCCCAGTTGCAGCCGTCCTTGTGTGTTCGTGAGATTCGTTCATCCTAGTGGCCGTTTACCCATTCTTCGGATCATGATATCGATCTCGGGCTTTCGGTCGGCGGCCACTTGTGGTGCGCCGCTGTGTATGCCACGTGGCTGATCGCGAAAGACTGCACCAGTCTCGTGAGCCGCTCTTCGCGCATGCCTATCTTTTTGGTCGATACGCGCTGGAGCAGCCGCAGTTTACTAGCCGTCTTGGTCGCCAGTTTCTTCATCTGGTTCTCCTTCTTACCGTTGCCGTTGGTCAGCATGCCCAGCACCCTATCTCCGGCACTTCGAGGATTTGCTTTCCCATCTTCGAGGATTTGCTATCCGACACGCCCAGCAGCAGTGGCACCGCTTGGTTCCATCGAAGTCAACTGAGCATCGCCCTTTTGCTGTTGCAGGACTGCATGTCCCGCTGAAATGGAGCGGGGAGACAGGGAGGCGAAGATTGACAGCCGGGAACACGTGGGCTCCTACGTCACATCCAGGATCGCCCATAAAAGCCAGCACTATCGCCGACGGCCTGACACACGCCCAGCAGCAGTGGCACCGCTTGGTTCCATCGAAGTCAACTGAGCATCGCCCTTTTGCTGTTGCAGGACTGCATGTCACGCTGAAATGGACCTGGGAGCCAGGGAGGCGAAGATTGACAGCCGGGAACACGCGGGCTCCTACGTCACATCCAGGGTCACCCATAAAAGCCAGCACCATCGCCGACGGCCTGACACACGCCCAGCAGCAGTGGCACCGCTTGGTTCCATCGAAGTCAACTGAGCATCGCCCTTTTGCTGTTGCAGGTTGGTTCCCGTAGTTTGAACGAATTTTATCGAGCTAAATCGGATGCCACTGCTGCTGAGCGCATTTTTGTGATTTGTATAATGTCAGATGAATGTCGTGCTTGCGAGCAACAGCTCGCAAGTGGTGCATACTTAACATGTACTGACTGTCAATCACACTATCACGTTGGAACGTGCTCAGGGGTAAAGGAAAAGGCATGCAAAAAGAAAACTGATGCTACTAAAAAATCATCGAAATGTGAAGCCTGCAAACAAACTGCACTGAGCCCGATGGCTCTGAGATCAGGCGATGAACCGGAAATAAGCATCACGAATCAACTCTGAAATTCATCGCAAACTTTCGACGCTCCTGGAAATGAAATCGAAGGTTGATTCTTTGGAAATTATCAAGTCGACAGTTCATGCCATTGAGAGCTCAATGAAGGACATGTCAAAAAAGTATGACGAAGTTGTTGCTCAGATGAAACTTCAACATACTGACATATCCAGCTTACGAAAGCGCATGGAAAGACTCGAGGAAAAAGTCAAAGAACAGGAGGTCGAACAGCTAAGGAAACAAGTCAATGATTTGGAGCAGTATAGCCGACGGATGAACTTGTAAGTGCATGGGTTGCCCCAGCACACTGACGAAAACCTGCTCGACAAACTAAATGTATTGGCCACAGAACTCGACCTTCCAGAGCTTTCCGAAACGGACATTAAAGCCGTACATCGGCTTCCGTCTAAACCAAAGGAAAGCGGAGCAGTTATGGCTGCCCCAGTCCTTGTGCGCTTTTCATCCCGTGTAACAAAAAAAGCTTGGCTTGAAAAGAAACAAAAACTAAAACAGGCAAAGAGCAAGATCTTTTTCAATGAGAACCTAACAGCCCAGAATAAGGCCTTATTCTGGCAAATGAGGACTAAAGCAAAGGAGAAGGAATATCAGTTCACTTGGCACCGAAATGGAAGACTGTTGGTTTCCAGAGGCCCTCGCGACAAGGTGATCCGGATAAGCACAGTCAACGACTTAGACCGGATAAAATGATAACTTGAAGCGAACGCAGTTCGATGCTTCCCCGGCTAAACACTTTCGCAATGATAAGTGATGCCACTCCGGACACTTACTACGACTGCGATTCTTTCACGCACTGTATAAACCACAGTAAAGCACTGCGCGATAAGAAACATACTTCTTTGCTCCACCTAAATCCGCAGAGCCTCAACAACAAAAAGGATTCTGTGGAAGTGTTCCTTAATGCATTACGCTATAACTTTGATATACTCGTCTTCTCCGAGACGTGGTTTGCGAGGGATTCGGACGTTGTGCAATTTCCAGGGTACGGGTGCACGTCACTGTGCAGAAGCAGCACGAAAGGAGGGGGCGTGGCAGCATACGTTCGACAACATATAAAGTTTTGCGTAGTTCAAAAATATTCAGTTCTAAACTGCGACTACGAGTCTCTGTTAATAAGTACCACCAGCTCAGTGATCGCAGTTATCTGCAGGCCTCCGTCGGGAGCTATAGAAACATTTTTGGAATTTCTTGAAGATATGCTACACTATTGCAATCAACTCGGCGACAAATCAATCGTCATTACTGGTGATCTAAACATAGACTTGCTTTCCTCACAACCTAGCAAGCAAAAACTGCTTGACATTTTCTTCTCCTGCGGCTACGAAAACGTCATTAACGCCCCACGCGGATTACCGCCACATCTCGGACCCTAGTAGATCCATGCTTCACGAATTGCCCCACCAATAATCTAGAAGCTGGTATCTTAATTTCAGCTATAAGTGACCACTTGCCGATTTTTATCATTTTTCCAACTCATTCTGGACGACGTAAACGCGACACAACTGCCGCGCCTGTTGTGCGCAGATTTATAAATGACGACAAAATCGCTGTGTTTTACCGATTAATTGAAAACGTAGATTGGCTTGATGTGCTCAATATGCAGAACGCCTCGGATTGCTACAACTTGTTTATTAGTAAAGTTAAAGAGGTCTACAATGTGGCATTTCCCCTTGTACAAATTAAGCAATGTAAAAATGCTAGGAAGCCATGGATTGACGCCACCCTTCTGAAAAGGATCAGGGAGCGTGACAGGCTATTTGCATTATTTGTGAAAAAAAAACCAATCATTTTACACAATTCAAAAAAAGTCGAAATACCCTAAACTACGATATTAAAAAAGCGCGCTGTTCATACTATGAAAACAAATTTGCTAGTGTAATTAACGACCCTAAAAAAATCTGGACTACTCTGAATAGCTTAAAATGAAAAGCCAAAGCAGAAGAATTTCAGAGCTACAGATGGATGGTACAATACTCAAAGGAACTGCGCTTGCTGATAAATTCAATGAGCACTTCCTGGTATCAGGCGCAGCTTCCACCACCCATGCAGCTACTGATCCTGAATCATAGATCAAAATGAGTATACAGAATTCTATATACCTATCTCCTGTTTCAGAATCATAGGTCTGTAATACATTGAAAGCGTTAAAAAATAGTAAAGCTTGCGGAGAAGATTAAATAAAAGTGGAGCCCATAAAGGCAGTAGCTCACTTTCTTTGCCAACCACTATCGCACGTTGGCAACCTGATAATGAGTACAGGTGTTTTTCCCGACAAACTAAAAATTGCCAAAGTTTCTGTTATATTCAAAAAAGGAGATTCAAATGATATGAATAATTATAGACCCATCTCAGTCCTTCCTTTAATGTCAAAAGTTATAGAACAGTTGATTAATATTAGAATATATAATTTTGTAAGGCAAACAACGTCATATCTGAGCAACAGTACGGTTTCCAAAAAGGAAAATCAACTGACTTAGCACTGTTGAACATTAAAGATAAAATATTTGACCATATGGAACAGAAACTATACACAATAGGTGTCTTCATTGATTTTAAGAAAGCGTTTGACTCCATAAAGCACCACATTTTACTGCAAAAATTAAGTAGGTATGGAATTAGAGGGATTTGCTTGGATCTAATAAAAAGCTACTTATGTAACCGTTTTCAATACACAGAAATCGAGCACGCAAGATCCTAACAAGGAAAACTGAATTTTGGAGTGCCACAGGGATCCATACTCGGCCCGCTCTTATTCTTGTTATACATAAACGACATCGTACATATTTCTTCCTCAGCAGATTTAATCTTATACGCCGACGACACGAACATATTCTTTTCCGGGAGTGATCTTGCTCCACTCCAGACATTAACAAATGCCTGGCTTGAAAAATTATCGGTATGGCTAGAAGCAAACCAGCTTTCATTGAACCCAAATAAAACTAAGTTTGTCGTTTTTCGTCCTAAAAATAAGGGTGTAAGCCACCACATTTCAATCACATTTCGGGGCACGACCATCGAACAAGTCCCTTCACACCAATTTCTTGGTGTGACGTTTAATGAAAATTTAAATTGGTCAGCTCATATAAATAGAATTCGAACCGATGTGTCACGCTCTGTTGGCGTCATCTATAAACTGAAGCAGCTTCTGCCCACGTGGTTAAAAAAGCAGCTGTATTTCGCGTTAATACACTCTCGCCTCAGTTATTGCTCGCTTGTGTGGGGAACAACTGGCAAAGTAAATTTAGATAATCTTCTAGTACTCCAAAAGAAAGTAGTACGCTTGATAGAAAATGAATCACCCAGAACCCACGCTGCCCCACTCTTCCACAAGCATAGCATACTGACTATTCAAAACAGCATAAACAAAAAATGACTTTGTTCATTTATCAATAGTTCAAACATAATTCTGATGCCTTCCTGGAACAATACGCATCGAAGAACCACGAATACAATATACGGCATGCGAGCTACAAGAAAGAAAGAATCCGCACTAACTATGGGTCGCAAAAGACAACCTACACAATTCCCGACTTTTTGAACGAACACCCTGTTATTTTTACATTGATACAGTCTTCTCTTTCTGTACAATCTTTCAAAAAGAAAGTTGATGTGTATTTTCTGGGGCTACAGTGAACAAGCTATGATATAGATAAGCGTAATATTACCATTGAATATCGCTCTGTATTTCTACTTTGTGATCTTGTTTATACTTGCAATGCCAATTCTTAAGTAATACAAATTATACCTTTACTTGTGTTATGTAAACTTTTTATCAAATGGAGTTTGTTTTCTCTATTATGTTTTCTGAGCTCGATAATTTTGTACTTTGTCACGTTGCTGCTGAGTTGTGTGTAGAGGGGAGGGTAAGGGAGGAGGGGGGGGGGGGGCCGGGGGATGTCGCTTTGTCAGGTAATTCGTTTGCCTTTTCGGCATCCCCCGAAGACAACCGCTTCTGTGATGTTTTTATGAGTTCATTGCGATGTTTACTCGGTAACATCTCCCCTGTAACTTTTTTCGGTTGTCTGAAATAAAACATTCACATTCACATTCACATCTTTATGATCAGTGCCCGGCTATCGCACTCCCTCCGGGGCAGTGGCTGCCGACCCATCTTGCAAGGCAAGTATACCAGCAGCTCTGACATGGACGGCGAACACTGGAGACCCCATCCGTTTAACCGGTCTTCGATGGTCGAGATCGCCTTCTGCAACCTTTTCTTGATGCCTGCGCCTGTGCCGCCGGCCGTCCATAGGGCGATATCTGCAAAAATGGCATGTCGAACGCCTTCGACGGTCGACACCGCTTCGTTGACTCGGATCACAGCGATTTTAAACAGCAGCGGCGAGATCACCGACACATGAGGCGTGGCCACGCTACCGACGTCTCGTTTCAGTAAGTCTATCTCTTCCGCATGTAGCTCGATTGTGCGGCCCGGCAGGAAGTCCTTGTAACTCCGGACTTCAAGTGGAGCCTAGACAATTGCAGCAGGATGGCCGAGTATCTCACTCGTTCGACGGGGCTCGGCAAGTCTTGGCCCAGTATCACTGTGCTGTCCCTAGTACCACCCTCGATGATTTCTTTCTTCAGTTGTAGCATCGCATCTTGGAATCTCAAGCGTCTCCTGAACCCGATCATCGAGTCCGGATACAGTCCCTCTTCTTCGAAGTAGTTCTACCATCCTTGCGCCAACACGTACTCGAACCTTCCTCAGGCACGAAGTTAGCGAGATCAGCCGCAGGTTCTCGATGCTCGGTGGTTTGCCAAGTTTCGGAAGGAGTACCGTTTTAGCTGCCTTGCACTGTTTCGGTAGTCGGCCTCTTCACCAGCATCTGTTGTAATATCTTGACATCGCTTCTATCAAAGAGTGTGAGGGTTCCGGCTAGTTGGTAATCCATTAGCAACACAGCGCGAAAAAAGGCCAAGGACGAGACGAAGACGACAAACAAGCGCTGATTTCCAACTAAAATTTAATGAAAAGAAACGCAGACATAAATAAACATTCTATCACAAAGGTATGGCAGATACCGCAGCTGCAACACAGCCACGTGCGCAAAACAGATCAAAACCTGCTGAACCATACATCGAAACAAGTGGCAAGGAAAATAAGACTACACAATCATCTAAAGGAAGGTTCAGAATTGGGTGCCGAAGGAAGTATTCTCATTTTTTGACAGCAGAATGGACGGGGCACTTATGCACTTATCTCCTTCACTTATTATCACCGCTGCCTCAATAATCTCTCGGGTAAGTGCATGGCCATGACGGCTGACAACAAGACACTCATGAAACAGTGGCGTGCAACCTGCCTTTTCACACGAACGACAATGCGGGCTAAGATTACCCCCCAAACTGCGCTTAACATTATAATCATGCTCCAGCAAACTGTCATTCAGACAGCGGCCTGTCTGCCCTACGTAATTCTTACCGCACGAAAGGGGTATATTGTAGATAACCCCTTCCACACACTCAACGAAAGTTTTGCGGTGGTTTACAGGGCAACCACTATCCGTTTTAGATTTGGGCCTATTTATTATCTGGCCTATTGGGCCAGATAATCTTATTGGGCCAGATTATTGGGCCACGTAATATTATTATTGGGCAAGATATTTATTATTGGGCCTATTTATTATAAAGGTATCTGCCATACCTTTGTGATAGAATGTATATTTATGTGTGCGTTTCTTTTCGTCAAATTTCAGTTGGAAGTCAGCGCTTGTTTGTCGTCTTCGTCTGGTCCTTTGTCTTTTTTCGCGCTCTGTTGCTATCAAAGAGCTTGGTATCCAATGAGTCGAGTGAGGCCCGTAAGCGTGGGTTGCTTGGGGTTCGTGGTCAAGGAGTGTACTTGTTTCGTTGCTTCGTGCATGAGGTCTTTAGCCTTGGCTGTGTCTCTGCTGTACCCCCACTAGAGATGTGGTGCATTGAAGTCACCCCCCGCCAGCAGCGTGGTTCTCCTGGCCAGGTTACTCGCGCCATCAGTAATATCTTGAACTGTAGTAGCCTTTCGGGCTGCTGTAGACGTTCACCACGTACAACCACTCCCTGCAGTTCTTCCCCGGTGCGATCTCGACCCTGTCGTGTTCGTATTTAGCCTTCTTGCCATTGTTCATTTGTTGCTTATCGCGGACAGTCCCTTTCGCACGAAGCTACCGGATTGAAGTAATTGCGACGCCAGAATATTTATACCCTGTTACAGGACACAGATAACAACCGCTAATAGAATACAAAAAAGGGCGCTCCTTTCGTGGTAACGTCATCGCTAAAATGTTTACTGCCTTAACCTTCAATTTTACCATTTTTTTCAGTCATCCGCCATCTCATTTGCCAAAGAGATGGCAGCGTTTCCATCACAACAATACCGTCAATAAACACTCGCCACTGTACTCGCACACCGACCTCACCTCTTCTCACTCACATTCCAACAAGGAAATTCCAATTCCTTTTTCAACTCATACGTACTTTAGCCAGAAAAAGAACACGTGAAAGCTTTATTCACGTCGTGAGCAACGCGCAATCGAAATCGTTCACAAACGTGCAAAGCAGTGCATTACTCATTCCAATGTATACTGCACATAATTTAGGACCTATTTGGCCTTGCAATGCCCTACCGAACACTCTTATCTTCTGAGCACCTAAAACTTTTGTCGCAGCCTCAGAAAAACACGACCAATGGTAAAAATCCCATCAAAAACTGACTCCTACGCACGAGCCACACACTAAATTTTTGACACCCTTTTAGCCAAAAAGGGTGTAGCATAAGTGGAAAAAGGGTGTTGTGAGGCCTTTACACCCTCTTTCTTGAATCTCAACACCCTTTTCCTAGCTCTACACCCTTTTTGTGTAAAAAAAGGGTGTTGATCAACTTCAACACCATTGGTTTTTCTTAGGGCGCTCAAAAGGTGTGGAAAAGGTGTTCAGCTGTAGATATAATAAGGCCATTCTTGAATGCATAATAGCACTGTAAAGAACAAGACATCCCATTATATATTCCTCTACTCGTAAGAAATTTTCAAACACAAAAAAACAATAATTCATCATATGCAATGATCGCTCGTTTCCACATGCTGTGCACCTTATGCCCTAAGTTTAGCTTTGGCACGTGAAACACCAATCTGAACCTTCAAAATTAAAGATCGATTTGGAGAAAAGGGTGTTTACAGACCGCAACACGCTTAGCTTTCTGTAGGTTGTTCAAACGGTGTGAAATAGGTGTTCAATTACAAAAAAAGAACAGGGAGCTGGGGGTCGACCTAGTTTATTCCGGTGTTGCTAAGTTTTGTTATGTTTGGTAAGGTTTGCATAGTTCTTGGTAAGCTAAGATGACCGCTGAGGGGTGAGGCGAAGTTTAACCGGATTTTACAAAGCTCTTCCAGCGCGTCCCCCCCCCCCCCCCCCAGTGTAAGGGGATCCAAGGAGGAAACAAACTAGGTCGGCCCAGAGCTATGCTGTTTCTCCAGCCTTGCACCACTATTGCAATCTCGTCAAGTTTTTTGCCTTTTAGAATTAAAAAAAGACTGGTACCTTTGAAATGGTGCGCAAGAGGTGCGCATACGCATACGGCCCTTGTGCTCGCAATCCAACAAGCTCAAAAGCCGATTCACTGTTATAATGCCCTACCGGAGGTGGTGCACTTTTTACAGGTGCCGTGGTTCTTTTTCTTTGTATTTTTGCTAACGCCACTCGAAACTAGCTCAAGCTTAAACAGTTTCACTGGTAATAAATTATGCCAATTCATATTGCTTTAAACATTGTGACGTACAAAACACCCCCGCTTCTAGAAAATGTTCAGTCCATTTTTGTAAACTGGTACAAAATGCCTCCAAAGTTGGAGGTCTCTGAACCTTTTGTCTTAGTTGGCGCTCTTTTCTTAGACCATTTTTCTTTACACTTTTTTGGTTAGTTTCGAACGCACACCCTTCCGGGAAAAAGGGGTGTTGAAATAATGAACACCCTTTATGAAGGGTGTTGAGGTGGCGGGGAAGATTCGTTTCGTATTTAATAAAATTTAAGCTATATAACATAAAACCTACCTCGTGATTAAAGCGTTTTTGCAAATCCGCGTGTTGATTTGTATATTTTTATAGTAAAATCCATAGCTCCAAAATTAGCGCTAAAATATCTGCTTTTTTTTACAAGTCCAGCGACTCGAACGGGGGGCTTTCCTCTGCTGGATATAAAAGCAAGAAAAGCACATGTATTACGAAGTAAGTATGCACTGCCTGTTGGGAGCTTTACAAAGTTGGGAGCTTTACAAACTGACTGACTTTTTCCCAACTTTTTCGGCTCCCAACAAATTGGGCAAGCTTTGCAAACTGACTGACCCCAGCCTTCTCACGAGACCGAGGTGTAACAAAAAGCACTTAAATCGCTTTGTGGCTTGCGCAGAAGGCGTTGTTTACAGCCTTCCGTTGGACTGTGGGAAAAGGTATATCGGCCAAACAGGGCGGTGCCTAAATGATCGTCTCCGTGAACACGGCAATAATGTAAAAAACAACACGGGGGGATGGCTTGCGTCACACTGTAAGCAGCATGGTTGCAAGCCCCTGTTCGACAAGTGCGCAGTTGTCCCCAAACATAAGAATCAGCTTACGCGAGAAATAATAGAAGCTGACATGATAGCGAAAGCGGGTCGCGATTGTGTTAGTACTGCGTCTGTCGCCTTATCGAAGAAAGAGCATGATTTTCTGAATGGAGTGTGACGTGTAAGAATGTTTTATGACGTGGGCCAGTGGTCATGTGTATATATATGTGTTTTCGTCTGCTAATAAAACTGTTGGAAGTAGCGCATTGTGTTGTCCCACTCGCTTGTCCCTTGTGTCCTAGCGCTTCAAGATTCCGTCATGTCATACCAACAGGCCCAAAGCAGCACCCTCGTGAAGCTTACCACCGCTCCGTTGACAAGCCCGTCGACGACGTCGATGTTTGTGGTGATTATGTAGGGCTTGTTTGGGACGATGAGAATCTCCATTGGTAAGTTGGCGAATTCGGTGTGTGACATTTTAGCCACCTTGGCCATCGCCTTCTGCAGACCGTCTTGTGTCGCGTACCCCCGGTACGTGTCTTGAGCTCGCAGGCGACGAACGACAACCTCTTCTTCTTCCTCTCCTCCTTGTTGGGTAGCAACGAATGCGTTGAACGTTTGGACCTCTCCGGCCCATCTTTGGTTGGCCAATCCCTAGGGGCATCTTGCCACAATCATTATTAATGTGCCGGATACAGCAGCAACGACGGACGGGACAGGGCCAGAGCAAGAGGAGCTTCGCCCCTAAAAAGTGCTTCCCGTGGTCGCAATGTAATCTGGTTCCCTCGCGTTATGAAACCGGCTTCGATGCGACTGTGTTCGTGGCATGATCTCTTGCGTATTGTTCTCCTCGTCAGTTCACGTGCTTCGCGCCTGAAGTGGGGAGCACAGACGCCGAGTTCACGCTACAGACGCCGAGTTGGCGAAGCTAGTGGCCGCACGTTCTAGCGCGTGATAACGCGGTCCTAATTGGGACAGAAGCGAAAGACCCGTACAAAACGATCAGGGACTGCCAGTCATGGAAAACGTTTCGCGACAAGTTCAGAAACCCACGTGAGGTGCAACAGCCGGGTCTCCGACGATAGGAGAGGGGATGCCAGCTCTGCGATTTCGCCAGCCTTCCGCCACTATTGCAAGCAGCGCCAATTTTTTTTCTGTCCCAAAACCAGTGATTCCGCAGAATTATTTGTATAAATGCTTCAAACATTTTAAATTTTAAATTGCCAGCAGACATATTGTTAGTAGAGTAGAGAGTGTCGGCCGTGTGTTCAGATTGCTTAGTGCTGGGCTTACTCGCTAATGAGACATTGCTGGAATTATTACAAAGTTTCCCAGAGAAAAAGCCAAAAATTGTATGTTAAAAGCTGCAACACACATTGGAAATATTGGGCTACCAAATTTTGTTAAGGGGAGTAAAAGCAAACTGCTTGTGTGCGACAATATGTAAAACCAAAAAACGGGTCCCGCAAACCTATGCTCCTTCGCTACTACGACTTTCATTAACCGTTTTATGTCCCGAATTAAACGCTGTTTTCCCTCCACTCGTCCGTAAGAATAATGGATTGATTGATTGCAGAGTTTAACGAGCCTACGCTTCGCAGGCGATGAGTGGAGGGCTCCGGAATAATTGTGACCACCTGGGGATCTTTAACGTGCGCCGAAATCTCGACACGGGTGTTTTTGCTTTTCGCCTCCATCAGAAAAGCGGCCGCCCGTCCGTGAGAATAAATTTGCTCCTTAATATTAGTGAAATAAATTTTGGCACTTTTACCTAGAATCGAAATGAAATATTTATTGCTTTTAGCCTCATGAGCACTCAGCCACTTTCAAAAAAAAGATTTATTTAACTCAGTTATACAGTACATTTCTCTTTTTACATGATAGAGTAACACGTATGTGCCGTGAATTGGCTGAAACAAAAATGGAGTTTCAAGCCATATACTTTTGTACTCCTGGAGGAACAGTGACTCTTTCAAGGGTTCCAGGAACTCCAGCAGATTCTGATTTCTTATGTGAAGGCGTAAGAGCCTCGGAGCAACCGATCGAATCCGTCCTTAAAGCGGCCTTTTCGACAGTTGTCATCAGCATGCCTGTTTGGACGAATTCTTCAATGCGGCTTGTTATTTCATAAGGACATTCCCGTAATACCCAGTGACCTGCGTTTGGGTAGTACAGAACTGACGAATTCCTAAGATATTGTCGATTGTATTCTGCAACGGGTGTTGTGATAAATTCGTCCTTTTCACCCCACAGTATAAGCGTAGAGACATTGATGGTCTTGTAGTCGAACTTCTTCAGCTGGTCGGCGTCTGTATTAAAGGCTCGGTAGTAATTGATGGAAGCCGTAAGTGAATCTGAAACAGAAAATATAAATGAATTTTAAACTATTGAACTGAAATACGGAAATCTTCACTAAAGACCAATCAAAGGGGAATTATGAAAGGTTCGTACGGATATTATTGACAAACTATTCAGGAATGATAAAAAGAAATGTTACTCATTTTACATGTCAAAAAGATGGCAAGAAAGCAGATTAAAGTTTTTTAATCTGTGTCACACTGTCGTTGTATCAGGAAATAAATATCAAACAATCTAAATACTTACAATTCTGCGAGAACACGTACTTAGCAGCATCCTCCTCTTTTTTGGTGAATGCCTGTTTGTGGATCTTCTCGAAAAACTTAAAGTCGTGTATTTCTATATACTGCTCCGGTATGGTGCTCCGGCGAAATGGAAGCATATACCTGTAAGAAACGAAGTTGCATTACGTCATGCTTCTGGCTGATTTGCAAAGTGCTTTTATATACAGATACATGAGAATATTTAATTTCACCAGCGAATCGTGCGATTGTATTCGAATGGGCAAATTTTCTGTAGGAAACGTCCGACGTCAACCGAGAACTGCGCTAAATGCGGAATACATGCCCTCTTCCACGCAACGTAGCCATGTCCAAGAGTATTCTCGGTGGAAAACAACTCCAATATTACATATTCCGCTTTCGTGGGGAAATAGGAGCAGCATGAGGTGATTAAGAGGGCAGGGTGCGAGATGGTCCCGGGAGTCCGGAATCGAGGCCCAGTATGCCCGAACTCCCACTATTGCTTACTGAGCAAAGGTATTCGCTTTTTATCTCTAAGAAAAAGCCAAAACTTTGATACCGGCCAAGACATGAAGAAATAAACACTTTCAACCACTGAAACTGTCGCGTTCTCTCTGGAACGGACCAACGCCAAGCAGCCGCAACCTTTGGTCTTGCTCTCTTGCCCCACCTTCAGTGCTTGCAAAGCAGAAATCGTAAACGTAGCAGCCCAGTTCTAAAACGCTCCACTGGCATCGAAGTAACGCTACCGCGTCGTACATCTAAAGACTTAAACGTACTATACTCGGTAACAACTTAAGAACAGCACCGGAAGTTGCCGCTGTGCCTTATCACCGTAGCCGGATGTTTCTCCGCGCGGCGAAAGTAGGGCGTTACTGGGAATATTTTGAAAATGGCGTGAGCCGTTGCCGTGATTTTTTGGACTTAATATGCTTATAAACGACTCTAGTGACGACAAACAAACTGCGTGAGACAAGGCAGACGATATCACGCATTCATAGCAAACCCCTTTCAAAACGCGCGCGCGCACTGACGTCACGGGTCCGGCGCTTTGGCGGAGTGACACACTACATGAGGTGGTGCCGTTCTTGAGTTGTAACCGAGTATAAGAAGGCATTGCAAGTTTTTATTCTGCTTGTATACCTTTCCGGGTACTGTGCTATCTGTCTTCCCACTAAGAAAACACAGGCACTAAAAAGCTTAGGGGAGGCGATTGTGTGTGTGTTGCGGCTGGGTTTCGTGTGGAATGAGGGACCTCCCGCTCGGTGGCCGACAAAAGTGAATGGGCTTTGTAGACTTCTAGGAATACAAAAGGTTCTGGCGCCTCACTTGATGAGGCGCCAAGTATTAGTGATCATGACACGCGGCTTGGATTCTCTTCAAGTGCAATGAGGAGGATTAAAAAGACGAAGAAAGCTGTGTAATACACATGTGAGTGAGTGGAAATGCGCAGAATTAACTTGTATACAGTTACGCAGTCACGATAAAGCGGTAGCGCAGGGGTAATTAAGCACACAGTACGCTAGATTTTGTTTAAACGGAACCTTCAGCAGATGACGTGGCATATGTTGCAAAAATAATATAACGAGAGTGGGACCATGTTTCGCTGCAGCCGGGGCAGTTTCCGCGGATCCTAGAGCGACGTTTAAACTGTTTTGTGGCATTCGCTGCGAATGCTAGAGCGGCGAGTTCCTACTGCCTTCTAAGTCATCCAGCTAGAGATCATAGAGTAAGCGTTGCCCTCATAAGCTGTGATCAAGTTATATCTGGCCCAGTCTTGTTGGTTCGTGAGCATGTTTTCGCCAACTTGACGTGGAACAAGAGGGTAAGCTACTTGCTAGTTTCGCCGCAAGTAAAAAATTCCCCGCATTTCCCCGTGGGGAAGAATGTGAAAGTGCGAATGCACGAGGTGAATTTGCGCGGTTCGGTAATGTTCGCGAAAGAGAGATCACACACACACACACAACTACAAAGAAAGAAAGATGCATTTATTCACAGACACCTATTTGTGTTGTCGTTGTACTTGATTGCTAGAGCGGATCTCAGCTTTGAAATTTCGTGTCAGTACTCCTTTAAGCGGGTGCATTAGCCCTTCTCACGCCCGATTCCTGGCCAATCCCCCACGTGGGTATGTACCATGTCAGCGGCCAGGCAGTGCGCGCCCATCTCCCCCCGTTGCCAAGGAAGACGAGGAGATTCCTGACCAATCCCCCACGTGGGTATGTGCCATGTCAGCGGCCAGGCTGCGCGCGCCCATCTCCACGTGCGCGGACATCGCCGGTGGACGCAGGTTCAGGGTCGCTTAAGAAGTGCATTGCACTTAAAACTCTACAAAAGAGTATTTTTAAGATGCGACTTTATATTTTTAAGATGCGACTTTATATACAAAGCAAAGCCCATCCTTCGGCGGCATTCACAACTTTTTTGTTTGTTTTCTTGCTATTCTGTAAAAAGGCAGGTTTTCTGGTAGCCTGACATGAAGAGCGCCGGTATCTAGTTTTTAAGCATGCATACGTAAATGAAGTAACAGTGAAGGGCGTGATTCTACCGAGCTACGCGCGTGCAGCTGGAAAGACTCTTCACCACTATATTTGCACACCAACGGAAAAGTTAGAGCAGCGACTGAGCGTAATGTCGTCACGTCCTACTGACGAGTGCTGTAAATTGCAAAGAAATCGCGCATGCAGCAATGACGTGTAAAACAATCTTACGCCTTCGCAGAATTTTGTATTTTTCCACAGCGTAAATAAAAAGGCGTTGACTGGGAAGAGTGGAATATAATAACAGTTATCTTAATAAAGCTGTGTTTTCTTCCTGTTAAGAAGCATAACGTAAGCGCTGAAGTTGGGCAGTCACAACCTCCCCGTTGTACCGCCTAGTTTCGCGCCACAGACGACGAATCTGCGCGCTGAAGGGAAGTAAACTGCAATTCCTGCCTTATTCGTGAGTATTCATGCTCCCTAGCGCTGCGTGGACCAACCGCTGTCAGAATGCCTGCTAGTTAGCTCTGGCAGTTTACACACCACAGTGTTTGCAGCGGAACAAGATGCTTGACCAATTTATTTTTGTTGACATGTACACCCAATGCCTCAAGCGGTTTACTTGTTCAAGTATATTTTAGAGCTGCCTATACGTCTAATAAAGCAACTTTTCTCAGAGAATAGTTCCCGCCGTTTTGGAGAGCGTTAATTTGTAAAAACAAAATACGGGGGACATGCTAGCTTTCATTTGCGCTGAACACAAAATCTTTATGACAGATGAAGAGAGAGAAACGTTTTATTCCTGACTAAGACTAGGCGTCGTCGAGCCGCGGAAAGGCAGCTGCGTGGGCTCGAGCCTTGTCGACCAGGGCGAACTGAAACTTGGCGTCCCAGCGCGCGAGGGCAGGCAGCCAGGAGTCGGGGCGTTGGGTAGGGTAACAAGAAGCAGGGCGTTGCAGTGCCAGATGGCGTCGTGGGTGTCTCTGTAGTTCCCGCACTGTGGGCACGCGGGGGTAGGAAAGAGCGATGGTGATATGTGGGTGAGGATGGCTCGAGTGAGGATGGCTGAGGATTAGCATTTGTCTCCAGAGGGCTGATTTTAGGGGGATAACGAAGGAGGAGGGGGCAGGAAGTGTGGTGCTTGAAAGCCTCTGATGAAGTGTGACATCACGTAAGGTGAGTAGTGGCTCTATGGGAAGAGACAAAAACATGAATCCACTCTTGCAGTTTTAATAATGAATTGAGGCAAGAAGTTACCTTACGCAAGCCTAAAGAAATCGATATCAACAATGAGGGCTGTTGTCAAGAAACTGGTAGAATAGGCGTACCGCCCTCTGTCAAATTTACCATTGGAGTACTAACGTTTCTGTTATTTGGGATTTGTCACATGGCTCATGGAAAGAGAGAGCGATAGAGAGAAAGCTCTTTAATAGGAACTGGTGAGATCACCTCTGCTAGTGCCAAGGCTTGCTACGCCAGATGAGGTATGACTAAAATGATGAGTGGTGAATGTTTAGCATTAGGGGTACAGCGGGGAGAAAACGTTAAAACGAGAAACGTTAAAAACGAGAAACAAGGAATGTTGCTAGCAGAGTCCAGGCATTCAAAAACTTAGACAGGTAGTCGTTGTTGCAAACTGTGAGTCAAAATAAAACGTAGGCGGTCCAATAAAACAGGAACTACACCAACCCAATAAAACGCAATAAATACACACCACAGCGCAAAAGAGAACATATCATGAGAAACTTGCACTGTCTATGATCTAAAGAGATTTGTCCAGCTCAGAATCTCGTATGAACTGTAGCAGAACCTTTGTTCCCGATGTACTATCACGATGTTCCCGATTTACTACCCGCCCTATTGACCCGGGTACCAAGAAAATGACGAGTTTGGAGCCTGCCTCCATGACTTACACTAGACGGGAAGCTCGCTGCAGTTTTTCTGCAGCAGCGAATGGAGGGTAGACACACAAGGGATTTACACTGCGATTATGACCCTGACGAGCACCGGACCGCCATCAAACAACAACGGAAAGACTTTCTCGCCTCCCTGGTCAACCACACTCCCACTTCCAAGTCCTATTCTCGCTCTCAACAAGTCCGCCTCACGCAGCTAATGACACTTACAACCTTTCCCCTGCAAAACGACAACAGTTTTTTTCATTCGTCACCTAATCAAGGCATGTGTATCCCCTGTGAAAGTCCGGACACCACTGAACACATTATTTGGACATGCCCTCAATTTCAAACTGAAAGACAGGTTCTCCTAGACACCCTTCCCGCTAACTCACGACCAAATTCCTTAAATGATCTCCTGCGTCCGTCCTAACCTCCTAATTTAGCGAAGGCAGTGTGGGACACACTCCTGCATTTCATATCCCGACCCACTATGTTTCCCTTGCTATTTCCCACCCATACTCATTGTGAACCTTAACTTATCGCTACCCATAAGGGGGTCTGATGCACTAGCAAGAGACCCCCGGGTGTGTTTTCTACATTTCAATAAACGTTGAAAAAAAGAACAAGTTACGTCACTGGGCATCAACAATACACAACATAAATAGCTTATAATTAATTGCGCCAAAACCGCCTAGGCGGATATGTAACGCCTTCATAAAGCAAACAGAATATACATGAAAGCAGAATTATTTTAAATTTATATTACACAATAAACGCATAACGTGGATCAATCAAGCAACGTGCAACTGGGATGGATCAAGAAAAAAAATCTCAACGCACAAAGCGACGGCGGTCAACTGTAGTATGGCTTCCCGGATTTTTATACGTTTTCCTTGTATTACTGTGTGAGAGTGAATGGAGGACTGTTCAAGAAGAAACGTTTACGTGATCTTTCAAAAGATGATAGTGGCTTTCGGCTCTTCAAGGGGAGGAGCAGGTTGTCCCACAAATTTATCATATTGAATTAAACCGACTGTTTTCCGTAGTTAGTACGGACCGAGGAAGAAAGAAATTATTTCGCATTGAAAATCGCGTGTTGTTGTTGTTGGTAAGATCGGTTCGCCCTATTACATAAAGAAGGCGAGAGGGGCTGAGCAAGTTATGTGTGGAAATTCCTAAGTTGTACAAAACGAGCTCACTTATAGGGAGAAGGTTGAGAGATCGCAAAGGAGCGGTTACATGGGTTTGTCTCAGGCTAAAGGTGATTATTCGTGCTGCTTGGTTTTGAATATGCTTCAGTTGCGCAGGGTGAGACGGGTAAGTGTCCCCCCCAAGATGTGATGTAGTAATTTATGTGACTATGAATGAACGCATTATAAAGAGTAATTAACGTTGACAAGCTGAAATAACGCCGAGCTTTTAACAGTACACGAATTCCAAAGGCTGTATTTTTAACTAAGTATGCAATATGTAAATTAAATTTCAGATGTCTGTCTCTGAATGCCAAGGAAGGAGCCCTCAGCAGTACTTGCGGATCAATAGCCTGAAGGGGTGAATACCTGCGGGGAGGTTCCTGCCATTCCAACATTTGTGCATTCCATCCACTTGCGAGGATAAGGGCGTTGCAATCTTCTCAAGACGAGTAAGTAAGTATGTTTGTTTATTGGCGCAAGGACACCACACTCTATGAGGTGGTCTTTCAATGTCAGGTTCGGGCATAAAATATGCATGAAATGAGTATGGTATTGCCTAAAAAATGTATATATAAGTGTAGAGGGCCCGCAGACTAAAACATGAAGATGCTCATAATGATGGGTAAAAGAGGATAGTGATTGAGACGGGAAATCGCCTGCAGCCTCAGAGGGCGATGCACTAGCGGGGCTGCCTGTGCGCACAAAAAAATCATCAGGACGTCCCTCAACGATGAGAGGGTCTCAAGTCACGCACCGTACGATATGAGTTTCAAGAATTTGATACCCGCAAGGTTGGTTAGAACACACTTGTAAATGAACATTGGTTCATCACCTTGGGAAAGTGAAGGGTGTAGTGAAATGTTGTATGTGTAGATTTTAGGAAAGCGTCGTTTTCTCGCGGCATTGCAGGATGTGCACTAAATTAATACACGGAGCATGGAAAGCAATCCCCACACTTGTCACAAACTGGTGGGAGTATGGCATTCGAAAGATATGCGTGTGTGGCTTGAGTGTGGCCTATTCGCAATCTGCAAATGGACACTTCTGTGAACCTATCGTGTTTATCAGTGACGTATAAGGAAGCTTGGTCGTGCTGCGCAGCAGTTGGCCTGCGCTGGCGGCTGCGTCGTATCTATCGTTGCCTTGTATGCCGGAGTCACCAAGCATCCCCTCACGAATCATGTCATGACGTTTTCACACTGCCATTGTGTGAATTTCGGCAATTTCACATACAAGCTGGCTGCGGTTGTTGGGAAGCTTTCGGAGGGCTTCTAAGGCGCTGACATCATTTCAAGAGGACATTACTGAGGATGATGTGCGCTAATGTAATGAAGTGCAGCCTTCAGCTGCCAGTTCGGCAGAGCCGAGGATGTTTTGTGGCTTAGTTTTCTCTCGATAGTTTACCAGGCTGATGGGATCCACACGCCGATGCGGATGAGCGCGGGAGAACCGAGACATCCGCATAAACGTGCGTAGCCTTTGTAACAGCTGGCGATATACTCTAGTGTATAGGACTTGAGCGCGGCCGAGGGCATGACAGACTTCTTGCTGATCCGGGACGTTTGGTGCATATGTTCTACGGCGCCAGTATCCACGGTGCTAATGTTGACTTTTGAGGTCTTGTCGGACACGATGTTTGTCGGACACGATTTTTGGAGATGTCTGCCAAAGGAGGCGTATGATACCGAGGCAAGTGGCGCAAAGACGGTCGGATCACCTCCGGCCGTTGGAGCCCTGCGGCGCAGAAGCAGCAAGCTTAGCATAGAGTAAGAGTAACAACCATCGATTGGGTAGACCTAGGAGGTGCGTATATTTCTTGTCAGGGCTGAGTCTATGACCTTCAGGCTTGTAGGCGACAGCTGATGTTGCGCCGGCAGGCTGTAACGCAAGGAGCAGACAAAGGGGGCTTTATAT
Organism: Haemaphysalis longicornis; assembly: GCF_048455015.1. Classification (NCBI taxonomy): domain Eukaryota; kingdom Metazoa; phylum Arthropoda; class Arachnida; order Ixodida; family Ixodidae; genus Haemaphysalis; species Haemaphysalis longicornis. The sequence goes on along the minus strand of NW_027526295.1, from coordinate 24,305,669 downwards.
AGGCAAAAGAGGGGGGGTACAGAGCAGACCCAAGAATTCCCGCCGAGCATACGCGGAATGCGCACAAAAGACACAAGCCGCTCTTTCAGCACCATTAAGGCGTACTTGTAATGGTACTAAAAGTCTTAGAGAAAGAGGGGGCGTAAGAAATGTTTCTTTCCTCGCAAGCCTCAGTGTCGGCGGTTGATTCACGGAAAGGTGGCTTAAGTACTGTCGACCAGGACGTGCTGGGGCTGGGCTTTCAGCGCGCGAGAGCAGACAGCCAAGAGTTGGGGGAGATTTGCGTAGGGGAGAAGAGGCAGAGTGCGGCCATGCCAGATGGCGTGAAATGTATGGATAGCGTTGATGGTCGGCGGTGGTCGGAGTTGGATAGGCTCGTTGGCGCAGTCGTACTTGTGCCACCGGGTGAGGTACCGGAAGGTCGGTATCTATTCCAGCGACGGCGCCCATCGGCTCGCATAGGGCGCCCGTATCCATTGCTGTGAGGGTGGGCGGGATGAACATGTTGGGAAAAGTGGTCTTCTCGTACCAGTGCATGACCAGCACGGGATACCTGCTGCCCCCCGTCTGCGGCGCTGACTCTGGCGGTGACGACCATAGACGCGGAGGAGAGTACGGCGTGGCGACAGGCGAGGTAGTAATGTTAGGCCCAGCGTGGCCACCTCACGTGTAGGGGGAAGCTGCGGGATTTTCCCTGGTGAAAACAGTCGTTGCGCGAAGATCATAATGTCAGTCGAAAGGGGGGGTTTTAAAGAGTCTACTGGCACGGGAACCACGCTGTGGTGAGGCGGGGATCTGTAGTAACACCGAACGGAAGCACAAGCTGATGTGAGGCACGTCTTCACTGCACGGCCTCATGAAGCCTGCGTACTAACAGTTGTACTGCTTCTGAACTTGATCTCCAAAGTAACGATTTTTGCATTAGAAAGGAAAAGTTATATTGCTACAGTGACTATTTGCGGGTAAATCCTAAATCAAAATTGGCAGTTTCAAAACACTTTTTAAGAGCTTTTAACTGCTAGCCTTGCACTGAGTAGGTGGTGAGGTGCATCTTTAAATGGGTAATACAGTAAAAGAGACGCTTCCACGAGGACGTCTGCACGTGCGCAACATAAAGCTAGCCAAATTCGATTGTCACTATAGCTATGCTACCAATTGGTAAAAAATGCGTAGCGAAATATGCATTATTGGAAGTGGTTCCGAAACAATGCAGGTATTAAATTTTCATGCTTACGCGGCGCCAGTCGACAAATGCCCAATTTCTATATTTTAATCTAAGGACATGTATTCTTCATGTCACCATAAGTTTCGCTAACCCCATATTCACGATAGTTTCTCAATGTGTTTGGTGTTTGTAAATAGGCAGGGGGTGCTGGATCTATCCTTCTTTTAAATGTTTTTGATATTTCTCTAAGCGACACTCTTACTAAATGTAATTAGTTTTCCTTCAATAAAACTCCACTCCAACACTCGCGCTTTGCAGCGTCAGCAGTGACGTCATTTCTGGAGCACCCAGTCCGCCACCAGGTGGCCGACCGATGTGGGCGTGCTTCGCATCGGCTCTTCTAAGCACCGCTCGAAAGACTCACCAACGGCCTCCAGAGCCACAAAACGCACACCAGCCGATAGAACTCGTCAACGCGATTACCGGGACACCAAATTTCCACCAGGCAAACCCCTACGTTTTATTCTACGACTCTGAGAAAATTCCAAGCGGCGACCGCCACGCTAGCCCTAAATGTAGGGTTAGCCGTGGTGACGGGATGGCTTCCTCGGCAAGCTCGCTACATCGCTCCAGCTTGCCCACACCGACGCCGCCGCAGCGACCGGTGCTGCGTTCACAAGCCTGTTGCCGCGCGTTCACAGCAGCATTGCCCTCCCGACCATGGCATCCACGGAGATGACCGTTGAAGTTGAAGGCACCGAAATACCCACGGAATCGTACAACCCCAGCAAATGGACCCTTATACTCAGACGACAGCAAGCCCATCAAGCGACACCGGCGACCGGCACCTCGCCTTCTTCTAGTCCGGTACATCAAAGCAACACCCGTGGGAAAACAAAACAAGCCCGCAAACTACCGCCCCTAACTCCACTCCTGGCAGCGGATATTAAAGTGGTTCTCCGACCACGTGGAGGTCTTAATATCTCCGATACCTCCGCCCTAATCAGCGCCACCGCCATTCAACGACAAGCTGGCTTGGACATGAATGACACGGACCAGCTGCGACTTCACAAAAAGGCCAACTTCATGGTCGTCAGCACCCCGTCTGAGGAGAGAGCAGCACGATACGCAGCCCTCCAAAGTCTTCAGCTGGCTGACTGCACCTACCCCTTGGCCACACACATTCCGGCCCCATCAAACACATCTTCAGTTATCGTCTTTCCCCTCCACACCCAAGAGACGTCGGACGAGATCACCGCACAACTGATCCATTACAACCCCTACCTCAAGGTGCTAGATGCACGCCGCATGGGAACCACCTCTCTTGTTGAGATCTTGTTCGATGGGCCCAGAGTGCCGTACTGGGTCAGGAGCACTGTGCAACCCCGTGCTGGAGCACTGGACACAGACAGGATGTCTGCCCGCAACGAAACCCCCCCAACCGGTGCTCAACGTGCGGTACTCCTGACGCCACTGAGATATACGCATGTGCTCCCAAATGCATTGTCTGCGATTGAGCACACGTCACGGGCTCTCCGGACTGTCCTCGGCGTTTTCGTCCAAGACCCAAACCAACGTATGCACAGATGTTGCAACGACAAACCCCGAAGAACCAACACCAGAAAGAACAACCCTCCTCGAGTCACCCTCAACATTCCAGTATCCCGGGGAACACCCAATCAACACCGCACCCAAACCAACCCTCAGGAGCAGACAGAACCACCCATCGTAGAGCCACGCTCCACCTCTACCTCAAACGGACCTAGGATGCATCAGCCAGGACCCTCTCGCCAACCAGCCCACCTCTCACCAGTGAGCGGCCCAAGGGCATCCAATCCAGTGGTCACTCAACAACCCCCATCCCATTAGCACCCGCGGTAGCATTTCGGCTGGCGTACCCGCAAATTTTCCCGCCATTTTTCGCGGGGCTACCATGGTTGCCAGACCAGGACTGCCCTCTGTTGATTAGCTCGCATCATTCGTAAAGGCTGCGGATCTGTCAGCCCGCTCTGGGTATACAAACCCGTGCGCGCTCGCGCCGCGAGCTCGGGCTCGAGCCCGGGTTTTTTTTTTCCTGGCTCAACTTCGCTGGCTCAACTTCGCACTCTCCAGCCAAATGCAGAACCCCCTCCAAGGCGAAAGGCCCAATCCCCCCTGAGCACGCTGCAAATACGACCCCCTGGGAAGAGAGGCTCACGCGTCTCGAGCAGCTTCATATAAAGCAAGCTCAACTTATCCAAAAGCTCTTGCAGAGCCAAGCTACAATGCAGTCTCACATGGGATCCATAAAAAAATAGGTGTTCATGCACTTCCGTGCAACACCTGCACAGACGAATGCCCCTCCTCCTCCCACTTCTCCTACTTTCGACATAGCTAATAATGGATCGCCTTAAAGGGATTTTGGTGTGGCAGTGGAACTGTCGTGGTTTCGGCAGAAAGAGAGCCCCCCTTGAATGCCTCCTCGAGTCCCAAAACGAACAACCCCACATCATCACCATACAAGACCCCGCCGCTCCAGTAAAGTGTCGTGGGTATACCACTTATCAACATACCAACGACACAGCCATTCTCGTACAGCGCAACATCTCAGCACAACGGGACAGAATTGCTGACAGCCCTATCCCTCACGACTTCTTAACTATCTTCCTCGCCAACAGCACTCATCCACCAATTTAAATAATCAACATCTACAGTAAACCCTCCGAACATCACCATAACTTCAAACCCCTCTTTGTAGCCGCCAAAGACCATGCTGCGCAGCACCCCCTCATTATTACTGGGGACTTCAATGCTCCTCACACGGCCTGCGGCTATCCACGCGATACTAAAAAAAGGAAGGCACCTCAGGTAGCTCCTCCAAACTCAGCATTTCACTCTAGAGACACCTGATCAGCCAACGCGAGAAGAAAATAGCGTCCAAAGAGACACTACACCGGACCTCACGATCACCTATCAGACAGGGCCAACCACCTGGCAGCGTCTAGATCATACACTGGGCAGCGATCACCGCATTATACAGTCACAAGCTTCTAACCAAACTCCTAACCCCCCGCGAAAACTCCAAACTCATATTACCGATTGGGCTGTCCTCCGGGAATTTCGTGCTTCGAACTCCAGTGACACAACACTTACACCCCTAGCACAGTGGACACAACAACTTTTTCAAGATGTTCACACGCACCAACGTACCCTAGACCCAGCCATACCATCTCCCCATGTAGACGCCAGACTACACCACGTGTGGGAAGCTCTTGCCAGCCTTAAACGTTGTTGGCGTAAGCAGCGTTATAATAGGCGACTCAAAACCCGCATTGCACACCTCGTAAAGGCCATAGAAACCCACTCCCAAACACTAGTCCAGGCAGCCTGGGACACTGTATGCGACAGCATTTGAAACGGCCTCAGCATGAAGTGCACGTGGGCCCTCATAAGACACCTGATGGATCCCACTTCCTCTCTAACTGTCCAATCTACGCGTGTAATGCAACTAGCCCGCCAATTAACCGACTCCAATCACACCTGGCCCCATGCACTAACCCAGCAGTACGTTCCAGCAGGCTCGTCTGAGCCACTGCCTCAATACACCGGCCCCCCTAACGAACCCCTTCATCTACCAATCCTTGAAGCGGAAGTGAGAGCAGTCCTACATGACCTCCGACTGCAGTCAGCTCCCGGTGGTGACCGCATTACCAATAAAATGCTCCGTAATTTAGATGACCCTTCACTAAAATATCTCACCGATCTGTTTAACGCTTACTGGGAAGCAGGCACCCTCCCCCCCCCCCCCCGAGTTTACTCGCGCAGAGGTAACTCAGATCCCTAAACCAGGGAAACCCCTCTCCCACATTCACCTTCGGCCTATATCGCTAACTTCCTGCTCAGGAAAACTGATGGAGCGAACAGTACTTGCCCGGCTCAATAACTGCATTGAGGACAAACAGTTACTTTCCCCACACATGTATGGATTCCGTGCAGGCCTTGCGGCTAATGACGTACACCTGCGCCTGTACACGGATCTCCTCCAGAAACCGCCCAAACACGACTATTCGGCCATCTTAGCCCTAGACTTACAAAAAGCATTTGGTCAGGTAACTCATCAACCCATACTTCGAGGCCTCGCCAGCATAGCTCCCGGTGATCGTACATATAATTATGTAAAGGCATTCCTCTCAAATCGCACGGCACGCTACAAATTCAGTGACCTACCAACTCCCGTCCATCGGCACTCCACAAGGTTCAGTCCTCTCCCCCCTCCTCTTTAATCTCGCTGTCTGCCATCTTCCCCTATCCTGGACAATATCCCTCGGTTATGCTTTAGTATGTACTCTGATGACATCACCCTTTGGGTAACTGGGGGCAGTGACGCGGACATAGAAGCAACACTTCAAGCAGGAGTCTCAGCGGTACAACAGGCAGCCCAGGAAGCAGGTTTAACGTGCTCCCCATCAAAATCCGAACTCCTCATGCTATCACCACACGCCACCACCCCTAAAACAGCACCCAACATGCATGTATATCTGGATAATGCTCCTATACCAACTGTGAATCGCATCAAAATACTCGGCCTAGTCATCCAATCCAATCGCCGAAACACATCGGTCCTACACACCCTTTCCTCACACGTAACCAAAATCATAGGTCTCCTGAGGCGCGTAACTGCTAGGAGCCACGGCCCGAAGAAGGACTGCTTCCGATTTATCCAGGCATTTCTACTGGGCCGCATTACCTACTCCCTCCCATATCTGTCCCTTTCTACCACGGAAGTCACCAAAGTAGATGGACTCATCCGTAAAGCCTACAGGGCTGCTCTCGGCTTGCCTCCTCACGCATCCACTGCCAAACTATGGGCCACCGGCACCTACAATTCCCTGGAAGAATTAATTGAAGCGCACCGTACGGGCCAGATATACCGCCTGGCTAAACACACACCTGGCCAACTCTTACTTAAAGGAGCCATGAAGACAAAATACAAGTTGGGTTTATTAGAAAGACTGCTTAGTCCCGATAACAATGATACCAACATCATCGAAATCTTCGAACAAATAACGGAGATATTGAAGAAAACGTGTGAAGCTGTCGCGACCCCCTAGCCAATTTCCCGCAACTTTTCTATGACGTCACGGAACCTTGTTTGCGCGATTGGCGGCCGCCTAACTGACCTGTCGCGACGACACATGACTGGACGTCTGTAATGGGGCCTCTAGTTCGATTTGACCGCATCACTTGAATGCTAACCTGCAGTTAACGAACTGAAAATTATGTTTTATTGTTGGCCCGTATGACGTCATTCTTGCTCATAACACGTAACTGTGGCGCAAAATTTGAAAGTTTTTAAATACTTCTTGCTTTTTTTTCGTTAAAAAACATCTTTTGTGGCTCTAATGGTGCTGAGTGAGATACTGAATCCTAGTTCTTTCAAATTAAACGAAGTTGTATTTTCTCTTCATGGCTCCTTTAAGGAGGCACAAATACATACTCCTCTTACAGCAACCCCCACATCTCGCGTTCCACCCGATTATAGAGATAACATAACAATCCGGCCACTACCCCGTAATATGAACCCTACTCATCACACTGCCCGACGAGCTGCTCGAGCGCGTGCCCTCGTTTCCACTTTCCCCCCCTCGCCAAACACCTTCTACGTAGATGCTGCAGCACACAGGCACAAGCCGGCCTTCACTGTGGCTGTCGTCTCCTCGCCGACTACTACTCCTCTCACGTCTCTCACTATTCCCACCCCACCCCCACATGTTGCGGAAGAGGCGGCCATAGCCCTGCCTCTCGCACACCGGCCTCCCCCTGATCGAATGTTATCTGATTCAAAAACCGCCATCAAAAATTTTGCTAGCGGCAGTATCTCCACGCTAGCCTGCAAACTTCTGCTTCAAAATTCAGCCCCCCAGCATCCTACGGAGCTCCTCTGGTTACCGGCACACACGGGACTAGACGGCGCGGAGTGGGCTCATAAGGCGGCACGAGCACTCGTCACCCGTGCGCCTGACGAGACCACTTCCTGTCAAGGAGTTTACTCCGCCAGGGAATCCCTCACAACTTACAGGGAGGTTACATATTACTACCGCCTCTCCCGCAACGCGCTGCCCCCGGCTCACCCATCCCTAACCCTCTCGGGGGAACGGCTGTGGCGCCTCCTCCAAACGGAATCGCTCCCCAACCGAGCCCTCCTTCATCCCATTTACCCATCCGCCTACCCGTCTCCGCTCTGCCCACAGTGTGGCGCTATATCTACAGTGCAACACCACATGTGGGCCTGCCCCTATGACCCCCACCCCACCATAACTTCCCCTCACCACTGAACGGAGGCCCTGGGCCGCTCGGACGAAGATTCCCAGCGCCCACTGGCCACCCGAGCACAAGCCGTGGTGGCGGCCCTTCGGGCAGCCATGGCGGCCCCTTAGGCCAGTGGTGCCAATAAAAGTTTCTCTCTCTCTCTCTCTCTCTCTCTCTCTCTCTCTCTCTCTCTCTCTCTCTCTCTCTCTCTGGAGCACCAAAAAGAGTAATCAAAGGCTTAACTTATTGGGATCAAACAAGCAGCGCTATAATAATGAGCCGCAGGACACCGTAGCGGTGCACCCATGCAGTCTGCACACTTTTAAAAGCATCCTCGGATACGCCAGTCTATGTATGTATCTGTAGGTCACTGGATATCGTGTTTTCATTACAATTTATGTAACTCTTTAAAGTTGCAGCGTGAAATTGGTATAATCGTTGCACTGTGTGAGCACTCCTTTGTGTCATATTAACTTGTGTTTCACATGCCAGGTTGATTTAAAGCCCTTTTCAAACGCGAAGTACTTCGCGAAGCAAATAGCGGGCAAACTTAAAGCTTACCAAGACATAATCATTTGCCTCACACTTTCGAAGAGGCGCTTGCCGAATGCCAATGGATGCATACCATTGATTATTATCATTTTGCTGATCATGTGTTCGTGCAGAGAGGCGAACACGAATGATATCATGCCGCCCCAGTCGTGGCCAATCAAAGTAATGTTGGTCATGTTTTGCTTTTCTGTAAAAGATAAATTCGAATAAGAACTGAACAGTTGCCTTATGCTAAATAATAAACTGCGCCGTTAAATTATCATTTGCATAAGCAGCATACGTAACAAGCCAATAACTAACGAGTCAAAAAATGAATTGTGGCTGAGTCTTTGGCATGAGATACATGCATTATGACTAAATTCAGCGTACCGAAGCGTAGGCTAGGCCAGACTGTTTGTGACAAATGCCCGAAGGTCGGGATGAAGATAAGCGACAACTTTTAAATACCTACGCTCGCGGCTAAAATAACTGACGTCTCCGAAAGATTTCACACTTTCTGTCATTTCGAACGAAACACGTTTTATCAGGCATTCCTCGTGTCTGAATTAATGACTGCCTGAAGGAATATATCAAACAAATTTACAGCGCTTTTCCGCATTTGCCGCTCTGGCCGACCTGCATGTAGCCAAAAACCGGCAAAAAAGGACGAAAGACGCCAAGCGGTGCGCTCGCGGCCGTCTGCTTAGTGAAAACAGCTCTCTTTTTGGGGATGTGACCGAGAAAAGAAAAACTACATGCGGCGATATACCGGCGAATGACGCTTAGTGACCGCCACGCAAGCGCAGATGTCGAAAAAAAAACGGCTGTTCGCTAAACGGTTGTATCCGAGCTAAATGTCGGGCGGCCGGCGTTTGTACCCGGCCGCCCGACGAACATCAGGCGGTCATTCCTGTCTATTTTTTTGTGAACTTGACATACTCGAGCCCTTTTCCTTTCGCTTTCACTCGGCCGCCTACCTCCTATTCCCCGCTCAGGCGAAATTTTTATTAACAAATATATTGCAAATTCAGCATACACACCTGAAACACTTCGCAAGTGGTACACCCCTCAGCTGCCCCCTCGATGTCCTTACTGCCGTACCACCTCTCGATCAGACCTCACACACCTAGTTTGGTGGTGCCCAGCTTTCGCCACGCACCGTACATTTAAATCTCCCCAACCCCATCCCGATCCACAACAAACTGATGCACAACTATTATATGAAATAGCGGTTTATTCATTTAAAAGCGGTCTGGCACGGGTTGTTTGAGCGGGTCCTCCCCCGAACGAACTGGTGTATGTGCTCTAAACCTATTGCGATCACCATGAACTGGCCCATGAATTGCAGGTTCTAAGAACTGGCCCAGTTATTGAGTCTACTGAGAACGACCAGCATTTATTTGTTTTTTTTTTCTCTTACCCTCCCTCCCCATTCCTTTCCCCCATCGTGACCAGTGGTCATCCTTTTCTATTAAAGGCTGTCTCTCTCTCTCTCTTTCACTCGGTTCCCTCTCACCCTGTGAAGAAGGATGACCAGCGAATGCTGCCGCACTGCAAGAGTGCGCGAAATAGGACACATTTGGTAGTAATTTGCGATTTAGGATATTTTCACCAGAGCTGTATTCCAGTGCACCAACATGGGACTGTCAGTTTTCTTCCCAAGAAGCCCATGTGTTGGCAGCATAGTACTGGCGCTTTTTGTCCTCGATGCCCCTGCGCCAAGGACACCTAGTATTATCATCATCCATCTGTTGGCACCTGAAGTAAATTCCTCAATTCAAACAAATCTGGTTAATGCAAAATTCAATCATTCAAATTTATGGATCATTCGGTCTATGCTATTTGGTATGGCACATCTCCATAGAAATATACCTATAAAAAAACCCGTCAATTAGAACGCAAGTCGGTTCTGCCACAAATAATTTGAACTACGTGCCGCCAAGGTTGGCAGACAGCCAGGAAAACGCGACCGTTCCCTACAGACAGGGCTCCATAACCTCCAGAACAGAGAGATGAACGGATATATGAAGGAAGAGAAACAATAGAAGCAGGTAAAATCAATCTAAAACACTAATGATGGAACGTTTTGGAAGACATATTCTTTGCGGGCTATGTCGATGTTGATGGCGCACTATCAGGGGTGTGTGGTGCGCTGACAGACGAGAACGTCGTTTCTCAGGCCGCAACCGCACAACCTGTCTTTGCTAGTAATAACGAGGAAGACAAGTACGAAGCATTAGTGCGGTCGTCAGCTCGGAAGTCATAACCGGTTAAACGCTGCCCCTCTGTTCTTCCAGTTTTAAAAATACAAACAGCATCCCACTATACATTCGCTTTTCGCCTGGAAGAACGAAACGACAAGTGCAAAAGACGAACAAAAGGCACCGCTGTTTTGTAGTGCCTCAACCCTGATGATGTGGCGAAAAAAGTAATTTGAGGATCCCCGCCGCATTCTCAGTAGACGGCATTATTCAAAACATTTATTAGGGTGGCTTGAAGCTCTGCTCGCGTCGCCGCATACGCAAGGAATCTGCCTCTGCAATTGTGATGTTCCCGGAACCAAAGTCGCTCAATATGTACGTGTATGCGGGCCGGAGCTGTCTTACTTTATAGGTGTTATGTATGTTTTACTTTTAAGGTCTTAAAAGACAAGCTACGCTAGGCAAAAGACAAGCTAGGTCTTAAAAGACAAGACAACCTCAGACAAGATACTTGCCTAAGACATGGATGAATTCTTTTATGTCCTTGACAAGTATTTTCATCAAATACAGAGACGCATTCTGTGGTTTCGTCGTATTGCCATATCCGCGTAAATCAGGTACCACAACGCTGAAAAAAGGGCGGTTTGTAAGAGTCGAATCGCAAAGGCAAAAAATTCTCATACCATCACTCGTGCTGAAAAATGTCAGGAATGATCAAGTTCTCCCGTTTCAAGAATGCCTGTGTGCCACCGAGGTGTTTTAAGACGGGTGGCGCCCACCACGCTACAAATGTTTTAAAATTGATGTTTACTGTAACAGCAAAACAGCGCAGCAATTCAAAAGAGCTACTTACGAAGGTGATTTGCTTTGCAATAAAAAACAGCGTAAGCCTACCGAGACAACCAATAACCAAGAAAGTCACGCTAACCTGTATTCCCCGCAAACGTCTCGGGCATATCAATTACTCCATTTTATCACGCCTGCTGGATCGAACAATTTTTTCAAAAATTATAATCCCAGCTTTAATGTTACCGCTGCTGTAAAGTGCAACTTCTTATTGCTAACGACCTTTTCCAGTCACTGCTGCTATGGGCCTCGTTAGCCGGTATGGTGGCGCCACTGATGATTGATGATTGATGATTGCCATTGGTTTCCCCTTTGAAGCGGGGTGATGACATGTCATCTTACCAATAAGGAATAATATAACCATGTTTTACACTCTTGGTTTATTACTAGCGCTGCTTAGGGCAGGCACTAAAGCTTATTAGGCCCGAAATACTTTCTTTTCCCTGTTACAGGTGGTAACTGTCCTAGGCATTTGTTCAGCGCCATCTTGCGGATGTGCTGTGTTCAGCGCCATCTTGCGGAAAACGAAGTCATAGCTTCCGAATTCCACGAGCAGACAACGCCCCGTAGCATGCCTTTAGTGCAGTACGATTTCCAGCAAGAGAAAGAATGAATGGCATCCCTGGAGCACTGAGCCTCAACTTTCCCCTTTTAATAAGATTTTTTTATATCATCATCGCATAAAGTCCTCGCCAAAATGAAACTACAACATGGCTGGTTAATCGCAGACACTTAAAAGTTGGTCTGTTTGTTGATTTGAACCAGTGCCAAGCTGTTGTGCAAGAATTACGGTTTGCAACTGCTCTTGTTCATCCTGTATACCTGCAACAAAAGCGAGCATCAGGGGAATTGCACTCGATTAGCAATTAACGCAGAAAAAATGCAAAGCCCTTCCACTCTGTGAAGATATTGCACAGCGAGCATCAGGAGAATTCTTCTGGCTTATCAATTAATGCAGAAAAATGCAAAGCCCTTACACTCTGTGAAGAAGTAGCACAGCGAGAATCAGGAGAATTGCACTAGATTAGCAATTAACGCAGAAAAAATGCAAAGCCCTTGCACCCTTTGAAGAAATAGCACAGCGAGCCTTAGGAACCGAAGTTATCGGGAACAGAGACACACATGGTATCGCAAATAAAGGCTTTTAGAGAATAGGCACCTTTACTGTCATTGTTTTGTGCACCCACGATTGTCAGGAGTTGACTGCACCACGTGATATTTGTTTACGTATGGCACTGCCTATTTGTTTGTGGGCGCTTCTCAGCACGGGGAACCTCCTTAGGTTCCTCGGCTTCGCTAACCTCACACCACACGAGGAAACAATGCCAACACGACGGCGTGGCCACCCGTCCCCGGAACAAAGCCACGGATGCGCAGTTCGGAACCGGTATCCACCGCTGTTGCGTAGCCTACGCTACCCGCTAGGCTCTAACACACTATTTTCGCTCCGCTCCGACGACCGTCGTGAGGCCGCAGCCCATGAGAGCACGATTGGATGCCGCGTATGGAAACGCCACTGCATAAGCTTCGTTGAAGGAACCGAGGAGGCTTTAGCAGCAGCTCCAAGTATTTCCAGTGGCGTAAGTCTGTGCTCACTCTCCGCCGAATCACCCGCTCCTGCGGAGGGGTAAGGTGCTGCCGTCACATGTCCGTACACAGCATTTTTTTTTCTGCCATCCCTTCTTTTTTTCGAAGTAGTTTGTCTCGGTGGGGTACATGGCTGGTAGTTGAGGGAAATTGGGATTAACCACCAGTGAACACCTCGGAGAAGCAGCAGAAGATAGAGATACCACGGCGTATTTGTCAGTTCTTTAAGAACAGTTCCAATATTATGAACATTTGGATTTGATTTCTGGATGTCTACGAGTTCCAGTCCACGCCATATGGAAATGCGATGTCTCATCCGCTCGCAGCGTAATACCGAAAACTCAGCAAAACCAACTACAGAGGGTCACCCGCCGCGGTGGCTATGGGGGCTGAGGCGGGTCGTTTGATCAGAGGAAGAAGAGCGGAAATTGAACGAACGTCGACGCCCACAGAAGCGCGAATAGGCGCAAAAACAACGGAAAGCCACTGCCGCAGAACTCACAGCCATCGCCGTTGCCGTCTCAAGTTCCAACTCGTCAAGCAGCTGCGAATCCCTCAATGATCAATGGTAAAGAGAAACGTTTCGGCTTGGACCGCCGACGTGAGCGAATAATTCTTATACAGCTTGAACAGCTTTCGGAGCGACATTTTCTCCGGTGCCTTTCACGTCTAAGTACGCGCTCATCGCCGGTTGCCAGTTTATGCGTGAATAAGTGAGTGCATTTTGCCCCCAACTGGGAAAGCAGTGGCGCGGAATGGAATTTTCCTCGAGTCCTCTCCCATCAGATGGCGTCCAGAAGCCCATAGGCCCTAGCGGCATCCTTAGCCACTCGGAAGAATTGACGTTGGGACTCCGTGTCGGAGCTGAGTGGCATTGCCTTCCACTACTCTATATTATTTATGATAAAAATAGTACTTGCGACCAGGCCTAATCTTGGGTGGTCGTAGTGTTGGGGTCGTGCTTATCTGTCATGCGAAAGATGAGTTATTCTGAAGTAAAATCACCCAAACAGGTAATTCCGGGCAAGAATGTTTTTTTCGGAGATAAAAATATCTGTCGTGATCCACGCCACAAAAGCAGGCACGCCGTATCGATAGCGGCACAAATGTTGAAATAAGGGTATGTCACTGGGTACGGCACCGTCTCGATACTTTGTACCAGGGTGTTGAACCGGAACCGGAACCGAACCGAAAACCGGAACTGAACCCGAATTTTTGCCCAGAACCGGAACTGAACCGGAACCGTTTTCTTTCCGCCATTTTGGAACTGAACCTGAACCAGAACAAATCGAAAGAACCGTTCCGAACCGGTTCCGGGGCCTCAAAAATGTGATTTCTAGTTTTCCATTTCGGTACCCTACCTTGCGTCTGAAGATATTTTTCCACTCGCCAGACAGCACCATGAAATATTTCGTATTGTCTGCAGTTCCCAAGGCCCATCATGTTCTCTTCTAATTATTGCCTTCACTTTAATGTAAAGCTGTCCGTATATGCTATCAGTTTGCGTTAGGTACTGCCCATCTCTCACAATTATCTTTTACATTTAGCATAACTTAAGTTAGAACGCATATTCCGAGGCAACATATCATGGAATATTCTTCATGGTTTCTATCTGCATGGTGTTTAAAATCGTGTAAAGTTTTGAATATGTTGTTAATTCGCATGCATTTCTGTCCTCTTGTGAAGGCCTTCAGGTACACCATCAACAATAAATCTATGGGTGGTATTCATTGACAAGTTTAGCGGGCAATTTCTTCTCGTGGAAACACTGAAAATCGCCATGTCCGGTGCCACTGTGCCACCGCATGCGCTTTGCGCCCGCATCTCGCAGAACAAAAGAACACACCATCCTCCATCGTCGGCTGCGTTTCAACCCGATTATCGGGAGTGGCGTCGACAGATATAATATTAATCGCACTCACACTATGTGGTGAGTGCGACTTTATGTCTGGTAAGTGCCTTCTAATGCGTGGTTGAGTAAAAAATGGAATAATTGCTTCGGAGAAATGTTTCACGCGTACGCCGATTTAGTGCTGCTTTCTCGTGCGCTAAATGTTTCACACTCAGCAAAACAACTCACCTCTGATATTAGAGCACGGAGGCTCAGAATCAGCTGATCTGCGGCGGCGACTTCATACGCGTCCGGCGATAGGTAGATCGTACTGTGCTGCGCTCAACAGTACTTGGCGTGGTGGTATTACTTTGCGTTCAGTGGGCAACAGTTTGGAAATGATACAGTTCCTGCTCTCAAACAGACCACTGCGCTCACATAGCAACATTTGCGGGACGAACTAGCACTTGCTCGTAGGTGTGCGCAGAGACTGGGGTTGAATTGCAGATACGGTTGTCACACTCGTGAGTGGAGCCATGATATTTCACGCAACTAACGCTATCGTGGTACAACTGATTATCAAATCACTCGCACACTCCTTACACGAAAATACCAGCTCACGTCTCGGTCCGCGGCCTGCCTGGCCGCCATGAAGGCATGGAGGAGAAGAGGGGTGCCTGATCTGCGGGCCGTGCGCACAACGTCACCTTAGCAACAGACGCTTCGCCACGGTTTTGGCGGCGCACACACATGGTTGACTGCATGCATACCACGCCAATGAGTACCTCCTATATCTTCCACATATTTTAGTTTGAATGGGCAGTTGTATACAAACAGCACTGAGACACAAACACTCGCAGTTCTCAAAATACACGTCACTTTTTCTTGTATACAGTGCCGTTGTGTCCTTTGGTTACTGCTCTAAGAGAACATGAGATATAAAAAAATTGGGGATCCCAATTTCCAATTTTAATGTATACTTGATAGCATTTTCATGTTATCTTGAATCTGCTTAACCTTAAACATAAGAGGCGAATGGATTAAACTCGATTAAAACGGGTTATCGGGTAGACTTGGGTGCATTAGTTAGGTGAGTAAATGAGCTAATGTGAATTAGTGGGTCTGGTGTGTTGATTAATTTGGATTACAGGAATTAGCGGGTCAGTTAAGGCGGAATATGGTCGGACCAAACATGATATCTTGGGGGTCCTTGGCATTTGGAGATTTTGCAGCGTTCTCCTGCTCGACCAATTAGGAAATTTCATCATGCACAAAGTAGCCGCAAAATTTGTGATGACCACGTAAATGCTATAAAAGGTCTTTATTTATTCCCGTATTGCTCTGTTATGTTGTTTCTATATTAATATTGACATCTCGCACTAAAGTTAATAACTAATTGTCTAATGCGTCTTTGAAATTCATCAGAGGGTTTTCAAAACGTGTATATATATGAGGAGAGACAGTTGGAAAGAAACTAAACTGACAGAAAAAAGGGACGAACGGTCAACTGGTTTGATGCAAGAGACTCTCGATAGCATTCTTCAATACCTTCTCTTTCTTTGTGCTACCGTTCTGCAGCAACCCGCACAAGCTGAGGAAGCGGCGATAGCACATGCGTTTAGCCAAAGCGGCGCCAAAGCTCTCATAACAGACTGTTAGCAGGCGTGGCCCAACTTTGCCAATGGTCGATTGCATGTTAAAACACTTCCAATGATCAATCAGAGACCACCAACGAGACCAGTCACGATTGTGTGGGCACCAGCTCATACTGCCATCCCCGGCAAACAAGGTCACCGATCTCGTTGCTCGAGATTTGACCCGCTTAGCCAGCGCTGAAGAAGCCGGGCCAGAGTGCATGCATCCTGCAGTCACAGACCAGGACGTTACTCAGCACTATAGCCTCTTCCGTAGAACGTATTCCTCCCCACACAAACAGCTACCGATTAGCCAGGAAAGATTACTCCGCGCCCTGTGGGCCTACACCTTCCCACACACCACCAGACTTCACCTCTTTGACGGGACACAACTCTCTCCATTTCGCCGCTTCTGTGGAGAGCCTGGGAACCTCATACACATAGTAGGCGGCTACGAGAAGCGTGCCGTAGATCCGTCCAACTTCCACGTTTCCATAGAGAATTGGGAGACGGCCGTGGCCAGCTCCGGCCTGGAAGATCAGTTGCTCTTGATGGAAACGGCTGTCGATTCGGCGCCCTCGAATGAGGACGCCTCTCTGAAACTTTGCCTGGATTTATTTAAGCTGCATTTTTTCTCTCTCTTTACAAGTAATCATTACTGCTGCTTGTGACTTCACTTGGCTATCATCTTTTCTAGAGCCCAATCGCTGTCACCTATCGCTGAAGGGCCATTAGCAAGTTCCTATCTGTGGTGGTTCCCTATCCAATGCTGTCCCATACACGCCGTCCAATGAGCCTTTATAGCCGTTCTTTCGTTCTAACAGCTCTGTTAGCAGATAAAAGATGACCAGAAGAAAACTGCTCTAAATGCCACCTGCCAAGCATGGCAGTCGGAAATTGATGCCGACACCGGACTGTTTTTTTACTTCTAGCACTGCTAATGATTTTGTGTTGAAGCTAAAGCGCCGTTGAAACTTGAGCTAGATGAAAAGCGTGCAGACCAACCGATTTATTTACAATGCAAATTTTTTGCCACATTCTGCGAAAATA
This sequence comes from Haemaphysalis longicornis, assembly GCF_048455015.1. Taxonomy (NCBI): domain Eukaryota; kingdom Metazoa; phylum Arthropoda; class Arachnida; order Ixodida; family Ixodidae; genus Haemaphysalis; species Haemaphysalis longicornis. The sequence goes on along the minus strand of NW_027526295.1, from coordinate 24,288,536 downwards.
GGGGTTCGTGCGTGCGTGCGTGTGTAACATTTCACGGATCCAAAGAAAGATGGCGGGCGCGTAGGCTCTCCTGCTCGCCAAAGAGACCGCCCGCTTGCGAGTAAACTACCTGCCCGCCTGCCTGCCTGCCTGCCTGCCAGGCAAAACATTCTGCTGAGGATGCATAGTTTGGGGACGGGGGGCCGCCCGTCACGAGCCGCCCGCGAGGGGGGGGAGACGCAAAATGCCCCAACATGGCGACACTCAAGGGTACCAAAAACGATTGTGGACGGACGGGTCGTCTGCTTAGTAGGACGATGCAAAAGGCAGCCTGCAGGGAGGCTGCCCGTTGCCAGAAGATTATGGTTAGGATGCACCGATGGGGGAGGTGCGGGAGGCACTGGGGCGCTGCCCGCTGGCCAGGAGGGTACATGTTTGCTTTCTAGAAGACTGTGGCGAGGAGGCATTATTTGGAGACGATGTCACTAGTCGGTGAAGGGAGTGGACCACAGGGCGGCACAGTGGTGGCTATGAAGAGCCATGTGTTAGAGCGCAGCCCTTAAGCGCCCGCTCTTGTGGTTTCGCGTAGTTTCTCAGCGTCGGCCTCGTTGTAACCGAGAGAACGAAGACGCCACCAAAGGCTGAGCAAGCAGGAAATTAGAGGACAAAAGTATGGCGAAAGTGGGAGGGGAGGGCGAAATTTCCAGACAGAGCGAGACGTGCTCCACGGCAGCAACGCCTTACGAGATAACGACAGGGTATACCGCATTCCGTCGTGCATTTGTTGAGGACGCGATCACTTCCTGAGACACAGTAGCTATGCGCCGTATCCGAGAAGACAACAGTTCGCGCCGCACCCAAATTTCGCATTAGCGACTATCGTAATCGTCTCCCATATTTTTATGTTCCTCAAGAAAACAACTGTGGTGTAAAAATCTGCAGTGGTATGGGCCAAGAGTAAAATAAAATAAATCATGAAAATAAACGACCTTAAATAAATAAAGGTAAACATGCGGCCATAAAGAGTTATGCTTTCACATTCATACAAATAGGCAGCCTTAAGTGTACCAACGAACCTTTTATTTCGCTTCAGTTGTTGTAATCGCTGACCTACCTCTAACGATTGGGCCCGCATTTGTGAACGTGGGAGGGTCGTAGCACTCTCCACCCGAGTGACGACCCGGAGCGTGCTGGTGCTGACGGTGATTGACCGCGAGCGGCTGTGCTCGTCGGTGTTTATTCGCCAGCCGTGCACAACGTTTCCCCCCGAGCCTGGCAGTGCCACCTAACGTAGCGGCCAACGAAGTTTGGGGAGGAGGAGGGGGAGGGGGGGGGCGCCACATACTCGTCCCACTATCATAGAAAACATTTTGCAGTACCTTGTACAGTTAAATGTGCTCTTGAACACTTTAGATAAACCCGCCGCGGTGGCTCAGTGGCTAAGGCGTTGCGCTGCTGAGCACACAGACGCGGGTTAGATTTCCAGCCCCGGGGCCGCTTTTCTGATGGAATGAAAAAGTGAAAACGTCCGTGTGTACGAGATTTCGGCGCACGTTAAAGATCCCCAGGTGGTCAAAATTAATCCGGAGCCCTCCACTACGGCGCGCCTCATCGTCTGCGCTTCGGCGCGTTATACCCAACAATAAATAAATAAATAAATAAATAAATAAATAAATAAATAAATAAATAAATAAATAAATAAATAAACACTTTCCATAAACGATTTCACTCTTCTGTGCATCAGAAAGCACTGCGAAAACTATAGCTATTGCCAGCACAGAGCAACAGTGCGTGATTTGCTCGTCGCTGCGAATACACCTCCCGTTTCGGCCTCGCTTTTGTGGCTTTCTTTTTAAAGTGGCTATCGAGTGCGTTCTATTCTGCAACTTAAGGAAAGCCGGCAAATAGCCGCTACACCGCTGTAATGACGTCGTTCAGCGGTCGAAGAACGCCAAGACCGGGAAGGAGAAATATAATTTAAGCAAGTTTCTAGGTTATCTGATGAAGAGAGAGCAGTAATTTTTGCCTGAGGCACTTTGCGACCCCTAATCTAAGTACAGGATGCGTTGGTTGACTACTTTCTGCAAGCACTCAAGATTTAGAAACAAAAAATTCCCCGCATTTCCCCGAGGGGAAGAATGTGAAAGTGCGAATGCACGAGTTGAATTTGCGCGGTTCGGTAACGTTCGCGAAAGAGAGATCACACACACACACACAACTACAAAGAAAGAAAGATGCATTTATTCACAGACACCTATTTGTGTTGTCGTTGTACTTGATTGCTAGAACGGATCTCAGCTTTGAAATTTCGTGTCAGTACTCCTTTAAGCGGGTGCATTAGCCCTTCTCATGCCCGATTCCTGGCCAATCCCCCACGTGGGTATGTGCCATGTCAGCGGCCAGGCAGCGCGCGCCCATCTCCCCCCGTTGCCAAGGAAGACGAGGAGATTCCTGGCCAATCCCCCACGTGGGTATGTTATGCGGACATCGCCGGTGGACGCAGGTTCAGGGTCGCTTAAGAAGTGCATTCGCACTTAAAAAGTTGTAAAAAGTGTTGCAGGGTCGGTTTAGTTTGGCCAAGACAAAATATTTACACAAAGAAACCTTCATTATGACTTTTTTTTATGCCCACTTGATAAGGAAACGAAAAACGAGCACAAAAAATTAACAAAAGGAAACACACCTGCTTTTTTCTTTGAACCCACTTGAACCCGTTTAAACCGGTTCGAACCGGTTCGAACCGGAACAGAATGGTGCTCTGGAACCGAACCTGAACCGAACCCGAAAGGCTTGAACCCGAACCCGAACCGACCTCGAAAAAATTCCGGTTCAACACCCTGCTTTGTACAGTATCGAGGCAGTGCCATACCCACTTTTCCCAATTTCACAGCGCTAGAGGTCGGATTAAACCACGTGGTGATGGCCTGTGCGACTACAACAGACGGGTGACAATTTGAAGAGACCGCCACTTGAGGAAGTTTTAACAACCACTTTGTCCGCAGGGAGTAGGTATAACAGATTGGTAGGAAAGCGGTCTCACACGAAGAGTTAAAAATAGAAAGTTTCTGTGCTAATGTTATTCTGCGGCCTTGATTTATTAAGCAGACCCGGGGCCAACGCGAACGTTCTTTAGCAGAAATCACCACTTCCTTTTTAGATCAAACTACTTGCAAAATTACGGGGCATTTTTGTGATATATTTCTACTCTAGAAGAAGAGAAATGTCACGCTTACCAAAAGTTTTGGCTTAATGTATCTATTTGTCGGTTCCATGTGTACCAAAAGTCCAAAAATCCGTGCAACATCAGCAGAACAGGGCGGTTTTGAGTATTGTTCTCACAACCTTTCATAACATAATGCATACGAATGTCCTGGAAGTATTACCGGTCTCGTAAATGTATATTACAGACAGACCCATTCTACGCAATTAAGTTATTGTACCACACATATTGGTAAATTGAGTTGCGCAAATGTTGTTACCCACCGCACAAAAATATTTCTCGTTTAAAATCCTTGCTTGTTTGCGTTATCTTAAACGTAAAACAGCAGCTCTAGAAAGCAAATAGACTTCAAAAAGTACTAATAAACTTAACAAAATAGTTTTCATGATGATAACGATGAGGATGATGATTATTGTATGTTTATGGCGCAAAGCCAGCGCGGGCAAAAAACGGAACAGATTAAATGTGTCTGTCCTTTACATCTGCTCGTTTGAGGTCAAAGACAAGCATCTAGTTGATGTTTTAAAAAGTACCTAAGACATTAGGAATCTCTTTTTAAAATGAAAGGCAGACATCCGGGAATTAAGCAAGTGAAGGGTGTCTTTTTGCTCATATAAGCGTCCCCAATTGTCGACCTTGTTTTCTTTCCACTATTTGGTAATAAAAAATTTTTTTATCATCATACCAAAATCGCGCTACGACTTTTGAATTCTGCGCTATGAAGACGGTAACAGCACTCTGCACCGGCCGTAAGCAAACTTTGTAACGTTGTGAAATCCAGTCAGCACTGGATGTTCGACATAGTATAACCATATGACCACGACAAAGCACATTACAGATGGTCGTACTGTGGGCATACGGGTTAAAGGAGCAACCTAGTCGCCATATGAGAAGCATACGCCGGAATTTGTTTTTGTGAAAGCAAACTCACAGCAAGGCGCAATGGGAAAGAGGCAACGTAGTAATGGTAGTAAGTAGCATTAATAATACTTCGCGTGTCTTAATGGTGCGATCCACCTTAGGGCGAACAACCTAAGACTAAAAAACGCACACCGGGTGTTTGCATATTCATTATCCGTAAAATATTTGTGGTATGGGCGTGATGGTGCTAGAAGTGTCAGGACTGGGCTCAGAAAGCCCTTATTTAAAATGCCAAGGTGTACCTAAAAGAGATATGAATGTGGTAAAACTGAGAGCAATTTTCAAATTGGCTATTCGTCGGTGTACAGGGCTCTTAATCTGTATCTTGGAGATCGCCGTAGTGAGAAGTGAAATGATGTTAGGGCGTAAAAGGCACCACAAGTCTTGAGACGTGCCCCTTGCTGCAGGAAGAGCAGTGAAGGTACCGTCACTACGAGGGCACTTTCCCTTACAGTGGCCCTAATTCCGAAGGTGGCGTCAGAAAAGCCGCATGCAGGAAAGACGCGAGTGGTAAAAATTCGACATCATGAAGGCAGGATAAAAGCGGGTTGGTCGAACACATCCGTTCGTACGTTAAAATTATTGACACGAGGAATGAAAATTGATGAGTTCGGATTTCAGGAAACCGCCGCTGTGTTTCCTCGTTTAAGACATTACACTTCAGGAGAACGTTGAGCACAGAAAAGTATTTTCCCCAGTTGTCACGAGTAAGTGCGTGTGCTGTGTTGGGGGGGGTAGGATTGTACTGCGCTTGTAAATTCTGTTCTCAGTGTGCTCAAGGTCCTTCAATGTCAATAAAGTGATTTTGTTACTCCACGGGGTATCTACCTGCGCCCTGTTTTATTACAGGGAGGTATCGATTCCAATGCTTCTGCCAGCATTCGTAAGTCTCCGTCGTATATGTGACTCAATTTCCCAGTAGGGGCGCCTGGGACATCCAGGCAACTGCGTGATGTGGCTGCGGCAACGCTTTCGTCTGCAATTTTATTCCGACATTACAGCTGGACCAGAAACACCGGGCATGCAACTGTTTGTTCGAAATCATAGGCAGACATTGAGGATTTTATAAGATGTACGGCGATATTATTGTCTTGTTCATAGGAGCACTGAGCTAAGACAACGCTTAAAGATGCTGTAAATATAGTCGATTTTTATGGTTACGTTTATGCGATGCTTTTTAGTGCAAATATATTTGCCTGCATCGGCTTTACACATTCTGGTATCCTTGTTGATCTTTGTGACAGCGAAGTTCAGTACATGCGCAGGCCATCCTGCTCCGAAAAGCCTTGAAATCATCTGTTAAAAAGTAGTGCACTGGCGTTTGTCTTTTAAATTCACAAAGCGCTGTGAGATTACTTCCATGTGCATGATGCTTTTATCGATCTGTCCGGAGAAGACGTCGCAAGTAACAGGAGACTTATCGTTAGTTGTCACGTGATTGGTTGGAGCAGATTCGTACGCATGAAGAGAGACTCAGTTTTCTTAACCTGCATGTTCACTCGTAGCTGGAAAGGCTTTGAAGCGCGTGGTTTAAAATAAATTATTAATGGCTCATTTTTAAACACATTCGTTGGTGCTTGTTTTAATATAAGGGGATGCGGGGCTTAAGTGTCAACATTTTAGCCACCTTCTCTGGAATGATTCAACTCATTAGTAATAAAATACCATCAACATTTGGTTATTCCAGTACCCTATAAGTGATGTGATAGGTACCGCGCTATGCAACACTGCCTAACAGGCTCGGAGAATATTTATTCGAAACATTCAAATTTTCCAATTATTCTTTTTGGTACGGAGTTCCAGGATAGCCATTAAAGCAACAAGATAACGAAAACCAAGTTGTGGTTTTCATAGCAAAATAATCGCTCAAAGGATATCTTAGTTATTTGTTTGACCTATTTCACCAAAATAAATCCGTTCGATAAGACAGATACAAATTTAGGTAATAAACGCCGTCGTACCTTATTCTTTGGAATATTGTGGACAGAAACCAGTTTGAATGCGTTTTGCTTCTGCAGTATGAAATCAATAGTTTTCTTAACGGTAAATTCGCCAAAACGGGCACACTGAGCAGAGCAAAATTGAATACATCAAAGCATACACTAATTTAATGTGTTGGTGTTCAATCAGTGATACTGCGGCCTATGTTGTCCCTTTAGCTACCCCTCTAGGCTACTCACTAACAATTGCTTCGAGATTACGCCTCTTTTCTGCTTCCGCTGACGTCTTCCGCTGAGGCGTGTTTTCTTTCCTTTTTTGAAAACGATTTGTTATCTAACAGTATAATCCTTACCTATCCCATTAACTACTGTCTCTATGCACCTTGAGCAGTCATTGCGCTCCAATAACGGAAAGGCGGATGTGATCTTGATTGTGTGCTCCCCCAAATTTCGTTGTGTGCATTGAAATCGCCGCAGATTGGGTGTGGTGGAGGAGTGCTGGTGAGGATACTTTCAAGCCTGGAAGCATCGAAGGCAGTCCCTGGTTCTAGGTAGGCAGCAATTAATGTGAATGGTTGAGTGTCAATTACACTCCTCGCACAGACGTACTCTTTGGTTTGATGAGGTGGGACGGCCACTGCTGCACCAGGTATACCATTGCGAAAACCTATGAACAGCCGGCTAACACCATTTAAACGTTGCGAATGAAAAATATAATAATTGTTTAAACGAAATGGATCTCCAACGCGAAATTCAGATATCATGATAAATTGAAATTGGTATAAACGTGATAGTTTCCGAAAGTCGGCAAGTTTCGAACGCAAGGCACGGGCGTTCCACTGAAAAAATTGTACAGTCCTTGAGATGGGTGTCTATAGACACTTTCAGAAATGGGGACGTCGGCTGGGTCGTCATTGTTGGGATATTCTATCTCGCTGCTGCGTCGTGAAGGTAGAGGCTATTAGAGGCTCGAGAGCCTAAACAGCTTCAACTTCAGGGAAGTGCCGAGAAGAAGAGTTAGCCCGTAGCATTGCCTTGATGGCTGCGACGAGCATACGAATGAGCAGATTCACAATGTCGGTCTGGCCGGTCGGGCTTGTTGATTCCTCATGGTCTCTTCGAGAACACCGCATCGAAGGAGAGGATTGGTCCTGAGAACTAGCACCAGAAGGGACTTTTGAATTTTTGGTCGGTGACTGTTCTTGGACTATTCCCGCACAGGACTTTTTTGGAGATGCACTTTGAATTGGTAGGTTATGCGTCGCTTGCATATCACTGGTAAAGACTAGATCAGGCTTCGGCGTAGGTTCACGTCGACTTGGAACTTTGTCCTGAATTTGCTCTACATTGCGAGCAAGAGTAGCGGTCTTTTTCTTTGGGCAAGCTCCGTACGACGCAGAATCAAATTCCCGCAGAGCAAGACTCGCCGAGCTGATGATGAAATATTGCATAGAGCCACTGAATGACGGCAGTGCTACCTTCCTGAAAAACGCAGCAATCAGCAGCTGCATTGATATATCGTTTGTATCGAGCCATTTCGTACGAAAATTTGCTTGGAGAACACATTTAGAAACGCGGGGGAGCGATCACTATCCCGTTCTCATATCCTCTAACAATGCGGCTGTGCGTCGAGGTTGAAAGAGGATCAAACTCACGGACTGGGAAGCCTACACAGCCAACGTAAATACCAGAATTACGGCGGAAACTGGAGACGACGACCTGATTCCAACCATGACCAACTGCCTTCAAGAGTGCTCCCGATCCACGGTTGAGCGTCTCAACCTGAAGCCAGACCAAGAGTATGAAAGGTTACGAACCCTTCGCAGGCGTGCGAAACGTAAGGCACGACGCACAAAGAAATCAGAAGACGTTCGAGAGCTCGCAGAATGCAGAGGCAGGTAAGACGCCACTTGGAAAAGCTGAGCAGACAGCGATGGCGGGACTTCTGCTCAAAACTGGACGTTCGCAAGCCTCTATCGCGAATTTGGCGCGTCGTTAGGGGAATGCGCAGCGATATTCAGCAGCTGCACCCATTCCGCGCGCTATCATTGCACGACGACATTTCACTGAAAGAGGCGGCTGAAGAGTATTGTATGTTACTGTCTACAAGGCCAGTACCGCCACCGCGCCCCACAAGTGCCCCCTCCGAAGTCCCGCTAGCGGCTTGCCCCGCCATCGACCTTCCTTTTTCCATTTACGAACTCAACGCCGCAATTTGTCGTGCCAACAAACGTTCTTCACAGGGTCAAGACGAAATAACTTACGAGGCCATTTCTCACCTGTCCCATCACTCTTGATTGCGTCTCCTAGAATATTATAATTCATTCTTACTCTGTGGCACAGTTCCTCCCCGATGGAAACTAGCTATGCTAGTGGCCATCCTAAAACCCGGTAAACCACCAACGACTTATGACTCTTTCCGACCAATAGCTTTGCTAAGCTGTGTCGGCAAAACTATGGAGAAAATGATATTCAGAAGAATGGTCTGGTACCTTGAAAGCAAAAACCTCTATCTGCCTCAGATGAACGGCTTTCGCGAAAATAGAGCAGCCATTGACAATGTGATTGCTCTAGTTTCATCTCTGGAAGAAGAAAAACGTAATGGATATGTTCCTATTGCCGTGTTTTTAGAGATTAAATCGGCATTTGATTCAGTTTTTCATGATGCCATTCTGACACCCCTTGCTGCTCTTGGGTTTTGTGGAAAACTTTACTTTTGGATTTCAAGTTACCTGCAAGGGCGACAATTTTTCATGTCCATGCCAGACGGCCCAGCTTCCTACTATACTAAAGAAAAAGGAGTACCTCAAGGAGCGGTCTTGAGCCCTCTGCTGTTTAACCGTACTGTTATCCACCTAAAGCGAGTACTTCCACCTGGTGTCCACGTCACACTTTATGCGGACGATATCCGCATCTGGAGTGCGTCACGATCGTGTCGTACCACGCAACAAAGGCTGCAGAAAGCTCTCGCAAAAATATCTGCGCACCTTTCACCGAGAGGGCTCCACCTATCTTCCGAGAAAAGTGTCGCCATTGCTTTCACTCGAAAGCACATGAAACGATATCCACTGGTTCTCGGTGGCCGCACCCTGCAATATGTGTGAACCCATAGATTCCTCGGAATCTTAATAGACCGGGATCTTCTCTGGGGTTCTGAAGTGTAGAAACTCCGTACAAAAATCACCACCATCTTAAAAATCCTCGGGTATCTCGCCGGAAGCCGCTGGGGCAGTCACTGTCGCTTTATGGTACTGCTCTGAAAAGCCTGTGTCAACGGTTTATTCCGTTACAGCCTCCCTGTCCTCCAGAAGCTCCCGCCCACAAGCAGAAAGCAGCTAGATGCGGCCAGAAACAACTGCCTCCGCATCTGCCTCGGCCTCCCGAGAGGGTCGTCATGCCTAGGTACGATCGCTGAATCTGGCTGTCTGCCTTTGGACGTGATTCGACTTCAGGAGACTGTGCGAATACATCTGCGACATCGGCAGCACGCCAAAAGCCGTATACTAACGCACATGGTTGAACATAGTAATTCGAGTTTCGGGCAGACACTCAGGACAATACATCTTTCTGTTCCCTCCCAGGCACCAAAAGCAATGCCGTCTAATTTTCCACCCTGGACCCTTTCCCCCTACATATCAGATGCAGCATCCCCGGAATCAACTCCAAAAAGAGCATGCCTCAACGCGTTCTCCTACAATTATCACTTCACCATATCAGCTGGCTGTACTCTGACGCAAACCACATCTTCACAGATGGCTCCTGCACACCTGAGCGCAGTTCCTCCGGAATATTTATTCCCTCTACTGGCCAGACGTTCTCCTGTCGCCTAAAGCGTGCTACATCATCTATGACCGCCGAGCTTCACGCCATCAAGGAAGCTATACGCTATATTTTACGCGAGCAGCCAAAGCAATGGACTGTTTTCACAGATTTGAAGGCGGCTCTCCAAAACCTGCAACGCAGCGACTCCTTCACCCTTCATGGACATGCCTCTCGCAACATCACATACCTGCACCACCTTTCCAACGACGCTGGACACCGTATAACGTTTCAGTGGCTTCCCAGTCACTGTGGTGTTTTAGGAAATGAGAAGGCGGACGAAGGTGCCCGCAGGGGCCTGGAAATGCGCAATGTGAGGAAGATTTTTTTCACTAAGCGTGATGCCACAACTATGGTGAAGGCGCTAGTTTTAATGGAACGGAACCGTCTCTGGTCCCTTCCTGATCCCGACCATGCCTTCCTATGCTACATAGACCCTGAGCTCAGGATGGGGCTGCCAGAGGTACTTCCGCGCCGATTAGAGACATTATACCACCGACTTCGTCTCAACGCAGGGCTTACGAAGGCATACCTTTTTCGACTTGGTGCCACCACAAACCCTTACTGCGACAACTGCGGGTCGCCGGAAACCGTGAAGCATTTGCTGCTTGAATGCTCTGTATACATACACGCAAGATGCGGTCTTGCGCAGAAACTAGAGCGCCTCAGCCCAGGACCAATGACCTTGAAAGTACTTCTTGGTCCATGGCCATCTCCACCAACTCAACATAAAGTACTGGAGGTGTTGTTGGACTATCTGGACGAGATTGGCGTCACTGCAGTGATTTAGAGTTTAGAAGACAGACTTTGTAATCCCCCTACTCCCAAACTGAGTGTCATTTTCTTGTTATTTTTCTGTCTTTTATTTCTTCTCTTTCTTCCTCTTTCTTCTGCCCTGTAATCTATGGGGCCTTTTCTTTCCCCCTCCCCCTTCCCCCGCCGAGTAGCATGTCGATGTCGAAATTCCGGCAAACATCTCGGCTTTCTCTTCTAATAAAAAGCCTTCTCTCTCTCTCCGATTTCACAGGCGAGAACTGCAATATCTTCAAGCCCCTCTTCCATACTTGAGCGTTGTCTCGGCTTCGCTGTCAGTTTTGCAGTGGAGCTGTAGACGGCTAGGTTTCCATATATTAGGTAGAGAGCCCTTTAGGGGCCCGCCTTCTCGTCGTAGCTCTGCCGTGCTCACACCATCCAGCCGCCGCAGTCACGCGGCGTCACGCACCCAAACAGAGGCTTCCAAAGGATACCCGCCTGTCCCTCGATTCAGCCTTTGAGCGAGAAGTTAAGGGGATGCTTCAACAAGAGGTTTAAATTGGCAGAACCGCTTGAAACTCCTGCAACCGCTGGCACTTGTCATACAGGCCCCCATTATGTGGTGCAAAAAGAACTGCAGGTGCATTTGAGGCAAGATATATGTAATCAACCGGGAGTCCCCGCGTCCCTTTGTTTACGAATACTCGTTGGGTTGGTTTTTAAGATTGTAAGAGAAACAACGTCGCCGCCGAAAAACACAACGCGTTCAAAATGACGCACAAAGGAGACGTGAAACGACAGCAAGCACAAAAAGAACAAAAATTCCCACTCCTTCGGTTCCAGGAAGAACTAAAAACAAATGATAAAGAAAGGATGCGAGTGGTCCCAGAAGAATGCGCGATATCATTGCGAAGACCGTAAAGTTTAATTGCATTGAACGAGCCCCTGTTTATTTCATCAAGAGGGGAGTGAGGCAGAAAGGGGAAGAGAGTGAGGGGTGGTAGCAAAGAGCGAAGAGCGGCGCCACAGTCCCTTCGGCGAATCACTGCTCTGCACTTCCGACAGCTTTCAAGGTGAGTGGAGCAGCTTTAATTATTTATGATTTTTTTCATATAATTCTGTCATAAAACTAAAGGTTCAGCGTGTGTTTGAAGCGCCAAGCGTTCCACTACACATGTTTTACCTCGTAGGTAGGGAAATGTTGACATCAACGACACTGCGAATAAGAAAACTGAAGAAGGCATCCAGCGAACGAAAAACCAGCAGCGAATTCCTCATCGTCGTGAACGCGCCTATGCATTGCGGAAGAAGCGAGGCAGAGCACAATGTGTAAGAGGACGACCCGAGCCATTCCAAAGACGAAGGCCTAATCATATCGAGAAGCAAATGGTATCAAGCGACCAGGCGACGAAGCCTCTCGAGAACGCGGGTCAGAAGGAAAACGTGTCGGGCGTTTAATTCGTAAATATGTTTTCCCACTCAGAATGATGAAGTGCTTAGGTGGGCTCGGCTGTCCTCACACCGCGGGCTATTGGGATGACACTACCGCTGTCTTTGGGGGGGGGGCACTTGATGATGATGATAGTTAGAGTTTTTTGGCGCAAGGCCAGCTGGGCCAAAGAGCGCCAAACAAAAGTATCTAAAGTAAAATATTTGCTACTAAAGCCAAAATAACAATAAAATCAATTAACGGCAATGGTGATGGCTGGTGTATAGGGCCGGATTTGATTATGCGTAATAGGAGATGAGGTTTAAAAACTTCACGTCTGACAAGTACTCAAACACACGTTTCACGGAAAACATGGCATCTTCACATAGAAACAGCGATGGATGTAGTGGGATATGTTGACTGTAGAGTTCTCTGAAGTGTTTGTGACGTGTTGTGTGAAGTGCCTTGCATGTGATTAGTATGTGCACTACGGATAGGGCCTCTCCGCACCTGCTGCACTGGGGTCTAGAAGATCCCGTCAGCAGATACGAGTGCGTTGCATGGGTGTGCCCTATCCGCAGCCTACCCAAGGCGACTTCCGTGTGTCTGTTGTGTGAGTCAGATGTGTACCGTCTCAAGTGTGGCTTTATTACATGTAGTTTGTTGTCTGTCTATTCATTCCAGTGTGTTTGCCATGTTCTGCGCAAGTGTTGTCTTATGTGTGGCTTGAGCTCTGTGTAAGGTAGTGTTGTTATGTCTACTGTGTTTCGGAGTGCAGCATTGGCGGCCATTTCATCCGACAGTTCATTTCCGCTGATGCCAGAGTGGCCTGGCACCCAACACACAGTCACCTCAAGGTTTGACGAATATGCCAGCATAATGGATTTCAAGACAAGGTTAACTACATGGTTTTTCGAGGACTCTCCGGATGACAATGTACGGACGACACTCAGCGAATCTGTATAGATGATGGATTTAGGAATATGATGTTCAACTAGGTGACTTACAACAAGAAAAATGCCATATGCTTCTGCCGTGAAAATACTTGTCTTTACATTCATTGTTCTATATGCTTCAAAATTCGGCCCATGCGCCGCACAAGAGTGAACGTTTTCGATGCATCGCTGAAAAACTCTGCAGCCTTGTATTTATCCTGCACATACATGAAATGCTGCAAAATCCCACTTTTTGGTGTCCTGTTCTTATTGTATTTTAAGAAAGACACGTCACATGCAACAGGACGAAGATGCCATGGTGCTACAAGATCAGTGATAGATGACTTGAATGTGTCTACAAAGGAGACCTCATGAATAGTGACCTCGTCCCTTACTCTGAGCGAGAAGGGAACAGGAATGGATGGGCGATTTAAAAAGAGCTTTGATGTGGATGTATCATTAAAAACCGGTTTAAAAGGATGGTTGTCCATTGATGAAATTTTAGAGGCATATAACAAGTCAACGTAGGTTCGCTGGTGTGATAGGCACCATTCGTCACACTCTGCGTAAAGACTCTGTACAGGGCTCGTACGGAATGCGCCACAAGAGAGGCGAAGCCCCAAGTGAAGCACTGGGTCGAGCATTTTAAGTGCTGTTTTAGTGGCTGACCCATACACAACACTCCCATAGTCCAATCTAGACCCCACTAGGCTTGTGAAAATACGTAACAGTCCTGAGTTGCTTATCCGTTCCATACGACTGGTGGGACAAGATTTTAATAATGTTGAGAGCCTTTAGACATCTATGTTTCAATTGTTTAATGTGAGTGATGAACGTAAGCCTTTCATCCAACACCACACCTAAAAACTTGTGTTTATTCCTCACAGGAATCGATACGCCATTAAGATTATGTCTCGGTCCGGATGGATCCCACGCCTCCTGGAGAAGACAACACAGGTGCTTTTTTCTGGGTTAACTTTAGAACCGTTCTTGTCTTCCCAGCTGGCAAGTTTTTTGACACCGAGCTGGACTTGACGCTCACAGATGGACATATTACATGATTTAAACGATACCTGGATGTCGTCTACATATATTGAATAAGAAATTGTAGGTGGCAATGCCTTCCCAAGGGAGTTCATCTTAACTATGAACAGAGTGCAGCTTAGCACTCCACCTTGCGGAACGCCGTTTTCTTGCACATGAACTCTTGAGAGTACAGTACCTACTCTCACGCGAAACGTTCTTTCGGACACATAACTCGCAAGGGTGATGAGCATATGGCCCGAAACACCGAAAGACTTTAGCTCACTGAGGATCCCGTAACGCCAAGCGGTGTCATAGGCCTTCTCAAGGTCAAAAAACACCGTTGTGCAAAACTGTTTGTGAATGAAAGCGTCCTTTATGTATGATTCAAGGGCGACAAGTTGGTCATTTGTAGATCGCCCCACCCTGAAGCCTGCCTGGCAGCCCTCGAGAAGACCGTTGTACTCAAGGAAGTACACAAGTCTCCTGTTTATCATCTTCTCGAGGAGCTTGCAAAGGCAGCTTGTAAGGGCGATGGGCCGATAGCTAGCGGGAGAGGAAGGGTCCTTTCCTTCCTTCAGGAAAGCAACTACTATGGTCTCCCTCCAAGAGCATGGAATGTGCCCCGAAAGCCATATGTTGTTGTATAGATGTGGGAGTGTTTCAAGAGTGTCTGGGTGTACGTGTTGTATCATGATGTATGTGATTTTGTCTTCACCTGGAGCTGAAGGCTTATATGTGCTCAGAGCAACCTTCAGCTCATGAATTGAAAAAGGAGAATTGTAAGAAGTGTGCGACTTGTTGCTATCACGCAGGGACTTCTTTTCCGCAGACGTTTTGTGCTTCATGAAAGTGTTTGTGTAGTGTGATGAGCTGGACACGTGTTCGAAGTGTTGTGCAAGTGTGTTGGCCTGGTCTTCGAGTGTGCCCCCTGTTGTGCTAACCAGGGGTAGGCTGTGTGTCTGTTGTCCTTTAGCTTGCGTATGTGTGTCCAGACTTTGTGTGTATCAGTGTATGAGTTGATGGAAGTGAGGAAGGTGCGCCAACTCTCCCTTTTCGCCTCACGACGCACTCAATTCCCAGAAGCCTTTGCCCGTTTAAAAGAAATGAGGTTATCTGACGTGGGGTACCGGCGAAGGACACCCCACGCCTTGTTCTGGGCCTCTCGCGCCCGCCTGCAGTCCTCGTTCCACCAGGGCCTCCTTGGGGTGCGGGACCCACTGGAGACCTGGGGAATGGACTTTTCGGCGGCATCGAGGATGTGCGCCGTGACGAGTTGGGCGGCTTCCTCCACGTGTGGGTGTTTTATGGATGTGTGGTGTAGTTGAGATGTTTGTCTGAATGTGCTCCAGTTTGCTTTTGATTCATTAAACTTTTTATGGGAAGATGGACTGCTCGGGCCTATACCTATATACGTTAATGAAGTGGGGAAATGGTCACTACCATATGGGTCTGTGCCCACACCCCACTCAAGACATGGGAAGAGAACTGCGGAACCAATAGCCAAGTCAAGATGCGAGTATGTATTGTGTCCTAAGTTATTGTATGTAGGCTGTTTTTTGTTGAAAAGGCATGCTCCGGAGGATGTAAAAAACTTCTCTATCAGGCGACCTCGGGCATCCGTTCTGGAGGAGCCCCTGTCGCCTGTTTAAGGTCGCCTGTTAGTATGTATGGTTCGGGCAGCTGGTCAACCAGTGCCTCGAAGTCAGAGCTCAGAAGTGCAATATCAGGAGAGATGTAAATGGAGCATACCGTTATCAATCTATTAAATATTATTGTACGGATCGCTACAGCCTCGAGGACAGTGTTTAAAGAGAGAGGGTGGCATGCTAATGATTTCCGGGGGATAATGGCCACACCTCCTGAAGAGTGGGTGCAGCCAACCCTGTCCTTTCTGAATACCATGTACCTATTTAAGAAATATGTTCGTTTAGAATTGAGGTGGGTTTCCTGGCGACACATGATACTTGGCTGACTGGGATGCAGAATCTCATACACATCGTCAAGATTTTAAGGAGGCCTCTGCAGTTCCATTGGATGATGTTTTGTGTTCCCATTATTTAAATTTAAGAATGACTGGAGTGTGTGTGTTCGTGTGTGTTCATGTGTCGTCTTTCGGGGCAGTTACTCTTAGATTAGGCTTTTTAGGCCTTTCTACTGGCTAGGCCGTCGGAGGCCGCTCCTTGCGGTGCGTTGCAGGCAGCAACGGCGCGACGTCCATTTAGTCATCACATGTCCTGGGGGTGCCCGTCGAACCGGGCCCCCCGGACTTGGTCCCCCTTCGGGAGACCTTCATTTGAGCCGCCACCGCCGCGGCCCTCGGGGACGCCAGAAGTGGCACGGGCGGTGCGGTGACGGTGGGAGCCGATGCAGGGCCCCCGATGTCCATCCCATCGACACCCTCCAACGCACTGGAGGACGGGGAGGAAGCAGCGGGGGCGGCACCGGTCCCAACGGAAGAGGTTGGCACCACAACCGCTGCTGCCTCAGCAAGCGGCGTGGTGGCAGGTTGGGCTGCCTGAGGCAACCCAGGGGGGGGGGGGGGGCAGGGACCAGGTCAGACTCGCTGAACTGGGTCCCTGTGGAAACCAGACGCTGCTCCGCCCCCCGGCGAGCTGCGTCGGCGTACCTCCCCAGGGGGAAACAGGCGAACCTCTTCCGCGCCTCTGGGAAGGTGATGTTCTCAGTTACCTTGATGTTGATTATGCTTTTTTTCAGTTTGAAATTTTTCGCACTTGCGGGAGTAGGCTGCATGCGCCCCGCCGCAGTTCACACAAGCGAGGGTGTTGGATGGACAGTTGTCGATCGGATGGTCATGCGACGCGCATTTTGCACACGTCGTTCGGCCACGGCAAGAGTTTGTACCTAGCCCGAACCGCTGGCACTTAAAACAGCGCCGCGGGTTCGGGATGTAGGGACGGATGGAGCAACGGATAAAACCTGCATTTATGTGTTGTGGAAGAACTGCGCGGTCAAACGTCAAGATAATGTGCTTGGTGGGAATCTCCTTGTCGTCTCTGCGGATAGTGATGCGTCTCACGGCAGTGACGCCCTGATCCTTCAAGCCGGCAAGGAGATCCGCATCCGTTTCGTTCAAGAGATCCATCTCGGATATCACACCTTGCGAGCTGTTGAGGCTCCGATGGGGTGTGACCCTGATGTCTAGATCAGCCAGTCTAGTCTGAGCTAGAAGCTTCGTGGACTGCTGTTTGTCATTTACCTCGATTAGTAGTTCACCAGACCTTTGTTTTTTGCACTTATATGATTTTCCTATTATGGCTTCAAGAGATTTTGCAATCAAGAAGACTGACTGCGATACAAGAGGTTGGGTTGGATTGAGCGATTCCATCACAAGAAATTGAGAAAAATTATCCGGTTCAGGAAATGTTAAAGATGGCAATGAAGGAAAAGATACTTCGGTGCGGCCCCTTTTCAGGGACCGATCACGTTTGGGGGGGGGGGTTTAGACCATACCATAAAGCATAGTATAAAAGCAGGGAGACGGGGTTACTTGCTCCTTTGACCTTACCCTGGTAGTCAAAGAGGTCCCGGAGCTCCCTGCCTGGTAGACAGGCAGGGAGCCCATCGGCCGGAGCTTGACCAAGGCTCCGACGGCCACCGTTTACGGCTTCTACCCTTCACCTTTAAACACCTCGCCACGGTTGGACACGGCTTATGTTGGGAGCTCGGGGTCCGCGGTGTCGCTGCTCACCGTCACCATGAATACTCAAGGTGCCCCGTGCGGGGGGGGGGGTCACTTACTTAAATGTGGATGTGTCGTCACCGATAAGAGAGTGCTTTACATGTTACATGCTGGAAACTCTTGCTGGGGACTGCGCTACGTCTACAAGAATGCTTCAGCAGCAAGCCCACCTTTAGATTCTCATGTCGAAGACATTTCGATTGGGATGCGAGACCAATTTGTCCCAACTGGCACTTCAGTGGCGTTCGTGCATGTATTGCACAGTATCCAAACATATTGCGGTAGTTGTGAGTATGTCGGTGGGTGTGTATCATAACATCAACAAAGACATTGTGACCGGTTTTACTAAGTAACAAGGCATGAATGAATCAAGTGTTCGCAACACGTTTTGCTACCACAACGCTTACAGCATCGCTTATAATCTACCTTTATTCTGGTCAATGACGTTTTTTTTTTGTCAGTGCATGTAATAATTTCACAACACTCTGCACTGTATATGCACGAGGAAAAAGTGCCATTCTTACGAGGCCAGCCGGTCCTTGAGCTGCCTTATCCTCTGGCTGGACAGCCATCACTATCATCACTGAAGGATTAATTTCTTGACTTCTACGCCATGCCAAAAAAATTCGAAGAAATTTGAATCATTAGATTAGAGGAACCCACGACCTTAGAAATCCTGGAGCAATTTTGGCGGGAATTACCCATATGTCGGATAAGCATTTGCTCCTGTCGTCCCACAGGCTGCGTAGAAGCGACGTACCCAGCTTGTTTACGGCGGCTGAAGCGTTCATAATTTGGACCACTATTCCAAACTTCAGGCCATGCATTGGGCGTCTGATAACCTTGAAGGCGATCAAGTAAGAGAGAGAGAATGGCTTTATTGAGGTAAGGGGGCCAGATGCCCTGGAGGGAGAGAGGTCAAAAGGTAGGGGAAAGAGCAGTTCAGCGGTGCTCCCTGTTCACACAGTTCTCTTTCTCTGCATATTAATGCGCATGTTCGCTGTTCATATGTGGTTCACAGTTCACTAGCTTGTTTTCTTTTCAGTTTTCGCGCAGAGACCGGGCAGATGGAGCGTGCTTAGTGCACTCTAGGGGAGTCGGACAAGCTGCTACACCATTTTAAAGAGACCATTCTCAAGAGCGCATTCAGTAATCAATTCAAGGGTTGGTGGATCTTACCGCACCCGGCGTATGTGTTCGGATTCGGATGTAGGTGCCGGGCCAATGGCTAAAAGCTGCTCACGGCCTCTGTCGAAGGCGGGACATAGCCAGATTAAATGAAATAAATTTGGTGTGCCATCACAACCACAGTGTGGGCAGTGGTGGAGCTCGGACCCTGCAGGGGCTGTCCATTTGTAAATGACGTGAGGGGTGTAGGCCGCATTGGCGTAGACTTTGTTTGCGAATATTTCCCCCGAGCGTGAAAGAGGCTTTAGAAGGGCGAGGACTCCGTCCGGTGTCGCATCTTGCAAGCGTTGTCTGCTTAGTTTCTTTAGATACCGAAGCCGAAGTTGCCAATCCGACTGGAGGGGGGGAGTTGGTGCGTTGGAAACCGCGGGAGGTGCTTGAAGTCGCTCCCTGGCAGCAGCGTGTGCCGAAAGGTTGCCATGTGCACTCATGGTGTGTCCCGGTGTCCAGGCGATGCGAATCGTGAAGCCTTCTTGTTGTAGGTCGCGTACCGAAGTCAGAATTCGGGTCGCCGTGCTATTAGGCGCGAACGCACGGTTCAGCTCCCGAAGTGCGACGTGGGAGTCCGTGATTATTCTGAACTTCTTAATGGAGAGGGTGGAGGAATGTTCGCCAATGTGCCGGATTGCTCCCAAAATTCCCAGGAGTTCCACTTCTTCCACAAGCCCGTATGTATTGGAGACGTGACGGGATCCATTTATTTGGGGGATATCTGTAGAGGTCCAGGCTATGGCCGCCGTTCTTCCGTCAACCGCAGCGTCCGTGTAAATGTCTGCCTCATCGTCGGCCTTGTCGCTGACGAGGGTTCGAACATACTGCTCTCGGGCAGTTTGATGAGTTCTCCTAATTGGTCTGCGACGTGGGATGCCAATCGAAGGTCGCTCCCACGGAGGAATGGGCGGTGGAAAGTTCATTTGGTTAAAATTACTTTTTAGTTGATCCCATTCAGTAAGCACTCGTCCCTGAGGAGAATGCTCCACATGATTCTGAAATCGCAGCTTTGTTTCCTCTATAAGGGTATGGAGGGGTGGAAGGGGGACCACTTGATACAGAATATCGACTCGCGTGAAGTTAGGAAGGCCACTAACCGCACGGAGAAGATGGCGATGTAGCTTGTGAAGGTCATTAACATGGGACGGACGTAGATCATACACTGGGAAGCCGTAGCATAATCGTCCAAGTGCCACTGCACGAGCGAGCATAGTACAAGCGTGTTGGTGTGCCCCACCATATTTCCTGGACAGCCGGGTGACCAGGTGTAAAGTAGGGCGCCAGGTCTTCCTAAGTTGGGCTACCCAGTGTTTCGGGCTGTTGCAACTGCTAACGGGAAGACCCAGCAGACGAATAGTGCCATTGTGAGACTCTATTAGAGTGTCTCCTACTTGAAGAGAGATGGTTTGGTCCTTATTCGTTGCACGTTTGCCGTCGACACTGAGCAGTTGCGTTTTGGCAGTGGATAACTGGAGCTGGAAGCGGGACAAGCTGTTCTCCAGGCTGAAGATCGCAGCTTGCAGTTCACTCTGCATGGGCTCTTTGGAAGGGAAATCGCTGGCCTCGGTCCATATCACGACATCGTCCGCGTAGAAAGCAAACCGGGCGGCAGTGTCTTGCTCCAGAGTACGAGCCACGCGATTCATCGCAAGATTAAAAAGTAGGGGCCCCAAGATTGATCCCTGAGGGACACCCCTATCAAGATAATAAGTGGTAGGCTGATGTGTCTGGGGGTTGAGACGAATCGGGCGGTGCTGCAGGAAGTTCCGAACCCACGCTTGAGCCTTCTGACTCGGAAAGGCAAGTGCGAGTTCTTGTAGAATGCCTGGTTGACTAACGTTGTCAAAGGCTTTATGGATATCTAGTGCAAGGACAAAGTCAGGCAATTCCTTGCGGGATGTCCTATTAATGACACGTCTAAGCAGCCACAAGTAATCATGAGTGCCAATGTGAGGACGAAAACCTGTGAGTGCAGGATGAAACCAGCCTGTACGCTCGAGATGATAAACAATCCTATTATTGATAAGTCGTTCAATAACCTTACAGATGACGGGCGTTAGTGAAATAGGACGGAGGTTTTGGGGATTGCGAGAATCCTTGCCGGGTTTGGGAATAGGGTGGATGATGGTGACCCGGAGGGAGTCAGGGACCTCCCCTGAGTCCCATAGCTTGTTCACCAATTGCAGTAGAACATCTAGGCCTTGCGGGGGGAGATTGCGGAGGTCTTGCCACTTGACAAGGTCATGGCCCGGCGCCGACTTTGGTCTTCCCTGCGAAATGGCGATCTGTAATTCTCCCATGGTAAAAGGGGAATCAAGTTCTTGAAGTGAGTTGTCGATGTCGATGACAGGAAGAGCCAGGAGAGTAGAAGGATCATCCACAGCATGCGGAAAAAATGTGTGGATAAGGGTGTCTTCCACTTGACGGTAGTCCATTTGAAGACACATCTCGTCCAGTATGGGGAGGCGGGTCTTGGCACGACCACTCATACCGCGAAAAATGCGCCATAGGCGAGCGAGTCCGGTCTCGTGGCCAAGTTCTTGACAGAAATTGTGCCAATTCTCACTTTGAAGCGTAATTTGATATTCCCGAATAACACGGTAATGATGTTTCAACTGCATCAAATGATGGTGACGTTTGCCCTGTGTTCTATAACGCTTCGTAAGGCGTTCAGCCTTGCGAAGAAGTTGAAACATGTGCGTATCCAGGCGGTCAACTTCAGCGGTACTGGTGGTTGTTTCAGTAGCGAGCGAACGGGTCATGTTTAAGGACGCGACGAAATCATCCAAGGTTGAATGGGGGCGAACCACGAATCGCTCGCGAAAAGAGTTCCAGTTGACGCGATGGTATGTCGTGCTCGTTCTTAATTTCTTGCCGTTAATTTGAAGCAGTATCGGGTAGTGATCACTTCCCCAGGTACTGTCCAATGTGCGCCATGTCTTCACTGCTCCGGGGGTGGTGATGGTCAAGTCGGGTGCTGTATCGCCCTGGGAATGGTGGAGGCCAATACGGGTGGGGACTCCATGTTCATTGCGGAGTTGCAAGTGCCCGAATTCGAGGGTTTGCTCTAAGAGCCGGCCCCGGCGGTTCGAGGAGGAATAACCCCAGAGAGTATTTCGGGCATTAAAATCTCCCCCTATAATGATGGGGCCTGAAAAATTAAGAGAGAGGAGATGCGGTATCCAATCATACAGATTGGAAGGGATGGCGCCCGAGTTCGGTTTATAATACACCGACGCAATCAACATAGGTTTCCCGCCCGGGGGTGTAATACGTGCAATGATGACTTCTCTGGTTTCATTGCAAGCGCCATCCCAGCGGTGTTGTACCGCTCGGCAGGAATTATGCACTAAGATCGCAGCCTGTCCCGGGGTTTTTTGATTATGGCATCGAGTATAATGCGGTATAGTTGGATCCATGAATGTGGTGTAGTTGGGTATCTTGCAGGGGCCTCGTGTTTCCTGGAGTAGGAGGGCTAGAGGACGCAGAGTTGACACCTGGGATTTTAGGAGCGGTCCGGACTGTAGAAAGCTACGGCAGTTCCATTGTAAAATGCACCGATTTGGGGTGTGTACGGAGGACATATTGGATGTTTAATGCTTCTTTTTCCTTTTCGATTCACTCGGAGAGGGCGTTAGGGGACAGGGGACTTGAATGCTTTGCTTCACTAGCTCCATGAACTGGCGAAGTTCTTCTTTAATCGAGGTAACCTCGCCTTGGAGGGCGACTATCTCACTTGAAGCTCTTTGCCACTCCTTGTTACTTTCGAACTTGATACGGGCGTCCCGCTGTGTAAGCATCTGTTCGGTGATGTAAGTTGGGCTAGGCTCTCCAGTTTTCAGAACTGCATCAGAATCGGGCTTGCGACGACTCGTACGCGAGCGACTACGGCGTGTAGGCGCGGACTTATTCGGTGCTGGAGAGACCGACTGACGGCGCGTTGAGACGTTCCGAAGGGCTGTGAGCTCCTTCCTCATGGCTGCCATCTCGGCGCGTAGCTCGAAGAGGGTGCGGCGAAGTTGAGAATTTTCTATCACCAACGGGTGATTGTCGGGCAGAGAGACAATTGGAGACAACTTCGGGGGGGTTCCTGTTACAGTAGAAGCCCAGGTGACGCCCTGTGGTGTAGAGCGTGGGCCAGTTGACAAAGCCGCGTCAGGGAGTTCTTTCTTAGTCGAAATTGACCTAGTGCTGCGCTCGTCCTTCTTGGGCATGCGACTTGGGCAAACCTTGCTAACGGCAAGGTGACCGGTTTCTTTACATGCGACGCAATACGTGGTAGAACCGCATTCCGCGGTCTCGGCATGGGAGCGGCCACACTCTTTACACACCCTCGGAGATGGACAGAACTTGGCCATATGTCCCAGACTGTGGCAGTTAAAGCACACCAATCTCATTGGTCGGTACTCAGCTACTCGTACCAATTCCATGTAGTACTTGACTGTTTTAGGAAGGGTGGGGGAATCAAATGTTAGAATTGCTCGATCTGTCTTTCCGATTTTCTGGACCTTAATGATATCTGCTTGTTCACAGCGTAACCAGTTTAGAATTGTCTCGTTGCTATCGGCAGGGTCGACTTGTATGACACCGCGAGTAGTGTTCCTAGTCGAAGGGGTCAATTCTACCACCACATCGATTGTCTCAACTTTGCCGTTAAGCCGGACGGTGAGGTGGTCAATTTCCGCGAGGCGAGCAGCATGATTTTCATCATAAAGTGCAATGTGAGCACTATTAGCCGCGTCATCGAACGTGACCGCGGCCATTTCGGCCAGTTCTGCACTAGGAGCTGTGCGTCCGATTACCGTGGCTATAGCTTGGCGGGGAATTTTGCTTATTCGGACTTTGTTGAGTGGTCTCAATTGTAAGGTGTAGCGCGTCCGACTCACCCTGTCTGTGCGCGTAGGCCTCTTCTTCTTCGGCAGATGGACGCGCTGCCAGCCGTCGTCGTCGTCTTCTCCAGTTGGTGGCTCGTCGGAGTCTTCCATGTGCCCTTCAGCATCTTCGGCATCTTCTCGGTTGTCCATTTCTGAAACGTCATTGCAGGGCGGTGCTTGGTGTGGTAGAGAGGCCATTTGGATCGCCGATTCGTTCTGGAGAGCACTTAGTCCGTAGACAACCTGTTGCGGCCTAGTCTCTTGGCTCATCGTCGTCGTTGTCGTCCGCGCTTCGTCGTTCCTTGCAGCTGGGGTGGCAGCCGCGCCGGCCGCTGGGGGCGCGGCAGCTGCGGCCGATGGAACACTTGATGAGCGTCGCAGCCGGTCCTTTAGGCCTAACTGGCGGCCTGCCGGGGGGTGCGGTACTGGCGGGGTCGATTCCGAAGGTCTGGTAGGCTTGATCGGGCCAATCTTGGTGTCGATCAAGTCAGCGCATACTCATAAACATAACAAAACCAAAGACGGTGCCAGGGACGCGTTATTTACGCGCACAGAGCAGAAAACAGCGGGAGCACATGTGGGGCGAAACCGCTCGGCGTTCCACAGCACGTGCCTTCCCGATCAAGTAAGGATTACCCGCTCGCGGATTCAGTTCGAGCGCGGAGATGAGCAGGCGGTGGCGGGTAGCCGAACTCGTTGCTTCAGGAGGCAGAAAATTTTGTCGTTTTGCTGGTATTCCTTGTATTTTTACCGCATCCCGCAGATGCCCGTAGTTTTCCAGTCTTACTGCAATATACCAGCGCATTTTCCATTCTTTCACTCCGCCAGCGTTGCTAGCAGCCGCGAAATTTTGGAACTCCTTCATTTGCTTTGCACCGGCTATTAACGCGTAGCCGGGAATTTCTGCACCCTTGTTCTTCATGATTAAGCGTTTACAGCTGCGTACAGAGGACCATAGTTACCTTCACAGCGCCGCGTACTTTCAGTCGCCACTTACACCTCTGCGCATGACTGTGAAAAAGAAGAGAATGGTTTGGGGGTATGACGCATATGCATTAAGACCGAGAAGTCACATGATCGAAACTGCATATCGTGAATGTTTGTTTATAGCCAGTCAACTTCTTCGTGCGTAGTGCCCTTATTTTTATTATTACCGCTTTTCCCTTTACGTTCAAATGTGACACATGAAATGCTATAGACGGGCATATGGAATTTTTTGCTGAATATATATAAAAAAGCTTGCCCGCTTAAGGTTTGAAACCAAGGCAACTCATTATTGCACACCTGATTATTCCGATTATTAGTGAAGACGTTCAGTTTTCGGGCGCTGCCTTCGTACTGCAACATGAATGGCAGGGCAAGGACTTCTATTTTCAAGATAATGTTTCATTTTCCAGCACTCTTCACAATAGAATCAAGTGTGTTAAACAGCGGGAGCAAAACATTTCGGAATGAGGCCGCCCCTTCTCCAGGGAGACTTTTTCACGCGTGTGGACGCGTAGAGAAACCTCACTTCCAGTGCTGTTTTGTTTCCCCCCGCATTTCCGCTTCTGCAAGGCTCCAGGGACACTCTATCCCGTTGAAGGGGCTGCGACCAAGCCCCACTTCCCCGCCCCAATCTCTATCCCACCCATAAGCTTTGGGAGAGAGCCTTGACCAGCTCCATGGAGCTGGTGCACCCTCGAGGATCAGCGTCAGCTGGTCGAGAGGGCTGTGTACGCGCCCGAGCTCAAGGTGTCCTGGACTAAGGAAACCACCCCGAAAATTCCATTTTTTTCTCAATGAAGTTTATTATCTCTTTCTCTGTCAGCCCGCACGAGTTAGTTTTGCGGCAAACCTATTGCCTCTTTTTTTACATGGCAGAAATGATTATTATTACGTGAGGTACCCATAACAACCGAATTCTAAACATATGTTTTCGCGTGATATTTTTATTGTTACCACCCTCGAGATTAAGAGCTTTAAGCCCTACCACTGTTTTTAAATGTTAGAAGATGGTAGTCACACTTGTTTAGAAATTTCGTCAAACTCGCTTGTCAGTCTTGACGCCTGCAAACTGATCTGGTGCTGAAAAATACTTTTACACGCCGAAGCACTCAAACAAAAAAGGTTGATATGCGTCTCACTAGACGCTAAAAACAGAATTACATGCGTCATAAGGAGAATAAAATGTCAAAAAGCATTTTTGTCTTGTGGCTTATGTTAAAAAATAGCATTTGCTGGACACGACTGGCTATAACACCTGCAGTGAGGCACATGCAGAGCTCGACGGAAAAAAATTCTCACGTTCACGTTCGCGAACTTGTGCTCTAAAGAAGTGTCATTCGTAAACTGAGGCGGTGTTGTCCGGTTTAGGGGGATAAGAACATCTTTGCCATGAATCAGGATTTGCATTGTGACGTATCCTTTCATCCAAAGCCACATGCTGGAACCAATGAGCCCGATAAGAAGTTTAGCAATAGGCGCAGGAATGCCCATTTCTACAATTTATTTATTTGTTGGCAGCTTCGTAAAACCTGGAATAAAAAACAAACTCGGTTAGTTTTACAACGGCAAGAAAGGACAGTGACACCAAAAGCTCCCAAAGGTCATCAAATGGGACGGAATAACAAGGAAAAATTACGAATGCGAGGTTTCTTGGGAAGGCTGTTGGTCACAGAAACATTTTTATTTTCTCCCTCTCAGAATAAGAATTGTTTGAAACACTAAAAAATATTAAAAAGATTCCTGTTTCTGGTATATTTTTACGACAAAGAGACACTTAGTCTTTTTATTGCAATGTTGTGATAGATATTAAGTTGACTTTCGATAATTTGAAGTCGCTTACTTGCAAGTTTTGCTTAATTTGAAGTGATGTTTTGGTCCCAGAAATTTTACATGCAATTAAATTTAAGAATCGCTCGATAATTCGAAGCTAAAACCCATTGTCGGGTAAGAAAACGTTACTTCAAATAGAAGCATCGAGGTGACCGTCCTTTCTAGATAAAATTTTAAAATTTTTAAGCGCCAAAACGCCACCGTGCTCTGCACTATGTCGGGGCATCGCAGCTGAAGCAACGCATAATCTATAAAGGAGAGGTCAGTTGTGGCTCCGTCAGCGTACTCATACCTCTTTTAAAATCCTCAACCTTTTTTTTTGCGCACACCAGTTTGTGCGCTTCGAATTTCAGTTCAGGCTTCGAATTTCGTGGTAAGTCTGAACTATCACGGCAAACTATGTCGTACACTGGAATAGGCAACAGAAGCCAAGATTCTGAAGAAAATCAAGAAGGGAAGAGTGTTAAAAGCTAATAGCAATTTGTTATTGTGCCTTCCATTTATTTGGATGTTTCGTTAATTCGAAGATTTTTGCTGTCCCCCTCGACGTCCTGTTAATGGGAGTCGACTGTAATATAGTAAATGTCAGGAATTAACGATTAAGAAGAGCGTCTGAAAAATATTGTACGGAATAAATGAAACAAAATAAACCTTTAGGTATTCATTAAAAAGTTAAGGCTCTTTTTACCGTGCTTACGAAACCGGGCACGTTTGTCACAAAGTATGACGTTTAAAATGCTTTTTCAACCCCCCAAAGACGCATACATTACTGAACGTAGTAAACTCAGCTTACTTGTGTCTAGTGCTGCTACGGTGTGCCGCACAAACTTAGTCTGGAAAACGTATGTTTTGGTTGAATTTATAATTATGGTGGTGACCTTGCGCTGCCCCCGTAACATGAAAAAATCGGGATGCATTGAGCAAAGACATTTCGATGACAACACATCATGGCTGCAGTATGAATGACCTATAATACAAATAATTATTTTGTGCAAGGCTGATGTCCTACTCTAGATAAAAAAATGTGCTTAACACGTAACTTTAAGTCAATGCACATCATTGTTTCCGAAAGCTACAAGGTGGAAATGACGGTTTCAGCCATTAGTGGGCACTGACACTGAAAGACTGTCTAAATAAAAAATTATTCTGTGCCCTCTGCGAGATAGCAATACGCTGCACTTTCAATTACCAACTACCCAGATTTCCCCTAAGCGTCTATAGTTAAAAAATATTGTAGGCACTTTTCTCTTACAGAACCTAACCTGTGGAGATCAGGTTAAGCCGCCAAAGCCTGGCAGGGTATGCGCTCTACAACAGACTGTGATGATTGCCATCCCCGGCCACGGGAGTGCGCCAGGAAACGACGGGGGCCGTCGAAAAGAAGACGACGACTAGCGGGTCCACGCGGAGGGAAGAGCACGAGAGGGGAGTGTGCCGGCGGTAACCAGGGACGAGACAGCGCCAGTACTTCTCGGGAGGCGGTTCGAGGCAGGCCAGGAGCGTTCGTGCACCGGGCTCGGAGAACCGTCTCGGGGGCTGTTCCGGGACTACTCTGCCGCGACGAGAGCTGCCTGTTCCCGCTGGCGAGGTCCCGAAGCGTGATCCGGGCCGAGGTTCGGGGCGAGGCCTAGAGAGGCCAGGCATGAGCGCAAGCATCGGCGTTCCGACCTACGACCACTGCGATTCAACAGGCGACGGTCCCCCGACGTTCCACACATGCCATCGACATAATCCCGCCCAGCGTCGAGCAGACGGGAACGTGAGCGTGTCCCCTCGTTTTCCGTTTCGCACGAACTTTGGTTTGGACTGGTGTTAGCCATTCCGCCGCGTCGCCCGCGTGTTGTTCGCTGTTGTTGCCGTTAGTTCCCTAGTGTTGTTTCTTCGGGTGTTTGTGTGTCCTTCCCAGAATATATGTTTCTTACTTGTGCTGAGCCCACGGCATCACTGTTCGTTGATCCTCCTCCGCGAGCCTCACACCCGCCTGCTTAACACGCGGCCTCACACAGACCTTTCTTTGCCCGAGAAGGCTGTGTAAATAGCAGGGCATAAAAGATATTGACCACCGATGAAATAAATAGCGAAGTGTGAGTGCGTACCATAAACAGCACAATCGCAAAATGCGTTTTAGGCAATGCAGCCAGCCATAACAGCACTGTTTCGTAATTTAATTAAAATACATTACAACAGGCAACTTTTCCCTACTCCTTCTCACTTCGAAGTAAAACAGAGCCACATATATTATTAGCATGGCAAAACAGAACTTTTGAATGAAGACGAAAACCCGTAGCTTGCAAGGGCGCCCGGCCTTTACCTCTTCATTGCTCATTGAAACAGGTTGTAACTAAAACTGAGAAACTAAACAGGCATACAAACTAGTGCAGCCTGTTAACAGCCACCGCATTCCTCGCAGAACAAATGAACCGGACCCGCCGCGGTGGCTCAGTGGCTAAGGGGTTGTGCTGCCGAGCACGAGGACGCGGGTTCAATTCCTGGCTGCGGCGGCCGCTTTTCTGATGGCAGCGAAAATCAAAAACGGCCGTGTGTACGAGATTTCGGTGCGCCAGATTTCGGCCCAGGTGGTCAAAATTATTCCGGAGCCCCCCACTACGGCGCGCCTCATCGACTGCGTTGCGTCGGCGCGTTAAACAGTACAAGCAACAAATGAACCGGTAGCCCCCCAGCTGTTTGAATGGGAAATTCCGCCAAATCGTGTTTCCAACAAATATCACATGGAAATTTCTGATTCGTTTGGCTGTCACTCTCGTGGACGCAGGGTATTTTGTCCCTTTCCAAAAAAAAAAAAAACTTCAACTCAAATCAAATTCATATTGTTCTCTTTTCAGAAAGAGAGGGCGGAAAAGGGAAAAAGCTGCACATTTGCAGCTTGACGGAGCCCAAGACCCCTCTTTTTATTTTTTTCTGTGTGGTTTTGAAATATGCAATAGTTTTGACGCAGTATCTGGACTACATACAGTTCTATACAAGCACGTACTTTTCTCCATTGAAAAAAATTAAAGAAAGGAAAAAAGTAAATGCAAGGTC
This sequence comes from Haemaphysalis longicornis, assembly GCF_048455015.1. Taxonomy (NCBI): domain Eukaryota; kingdom Metazoa; phylum Arthropoda; class Arachnida; order Ixodida; family Ixodidae; genus Haemaphysalis; species Haemaphysalis longicornis. The sequence goes on along the minus strand of NW_027526295.1, from coordinate 24,258,902 downwards.
CGCTTATGAGATTAGCGGCCAGGCGCCCAGGCTGCGCGTGAGAACCCGCAACTCTGTCTGGTGGCCCAGCACTGTAGACTCTACGCTGCAGCCGTCACTAATTCGTCACGGCGCACACGGAAGACGGATTGTCTGGCCCACCGCATACCACTGGGATAATCCCCCATTGAGAGAGCAGATGGCGCCGCCGGATTCCGGGAACGCGTGACGGGCGGAGGTGGTGGGATTACCGGCGTCCAAGCGCGCGCCCCGCAAGACACCATTGTTAACGCGCCCCGGCCGGCACAGTGCACTGTCGCCGTCTTTCGCTCTCACCCCGCGGGGTAGCAGGCACCTACCTGCTCGTCTGCGAGCGTGCCGTTGACCCAAAGATGGCGGCGCCTCATTGAATATTCCGTGGCGTGCTGAGTGACAGCTGTCTACGTGAATTTGGGCACTCCCTTACGCGTGTACGAAAGCTGCTACAGGAGCGTTCCCGAGAGAGGGTGATCTCGAGGTTTTATAAGGCCGAACTTGGCCGTTGGAAATCGTTCTTGTCTGAGCGCCGAGCTGGACAGTTCCCGCGGGACAAGGCGTCTCGACCGTTCAAGCTAGGTTGGGATTTGTGAGCCCCCTAGGTTAGAGGTTAAGATCGCATCGGAGGTTTAGGGTGCAGCGCCGTACCGGGCAACTAGACGGATCTTGCGGCGAGACAGAGTCTCGGCCGTCGTTTATCGAGCGGTTTGTGTACGCTCCGAGAATAGGAGAGTTAGACGAAGTTGGGGCGCTCGAGTGATTTGTGCGCACTTGGAGCTAGCGTCTACCTGAAGTTCGAAGTTTTTAAGTGCGAATGCACTTTATAAGCGACCCCAAACCATCCACCGCCGGCGTCGGCGGCGGCGGCGTCGGCGTCCGCAGTGCTCCTCTATAAAGAAACAGCATCCGGCGCCAGGTTTCGATCCGCGGACTTTGCGGCCGCAGCGCGACGCTCTACCGACCAAGCCACGGACGCGACGCGATATCAGCGTTAGTGACGCGCCTTATATCTTTAACGCATTCAAACTACGTCGTGAGCGGCGTGCGTTGGCGACTCAGCGGCGTTATAGCGGCTTGATAACTGCGTGGTGTACACGTGATACTACAAACCCGATGGAAGAGATGGAAGAGAAGGCGGCGAGGCGGTGGGCTGCGAGGGCCGAGCGCAAGCGCCGCAAGTGGGCCGACAACCGTGCATTCGCACTTTGACATTCTCCCCCTCGGGGAAATGCGGGGGAATTTTTCTTTTCATTACTCATGTACCCAGTTTTCCTACTGTAAATAGCTGTATATAAACTCGTCGTTTCACTTAATCAACCACAACGCCTCGAGTTCGTCGATTCGACCGCCGTCTCCAAGAACTTCAACACCATCGCCCTGCCAGCCTCCTGCCAAATCAACCGGAGCTTGGGTGATTGGGTTCCTGATCCAACCCGCCGCGGTGGCTCAGTGGCTAAGGCGTTGTGCTGCTGAGCACGAGGTCGCGGGTTCGATTCCCGGCCGCGGCGGCCGCTTTTCTGATGGAGGCGAAAAGCAAAAACGCCCGTGTGTACGAGATTTCGGCGCACGTTAAAGATCCCCAGGTGGTCAAAATTAATCCGGAGCCCTCCACTACGGCGCGCCTCATCGCCTGCGTAGCGTCGGCGCGTTAAACCCTACAATCAATCAATGGGTTCCTGATCGACACCGTACTTCGGGGAAACGAACCACAGGACCATCTTTACTGTACTAGTGCATATTTATTTATTTATTTATTTATTTATGAAATACTGAAGGCTTGACAGCCCAAGCAGGAGTGGACAAGAAACGTACAAAATACGTACAAAAACGTACAGAATACGTGAGTCACAATTGTGTAAGGAATAATACAAGGTATAAAGATGAAATGAACAACCGGGCAATTGAGAGATTTTGGAAAAACTATTGGCAATGCACCACATATATGCATATACTACATATCCACTTATATTGCCGCGGACCGTGCATTGGGTTTGTTTATTTGTGTTTTGCTTTTACCGCCGGCTGCGCCGGTCTGTGTTATCTCGGTGCCAAGGGAAGCGCGTGTTCCATTCTTTCTTTCTGTGCCGCATGTGTTATCTGTTCTGATAGGGAGAGCATTCCGATCTAATGTGAACAGCCCGGAATAATCTTCTTGGATCTACAATGTTCTCGATGCGAATCGACGGTTCGAGAAGCACGCGCGGCGAAAGATAAAAAGCCGGCAGAGCAGATGCCGGGGTATTCGATTCTGCGACGTTCGCCGACGCACGTCACTTTGTTGACCGCTGTTTAGCCGCCTCTGTATTCTTTTGAGTTGTTAGGGGAGCAAAAGTTCGCTCCAATAAACTTCTGTCTTTTCCAAAACAACTGCGTCGTCCCTGGCTTCGTGACAACATATAGATCTCCCATATACGCACATATATACATATCTATATATATATATATATATTTATATATGTGGGTTCGGATCCCACCTGGCGGGCATTTTTTCTTCACTTTCTTTCTTTCTTTCCAAATTCTTAATCTGTTTCAATGATCTACCACATCCTCCCCTTTGCTTTCCTAGGTTTTCTCGACTGCCAACCCTTCCTATTCTGATTCGCTACATGCATAGCGAGGGCCTCTGTTCTGGCAGTCTTGTTGCCAAAGGGAGCTTAAGAGGGTTCAAAGCTGGTCGACCACTCTGGACATGTCGTAGACACTCGAGTCACGACCCGGGGGTTAAAAAGAAGGTCCCCTTCACCCCGATTAGTCCGAATGGCGCTGGCTACCACCCCCAAGCACAGGAAACAAACATACCTAACATAATTACCCCAGAAAGTGAATGCGAAAATCGCCCCGCCGGTAGCGTAGTGGTTATCGCACCAGACCGGTATTCTGGAGGTCGTGGGTTCGGATCCCACCTGGCGGGCATTTTTTCTTCACTTTCTTTCTTTCTTTCCAAATTCTTAATCTGTTTCAATGATCTACCACATCCTCCCCTTTGCTTTCCTAGGTTTTCTCGACTGCCAACCCTTATTTCTGTGTTATTTTCAACGAGCCCCTCATTTCCTATTCTGATTCGCTACATGCATAGCGAGGGCCTCTGTTCTGGCAGTCTTGTTGCCAAAGGGAGCTTAAGAGGGTTCAAAGCTGGTCGACCACTCTGGACATGTCGTAGACACTCGAGTCACGACCCGGGGGTTAAAAAGAAGGTCCCCTTCACCCCGATTAGTCCGAATGGCGCTGGCTACCACCCCCAAGCACAGGAAACAAACATACCTAACATAAATACCCCAGAAAGTGAATGGGAAAATCGCCCCGCCGGTAGCGTAGTGGTTATCGCACCAGACCGGTATTCTGGAGGTCGTGGGTTCGGATCCCACCTGGCGGGCATTTTTTCTTCACTTTCTTTCTTTCTTTCCAAATTCTTAATCTGTTTCAATGATCTACCACATCCTCCCCTTTGCTTTCCTAGGTTTTCTCGACTGCCAACCCTTATTTCTGTGTTATTTTCAACGAGCCCCTCATTTCCTATTCTGATTCGCTACATGCATAGCGAGGGCCTCTGTTCTGGCAGTCTTGTTGCCAAAGGGAGCTTAAGAGGGTTCAAAGCTGGTCGACCACTCTGCACATGTCGTAGACACTCGAGTCACGACCCGGGGGTTAAAAAGAAGGTCCCCTTCACCCCGATTAGTCCGAATGGCGCTGGCTACCACCCCCAAGCACAGGAAACAAACATACCTAACATAAATACCCCAGAAAGTGAATGGGAAAATCGCCCCGCCGGTAGCGTAGTGGTTATCGCACCAGACCGGTATTCTGGAGGTCGTGGGTTCGGATACCACCTGGCGGGCATTTTTTCTTCACTTTCTTTCTTTCTTTCCAAATTCTTAATCTGTTTCAATGATCTACCACATCCTCCCCTTTGCTTTCCTAGGTTTTCTCGAATGCCAACCCTTATTTCTGTGTTATTTTCAACGAGCCCCTCATTTCCTATTCTGATTCGCTACATGCATAGCGAGGGCCTCTGTTCTGGCAGTCTTGTTGCCAAAGGGAGCTTAAGAGGGTTCAAAGCTGGTCGACCACTCTGGACATGTCGTAGACACTCGAGTCACGACCCGGGGGTTAAAAAGAAGGTCCCCTTCACCCCGATTAGTCCGAATGGCGCTGGCTACCACCCCCAAGCACAGGAAACAAACATACCTAACATAAATACCCCAGAAAGTGAATGGGAAAATCGCCCCGCCGGTAGCGTAGTGGTTATCGCACCAGACCGGTATTCTGGAGGTCGTGGGTTCGGATCCCACCTGGCGGGCATTTTTTCTTCACTTTCTTTCTTTCTTTCCAAATTCTTAATCTGTTTCAATGATCTACCACATCCTCCCCTTTGCTTTCCTAGGTTTTCTCGACTGCCAACCCTTATTTCTGTGTTATTTTCAACGAGCCCCTCATTTCCTATTCTGATTCGCTACATGCATAGCGAGGGCCTCTGTTCTGGCAGTCTTGTTGCCAAAGGGAGCTTAAGAGGGTTCAAAGCTGGTCGACCACTCTGGACATGTCGTAGACACTCGAGTCACGACCCGGGGGTTAAAAAGAAGGTCCCCTTCACCCCGATTAGTCCGAATGGCGCTGGCTACCACCCCCAAGCACAGGAAACAAACATACCTAACATAAATACCCCAGAAAGTGAATGGGAAAATCGCCCCGCCGGTAGCGTAGTGGTTATCGCACCAGACCGGTATTCTGGAGGTCGTGGGTTCGGATCCCACCTGGCGGGCATTTTTTCTTCACTTTCTTTCTTTCTTTCCAAATTCTTAATCTGTTTCAATGATCTACCACATCCTCCCCTTTGCTTTCCTAGGTTTTCTCGACTGCCAACCCTTATTTCTGTGTTATTTTCAACGAGCCCCTCATTTCCTATTCTGATTCGCTACATGCATAGCGAGGGCCTCTGTTCTGGCAGTCTTGTTGCCAAAGGGAGCTTAAGAGGGTTCAAAGCTGGTCGACCACTCTGGACATGTCGTAGACACTCGAGTCACGACCCGGGGGTTAAAAAGAAGGTCCCCTTCACCCCGATTAGTCCGAATGGCGCTGGCTACCACCCCCAAGCACAGGAAACAAACATACCTAACATAAATACCCCAGAAAGTGAATGGGAAAATCGCCCCGCCGGTAGCGTAGTGGTTATCGCACCAGACCGGTATTCTGGATGTCGTGGGTTCGGATCCCACCTGGCGGGCATTTTTTCTTCACTTTCTTTCTTTCTTTCCAAATTCTTAATCTGTTTCAATGATCTACCACATCCTCCCCTTTGCTTTCCTAGGTTTTCTCGACTGCCAACCCTTATTTCTGTGTTATTTTCAACGAGCCCCTCATTTCCTATTCTGATTCGCTACATGCATAGCGAGGGCCTCTGTTCTGGCAGTCTTGTTGCCAAAGGGAGCTTAAGAGGGTTCAAAGCTGGTCGACCACTCTGGACATGTCGTAGACACTCGAGTCACGACCCGGGGGTTATAAAGAAGGTCCACTTCCCCCCGATTAGTCCGAATGGCGCTGGCTACCACCCCCAAGCACAGGAAACAAACATACCTAACATAAATACCCCAGAAAGTGAATGGGAAAATCGCCCCGCCGGTAGCGTAGTGGTTATCGCACCAGACCGGTATTCTGGAGGTCGTGGGTTCGGATCCCACCTGACGGGCATTTTTTCTTCACTTTCTTTCTTTCTTTCCAAATTCTTAATCTGTTTCAATGATCTACCACATCCTCCCCTTTGCTTTCCTAGGTTTTCTCGACTGCCAACCCTTATTTCTGTGTTATTTTCAACGAGCCCCTCATTTCCTATTCTGATTCGCTACATGCATAGCGAGGGCCTCTGTTCTGGCAGTCTTGTTGCCAAAGGGAGCTTAAGAGGGTTCAAAGCTGGTCGACCACTCTGGACATGTCGTAGACACTCGAGTCACGACCCGGGGGTTAAAAAGAAGGTCCCCTTCACCCCGATTAGTCCGAATGGCGCTGGCTACCACCCCCAAGCACAGGAAACAAACATACCTAACATAAATACCCCAGAAAGTGAATGCGAAAATCGCCCCGCCGGTAGCGTAGTGGTTATCGCACCAGACCGGTATTCTGGAGGTCGTGGGTTCGGATCCCACCTGGCGGGCATTTTTTCTTCACTTTCTTTCTTTCTTTCCAAATTCTTAATCTGTTTCAATGATCTACCACATCCTCCCCTTTGCTTTCCTAGGTTTTCTCGACTGCCAACCCTTATTTCTGTGTTATTTTCAACGAGCCCCTCATTTCCTATTCTGATTCGCTACATGCATAGCGAGGGCCTCTGTTCTGGCAGTCTTGTTGCCAAAGGGAGCTTAAGAGGGTTCAAAGCTGGTCGACCACTCTGGACATGTCGTAGACACTCGAGTCACGACCCGGGGGTTAAAAAGAAGGTCCCCTTCACCCCGATTAGTCCGAATGGCGCTGGCTACCACCCCCAAGCACAGGAAACAAACATACCTAACATAAATACCCCAGAAAGTGAATGGGAAAATCGCCCCGCCGGTAGCGTAGTGGTTATCGCACCAGACCGGTATTCTGGAGGTCGTGGGTTCGGATCCCACCTGGCGGGCATTTTTTCTTCACTTTCTTTCTTTCTTTCCAAATTCTTAATCTGTTTCAATGATCTACCACATCCTCCCCTTTGCTTTCCTAGGTTTTCTCGACTGCCAACCCTTATTTCTGTGTTATTTTCAACGAGCCCCTCATTTCCTATTCTGATTCGCTACATGCATAGCGAGGGCCTCTGTTCTGGCAGTCTTGTTGCCAAAGGGAGCTTAAGAGGGTTCAAAGCTGGTCGACCACTCTGGACATGTCGTAGACACTCGAGTCACGACCCGGGGGTTAAAAAGAAGGTCCCCTTCACCCCGATTAGTCCGAATGGCGCTGGCTACCACCCCCAAGCACAGGAAACAAACATACCTAACATAAATACCCCAGAAAGTGAATGGGAAAATCGCCCCGCCGGTAGCGTAGTGGTTATCGCACCAGACCGGTATTCTGGAGGTCGTGGGTTCGGATCCCACCTGGCGGGCATTTTTTCTTCACTTTCTTTCTTTCTTTCCAAATTCTTAATCTGTTTCAATGATCTACCACATCCTCCCCTTTGCTTTCCTAGGTTTTCTCGACTGCCAACCCTTATTTCTGTGTTATTTTCAACGAGCCCCTCATTTCCTATTCTGATTCGCTACATGCATAGCGAGGGCCTCTGTTCTGGCAGTCTTGTTGCCAAAGGGAGCTTAAGAGGGTTCAAAGCTGGTCGACCACTCTGGACATGTCGTAGACACTCGAGTCACGACCCGGGGGTTAAAAAGAAGGTCCCCTTCACCCCGATTAGTCCGAATGGCGCTGGCTACCACCCCCAAGCACAGGAAACAAACATACCTAACATAAATACCCCAGAAAGTGAATGGGAAAATCGCCCCGCCGGTAGCGTAGTGGTTATCGCACCAGACCGGTATTCTGGAGGTCGTGGGTTCGGATCCCACCTGGCGGGCATTTTTTCTTCACTTTCTTTCTTTCTTTCCAAATTCTTAATCTGTTTCAATGATCTACCACATCCTCCCCTTTGCTTTCCTAGGTTTTCTCGACTGCCAACCCTTATTTCTGTGTTATTTTCAACGAGCCCCTCATTTCCTATTCTGATTCGCTACATGCATAGCGAGGGCCTCTGTTCTGGCAGTCTTGTTGCCAAAGGGAGCTTAAGAGGGTTCAAAGCTGGTCGACCACTCTGGACATGTCGTAGACACTCGAGTCACGACCCGGGGGTTAAAAAGAAGGTCCCCTTCACCCCGATTAGTCCGAATGGCGCTGGCTACCACCCCCAAGCACAGGAAACAAACATACCTAACATAAATACCCCAGAAAGTGAATGGGAAAATCGCCCCGCCGGTAGCGTAGTGGTTATCGCACCAGACCGGTATTCTGGAGGTCGTGGGTTCGGATCCCACCTGGCGGGCATTTTTTCTTCACTTTCTTTCTTTCTTTCCAAATTCTTAATCTGTTTCAATGATCTACCACATCCTCCCCTTTGCTTTCCTAGGTTTTCTCGACTGCCAACCCTTATTTCTGTGTTATTTTCAACGAGCCCCTCATTTCCTATTCTGATTCGCTACATGCATAGCGAGGGCCTCTGTTCTGGCAGTCTTGTTGCCAAAGGGAGCTTAAGAGGGTTCAAAGCTGGTCGACCACTCTGGACATGTCGTAGACACTCGAGTCACGACCCGGGGGTTAAAAAGAAGGTCCCCTTCACCCCGATTAGTCCGAATGGCGCTGGCTACAACCCCCAAGCACAGGAAACAAACATACCTAACATAAATACCCCAGAAAGTGAATGGGAAAATCGCCCCGCCGGTAGCGTAGTGGTTATCGCACCAGACCGGTATTCTGGAGGTCGTGGGTTCGGATCCCACCTGGCGGGCATTTTTTCTTCACTTTCTTTCTTTCTTTCCAAATTCTTAATCTGTTTCAATGATCTACCACATCCTCCCCTTTGCTTTCCTAGGTTTTCTCGACTGCCAACCCTTATTTCTGTGTTATTTTCAACGAGCCCCTCATTTCCTATTCTGATTCGCTACATGCATAGCGAGGGCCTCTGTTCTGGCAGTCTTGTTGCCAAAGGGAGCTTAAGAGGGTTCAAAGCTAGTCGACCACTCTGGACATGTCGTAGACACTCGAGTCACGACCCGGGGGTTAAAAAGAAGGTCCCCTTCACCCCGATTAGTCCGAATGGCGCTGGCTACCACCCCCAAGCACAGGAAACAAACATACCTAACATAAATACCCCAGAAAGTGAATGGGAAAATCGCCCCGCCGGTAGCGTAGTGGTTATCGCACCAGACCGGTATTCTGGAGGTCGTGGGTTCGGATCCCACCTGGCGGGCATTTTTTCTTCACTTTCTTTCTTTCTTTCCAAATTCTTAATCTGTTTCAATGATCTACCACATCCTCCCCTTTGCTTTCCTAGGTTTTCTCGACTGCCAACCCTTATTTCTGTGTTATTTTCAACGAGCCCCTCATTTCCTATTCTGATTCGCTACATGCATAGCGAGGGCCTCTGTTCTGGCAGTCTTGTTGCCAAAGGGAGCTTAAGAGGGTTCAAAGCTGGTCGACCACTCTGGACATGTCGTAGACACTCGAGTCACGACCCGGGGGTTAAAAAGAAGGTCCCCTTCACCCCGATTAGTCCGAATGGCGCTGGCTACCACCCCCAAGCACAGGAAACAAACATACCTAACATAAATACCCCAGAAAGTGAATGGGAAAATCGCCCCGCCGGTAGCGTAGTGGTCATCGCACCAGACCGGTATTCTGGAGGTCGTGGGTTCGGATCCCACCTGGCGGGCATTTTTTCTTCACTTTCTTTCTTTCTTTCCAAATTCTTAATCTGTTTCAATGATCTACCACATCCTCCCCTTTGCTTTCCTAGGTTTTCTCGACTGCCAACCCTTATTTCTGTGTTATTTTCAACGAGCCCCTCATTTCCTATTCTGATTCGCTACATGCATAGCGAGGGCCTCTGTTCTGGCAGTCTTGTTGCCAAAGGGAGCTTAAGAGGGTTCAAAGCTGGTCGACCACTCTGGACATGTCGTAGACACTCGAGTCACGACCCGGGGGTTAAAAAGAAGGTCCCCTTCACCCCGATTAGTCCGAATGGCGCTGGCTACCACCCCCAAGCACAGGAAACAAACATACCTAACATAAATACCCCAGAAAGTGAATGGGAAAATCGCCCCGCCGGTAGCATAGTGGTTATCGCACCAGACCGGTATTCTGGAGGTCGTGGGTTCGGATCCCACCTGGCGGGCATTTTTTCTTCACTTTCTTTCTTTCTTTCCAAATTCTTAATCTGTTTCAATGATCTACCACATCCTCCCCTTTGCTTTCCTAGGTTTTCTCGACTGCCAACCCTTATTTCTGTGTTATTTTCAACGAGCCCCTCATTTCCTATTCTGATTCGCTACATGCATAGCGAGGGCCTCTGTTCTGGCAGTCTTGTTGCCAAAGGGAGCTTAAGAGGGTTCAAAGCTGGTCGACCACTCTGGACATGTCGTAGACACTCGAGTCACGACCCGGGGGTTAAAAAGAAGGTCCCCTTCACCCCGATTAGTCCGAATGGCGCTGGCTACCACCCCCAAGCACAGGAAACAAACATACCTAACATAAATACCCCAGAAAGTGAATGGGAAAATCGCCCCGCCGGTAGCGTAGTGGTTATCGCACCAGACCGGTATTCTGGAGGTCGTGGGTTCGGATCCCACCTGGCGGGCATTTTTTCTTCACTTTCTTTCTTTCTTTCCAAATTCTTAATCTGTTTCAATGATCTACCACATCCTCCCCTTTGCTTTCCTAGGTTTTCTCGACTGCCAACCCTTATTTCTGTGTTATTTTCAACGAGCCCCTCATTTCCTATTCTGATTCGCTACATGCATAGCGAGGGCCTCTGTTCTGGCAGTCTTGTTGCCAAAGGGAGCTTAAGAGGGTTCAAAGCTGGTCGACCACTCTGGACATGTCGTAGACACTCGAGTCACGACCCGGGGGTTAAAAAGAAGGTCCCCTTCACCCCGATTAGTCCGAATGGCGCTGGCTACCACCCCCAAGCACAGGAAACAAACATACCTAACATAAATACCCCAGAAAGTGAATGGGAAAATCGCCCCGCCGGTAGCGTAGTGGTTATCGCACCAGACCGGTATTCTGGAGGTCGTGGGTTCGGATCCCACCTGGCGGGCATTTTTTCTTCACTTTCTTTCTTTCTTTCCAAATTCTTAATCTGTTTCAATGATCTACCACATCCTCCCCTTTGCTTTCCTAGGTTTTCTCGACTGCCAACCCTTATTTCTGTGTTATTTTCAACGAGCCCCTCATTTCCTATTCTGATTCGCTACATGCATAGCGAGGGCCTCTGTTCTGGCAGTCTTGTTGCCAAAGGGAGCTTAAGAGGGTTCAAAGCTGGTCGACCACTCTGGACATGTCGTAGACACTCGAGTCACGACCCGGGGGTTATAAAGAAGGTCCACTTCACCCCGATTAGTCCGAATGGCGCTGGCTACCACCCCCAAGCACAGGAAACAAACATACCTAACATAAATACCCCAGAAAGTGAATGGGAAAATCGCCCCGCCGGTAGCGTAGTGGTTATCGCACCAGACCGGTATTCTGGAGGTCGTGGGTTCGGATCCCACCTGGCGGGCATTTTTTCTTCACTTTCTTTCTTTCTTTCCAAATTCTTAATCTGTTTCAATGATCTACCACATCCTCCCCTTTGCTTTCCTAGGTTTTCTCGACTGCCAACCCTTATTTCTGTGTTATTTTCAACGAGCCCCTCATTTCCTATTCTGATTCGCTACATGCATAGCGAGGGCCTCTGTTCTGGCAGTCTTGTTGCCAAAGGGAGCTTAAGAGGGTTCAAAGCTGGTCGACCACTCTGGACATGTCGTAGACACTCGAGTCACGACCCGGGGGTTAAAAAGAAGGTCCCCTTCACCCCGATTAGTCCGAATGGCGCTGGCTACCACCCCCAAGCACAGGAAACAAACATACCTAACATAAATACCCCAGAAAGTGAATGGGAAAATCGCCCCGCCGGTAGCGTAGTGGTTATCGCACCAGACCGGTATTCTGGAGGTCGTGGGTTCGGATCCCACCTGGCGGGCATTTTTTCTTCACTTTCTTTCTTTCTTTCCAAATTCTTAATCTGTTTCAATGATCTACCACATCCTCCCCTTTGCTTTCCTAGGTTTTCTCGACTGCCAACCCTTATTTCTGTGTTATTTTCAACGAGCCCCTCATTTCCTATTCTGATTCGCTACATGCATAGCGAGGGCCTCTGTTCTGGCAGTCTTGTTGCCAAAGGGAGCTTAAGAGGGTTCAAAGCTGGTCGACCACTCTGGACATGTCGTAGACACTCGAGTCACGACCCGGGGGTTAAAAAGAAGGTCCCCTTCACCCCGATTAGTCCGAATGGCGCTGGCTACCACCCCCAAGCACAGGAAACAAACATACCTAACATAAATACCCCAGAAAGTGAATGGGAAAATCGCCCCGCCGGTAGCGTAGTGGTTATCGCACCAGACCGGTATTCTGGAGGTCGTGGGTTCGGATCCCACCTGGCGGGCATTTTTTCTTCACTTTCTTTCTTTCTTTCCAAATTCTTAATCTGTTTCAATGATCTACCACATCCTCCCCTTTGCTTTCCTAGGTTTTCTCGACTGCCAACCCTTATTTCTGTGTTATTTTCAACGAGCCCCTCATTTCCTATTCTGATTCGCTACATGCATAGCGAGGGCCTCTGTTCTGGCAGTCTTGTTGCCAAAGGGAGCTTAAGAGGGTTCAAAGCTGGTCGACCACTCTGGACATGTCGTAGACACTCGAGTCACGACCCGGGGGTTAAAAAGAAGGTCCCCTTCACCCCGATTAGTCCGAATGGCGCTGGCTACCACCCCCAAGCACAGGAAACAAACATACCTAACATAAATACCCCAGAAAGTGAATGGGAAAATCGCCCCGCCGGTAGCGTAGTGGTTATCGCACCAGACCGGTATTCTGGAGGTCGTGGGTTCGGATCCCACCTGGCGGGCATTTTTTCTTCACTTTCTTTCTTTCTTTCCAAATTCTTAATCTGTTTCAATGATCTACCACATCCTCCCCTTTGCTTTCCTAGGTTTTCTCGACTGCCAACCCTTATTTCTGTGTTATTTTCAACGAGCCCCTCATTTCCTATTCTGATTCGCTACATGCATAGCGAGGGCCTCTGTTCTGGCAGTCTTGTTGCCAAAGGGAGCTTAAGAGGGTTCAAAGCTGGTCGACCACTCTGGACATGTCGTAGACACTCGAGTCACGACCCGGGGGTTAAAAAGAAGGTCCCCTTCACCCCGATTAGTCCGAATGGCGCTGGCTACCACCCCCAAGCACAGGAAACAAACATACCTAACATAAATACCCCAGAAAGTGAATGGGAAAATCGCCCCGCCGGTAGCGTAGTGGTTATCGCACCAGACCGGTATTCTGGAGGTCGTGGGTTCGGATCCCACCTGGCGGGCATTTTTTCTTCACTTTCTTTCTTTCTTTCCAAATTCTTAATCTGTTTCAATGATCTACCACATCCTCCCCTTTGCTTTCCTAGGTTTTCTCGACTGCCAACCCTTATTTCTGTGTTATTTTCAACGAGCCCCTCATTTCCTATTCTGATTCGCTACATGCATAGCGAGGGCCTCTGTTCTGGCAGTCTTGTTGCCAAAGGGAGCTTAAGAGGGTTCAAAGCTGGTCGACCACTCTGGACATGTCGTAGACACTCGAGTCACGACCCGGGGGTTAAAAAGAAGGTCCCCTTCACCCCGATTAGTCCGAATGGCGCTGGCTACCACCCCCAAGCACAGGAAACAAACATACCTAACATAAATACCCCAGAAAGTGAATGGGAAAATCGCCCCGCCGGTAGCGTAGTGGTTATCGCACCAGACCGGTATTCTGGAGGTCGTGGGTTCGGATCCCACCTGGCGGGCATTTTTTCTTCACTTTCTTTCTTTCTTTCCAAATTCTTAATCTGTTTCAATGATCTACCACATCCTCCCCTTTGCTTTCCTAGGTTTTCTCGACTGCCAACCCTTATTTCTGTGTTATTTTCAACGAGCCCCTCATTTCCTATTCTGATTCGCTACATGCATAGCGAGGGCCTCTGTTCTGGCAGTCTTGTTGCCAAAGGGAGCTTAAGAGGGTTCAAAGCTGGTCGACCACTCTGGACATGTCGTAGACACTCGAGTCACGACCCGGGGGTTAAAAAGAAGGTCCCCTTCACCCCGATTAGTCCGAATGGCGCTGGCTACAACCCCCAAGCACAGGAAACAAACATACCTAACATAAATACCCCAGAAAGTGAATGGGAAAATCGCCCCGCCGGTAGCGTAGTGGTTATCGCACCAGACCGGTATTCTGGAGGTCGTGGGTTCGGATCCCACCTGGCGGGCATTTTTTCTTCACTTTCTTTCTTTCTTTCCAAATTCTTAATCTGTTTCAATGATCTACCACATCCTCCCCTTTGCTTTCCTAGGTTTTCTCGACTGCCAACCCTTATTTCTGTGTTATTTTCAACGAGCCCCTCATTTCCTATTCTGATTCGCTACATGCATAGCGAGGGCCTCTGTTCTGGCAGTCTTGTTGCCAAAGGGAGCTTAAGAGGGTTCAAAGCTGGTCGACCACTCTGGACATGTCGTAGACACTCGAGTCACGACCCGGGGGTTAAAAAGAAGGTCCCCTTCACCCCGATTAGTCCGAATGGCGCTGGCTACCACCCCCAAGCACAGGAAACAAACATACCTAACATAAATACCCCAGAAAGTGAATGGGAAAATCGCCCCGCCGGTAGCGTAGTGGTCATCGCACCAGACCGGTATTCTGGAGGTCGTGGGTTCGGATCCCACCTGGCGGGCATTTTTTCTTCACTTTCTTTCTTTCTTTCCAAATTCTTAATCTGTTTCAATGATCTACCACATCCTCCCCTTTGCTTTCCTAGGTTTTCTCGACTGCCAACCCTTATTTCTGTGTTATTTTCAACGAGCCCCTCATTTCCTATTCTGATTCGCTACATGCATAGCGAGGGCCTCTGTTCTGGCAGTCTTGTTGCCAAAGGGAGCTTAAGAGGGTTCAAAGCTGGTCGACCACTCTGGACATGTCGTAGACACTCGAGTCACGACCCGGGGGTTAAAAAGAAGGTCCCCTTCACCCCGATTAGTCCGAATGGCGCTGGCTACAACCCCCAAGCACAGGAAACAAACATACCTAACATAAATACCCCAGAAAGTGAATGGGAAAATCGCCCCGCCGGTAGCGTAGTGGTTATCGCACCAGACCGGTATTCTGGAGGTCGTGGGTTCGGATCCCACCTGGCGGGCATTTTTTCTTCACTTTCTTTCTTTCTTTCCAAATTCTTAATCTGTTTCAATGATCTACCACATCCTCCCCTTTGCTTTCCTAGGTTTTCTCGACTGCCAACCCTTATTTCTGTGTTATTTTCAACGAGCCCCTCATTTCCTATTCTGATTCGCTATATATCTATATATATATATATATATATATATATATATATATATATATATATATATATATATATATATATATATATATATATATATATTGTAAGGAAGACCATCGCCAACACCATACTCGTTTAAATAATGTAGGAGCGTGGACAGCACTGGTCATTCGCAATGCGTGGGTATGTGACACAGAAGCCACACATGGAAGAGGCACCAACTCGTGGATGTCCCATCGCCATCGCTGGGACGAAGAAGAAGTCTCGTCTCGTTGGCTCTCCGTCTCGACTTGCTGGTCAGCGCGACTTGGTGCTTCGGTGCTACCGCTGCTGCTGGTGCGGCTGAAGAATAAAGCCTGAAAACCCTCTTATAGTTTTGGTGGAGGTGCAACGATCTTCGTTCTCTTACGCTGGAGCTCCGCAACCGGACACTCGACCCTCCCAGCATGTCTCGCAACGATGACCCCCGGCCTGCCCCAACACCCATCGTCTGCGCGGGTGCAATTCGTGAGCGGGACCCTCCCTCATTCAACGGCACCGACGAGAAAGACGCAGAGGACTGGCTTGCTACTTTTGAAAGAGTGAGTATCCATAACCACTGGGACGACCGCCTCAAGCTGAATAATGTCGAATTTTCCTTGACTGGGCTCGCAGAGCAATGGTTCTGGAACAACGCGGCACGTCTTAACACGTGGCCTGAGTTTAAAGACGACTTCATAAAATCATTCGGTCGCCCCGCTGCTCGAAAACTCCTCTCAGAGCAGCGTTTGCGTGAGCGGGCACAGAAAAGGGGTGAAAACTTCACTTCTTACATTGAGGATGTTGTCGCCCTGTGCCGTAAGTTTGACAGTGCCATGCCCGAACCAGAAAGGATGAAACACATTCTGAAAGGCATAGACGACGATGCCTTCCATATGCTGTTGGCGAAAAACCCCCAAACTGTGGCCGAGGTCGTTACTATTTGTCAGAGTTATGACGAGTTGCGGAAGCAAAGGGCTCTCACTCGGCGACCCCTCGCAGAAAATCAGTTTGTCTCCAGCTTGGCCGCTGATGACGGCGACGGTACCTTGTTGAAACGGATCCAGCAGTTTGTGCGAGAGGAAGTGGCTCGGCAGTTGTCCATCATCAGCTATGTGCCCGAGCAAAAATCTTCTATCAGCCCTGAACTCAGGACCGTTATCCAGCAGCAAGTCGCTGACTCCCTCCCAGCTGCACTGCCGTCAAGCCCCGTTGTTGCCCCTGTGCCCTATGCCGCCACCATACCCCAAGCTCCAGCCACTTCAACCCTGCCTTATGCAGACTCTATGCACCCCGTGACGATGGCCGCTCCAATACACTTTGCCGACTCTATCCCTCAACGACCTTACGCTGAAGTCGCTGCCAGGTTCATGCCTCGGAGCCCTGTCGTTTTCCCCACCACCCGGCCTTTACGTCCGCCGGTGTTGTCTGGTCCCTCGCTCACCAACCCTTGGAGGACGCTGGACAATCGCCCAATTTGCTTTGCCTGTAGGGCTCCTGGACACGTGGCACGCTATTGCCGCCGCGCCACGGTGACAGGACGCAACCCTGGCGCAGCTTCTTCCTACGACCATTCCCCACTCATGCAGGAAGCCACCGCGTATTCGCCGATGACGTCTATGCCGCCCGATAGTCGTGACTTCGGAAGCCGTCGGTCTTCATCTCCGCGACGCCGCTCACTATCTCCCATGCGTCGTCGTCCTGTTCCAACGGAAGCGGAAAACTAGGCGCCGCAGTTCCGGAGGCAAGAACTGCGCCGTCGTCGATCTGCCCAAGGCCTCCTCCCTCTCCCGCAAACGTCATTCGTATTACCATAGATGGCGCTGAAGTCTTAGCCCTTGTCGATACTGGAGCCGCTGTTTCTGTCATGGACGCCAAACTTTGCCGCCGCTTGAAGAAGGTTAGGACGCCGCATCTTGGATTCTCATTACGGACTGCTACGGCTCATCCCATTGATCCAACTGGCATGTGCACTGCCCGTGTCGTTATTCAGGACGTCATGTATGCTGTTCAGTTCGTTGTCCTGCCTTCCTGTTCCCACGATGTCATACTGGGGTGGGACTTCCTTTCTGAACATAGAGCTGTCATCGACTGTGGCCGTGCCGAAGTAGAGCTCTTCCCGTTCATGGATCAAACCACCGGTGAACCGCCCGCTCCTTCTGCCATCAAACTGGTCCTCACGGAAGAAGTTAGCATTCCTCCTCATTCTGCCGTGCTAGCTTCTTCAACCTGCCCACTTCTGTCCAATGCGACAGTACTCTTTACGCCTTCTGACCTGTTTCACCAGCGACGTTGTCTTCGGCTTCCTTTCTCCCTGCTTCGCATTCGTAACTGCCAAACTACACTTTTCCTTTCCAACTACGGGTCGTGTCCGTGCACCTTGCAACGCGGAGAGTGCGTCGGCCATGTCGAGACCGTTCATTCTGTTGTCGCTGTGGCTGTGCCCGACGATTCAACCCCGCTTGAAATCAGTGGACTGTGTGCTCCTTCAGGAGCAAAATCCTCCCCATCTGCAGACGTCTTCCTTCGCGCCATTGATGCCGACCTTTCACCGTCCCAACGAGACCAGCTTCTCGCACTGCTGAACCGATTTCGGACGTCTTTTGATTCTGTCCAGACTGGTCTGGGACGTACCACCACAGTCGCACACACCATCGATACCGGTGGTCACGCACCCTTACGGCAACGTCCATACCGTGTCTCCCCCACTGAACGCCGCGTAATCGATGAACAAGTCGAGGACATGCTCCAACGCGGTGTGATTCGACCCTCCACCAGTCCATGGGCATCGCCGGTAGTACTTGTCAAGAAGAAGGACGGCTCTATTCGGTTTTGCGTCGATTACCGCCGGCTCAACAAGATAACTTGCAAAGACGTATATCCGTTGCCGCGAATTGATGACGCCCTTGATTGTCTACAAGGCGCAGAGTTCTTTTCCTCCATTGATTTACGCTCGGCTTATTGGCAGGTTCCCATGGCAGAGGCTGATCGTGCAAAAACGGCCTTTATTACTCCTGACGGCCTGTACGAGTTTAACGTTATGCCGTTTGGCCTCTGCAATGCGCCTGCAACCTTCGAGCGGATGATGGATAATATTCTCCGTGGACTCAAATGGCAGACGTGCCTTTGTTACCTCGATGATATTGTGATCTTCTCTCCCGATTTTTCGACGCACCTGATTCGACTTGAGCAGATTTTGACGTGCTTGACGACCGCAGGCCTTCAGCTCAACCTGAAGAAGTGCCGTTTTGCTGCCCGAGAGCTTACTATCCTTGGCCACGTTGTCTCTAAAGCTGGTGTCCTGCCCGATCCTGCCAAGTTACGTGCTGTGGCGGAATTTCCCAAGCCGACAACTGTGAAGGCCCTCCGCAGCTTCATTGGGCTGTGTTCATACTTTCGCCGATTCGTTCGCAACTTTGCATCTCTCATCGCGCCTTTGACAAAGCTCCTCAGCAAAGAAGGCGGCATCTGTGAGTGGTCTACGGCCTGCGACGACGCATTTACTAAACTGCGCCATCTCCTCACATCTCCGCCAATCCTGCGCCATTTCGATCCTGAGGCCCCTACCGAAATTCACACGGACGCGAGCGGAGTTGGTTTGGGGGCAGTTCTCGCTCAGCGCAAGGCAGGATATGACGAGTATGTCGTTGCTTATGCAAGTCGCACGCTAACAAAGGCCGAGACAAATTATTCTGTGACCGAGAGAGAATGCCTGGCCGTTATTTGGGCGCTTGCGAAGTTCCGCCCGTACCTCTACGGGCGCCCTGTCCATGTTGTCACAGATCACCACGCGCTTTGTTGGTTGTCCTCGCTCAAAGATCCTTCTGGGCGGCTAGCGCGCTGGGCTTTGCGGTTACAGGAGTATGGCATTCGCGTCACGTATCGCTCAGGCCGGCGGCACAATGATGCTGATGCCCTTTCGCGCTCCCCGCTGCCTCATGACAGCGACCGGGTCTCGAGCTCCGACTGCTACGTGTCGCCATTGGAGATCCACTCTATGTCGTCCGAGCAAAAGAAAGACCCTTGGATTTCCTCCATGTTGGACTTTCTGTCTGGCTCATCAACGAACGCTGCATCTCGGACACTACGCCGGCAAGCGTCGCACTTTGCCCTTCGCGACGGACTGCTTTTCCGTCGCAACTACCAACCCGAAGGTCGCAAGTGGCTCTTAGTAATTCCGCGCCACCTACGCTCTGAAATGTGTGCCTACTTTCACGAAGAGCCACATTGCGCCCATGCTGGTGTCCCCAAAACATACCAGCGTTTGCGCTTGCGGTACTACTGGCGAGGCATGTACCGCTTCGTTCGTCAATACGTCCGTTCGTGTGTTCGATGCCAACGCCGAAAATATCCTCCCCGCCAAGGAACTGGGCCTTTGCAGCCCTTACCGTGTCCAGCAAGACCATTCGACCGTGTAGGAATCGACCTTTATGGACCTCTTCCTTGCCCTGCAGATGGCAACCGATGGGTCGTTGTTGCTGTCGACTACTTGACCCGGTACGCCGAGACTGCCGCCCTGCCTGCTGCTACCGCACGCGAAGTAGCCTCCTTCCTACTTCGGCACTTCATTTTACGGCATGGGACGCCGCGTGAACTCCTCAGTGATCGAGGAAGGGTTTTTCTGTCTGAAGTTATAGAGGCCCTTCTTAAATCCTGCCGCACGATCCATCGCACCACCACGGCGTATCACCCTCAGACCAATGGACTGACCGAACGTTTCAACCGCACTCTGAGTGACATGCTTGCTATGTACGTCGCGGCGGACCATTCCGACTGGGACGCAGTACTACCATTCGTGACCTACGCATACAACACCGCCACGCAGGCCACTACCGGCTTCTCTCCGTTTTTTCTTTTGTATGGCCGTGAGCCTTCATGCACACTGGACACCATACTTCAATATCGGCCCGATGAGTCAGAGTGCACGCCCATCTACGACGTTGCCAAGCACGCCGAAGAGTGTCGTCAGTTGGCCCGATCGTTAACTACGGAAGATCAGCAGCGTCAGAAGTCGCACCACGACGAAACGACTCCCGCTCCTACCTACTCACCAGGGTCGCTTGTCTGGCTGTGGGTTCCAGTGTCGTCGCCAGGCTTGAGCAGTAAACTGCTTTCGCGATACCAGGGTCCCTACCGCATCGTCAAGCGGACGTCTCCAGTAAATTATGTGGTTGAGCCTCTCACTCCGTCGCCCGATCAGCGTTGCCGCGGCAAAGATATAGTCCATGTTCAGCGCCTCAAGCCTTACATTGACCCCGTCGTAGTTTCATCTCCCTGAGTCGCCAGGATGGCTCTTTCGTTCCCGGGGGCAATTGTAAGGAAGACCATCGCCAACACCCTACTCGTTTAAATAATGTAGGAGCGTGGACAGCACTGGTCATTCGCAATGCGTGGGTATGTGACACAGAAGCCACACATGGAAGAGGCACCAACTCGTGGATGTCCCATCGCCATCGCTGGGACGAAGAAGAAGTCTCGTCTCGTTGGCTCTCCGTCTCGACTTGCTGGTCAGCGCGACTTGGTGCTTCGGTGCTACCGCTGCTGCTGGTGCGGCTGAAGAATAAAGCCTGAAAACCCTCTTATAGTTTATATATATGTATATATATATATATATATATATATATATAAAACAACTGGCATGCTGGCGATGGGGCCGAAGGCGTGGTGAACACAAAGTAAGAAACCTCGGTAACAGCAACAGCGGAGGGTTTATTTCGACGTTTCGACTTCGAGACAAGTCTTCTACAGGAATGATGGCTTCGGTCGTTTCGGAAGAGAGCATATATGTCGAAAGTGGAAAGCGGGTTTACGAATGGCCAACGATACCACACACAAACATACGTGAACAACACAAACACGAAGCGGGAATCTTCCTTATTGGAAGAATGAACAAAAAATGATCAACGAAGAGAGAGACGCCAAGATAGTTGGAGGGAAAAAAAAGGCAGAAAGGGAGATCAAAGAGCACTGAACAGGAATTCGAGTGGTGGCGGAAACGCGAAAAGCTCAACAGCGTCCGAAAGTGGGGTTGTAGAACAAAGGAGAGAAGGCAATATATCTTCCGCCGTTAGCCGTCACCATGCTAACGCCCAGACGCTCCGAGGGATCGCGTTTCCATTGATTTCCAGGAAAGTGCGAACAAGGCATTTTACAGCCCGTTTATGGGCCCGTTCCCGGAGCTGAGACAATTAAAGGACGTTTTGTAGTCGTGCAGAAGGAAACGGTCCGCCACCATTCCACCGTTCCCTCGCCGGACGGACGCCTTCCGAGAACGGGGCGCTAGGCCAAGTTTTCAGGTCTTTGTTAAGAGCTGCCACTTTGCAGTTCAGCGACAACCCGTGCGTCGTCGGTGTCTCCCCTCCGCTGAGTGGGGGATGGGGGGGGGGGGGGGACAGCCAAACCAGGACGCAAGCTGCTCAACGGGATGGGGGGGGGGGGGGGGGGGGAACGGAGAAAATAAACTCCGATGATTCGGTAGCCGGGCTTAGAAGACGACTGTAGGTGTAAGGGAGGGAAAAATAGATTTGCAAGCAGTCAAAAATGTAACCAGTCCGCGGGGGCGAATAGTGATAAAAGCTCCAAAGATATGTGCGCTCGAGTAATAACGCAGACCCCAGAATGGTATTGCTTATCTTCCGGGTTATGCGCCATATCCAAACGTGTAAATGCCCCAACCAATTTTCGAACACATGTTTTGGGGAGAAGGTAAACAGAAGTTATTGCTGAAACAGCACCGACACTAAGCAACATTACTTAATTGTAACATTGTGACGGAGATTTAGCAAAAGGTTTCCAAAGTTATAACATCATATTATAAAAGAGAGAATTAAGAAAAAAAAAAAAGGATAGGAGTGAACACGAAGAGCGGAAAAGGAGAGAAGGAATAAAAATGAAAACAAAAACGGAAAGACATCAGCAATGTGGGAAAAATCCACTGAACAAACGCTCACGTGCATGTGATTTCGAGAGTCCGGCTCCGGCTACACCCACAGCGCCACTGATACGGTTAGGTAGATGACAATGTTTTAATCGCTGCAAGTGTGCCTGGGTACTCATTTATACCTTTTTTGATTGTATTGAATCGGTATATGAGGTATGATTCACGTTGTTCTCGTTCGCGGTTTGACCTGAACCCCGTCTCTAAGAGCGTGACGCTTAGTTTATCGAAAGAATGATCTGGAAGGCTGAGGTGTCTGGAGAGGGGCAGGGTCGGGCGCGTTTTGGCGTGTGCTTTGTGATTATTGAACCGGAGCCTGAAAGAGGTCCCTGTTTGCCCTATATATTGCATTCGACACACATTGCATTCAATCAAATAAATCACATTGGAAGTGTCGCACGTCATGTTCCCGCGAATTTTTAAAGAGTACTCTGAGTTGGAGCTTTGAGCAGTGCTTGTCTATTGCATTGCCTTGCAGACAAGGCACCGCGGTTTCAGGCATGGCCGGCATTCATTATGCACGGACAATGAATTTGTCCTTGCGTTCACGAGTGTGTCTTTGAGGTTCCGGGATCGTCGGTAGACGACGCCTGGAACGGACGGAAACGCCCGTTTGAGGCGTTCACTTTGTTCTAGAATGTTGTAGTGCCGCTTCAAGATGTTTTTTACGTTAGGAAAGTAGGTGCTGTACGTTAAGCATAGGTCTGTTCGTTGTAAGTCGCGTTGTGGGGGACGGTTCGCAATTAGGTCCACGCGGTTGAGTGCTTCGGCCTTTTTTATGGCGTCATCAGTTACACGCGCTGGGTACCCCTGCCCCTCCAGCATGGTTTTTAAATTTTTGGCGTTGGTAGTGAAATCCTCCGATTTTGAGCAGATTCGTTTGAAACGGTGGGCCTGGCTATAAGGAATGCTATTCTTACAGTGACGTGGGTGATCGCTTTGGTAATGTAGATATTGCTGGCGATCTGTTGGCTTCCGATACAGCTTTGTCGTGAGTTCACCGTCTTCAATTGTCACGGTCACATCCAAGAAGTTTATGCTCTCTTGAGAGTAGGTGTGAGTAAAATTGATGTTCGGGTGTGCAGAATTGTAACAGTCGATGAAGTGGAGGAGCTCATCCTCGTTGTAGGTCCAAATAAAAAAGATATCGTCAATGTACCTTTTGTACAGGAGGGGTTTTAAGTGGGATTCAGACAGGAATGTGGCCTCTAACTTCCCCATAAACAGATTGGCGTAGCTTGGTGCCATCTTGGTTCCCATGGCGGTTCCACTAACTTGCCGAAAGTACTCATTGTTGAATATATATATATATATATATATATATATATATATATATACAAAGTATAATAAAAGTGTAAAGTAAGCAAGACAGGTTAAAGTATTAGTCCAACATATTATTTAACGCACATAACGTATCGGCATTCAACACTGTTCATTGAATTAAAAGTTATAGAGTCTATAGTGGCAAAAAGAATAGAAGAAAAAAAGAAAACAAAGAAACAGAACTCCAACAAAAAAATTGGTGCGTTGCTTACCCTGGGATAAGTAAAAAAAGAAATTCCGCAAGCAGCTTGCGAGTCGACGGAGTGAACATGTGAACATCCCATCACGAAAGAATATTTAGAAGCACTGCAATGTTATGTGATCTTAACTGCGATCCGTATATATGGGTTGTTCTCGGGTCGGGTGTCAGAAAACAAAACCAATGGATTCGGCGTTTTTTTTTTTATAGCACATCCAACGGATCGCAGTTTATGTCTCGTAAGGTAGCAGTGCTCCTGAATATTCTTGATTTCCGAACCTCCACTTAATGTTCATCTGTAGTGAGGACAGTGTAAAAAGATTCTTTGACGATGACATGTTGGAGTGAAAAACCGAAAAACCCTTTTTTATACAAACACATTAGGCGGATAGACACAGCCCTGAAACTGTATCCTTGAATTAAATTCTGCATTTTTTTGCGGAATACCTGATTTACGGATTTAGGCCAGTTTTCATAGAGCTTTTTAGACTAATTACAAAAACATAGGTTTGACTTCAATTGCCTTCCTGCTTGGGAGCGAAGACCAGCTAAAAGGCCAATCCACACAGCGCCCATGTATTTGCAGGTATTAGAAGTATACTAGCCGCGTTTCTAAAGTAACGTGGGAGGAATCTAACAAAACCAATAACTCACCAAAGGGTCACTTTTCAATCCGCAAGTACATGAGAACATGTGGTCGTGACCACCGCTTTATATTTGTTCTGGCCGTGGGACGTGACCTGAAGCAGTACAAAGGGCAGCACAAAAAGAGAAATGCTTAGAATGGCCTTTAGAGTAAACTTTGAAGCGCAGTTGTGAAGGTCAGGTGGCCGCTTTTTATTATTGTGCAAAATATTGGCTTCCACTAAGTGCAGTGTCATGTTCCGTGCATGGTAGTTCAAAGAAATAACAAAGCGTTGTTGACAAAAAAAAGAAAACTTAAGCAGCCCCAAGAGAGTTAGAGACAGTTCAATTGCTGTTAGGAAAAATTAGACCCCGAAACGGGTAACAAAAATTGTAATATTTCTGTCTATCTAAGAATGGAGCTCATAGCGCACCTGTACCTCCCACTGCATACCTGCTTCGAAAATTTAAAAAAAGCGCAATGGACGAGGACGAGAGAAACACAGTAGACTGAACGAGCGCACCTAGTTTATTTCGAAACCCTTCTCAGCGTATACACTTCAGTACATCAGAGGCGCCCCTGCGCACACACCACCAGAGGAGCAAGCCGCATGCGCTGCTACTGCTTATGGCATAATAAGCGAAACTCGCTCCCCCGCAAACACGCCGACGTCTGACTGACACAATCTGTGCCCCTCTTTTGGATATACTATGCCTCCAAAAGTTCCCGTGCCACCATGTCTCTGCTGCAGCCCAACACCTTCAACTCAGAAAATAAAGGCACACATTTACACTCTGCGCAATGCGTGAGAAGATGCGCACATCGATCACTTCTGAGCAATCCGGTCGTTGACACACCGGCCTGTTTGTCCATATAGGACTCGCCGAAGCCCAGTGGCAACTCGAAAACCACAGACGCCGTACAATCCACATAGCGCCTGGTGTGCTTATTACCACAAGCCGCACCCTTTTTTGCATCTCTAGGAATGCGCGCGCACAACTTCGACAGCTTGCGCGGCACTGATAAAACGGTAGGAACATTGTCCCTGCTCGCCACCTTCTTAAGGTTATGTGTCACTTGTGGTTGTACGGTATCACTTAGGGCGTCGTGGCGCTCTTTTTCTTTTCTTTTTCCCTCACCCTGCCTTTTAGTTTCTGCAGCAGGGATTCCCCAGTCGCAACCAGAATAGTATTGGGATACCCTGACGTCCGCAACCTCTGAATCTGCTATTATGCCGTAATCAGTAGCAGAGCATGTGGCTTGCTCTTCTGGGGGTGTGTGCGCAGGCGCGCCTCTGATGTACTGACGTCTATATGCTGAGAAGGGTTTCAAAATAAACTAGTTGCTCTCCTCCAAACTACTGTGTTTCTTTGTCCTCTTCCATTGCACTTTTATTTTTTTTTTTTGAAGCCGTGAGCCCACTCGCCCAACAAAGCATTCTATTATGCATGCCTGCTCATTCGAAGCTATATCTTTTTCATATGGCCCACCACAAATCACCAAAGCGGTGAGAACGAGAAAATTGGATAGAGGAACCAACACTGCTCCTAAAAAGCGAATAAAATTTCTGGGGGACATCTACATGTTCCAAAGTGGCTTCAAGGCGTACTCACTGGGGCTTCCGTGGGCATTGTTTGCCTCCAGCGCTTCTGCGTTGTTGGTGTACTTGCTGGTTGACCACTCTTGGTGCACTCACGTTATTGCGTATCCTCGATGTCGAAGCACTTTCCATTTGGAGACACGGCGGGACATCTCTAATAAACGAAAACCAGGCAGGCTGACGGCTTCTCATGGCGCACTATAGGCGCGTTGCGCTGATGTTTGCCTCGCAAGCAGCAGCGCCGTTTTCTATATCCTGGTGGTTCGGGGGATCATTTCTTGAAGGAAAGATCCACGCATATCACGGGCATGGTTCGTAGCATTTATATTACATAAGTGTCGGTTCCCCGTCCACACACACACACACATACTTTAAAAACTCTGTGATATTGTTTCACGACTCTGATCAGCGCACGCGTGAGATAGTGGAGGCAGCTGAAATGCAACTAGGCGATTTTGAGTGTGTCAGCACGACATCAGTAGCCTTGTCCGATAAGGAGGTAGCTTTCTTAAAAAAGAACTGGTCGTGGTAATGACTAGCTGACACGTGTGGGACAGCGGCAAGCGATTCCGTTATTTTAATCTGTGTATAATCGCAACCTTTTCTGTATCTCTTGTATTTTGCTGCTATATATTTCACCTTGATTCAATAAAATTCAGTTGGAAGTAGCGCTTGTCCTTGTCTACTGTGTCCCTGTTTTTTTCTGCGCTTAAGATGAACGTTCGGATAACTACGGAGCAAATTCAAGGCGACACCTTAAATCCCATAAAAGGGAAGCTTATCAAACAATATGTTTGATTGATTGATTGATTGATTGATTGATTGATTGATTGATTGATTGATTGATTGATTGATTGATTGATTGATTGATTGATTGATTGATTGATTGATTGATTGATTGATTGATTGATTGATTGATTGATTGATTGATTGATTGATTGGTTGATTGATTGTTTGATTGATTGATTGCAGAGTTTAATTCGCCGACGCAACGCAGGCGATGAGGCGCGCCGTAGTGGAGGGCTCCGGATTAATTTTGAACACCTGGGGATCTTTAACGTGCGCCAAAATCTCGTACACACGGGCATTTCTGCTTTTCTCCTCCATCAGAAAAGCGGCCGCCGCGGCCGGGAATCGAACCCGCGTCCTCGTGTTTAACAGCACAGCGCCTTAGTCACTGAGCCCCCGCGGCGGGTGGCAACATTGTATTCAACAGAACTACCCAAAGCACAGGCTTTTGAAGCAATAGTCTTGCGCCGACCAAATAACAATGTAAATTTAAGTAATGATGCCAGGCAAGATTAAGAAGAATTCGTATTTGCTTTGTGCGAGCTAATTCGTATACACTCACTCATTCGTAAATGCTCCATGCGTGTACAGGCGCGCGCATCGCAAAGTGATTGTCTCTGTGACCGCTCTTGGCCCCTCCTATGCAGTGCAAGCATTCCGGGTCCAGGCAGATGGTTGTTGGTCTCCGTGGAACGAACTCACGTTTTCATGCGCGCAATCGCGCAAACGAACGCTCGATCGGGACAACTCGTCATCGTAGAGAATATAATTGTCGTTTTCAGAGGGAGGCTGACGATGAGATAGATACTCTCAGCGAATGCCACATGACCCTAAGGGTGTACACTAAAGTCCATGGTCATCGAGGGTAGATACCGAAGTTTAGCATCACCGTCGAAGTTATCGAAACGTGAGTATTTCTTAACTAGCTCGCAAAGCTTCGTCTTGAAGGCTTGCTGTAGTACCCTCAACGCCATTCGAGGATGCAATAAAACTAAACCAAATGAGGGGGGTGGGGGGGCAAAAGTTTGGTCCCATGCTGATAGCAGGGTGTGAGTAAGGCATGAAGTGCTACCTGTATTCTTTTGAAGTTCCGGAGTGTTTGCCCTGTGATTTTGGCGTGCAGGGATTCTCGGCACACTTCCGTGCAAGCTGTACTGCTGTCTCCTAGTTCTCTGAACGTCGGTCCGTAAAAAGTTCATCCACTTTTATCTTGTGCTCACTACTTCTTTTCATCAGAAGACGCAAATACTGCTGCACCTTTAACTGCTTTTTTAAAATGTCAATTTTAACAAAGCGCCAAAAGAGAATGTCATAAGTTTGGTCGTGCTGCATTTTTCTACCGATACATTATTGACATGTAGCACATCTGACTTCCCAGTGAAACCGGACAGGACCATTTATTGCGTAAGATTCAGAATAACAAGGTAGCTTTCAATGAAGCTAACCTATATGCAGTTTGCCGACTAAACGGTCAAACAAGCACACTACATGATTGATCCAGTAAGCATGCATATCGCTCACGAGGGTGCTGCTTTGGGCCTCTTGGTATGACATGACGGAACCTTGAAGCGCTAAGACACAGGGACAAGCGAGTGGGACAAGCGCCTTGTGTGTCCCACTCGCTTGTCCCTGTGTCTTAGCTCTTGAAGGTTCCGTCATGCATATCACAGGCAGAACGGGCCAACTTCATGGGCCATGTTAGAACCCAAGCCACGCAGAACTAGGGCGTTTTTTTCTCAAATGATAATAAAAAGAAAGAAAAAGCTGATGAATCAGCTTCAAGTTCAAGTTTTTATTGTACTAGAAAAAATTAACTGCCCTTCCACTCTGTGAAGAAGGAATACCTGCAAAGCCGTACGCAGTTCACGGAGTGCACGAATAAAAACGCTTTTTATAATTTGACATTGAGCATACTCCCGAGCAAATTAGGAGGAGGAGATAGCCTTTATTACATCAGGAAGACGCTAGGTCAAGTGGGGGAAGTGGGAGTAGAGGGTGGGATATTCGAGGCTTGGGACATCGTGAAAATAAACCGTTCAAGTTGAAGCTGGTTGGCTCCTTACGAAGGCGGAAGAGGCCACGTGGGGTGAGGAGAGCAGGTTCACGGCTCTAAACTGCTCGCGCTAGACCGCTTTCTCGAGAGTAGTGCGCAATTAAAGTCAGCGTGGAGGGTTCCAGTGTTCGAGGGTCGATGTATGAGGAAGAGGCATTTGGAGGAGGCTTGAAGTTTCTGTAACGCGTAAATTTCGGACAGTGCCAAATTAGGTGCTGGAGATTGGCGGGTGTGAGGGAGGCGCAGAAGGGACATCGAGGAGGCAGGGATGGGGTGTACCATTTACGGAATGTCTGTGGGGTTAAGTTAGCATTTGCAAAATATTTGTTCATAAAAATTTCGGCTGATCTTGGGAGCGGGGGTAGAGCAGATAAAAAGCCGGTTGGAGTGAGGGTCTTGAGGCGGTCTTTTTTGTCTTTTTTGTACCGTAGAATCTGTATGGCTGGCGGTAATGACTCAGGAGGCGGAGGAGCCACGTCGGGTAGCAGCGGAGGACTGGAGGTTATACACTCCCGTGCAGCCGAGTGAGCTTCCTGGTTCCCCGGTGAGGACTCCTCGTGTCCAGGCGACCAGTCGATGCGAAGATGGATGCCGATTTATTTTAGGATGGAGATCTGATGCAGGATTTTGTTGGCAATGGGATTGGTCGATGTGGGACTTTGTAGTGTCTTTAGGGCTTCGAATGAGTCCGTCAGGATGCGTATTTGTGAAGGGACGGAGGAGTGAAAGTCGAACATGAGGAAGTCGATGGCTTGAATGATGGCATGGAGTTCCGCTTCCAGAATGGTAGCACATGGAATATTAAGGGTTCGTTTGCCTTGGATGGAGGGGAAATCAGGTGATGTCCATGCGGTGCCAACTAGTGGATTAGCTATGCTTGCGTCGGTGTAAATATCAATTTCTTGGGGGCGTTTACTGTTCCGGAGGGCGTTGATGCGGGCTGCGCGGACAGGGTGGGCGTTACGCGGGACGGGATGGGTGGCTGTAGAGTCCGTGACAGAAGGGCGGTTCCAGGGAGCCAAAGGCGGTGGGATGTCGTTGGGTTGTAACGGCTTCAGATTGTCCCAGGCGATGATGGAGACACCTTGATGAGTTAATGAGCGTTTATGAAGGGATTGATGTACTTGCTCTTGAATGATATTTTCCAAAGGGGGAAGAGCAACTGCAGCTTGCAGGTTCTCAAGACGAGTATGTTTGGGTAGTCCACTGATGGTGCAAAGGGTGGCTCTGTGCAGATTTTGAAGTATTCTCATGTGCGCTTTGTTAAGGTCGTAGGATTGGGCTGCGTAAGTTATAGTACCAATGGCGACAGCTTGTGCTAATGTTTGGGTCGCCTTCTTGCTTGCTCCACCAAATTTGTTCGACAGGCGACGTATGGCATGTTGAATTGTTTTCCATTTAGGTTTGAGTGGTTGTAGCCATATTGACGGGCTATTTTTGTGTCCGATTGGGATTCCGAGTAATCGCATGGGTTGGAAACTAGAGGTTATAGGGGTACCGGCCAGAAGAAGAGTTAGAGGATTATAGTGCGGATGGGGTTTGTGGCCAAATACGGATAAGAATTCGGTTTTTTCAGGGGCCAATTCGAGACCAAGAGTGGCCAAGGAGCATTCAAGGCTATTTACTGCGGCTTGGAGTTCGGTTTGCATGTCTTCCGGGCATAAAAAGGCGGCTGATTCAGTCCATATGGTTACGTCATCAGCATATATTGTGAAGCGGGCAGCAGAATCACGCTCGAGATTTCGAGCTACCCTCGCCATGGCGAGGTTAAATAGGATCGGAGAAAGTATGGATCCCTGAGGTACCCCGCGGTCAAGGTAGTATGTGCGAGGACTCCAGCCTGGGTGCGATCCTTGAATTCGTATTGGACGAGCGTTCAGGAAGTTGCGGATCCAGATTTGAGCCCGGGCGCTTGGGTAGGCGTGTGCCAGTTCTTCTAGTATGGCGCATTGGCTGACGCGATCAAAAGCCTTACGTATGTCCACTGCTAGTATCAGGTCGGGAGGAGAGTGGTTATGATGGGAGCGATTTATCACTCGGCGTAATAGCCAGAGGCTATCCTGAGTGCTCAGGTTTGGGCGGAAGCCAGTCTGCGCAGGATGAAAATTCCAGGTAATGGGTCATACGGTTATTTATGAGCCGTTCTTTGAGTTTACAGAACACAGGAGTGAGCGAGATGGGGCGGAGGTTTGTGAGGTCAGTTGGGCCAGTACCAGGCTTCTGGGGTTTAGGAATAGGGAAGATGAGAGTTAACTGAAGAGGTTCAGGAACTTCACCAGTTTCCCAGCAGCGGTTAACATGGTCAAGTAAGACGAAAAGGGAAGTCTTCGGCAAGTTGCGGAGGTGTTTCCAAGTTACACCATCATGTCCAGGGGCAGATTTGGGTTTACCTTGATGAATGGCCGTGTGAAGTTCATTGAAGGTGAAGGGAAGGTCGAAGTCGTCCTGCGGTGAGGAAATAGGTATGTATGGAAGAGGGGGAGGGGGATTGAGTTGGGCGTGGGGGAAGAAATCTATAATAATATCATGCTCAACGGTGACAGGGTCTTTCGTGAGAGTGAGAGTAGAAAAGAGGGGAAGTCGCTGTTTTTTCTTAGGGCCAAGACTTTGGTGGATCTTCCATAGAGCCCGAAGACCTTTTCCATGACCGAGCGTTGCACAGAGGTTATTTCAGTGGTTATGAGAAAGGTGACATTGATATGACGTGATGAGTTTATACTGGCGGCGGATGCGGACAAGGATTGAATGGCGTTCGCCGGTATTTCGGTACAATTCTGTGAGAAAGTGTACTTTTTTCCAGAGGTTTGTGAGGTGGGCATCGAGAGCCGGCGTGTCTGAAGAGCACTCGATTTCTTCGGTGGCTGCTTGGGTACCAGTTCGAATGAGATTCGTAAAATCATCGAATGAGGTGGGAGGGTCTTTTTGATCTATATGTTCGCGGAACATGTCCCAGTCAAGTCGTGATAGGGTTTGCTTGGTACGCGTTTTCTTTCCATGAAACGTTATAAGGAGGGGGAAGTGATCGCTACCCCAGGTTGTAGAGTATGGGGACCAGCCCTTGATGAGACCGGGCGTTGCCCAAGTGAGGTCCGGTGTGGTGTCTTCCTGAGCTTTATGAAGGCCAATTCTTGTCTTTTGGAATGGTTCATTCATAAGAATGAAATTGTGGATATCCATGGTGTCGGCGAGAGAGCTTCCTCGAGCAGAGGTGCGGCTGTAACCCTGAAGAAAACTTGGAAGGACTCGAGCATTACTCTAGAGCCCAAGCATAGGGCTGTCTGTTTCCATCCCGTGTCCCCACCGAACCAGTGCGCTCGACCAAGAAGGACGCCAGATGGGCTGTTTGACATCCAAGTTTAAGCCTACCGCAGAGGCACGTGCTGACGCGTTCCACTTTGGGAAAGCTTTGCATGCGCACCGTCATTTTTCACTGATTTCAGCGGTTAATTGACCCGCAGCTTTATGAAAGTGCATCGACCGGATGTGTGAAGTTGCATGGAGCACGGGAAACCCGAATTCCGAGGTAGGGGGACCAGTTTTTCGGAAATTTGAGGACTTTTTTGTCCCCGCAAGCCGCTAGGCCTAACGACAACTTCGTCCTCGGCCGAGGGAAACAGTAGGCCTAGGCTGAGCTCCGGCGACGCTGAAAGCCGAACACCGATTCATCGGTTGCTACGCAAGCGCGCAACGACCCAAGATGTCTACCGCTATGCGAGTAGAAGTGGATGGCGTAGAAATTTTGCTGGATCACTTCACTAGAGCGCAGGGGTGGAAAACCGCTGGCGAAAAAGTGAAGCAAGGCGGCGTAGGGTTGCTAAGCCTAACGCCCGTACTCCATGTGAGCCAAGATGGCGCCAAGGCCACGACTGACGTCAACGGCCGGGGCAACGACCTCGGTGGCGCCACCGGCAACGATCTACGTCAGCAGAGGACGAAGAAACGCATAAACAAGGGCAAGCTGCTGAAGGGCGCGCGCATGCCAGACCTGCCGCGCGCAGATATGAACATTGTCATGCGTCCACGAGGCGGGCTCCGGGTAAGCGAGGTGGCCCGCGTGGAAATAAGCCGAGCTGTAACGGCGGCGGCGCAAGTCGACGCAATTCCTGCTAGAGAAGATGTGATATGCCTAAACCACCAACAGAACATCATAGTCGTGAGTACCTCGAAGAGGGAGCAGACCGACAGATACGCCATGGTGGAGCAAATTGACATTCGGGGAACGTCCCACGAAGTCAGCGCGTTCGAGTCGGCCCCTTACGGAACAGTGAAAGGAGTAATACGGGGCATCCCACTGGAGGACACCGCCCTAGAAATACAGGATTTAGTCGTGCACAAGCACAGTCCCACGGCGTTGCAGGCGAACCGCATCGGTAAGACCAGGTCGGTGGTGATCGCCTTCGAGGGACACAAAGTGCCCAACTACGTCCGGCATGGGAACCTGCTAATTGAGTGCACCCTGCACAGGAAGCAGATTGGCGTGTGGTATACGCATGCGGCCGAGTGGGGCACACGATGGACGTGTGCCCAAATCCTCAAGACAAGACTTGCCGGGGCTGCGGTATCGCCAACCCCGGAGAAGACCACAAGTGCGTGCCCAAGTGTGGCCTGTGCGGCGGGAAACATCTCACCGCCGACAAGGCTTGCAAGGCAAGATTAAAAACGCCTTACGTCGTCCGTCGACGGCGCTGGGAACAGCGCCGGGCGGAAGAAGACAACGAGGACAAAAAGCAAGGCAAAAGAGGTCCTACAGGGCGACCCCAACGTAGCGCCTCTTCGCAACGGGGCCGGTCCCAGACACCGGTCCGCAGCAGCAACGGCGGCGGCCGCCAGAGCCGCTCTCACACTAAACTTTTTTACAACCTTTTTGGCCGAAAAGGGTGTAAAAATCTTGTCCCATGGCTAACACCCTTAAAAGGTGTTTTGGCCAAAAAAGGTGTACGGATGAAAAAAGGGTGTTGATCTCAACACCCTGGATGCTCAACACCCTAAAAAAAGGTATTGTGCATCCGGCATGCACAGTGGCAATGTGAATCGGCGAAGCGCGCAGCATTCAACACAAACTGTCAATACGCACAAGTTACAGTTGGAACACAAATGAATTGAGCAAGAAAACCAACCGGATGCAAGTGGTACAGGAAGACCGTACTTACTTAGTAATACATGTGCTGCTCCTGCTTTTATATCCAGCAGAGGAAAGCCCCCAATCGAGTCGGTTGGCTTTTCGCAAAAAACAGATTTTGGAAGTATGGATTTTATTACGAGAATACAGAAATCAACACGCGGATTTGCAAAAACTTTTTAATTACGACGTAGTTTTTGTGTTCCAGAACTTTTAGAATTTTATTAAATACCAAACAAATCTTCCCCGCCACATCAACACCCTTCAAAAAGGGTGTTCGTTATTTCAATACCCTTTTTCCCAGAAGGGCGTAAAGCTACAAATTAGGGTGTTCGAAACTAAGCAAAAGGGCGTAAAGAAAAGGGGTGTAAGAAAAGACCGCCAACTAAGAAAAAAAGGGAAGAGACGTCCAACTTTGGAGGCCTTTTGTACCTGTTTACATGGGTGGACTGAAAAGTTTCTACAAGCGGTGGGTGTTTTGTACCTCACGATGTTTAAAGCAATATGAATTGGCATAATCTATTACCAGTGGAGCTCTTTAAGCTTGAGCTATTTTCGGTGGCGCTAGCAAAAAATACAAAGAAAAAGAACTGCAGCCCATGTAAATGGTGCACCACCGCAGACAGGGTATTATAACAGTGAAGTCGGCTTTCGAGCTTGTTCGAGGAGCGTATGCGTATGCGCACCTGTTACTATACCATTTCAATGGTACTAGTCCTTTTTGTATTCTAAAAGGAAAAAAAATCGGCGCGGCTTGCATTAGTGGTGCAAGGCTGGAGAAACAGTATAGCTTGGGGCCGACCTAGCTTCTTTCCCCCTTGGATCCCCTGGCAGTGAGGGGGGGGGAGTGACACACTAGAACAGCCTTGTAAAATCCGGTTAAACTTGGCCTCACCCCTCAGCGGTCATTCTAGCTTATCAAGAACATTGCAAAGCTTAGCAAACATAACAAAACTTATCAACACCGGAAGAAACTAGGTCGACCCCCCGCTCCGCTGTTCTTTTTTTTGCAACTCAACCCCTATTTCACACCGTTTCAACAACCTACGTTAAGCCAAGCGTGTTGCAGTCGGTAAACACCCTTTTCGCCACACGAATATAGTCTTTTTTTTCATTTTGAAGGGTTCAAATTGGTGTTTCACGTGCCAAAGATAAACTTGGGGAGTGAGGTGCACCGCATATGGAAACGAGCGGTAATTGCATAAGAGCAACTATTGACTGCAACACAGATTGTAGGCGGGCCAGTTGGTACATAACTGAGTCACAAACAGCGCAGGAACGAGACGAAAGGAAGATCACACAAACACGGCGCCGTGTTTGTGTGATCTTCCTTTCGTCTCGTTTCTGCGCTGTTTGTGACTGAGCAATTTTTTTTTTGCGTTTGAAAATTTTTTGCGAGTACAGAAGTATATGAGGGGATGTCTTGTTCTTTACAGTGCTATTATGCATCCAAGCAGGGCCTTAATAAATGAACAGCTCAACACCTTTTCCACACCCTTTCAACACCTTAAGAAAAACCAAGGGTGTTGAAGTTGATCAACACCCTTTTTTCACACAAAAAGGGTGTAGAGCTAGGAAAAGAGTGTTGAGATTCAAGAAAAAGGGTGTAAAGGCCTCCCAACACCCTTTTTCCACTTACGCTACACCCTTTTTAGCTAAAAGGGCGTAAAAAAGTTTAGTGTGATCGAAGTCACGATCCGGGGGTGGCGGCGGCGGCGGCAACCACCGCCGGGAAACGGCGGGTCGAGGTTCGAGCGGAAGATCCAGGTCCCGGACCAAGTCCCGTTCGAGATCCAGGGCTGGTTCGAAACCCCGGGCCGGATTGAGACTCCGGGCCGAGTCTACTGGACGACGAGGGACAACCGCAGAGAAAAAGGTGGGTTGGACCGGCAGGTCTTCTGTCGCTCGTGTTAGCGATTGATTGATTGATTGTAGGGTGTAACGCGCCGACGCAGCGCAGGCGATGAGGCGCGCCGTAGTGGAGGGCTCCGGATTAATTTTGACCACCTGGGGATCTTTAACGTGCGCCGAAATCTCGTACACACGGGCGTTTTTGCTTTTCGCCTCCATCAGAAAAGCGGCCGCCGCGGCCGGGAATCGAACCCGCGACCTCGTGCTCAGCAGCGCAACGCCTTAGCCACTGAGCCACCACGGCGGGTGTGTAAGCGAAACCGAATTCCCGCCCCTCACTTCCTCCCAACCCCTTAACCTAAGAGCTAGCCTGCAACGGGATAGCAATGAAGTAAAAGAGCTCAAGAAAATCACAGAGCGACAGAACGCCGAGATACAAGAGCAGAACGCCCAAATTAGGGCCTTAATGAGCAAAACCGATGCGCTAGCTAGCGGCAGCTCAGCAAACACGACACCCCAAGGCGATAACAACACGGTGGAAAACGCCGGAGGAATGTGCAAGGTGCCGCGGAGGGACCCCCCGTCGCCCCGCTTACGGCGGGAAGCGCGGGCGGCACGGCCGGCGCAACAGGCGCCGAGCAACCCAGAAGCAATGGGCTCCGAAGAAAGCACCGTCAACCGCGAGACGGCGACAGCGGCGGCACAGATTCCAAAGGGAGGAGAGCTTACAGCGATCCTAACGGCCATCACCCAAATCAACGAGAAACTGAGCGCCATAGACGCCAGATTCGAGGCCCTCGAAGGCCAAGTGCGGACGCTGTCGATCAAACACGAACGGCTAGCGACCAGAGTAGCAATCCTTACCGCAAGGAACAGCTTCGCGTCCCTGAAGAAATAACGGGCGGAAAAAATCAAGGCATCGATCGCGTGTAGGCGCGGCCGCCTAGAAACATCCGAAGAAGATGAAGCAGGGACCAAATAAGAAAAAGAAGACCAACGGGGGGGACGTTACAGTAATTTATCAATGGAACTGCCGGGGGATCCGCAACAAGGAGGCGGAACTGTTACTCCACATTGAAGGGCTCGAACACAAGCCCGATGTAATAGCACTACAAGAAACGAACAGCAAGCCCAGACTCCCGTGATACGTGACGTACACGGACCCGACGGAGGAAGGGACAGCGGTGCTCGTCCGCAGCAATGTGGCGGCTACTCAACACGTCACGGCGCAGGGCGGATGCGAGCACACGCTCGTCGAGATTCACGCAAGAACAATTGGCAACACGGGAAATCTATACGTCATGAGCGCGTACTGCCTCCCGTCGGAGAGGCAGTACGACTTTGATCGAGTAGTGAGCCAGGCGAAAAGGTTGGCGGGGAGCAGGCCGCTCCTGATCCTCGGCGACTTCAACGCCCCTCACACAACGTGGGGATATAAGTACCAATCGAAGAGGGGAAAAGCTCTAGCCAACACCATGGAGGACCATGAGATGGCCCTGTCAAACGAGCCGGACGTGGCCACCAGAAGGGCAACAGTGCCAATAGGGGCACAACTCCGGATCTGTCGTGGCTATCGGGGGCACTGAACGTGTCCTGGAGAAACGAAGACGTGGACCTGGGCTCCGACCACAGCGTAATCGGCATTACCATCAAGGGACCCCAATACTGCGCCATGCTGGGGACGGCACGCGTAACGGACTGGGACAAGATGCGGAAATACTCGCACGAAATCGAAGAGGCTTCGGAGAACGATGAAAAAGCCGACAGAAAGCAAACGTACGTCGAATGGGCGAGGGATCAGAAAAAGGCCCTCAAGAAGCTCACGCAAGAAATAACGACAACGGCGCAGACACCTTTTGTGTACGCCAGGCTGGCTCACATGTGGGCTGCCTGTCACTCGCTAACGCGAAGGTGGAAGCGCCAACGTCACAACAAGAAGCTGGTCAAACGTATCGCGGTCCTAAACAAACAGATCGCCGAGTACGCGGTCAAGCTACGCCGAGAGAACTGGCTGAGCACTTCCGACGGCTTGCAGGGTAAGCTATCGGCACGGAATACGTAGTGCTTACTCAGGCACCTAATCGACCCGATGAGC
This sequence comes from Haemaphysalis longicornis, assembly GCF_048455015.1. NCBI lineage: Eukaryota > Metazoa > Arthropoda > Arachnida > Ixodida > Ixodidae > Haemaphysalis > Haemaphysalis longicornis. Next base: position 24,221,214 of record NW_027526295.1, on the reverse strand, counting down.
AGCAAGACCGCAACCAACCGCAACCTCACCAAGATCCTCAACACGTACAAGGGAGACGGCCAGAGGCTACTGGAAGACCTGAAGGCAAAATACCTCAAGACCGAGCGAGGCCAGTACCCGATGCCCGAGAGGTATACGGAGGCCCTGAAAACGAAGAGATAGACAGACCTTTCACCATGACGGAACTCTGGTCCGCCATTGACGACAGCAACAAAACGAGCGCCCCCGGCAGGGACGCAATCACGTACAAGTTGCTTGGAAACATGAGCGAAGCGGCGGGCCGCGGCTTCCTGGGGCACATCAACGAAACCTGGCAGAGCTCGCGGCTGCCGAAAGAATGGAAAGAGGCAGAGGTTCGATTCATCCCGAAACCCGGCAAAGCGCTGACGACTCACAACATGCGGCCCATCTCCCTTACGTCGTGCGTGGGGAAGGTGATGGAACGTATGGTCCTTCGCAGACTTCAAAAACACTTGGAAGAAACAAACCAAATGCCCGAGACCATGTATGGGCTCAGACAACACCCGGGCACCCTGGACGTCCTAATCCAACTGCAAGAACTCGTCGTCAAGAAGGCGACGGGGAACGCGGCGCGGGGGATACTAGCCCTAGACCTAAAAGGAGCCTTCGACAACGTGTCTCACGTGAGCGTGCTCCAAAATCTAAACAAAACGGGATGCGGTCGGAAGACCTTCGGCTACATCAAGGACTTCTTAACGAGGAGAATCGCGACCATCAGGATAGGGGAAGAGAAGTCGGAACCCGTCGAGCTCGGCGAGAGAGGCACCCCTCAGGGGTCAGTCTTGTCGCCCCTGCTCTTTAATCTGGCCCTCCTGCCCCTGCCCAGTCTACTCAAGCAAATCGAAGGCGTGGACCACGCGCTGTACGCCGACGATATTACGGTGTGGACGAACCGAGCCGGGTCCGATGCCTGGGCGGAGGAAGCCTTGCAGAGGGAGGCAACTACCGTACACGTATATGCAAAGACCCGCGGGCTGAGCTGCGCTCCCCAGAAATCGGAGCTGCTCGTGGTTCAGCCGGGACGACCCAAGAAGGAACTGCCGCCGAACGTGACCATCATCATTAACGGCACAGCCATTAAACCGACGCAACAAATCAGAATCCTGGGTCTGCTACTGCAAAGCGACGGACGAGCGTCCGCGGCCGCCACGAAGATCAAGAACACCTCGGAACAGATATTAAGCATGATCCGAAGGGTCTCTAACCGTAACAGAGGCCTGAAGGAAGACGACGCAATGCGGCTAGTGCGGGCATTCGTCGTGTCGAGGGTGACCTACTCTGCCCCGTACCTCCAGCTAATGAAGGCAAAGAGAGGCACCCTGAACACGATGCTGCGTATAGCAACCAAGCAGGCAATGGGCCTGCCGATCTACTCGTCCACGCAGAAACTGCTGCACATGGGGGCCCACAACACGGTGGAGGAGCTGATCGAAGCTCACCTGTCCAACCAAAGGGTACGGCTATAAGCCAAACGGAGCACGGCCGGGTCGTCCTGCGGAAAATAGGATGGCAGATAGAACCACTGCCAACCAAGGCAGCCCTTCCCGAGCAGTGGAAAGAGGCCATTCAAACCAAGCAGGAACATGCAACCGGGGAAGAACGAAGGGAGGCGGACCACGCGAGCCAAGGTCCTGGCTCGACAGCTGGAGGAGAACTCTAGGGTACTCTACGCGGACGCCTCGCTCAGCAAACACGACGACCGAGCAACGGCGGTAGCCATGTCCATCGACAAGCTGATCGTCAGCGCGTCGCTGAGGACGACAGACCCAGCCGTTGCGGAAGAAGCAGCCGTGGCACTCGCACTCGTGCAACCGAGCGTGGACACCGCGGTCACAGATTCGAAGTCAGCCTACGGAAGCTTCCGAAGGGGAGTGATCTCTACCGCGGCGCGAGCCATTCTCTCCAAGCACAAGCCTCCGGGACGAGCCATCGAGCTCGTGTGGGTACCGGCCTATTCGAAGGTGGAAGGCAACGCCCTCGCCGACCACCACGCCCGAGAACTGTCCATCCGGGCCGAGGACGAGCCGGCTGAGCTACCGTATCCCGTGACGAGCTTTAAAGACATTACTCAGATGTACAGAAACGCGAGGTGCAAACTTCCCGAATCGCACCCACAGTTAACCAGGCAACAGCAAACGATCCTACGGCGCACGCAGGCGGGATCGCTAGCGCATCCCGGTCTGTTACACCGAATGTTCCCGGCGCAGCACGACACACTATGCCATTTCTGCACACGGAAAGAAGCACTCTGGCACACATCATAGCCGACTGCAACAACTTCAAGAACCCCCCACCTCCCTTTCCCCCCAACACCCCCAATCCCCAACCCCCCGAGCGATGGGAGACCTTGTTGTCCAGCCCCGCCCTGCCAACTTAGCTTGCACTGACGGCGAGGGGCCAGGAGTTGCTGGAGACATATGGGTCCCGTGAATAGGGAACCACCCCGTCTGGTGCCTGCGCGCACCATCGAATTTTCGAGCTCAGTAAAGTTGATTCTCTCTCTCTAAGCCTACCGCCAGCCCAATGGTCATGTCATCAGTGAAGACCTGAAGCATATAGCTACGCGTGCACGCCCACCCTCTTTCCACTTCCCACCCTTTCACGCATCAACCGGCAATCGATGATGTGCGCATGCCTAAACCGAAGGACACTGGCGAAAGTGTTGCTCTGAAAGCCATTCAAACTAAACAAGATATATTGATGAAAAATACGGAACAGCGAGAACGAAACAGGACCGAGGAATAAAAACACGTAGAACACAAACGAACATGAACCAACTTACTCGCACCAGAGTCCTGCTAAGAAATATTGGCTCACGTCGGCGATTTTGTTTTTTTTTTTTGCGATAGAATGCCTGTTGGCATAAAAATAACTTATTTACAAATATACATGGGCCCCGGTCTCTCGAAGGAAGTCAAGAAGGGAGCGGTGGTGGGGTCCCCAGAGCCACCGCTGAAGGTCGGGGGGTCTTCCAGGGTGGAGGCCTGTGCCTCTCAGGTGTCGCTTTCTGGCTGAGGCCAGTGAAGGACACGCCCATATGAGATGGTCCGCGTCAGCTTGTGCGGCCGGAGCTGTGCAGAAGGGGCAGGTGTCGTCGAACGGGGCATGGTAGCGTGGTGGCCACGCCCGGGTCACAGCAGGTGAAAGCGCCACTCCAACGCGAAGTCTGCGCAGCAAAACCTCTTCCCAGCGAGCAAGCCTGCTGGGGAGGTCCGTTCCACACGGGGGGATGAGGGCACGTGTGGCGCGACGCAGATCGTCCTTCCGTTGGAGAAAGTTTTCTATCGGACCGGTTCTTAACATTGGCAGCGGCCGAGGAATATACGTCGGGTGTCAAGCCATATCCACTGCAATGTGAGCGGGGAGCGTATTCCGCTTAACCCACACCAGCCTGAGAGGGCAGGGGTACGTGTCTAGTAGTGTGTGGATGTCCCTTGAAATGGTACAATTGTTCGATACTTGGCGTAAATCCCGTATCGCCGCGGTGGAGTCCGTATAAAGATGTAGGATAGAACCCACGGGGGCGCGCTAGGGCTGGCGTTAGTGCCTGAAGGCCATCCCGGATGGCTGTGAGCTCCGCCAGTAGAGAGGGCAGGTTGCGGATGGTTTGGTAGAGGCAAGTTTGTGAGGCATCAGGATAAACGGGACACTGTATCGCCGTAGATAAAACGCCATCCTGGGCACCAGCGTCCACGAAGGCCTCTATCGCCTCGTACTGGGTCGCAGCCGTCAGTAGTGGTCCTCTCGCACATGCTTTTCCGGTAGTTCGAGTGTGCAGTCTAGTCAGTGGTCGGTTGTCGGTCACCTGGTGATACCGCCACGGCGGCCTGGTTACAGGGCGATCTGGTGAAGCAGGTAGGGAACAGCCCATATAGCTAGCCAAGGCCGCTGCTTCCACAACAAAAGTACGTTTGTGTATGCGGGCTGAGCGACGTTGTTCGACGAGTTCGTCAAGTGTGTTCAGCTGAGCCTCAGCTTGGAGCGATGGTATCGGGGTCATTGCGGGAAGACAGGTGATGGTGCGCATAGCGGCTCTGTTGATAGCCTCAAGTCGGGCCCACTCCGTCTGAGTCATGTACTGGAATTGGGCCTGATAAACCAGTCGAGGCTGCAGTACTGACCTCACCAGGAGGCGAGCCATCTTAGAGCAGGAACCACCAGACTTCTGTGAGATGCGCCGAATCAGGTGAAGCATCTGTCCTGCTTTTTGCCGGGCAGATCGAAGCCACATGGCAGCCGACCCAGACGCAGAGATTTCCAAACCTAGCACGCGAAGAGATGCGGCGGTGCGTACGGTTTGGCCGGAAAGTTGCAGTGTGAGGGGTGAAATCGCTAGTTTGCGACGGCCCCACGCACTGGCCACAGGCAGAACGGCTGTTTTGTCCGCTGAAAGTGTAAGTCCAGCGTATTGACACCATGTCTGCGTGTCTCTCAAGGCCTGTTGAAGGCACACGTTTTGGCGATGCAGGTCTGGGTGTACGGTCCATACCGTTATGTCGTCCGCGTAGACGAGGAAATGGAGCCCAGATGCCAGGCAAGCGGCAACATCATAAAGCGGGCAAGTTGCTGTCTATGGTGGAGGGATTTGCAGCCACTCGGCCAGTTGGAACTTCTGAAGGCACTGGGGGCGGCAGCGGCTTTTCTCTGTTTTCGCGCCCGTTCGCGCTTCTGTCCGGCCGACGCTCCTTCAATTCCCGCTCTCTTCCTCAGAGCGAATGACACGCGTCCGTTCCATAGGGAGTTAAAACCTGGAAAGACTCGAGCTTTATTCCATCGGTCAAACATGTCCGTTTCCTTCAGTCGCGTCGCAGATATCTTACTGACACTGTAACACACTGACAAACCCTAAACGCTCAACCACGGATGACAGCTGACAGGTTCCGCTGAGCCGCGAGACTTCCACGTTTAAATCTCCCACCAGCACGAAGGGCGTATCGATGGTACGGGCATGAAGCCTAGCTGCGTGTGCACTCCCCCTCCTTCCACCCGCAAACCTTACACGCATAAACCAGCAACCAGCGATTAGCTTGCTTAGTAGGCGTGAAATACACCGGTGAAAATGTCGTTTGGAAAGCCTTTCAATCTGAAGAACAATTATGGGCTCACTCTGGCGTTCCACACGGGCAAGGTGCGCTACACCCGGGCGGAATTCGCAACTGCTACACAAGGTGGCATTTCTGCCAGCAACGGTGGCGAAACGTTCGAGGCAGCCGCTACGCCGTTTTGACGCCCATTCGCGCTTCTGTTGATTATTCGCAATCATCTCGCAAAAGCGCTACCGCCGTAATCCGCCCTATGCGCAACTTATGAAAGAGGCAACGGTGGTGGCGAGGGGTATCACAGTTGTGAAAAGGGGTCGGCGGCGGAGAGGAGGAGCATAGAAGAGGCACCGAGTAAATCGGCTACACCGCAATGAAAACTGGGGAGGTGAGACATACTGATTTGCAGTATAGATAAATCTGCGTATAAGTATGCACGTCGGTTCCAGGTCTCAGTAATGGTGGTCTTCTCCCCAAAAATTAAGTGCCCTTCCACTCTGTGAAAAAGGATGTCCTCAAAAAGTGTACGCAGTTCACGGAGTGCACGAATGAAAACGTCTTTTACTGCAAAGCAGTATATGTCTCTCCCCCCCGCCTTTTTTCATATAACCAAGCATTCAAGATAAGAGGCATATGTAGTCATTGTAACCTTCAAAATAGCATTGACCACAGTTTTTAGAAGGCTTTCTTGTTAACACTGCCGGCACAACGCTTAGGGAGTTGTGTACACGATGGACTTGGGAAGTGTAATTTGGGTGATGTGATTTAAAGCGAGTAATATGCCGTACGTTTCTGCCGCGTAAATACTGCTATGAAATTTCATTGTTTCAGTGACAGTAAAGTTTGGTCCATGTGGGGTACCAGAGACGATGTCAGCAGTTTTCGACGCATCGCTGTAGAATTCGGCGCACCTGTACTTGTCATGCGGGAACATGATGTGTGCTGTAACATCGCTCTCCTGGGTAGCCTATTTTCTTCTTTTCTTGAATGGCAGCGCTTCACTTCTAAGATCAGAAATCTGGGTGCAGCTAGACGCTGGCAACATAACACACATATAAACCAACCAGAGTGTATACTTCGCGGCAATATCAGTGCCGGGGCAAACCACAATAAAGAAAATAAGGAGGAGAAGCACAGAAACGTCTACTAGAGCGGAAAATACTGTCGTGGGTGGCCTGCCTAGCCCGGATAGCCCCCACGAGCCACTCTTGCCCCAGACACGAGGTTAACCTTCGTTTCTACCAGGCAGCTGGTCAGCTCGCACTCCCACTGCTCCAAAGGAAATAAGCGTTCAGTTATTCTTTGCTGCGGAGCTGTCCAAGGGGAGCATTCACGGTGAGTTAGGTGTGCTCAGTGGACGGACTGTTGACAACAATGCAACCTCCACAGTGCTGCACGCAGCTTTTGAAATGTACGTTGCAGCACGAGGTGGCGGGTTCGATTCCCGGCAGCGGCGGCCGCTTTTCTGATGGAGGCGAAAAGCAAAAACGCCCGTGTGTTCGAGATTTCGGCGCACGTTAAAGATCCCCAGGTGGTCAAAATTAATCCGTAGCCCTCCCTACGGCGCGCCTCATCGCCTGCGTTGCGTCGGCGCGTTAAACCCCGCAATCAATCAAACGTACGTTGCCCAGGGTTGAGCGCGTTTGCTCTGACGAGGACAAGTTTCTTTGCCGGAACGTTGGCAACACTCTTAGGGCGTTACTTTGTTCAAAGTTTTCTTTTTCGTGTGTTCCCCACAATCTCGAAAGTTTCATTGCTCTCACTCTCTCTCTAAATAAGAAATAACAGCATGTGAAAATTGGCATACATGCTCAACTACAGGCGTAAAGGAAAAACGGGACGCCTGTAGTTGAGAATTCCAGTTTTCGCATTTTTTTCTTTCTTATTTTATTCCTCACATATAGTGTACAAGTTGAACATAATTTAGCATACTTTCTCTGTCTTTTTTTGCTTTTTTTACACGTGTCTGTTACCCGGGTTTTGGACGTAGATTCAAAACTCGCGCTTTTCTTACGCCGCAGTATTGTATGTTCTAAGCTGCCAATAAATGACATCAGAAGGACTGTTTTAGTAGTTTTATGAAAGATACAGGCGGTACGCAAAAGAGTTTAGCGTTTTTGAAACGCTGATTTTGTTTTCGAAGAGGGGGGGAGGAGCACTACTCGGAACAGCCGAGTAAGCTTGATTTGTTTTGTTCTCTTCATGTCTACCGGATTCTCTCACGTGCGCGAAATGCGTGCAAACTCCGCTCTATCTATGGCATTGGAAAGAGTAACGAGTGCGGAGGAAACTGCAGCTTACTTCAGGTGCGTGCACTTTGTTTATCTGAAACGGGGTTCGTACGGTTTGTTGGTAGGCTTGTTTACCTCTGGCTCTCAGACTACAACTCGGCACACAGTCTAGTCTGCTCGTCTCTTTGTCTTAACGATGCACAGTAACCGATCGCTAGTAACCTGGCGTTTCATCTAGGCGCAGGTTTTGCGCCTTGTGCCGCTTTACATTACTCGGTTGAGGCTGTGGCTGCGGGTTGTGTCTGCTTAGGCGGTGCGGCGCAGCAATTGCTTTGCGCGCGGGTATGGGCATTGTAAAGCTGCGTGAAGTTACTCAAAGACGGCCGTTGATGAGAGAAGGGTCATCGAGTGGCATTGTTCAAACAGCTCGAACGACGTGCCTAGCGTAACGACTGGGGACGGTTGTCTATCGCGACGGCGCCGCATTCGTATTGTTACGGGTTTTGTGGCGAGAAAACTGGCTGCGCTTGTATACTGTTTATTCAAAAGGGCAGCATGTTGCCAGTGGCATTGAGCTTAGCGGCTCAGCACAGCGTTGACGTGTGGGGAAATGAGCCATTGCCGAGGTGTATTTTGTAACCGCTTACACAGAAAGAATGAAGCCATGTCGCACTGATTAACTGTAGCATACTTGCGAATTAGGAGGCACATCTTCAAAATAGCATGGTTCGCCAAAATTTTGACGCCTATACTATGATCAGTTAATCTACCAGAATGGTTTTATCAAGGTAACCAAGAGAGCAAGTTCTCGTGGTTGTCAAGGTTCTTGGAGACTAAATAATGTGGCCTTGCAGTGCTGTGCCATCGTATGAAATGAAGGAAGTGTGCTGCTTTTTTCTTTTAAAAGCACAGACACAGTGCACTGAAGTTCGAACGTTCTTTGAACCATCCACCATGCATTCTGGTGCGCTTGAATTGTACAGCTTTCCTCTGTTGAAAAACAACATTCAAGCAGATCTGCGCTAGTTATAACTAGCCGCAGTTGCAGGACTGGATAGTCTGCAGTAAAGTTAAATGAGGCAGGTGTGGATTTGAAACTCTTGCAGTAACAACAGTGGTGGAGAGCGTGTGTGAAAAGTGTGTAATACATTGCTGCGTGGCCCACTGCCGTGGCTGGAAAGCCCTAGGCTTTCTCTCACGAGGCAGATTTTCAGCATTATCAACTACCATTCAGGTAGTTGATAATGCTGAAAACCTACTTGGGGAGAATTCCCATTAGCATGTACCATTGCAGGTGCATGGAGGAGTTTTAACATACCTACCAGCAGTCTTGCTTGGTGCGTGCTGTTGATGATGGGCAGCTCTGTTGCTTCGAAATGTCTCACATCTTCTCACACTAAATATTACATTCCGACAGGATGACAGAAACAGAATTAGGGTTTAATAACAACTTCGGGTTACAGAACCAAAACAAAACCGGCCAGCCAGCCCGGCTGCCACTCCCCGAATGCCGTCGGCAAGGTTCGCCTCCCCCCTCTGCGCCGCCCGCACCAGCGCCACCTGTCGTGGAACATCACACTCCTCCTGCCCAAGATCAGACTTCCCCCATCTGTCAAGGAGCATATCTCACTACCGGCTTCCGCTCCCTAGTTTACCTCCGTACTTGGGGGCCCACCAGTTCCAGAGTAGATGGGGCTGTCCGGGAGTGTTTGGGGGTCTCCAAAGAGCTGGACTCCAGTTCTCGTGGCACCACTCTGGATGAGTCGTCCCCGACCGTTGAGGGCCTTGCAGACAGCCGGGTTGGACTTGACGGCGCCAGCTGATCTCCAGGATTCCTTGGAGAGCTCGTGGGATGGACTGGAATACCCCCTTCGGGGCTGGCCTCGCTGCTTTCGGCCAAGGGCTCTCCTTGGGTCTCAGGAACCTCTAGCCTTCGAGCCCGGATCTGGTCCCTGTGCCTGACCGACGTAGTGCCGTCCTCCAACAAGACTTCCGCAGATGACGTACTGGTCTTCCTCCCCACTGTGGCTAGGACCTACTGATCTCCTGGCCTGAAGTTCTTCGCCCAAATGGCCGCCCCCGGCGGTGGCACGCCTTCTGGGTGGGCTCCTCTATCCGACCTCTCCTTTTGCTGTAGCTGTCGCAGTCGCACTCGTCTTCATAGGTCAGGGTGCAGGAGGTTGAGCCCAGTCATCAAGCAGCGGCCGAGCGGGCAAGCTACGTCGACGTACGAGTTCTCTGTCCTCTTTGTCGCTCTTTCTCCTGGAACGGCTGTGCTGTTGTTTTCTGCTGGCACCACGCACCCCACAGGCACGCTGACGCCGCCGTGAAACCACCCACACGCTGCGTGGGGCGCGGCCGGCCGCGGCAACATGGTGGCGGTTTCGGTCATGAAGTGGTGCGGGCTGCTCAAAAGACCGCTTCTAACCGCTCTTTAAAATGCTTGTCAAAGCACACACAAAGTTTCTTGTGCAGTAAATGAGCCAATAATGTGAGCGAAAACAGTGCTATAAAACTTATCGGCACCGCTAGTGAAAGCACCCATGAAATATCTGTTGGAGTGCTAAGCCTAAACATCCCTGGCGGAGCCAGCCGGCTCACTTGAGCGCTTCGTAACTGCCGTCATGAGGCGCACGCCTTCCCATTGGCGCAAGTCGTCAGGCTCCTCCCACTGCCACGCGCGTTGCGCGTGATTTTCTGACCGCGGGCGCTGAATCGCCAACGCGGGCATGAAAATATCGCGCGTACAATGCAGACGTGCACGAATCGTGCGCAAAAACGCTCCTGTAGTGAGCTTGGGCACCGTGAGTGAGGAGATGAAAGTCCAGAAAGGACCGCTGCGCGACATGGACGTTTTAAAAAAAGTAGAAAAGTGTCACGTATTTCTTCACGCGAAAGTAAAAGAAGAAATAAACAAAAACTTCTTTTAGTGCTTAGTTTTTTGGTCTGTGTTGTTCATACTAATTTCGGATGACACCAATATTTTTTGCGGTCCCACGAGATTTGTATCATTCAGATTTTACTGTAAACAGATGAGAATTTACAAAGTGCAGGGGGGAGAAAATAGTATGCAAGGGCAGGAAACGGTGAGAGAGTTCGGGTTGCGCACCAGCGAGTGAGTACGGCAATTTCACGACTCCTGACGTCGAGCTTCACGAGTACGGCACGCATATGATGACGCCCGTCTTAGATTTCACATAGAGTTCTAGAGGCATAGAATTCACATACGTGGAAATTGAAGGTGAAATGCGCGCATGTGGCCTCGCAGGGAATTAACATAATCTCGAGGTAGGGGGGAGGGATTTCACAATGCCAACGAAGCGCCTGCCCGTTTTGCTGTGTGAACGTCAACTGAAGTTTCTGCGCACAACTGGGTGCAAAGCTTGTTGACAGGCCTTGTCGATGGCGTTTTCAAAGCTGATGCATACATTTTACTTGTATTTTGCTTTTCTTGTATGTGTGCCACTGCAGGTCGATGGGGATCTCATTTTATGACCGCCTTTAGGCATAGCAGTGGGCAAACAAATGACGGAGCGGTTCTTTTGCCCAGACTTGAACCCTTGTTGGAAATCCGTTGGAAATCCAAGGGCGATCACCGCGCCAACTGAGGTCACCGGTCTCCTCCGTTCCATGGCAGATGGGCATGATGGCTGCGCCCAGCAACGTGTCCCCACCGCAGGTGAGCGGGCTGCCACAAAAACGCTTTGTGTGGACACCGTCGCTGACGCATTTGCCAATTGACTTGTAGTAGGACAGCGGTGCTGCAGTTAGTGCAAGCGATAGAGTGTGAATTAGAACGCTTCACCACATCGCAACTCCAATAAGCGCAGCCATTTGCAACGCCATGAATCGGATTGGGTCGGTTAAATGTTATGCAGTACTCACTGTACTTAAAAAAAAAACGGTTGCGACGAGTGAAAGAAATCAACGCCGCCTGTATAAACATTGCCTAATGCGTGAGCGAAAAATGGCCAAACAGCCACTCTCCTGTTGCTCTCTCCTACCCTTCCCCGATCCGTAGCCTTCCAGCGTGCTTTCGTGTCCGCCAGCCAGCGCCGATTCTCGGAAACTATGCAAAATAGTGAAAGTTTGTTTAGCGTTCCCGAGGCGGCGCTCCTACGCCTTCTTGTTTTTCACCATGCCTGTCTGTCTTGGTCTGTCACTGATAAAACTTCCTTTGTCACGAAGCAAAATCCCTTGCGCTGCCGCAGGCTGATGCCAGCTTTGCGCGCTTATCTACTCGGATCACAGGCCCTGAAATTTTCTGAGTGGGGCATCCCACCTCTATCCCCTCCGCATTTAGGTATTGTTTTGACCCCGCTGTTCGCACTCCGCATCGGTACGCACTTCTAAAATTGTGGACTGTACTGTAGAAGCGCCCGCACAGCGTGACCGGATCCCAGCTGCTTATCCTTTGGTTTCCTATAATTTTCTGAAGTTTACATGCACGTGATATTATTGGAAAGTAATCGTAGAAGTGAGCGCCTGAACAAAAAACGTGCACGCAAGTTTTTCTTCTCTAAATACTCCAGAAAGGAAAATATCAGTAAAATAATGGCTGCCCCATCCGAAAATATCGTTTTTCTGTTAGCTGTATGTCTACCCGACAATCAGTATGTTCTTACACTATTTCAGTCTGCCTCCGTCTTTATCTTTGGAAAAATGCAGCAAGTATGAAGCGAGCGACACGTTGAATGAGATCCCCAGTGCGCCACAGAACTAGCGCCCCGTCGCGGCTAAGATGTAAGCGAAACGACCCTTGAAGCCCAACAGGCAAGCTGACAGACACACGTCGTAGAAGTGGGTGCAGCGTTCGCGACTCGCGAGCAGTGACGTAAGGCGAAATGTCCGCCAGCACGCGCCACATAGTTAGGGCCCCTCACTTTTTGCGGTGAAACATTTCAAATTCTGCGATTCTAGATAAGGGAATCTGCAAAATTCCGCGACAACATTGAAACGGCATAAGGTACATGTAACAGTTCATTTATTAGACACTTCAGACTCCCAACATGCTAGATTTCATTTACAACTGAAAGAAGCTGTTGTGGCTGAGCATCTGGTGACGCTTTGTGCTTTCTTCACCAAGAGAATGGTGCTTGTGAGGCACGATGTCACCATAGCGACTGAATGACCGACAGGTATTTAAGGGCAGTGGAAGAAAGTGTTGGAGTCAGGTGTTCCATCCCAGCCCAGAAAGCCAGGACATCAAAATCTTCACCTGGCTTTTCTTGTTTAGAAAGAAATTGTGCCACTAGTCTTGGGCAGACTTCAGGACACTTGCCATTCAGCAGCTAGGGCTATAAATCCAGGAACAACCCCAAACTCTCATCTCTTCTCTGAGAGACACCCAACTTGCTGGGGATCCAAGCACCTCACACTCTTGAAGAACTTCCAAATGTCAGAGTTCTCCAAGTATACTAGCGCCTTGCTAGCCGCTTTACTCATTGCATCCTTCATTTGTTTGCAATCTGACCGGCCTTGTCGTGTGCAATGTCCTCTTTCTGTGGCTATGGCTACACCCCTTGATTCGGGTGGAGGCTGCACCACCTGGCCACCTTTATTATTTGATAAGGTAGGAATACGCAGATGCAAATTTAAATTTTCAACACTAAAAACATTGCAGACAATTAATAGAAACTATTTTGCTATTGCTAATAGAAAATACCACTTTTCCGCCACATTTCACCGAATATATCGTTTTGGGAACGTAGCAAAACACTTTTAACAGTTTTTCTGGAATTCCGCAAAAACACTTCAATTCCGCGATTTTTCGCGGAATTGCGGAATCGCAGAAAGCTAGGGGCTCTACACATAGTGGATCAGTGCCTGAACTAAGCGTCCCTACCCTTCCCATTGAAAAGCGCGCGACGCGTCAGGCAATGTTAATACAGGCGGCGTTGAAGAAATACACTGTGTAACATGCAGCGCAGAAAATTATTAGAGAAGAAAATTTTTTAGTTCGCAAGGTAGCATTTCAAGAGTAATGTGATAAATCATCCAAACGGAACTGAACATGGGAAGTGGCGTGTGAGCACAGCCACCACCCTTCAGTTCTCATCGCTGTTAGGGCATTCAACTGCCGTTTGCGTTAACGGCCGTTGCAAGTGCCCATGTAGCAGGGGTACAAAAGTGATGGCTGATTTGCCGTTGATTATTGCAGCAGTGGCGGTGCACCAGCGTCACAAGCAATTTTACATTCGGATTTTATTTGGCTACCTTGTCATTAACGGAGGCGTTTTGGTTGCTTGCGACAAACGTGTCGTGAAGGGGCAACATTCAGCTTGGTGCTGCATGTTGGTTGCCAGAAATGGCTGCCCGCTGCCTTTGTAAACAATAGCGCTGCTGTCAGTGGCTTGTCGTTTTAGACCCTTACGGTGGCAGCACTGACGCTGCTAAATAGTGATGCATGTGCAACACGGGGAGGAGCGTGATGTTCAATTATGCAGCCAAAGCCGTGATGCTACTGATGTCATTGGTCAGCGCTCCCATGATAGCCTTCCAATAGCGCTCAATTTTACATAGCATGTTCGTTGTGACGAGCAATTTTTAGTTTGTTCATAGTAAATCTTCTACTGTGCAAAAATGAGAGCTTGTTTGTTTAATTCTTGTTGTGCAGGCCACTGCACAAAGTTCAATGCAAACATTCTTCAGGAGACTGATGAAAATGGGGACAAAGATCCCATGTTTTGGGTTGTTTTAATCTTTTGTTATCGTTGAAGGGTGTGCTTTTAGCAATTATCTATCATGAATGCCATACGTGTCTTAAAATTACTTCTATCAACACCTGCTCCGAAAGCTGGTTTTGCTGCTCTAAAATGCATTTTTGCCTGCTCCAAAAGCTGCTCCGAAGCATTCTAAGCCGGTAGCATCACTGTGTTTCACCAAATACTGATGAGCAAACTGCACTGTGCTCGGCCTACAAAATATCGGCTTAGACTCGGCTGGTATCGAGAAGCTCGCCTTCACACCTTGCAACCTGCCCAGCCCCTCCGAAAACAGCTTGTTGTATTTCCCCACAATCTCGTTCTCGCTGCTCACCTGGTGCACGCAGAACAGTTGCTCCAACGGCATGCTGAATGCTTTCGCCCAGTTTCTTCCCAACAGAGGACGCTCTCCACCTTGTACCACGTAGAGGGGTAACTCCGCCGCCTTGCCTGCGAATTTCGCCTGAACCATGGCCGTGCCAACTATTGGAGACAGGTGACCAAAAAATCCCCGCAGTCGCACCGTTGACGGGTTCACTCCCACCTTCGGAAAACGCTGGCGGAACTCCGCTTTGTCCATGACCGAGAAAACGGCCCCCATGTCCAACTCCATCTTTACACGTTGCCCGGCTATTGGGACATCCGCGGGCCTTGTTGGTGCTAACAACCTGTGCAGCAAAGCGTACGTGGGCTTTCCACACCCACTCAGAAAAACCGCTCTCCGTTTTTCCTCTGGCACATCATTAGCGATGAAGTACTGCTCCAGCCTTTCCACATACTCCTCCCAGTCTTGGCCCGCCTCACTGGTGAATGGCTCCAACATCGTCATCCCGACAGTCGGTGCTCGTTGCTTTTGGCCGCTGTCGCCGGCACTCATGAACGGTGGGTGCCTGCCGCTTTGTTGATCCTCGTCGCCACTTGTTGCTGTCCGACAGGATGACAGAAACAGAATTCGGGTTCAATAAACACTTGGTTATAGAACCAAAACAAAACCGGCCAGCCAGCCCGGCTGCCACTCCCCGAATGCCATCAGCAATGTCCACCTCCCCCCTCTGTGCCGCCCGCACCAGCGCCACCTGTCGTGGAACATCACACTTAAATAAATCAGAGACCTATTTTCATGTGCAACAGGCACGAAGCATTTTCTTAGAGTTGATGCATACTGCTGAATTTCTGATGGCAGCCATGACATGCTGGGCCACAGCTACACACACTTCCGTAGCCTGCAGTGTGTGACTATACTCATGCGTGGCATGCCAGGCCGAGCGAAAAGGTGCAAGGTGGGCCCTGCACACATGCAAAGAATTTCATCACTCAAGCCGAACCACTTAAAGGAGCCATGAAGAGAAAATGCATGTTGGTTTTATTCGAAAGATTTCGTGTTTTATAGTGCCCCCAGCGCTTGTCCGGATACAAACGGTGCTTTATTCACTGAGAAATTAAACAATTTAGGTTAAAATTTTGATTTTCCCGCTCAATCGTGTGTTTTCGTGGTCCCAAATGACATCACAGGAACCAACCGCTCTGCAGCCTAGAGTTGCTTCATTCACGCATCTGCCGTACAGGGTAGACGCTGGCGCCGCCATTTTCGGTTGCTCGCTCGCCGCCGAAGCAAGTCACTGTGTCAAAACCGCGCTAAAATTATCGCCGCAACGCGGTTTACTGATGAAGTTTGGATCATATTGTCTGTTTCGCGTTGCTAGGTCTCGTGGGAAACGAAAAGAATAACGCGTTGAGCCCGTTGGCCCAATTGCGGCGGCACGGGACCGTTCAAAGGTTGTCTCCACCCTGTACAACGGTGTTGGTTTGTTCCCGCGTTTCTTTACGTTCCGTAACCTAGATGGCGCCACCATACCGTGGCAAGCGTTTGGTTTGTTTTTGCCCGCATTTAAACCTGGCTTGTTTTTGTTCTGGGAGAAAATATTCGTTCCCTGAAACAGTGCTCGCTCGACAAATGGGGTCACGTAAGACACCGTTGCTTGCGTCAATTGGCCAGTGTCGTCTGAGACAACCCCAAGCCCCGTAGTGCTGTGCAGCTAAACCAAGCATGCTGTGCGCAGTACGAACAGCAGAACGCATCAGTACTTCTATGTTTACATGTGCTTTCGTAACTTCCACTGTTTGTCCCATCATTCTTATTGCTTTGTAAAGAATGTGCTCTAAATTTAAGCGCAAATCGCTCGTTTGTCTAGTTTGTAAGCTCTACCTAATTTGCGTCTGCTTCGGCCAGCCTCCGCCAATCGCAGAGCTTAGCTCATGTGACATCATAGGTTCTGTTGCGGGAAATGAGCTGGTGGGTCGCATGACCATTCCCGTTTTTCCTAATTATGTAGCTTATTTGAGCGAAGTTTACGTTAAAAGTGGTGTCAGTATGATTCTAACGAGACAATCTTTTGAATGAACCAAACTTGTGTTTTCTCTTCATGGCTCCTTTAAAAGTCGCACTTGGCCTGGCATGTGACACTACATCAAATGGCACGGTGAAGTTGGAAAATTGATCGTGAAAAGTGGCGCAGGAAAGTCGTTGACCAAGAAATGAAATGCACAGGACGATGCGCTGTCAACGTCTTTTCCGCGCCTGTTTTCACGATGAGTCAACACCAACTCGCCGAGCTTTCCATCCTGTTGAAGTTGGAAGGTAGGCAGGTTAAGCCATCATGAGAATGGTAATGAAACGGTGCACAGAGTAAAGGACAAGTAAAGGACAAGCCCATAGAACCAGTAGCACACAGCAAGGAGGGCCAGAGGACAGCAGGAAAAAATTACTTGGACACCAAACTGAAGGGGCCGCAAAAACTGTCCTTGAGGATGCCATACCTGTTGTGTGCATTGCAACTCTCGACCTGCCATCCAAAAGAACATGTGGGAAGAAGGTGTAATTTATGGCATATGCGTTTCTGATAATACCATGTTTACTGAATTCGAAGCTGATGCTTTTTTGAAAGACAAGATATAAAAGTCATGGGGCGGCTTAGATTCGAGGACTTGCATCCAAATGTGCAAAGTGCTCATTAAAACCGAAAAGTGGCATGCAGTTGTCATGTAGTAAACAGTGTTGCATACCTGCCAGGTTTCCCGAATTATCCGGGAGACTCCCGAATTTCGATGGTTTTGTACGATTGTACGGCCGAAACGAAAATCTCCTGAATACGCGCCCGTGTCAGGCCAAACCTTTCTCCTAGTCTGGCCACATTGCGCCGGAGCTACACGGCAGTCTAAACCACGACTGGCTATAGTCACTAATATAGCCGGTCGTGGTCTAAACAATCCCACAGCAGTTGAAATTGTTGTCAGTAAGGAGGTTAAAAGCGTAGTCGGTCATGCGCGGAAGTCAAACTGCTTAGTACCGCATAAACTCTGAATGAGAGAGGCAGTTCAGCATAGCAAAGAAAAATTGCACCCAGTTCCGAGCACCCATCCTACCGAAAAGCGGCCATAACACCTTCCGTTCTGCGCAAATTCTTTTTCACCATCATCAGTAGCACAACCCTCAGTGGTGTTCTTTTGGTGAGGTGCCGCAGGTGCGAACATTTGTTTGTTTGTTTGCTCGAAGCAGCTCCGTATCCCATAGAACGTCAACGGCGGGAGCAAGTTTGGGCTGCTTGGAGCTGATCAGAACTTCTCTGAGCAGGCAAAAAAAGAGGGAGACCTATTGTTACGCTCGGCAGTATTACCAAGACTTCCTGAAAAAGGCGGCGTCGGCCCTGTCGAGGATTTAGCATCTGATCAGCGGCGTATACCTTATTAGTTGTTTGGACGAAGCAGTTCAGTTCCTGCGCTGCTGTAACTAATTTGAAAATGTGTGTAAATTATTCCACTGTCCTGCTACTAATCCTTCGATCCCTTCAACCCCTCCTCCTCCTCCTCCTTCCTCCCCCTCCCCCGGACAGATCTCCCTAATGCCATCCTAGTGAACCTGGCAGGTATGGTGTTGTATTCACTAGTTTGTGGGTGTAGCCAAGCAAAGGGCAAAGAGGCCACCGTTTTCATAATGATCACTGAGTTTTCTGTATCAGGTTCGCAGTACAAGTTCAGCTGCTTGCATCCACTATGTCAGTAGCTGTGTCACTGTACTTGCCTCTACATCCTACGCTTTTATTTTATTATTGTTTTTGAAGTTTTGGAAGACACCGCCTTTCTACACTGCTTTTAGCCACGTACATCTGTGAGTTCTTTTAAAATAATGGTTTTAATCTTCACAGCAGCTCGAATAACATCGTTTAATTTTCACTTAACTATTCTACCCTATGTTTGCCGCATTATAACCAAAAGGTTGCTGTGCCAAAAAACCACTTCTTCTTCTGTACTGCCATCTTTTAGCGGAGATTTGTGCTGGCGGCCGGGAACTCGTCGAACTCCTTGGCAAGGCTGCAAGTTGGCATTCATGAAAAAATGTTTGTGTTGGATCGGTCTCACAATAAGCTGTTGTTCAAAAAGAGCAGCATTGCAAATGCACTTTACACGTTGGAATATTGTGCGCATCTGTGAGGGTGACCGTTACAGATAGGGCAGTAACAATGAATGTAGCGATGACGGCGATGTTGAGTGAACCCAAGCAGGTTTGTCGCTAATAAATGCCATTTTAGGTAAACTGCTTAGCTGGGCAAGTTGGTCGAGATTCATTGCACCAATGCAGCATAATAAACAGAACAAGAGGGAAGAGAAGACAGGATCAGCTCTGAAATACTCGGCACTCGTCCCATGTTTTCCTTTATTTTGTTTATTGCTCTGCACGTACACAAATGTAATTTTAGTTTTGTGGCTGTTGTCATCTTTGCCCGTTTCGGCCAGCTCACATTTAAAGGCCAACTGCACTCAAATTTTACCTCGATCAAATTTATTTTGAATGGGTACTACATGCCACCAAATCAGCTGGGACACAAGTGGTAACCCCGTGAATTGCCTCGTTAATCAGTCAGAAGCATTTAAAAAAGCTCTGCCACAGACCACGCGGCACCTGCTGGCATATCGCGTAAACAGCCATGACGCGCCTGTGACGTTCCAGCCAACGGGGGCTTCTTCCTCTGGCCAGCCACGCAGCCGGAGAACCGGTCGAGCTCTGCTACACACGCTGAACACCCATTTGCTGCCCCGTGCATGCGTAGAACTTGCGCGCAGACTTCCTCCCGAGCTGGTGACTGTCCAGCCGCTTGTTGGACGGCTGCAGTGTCACTGCAATGGCCGTGCTCTCCTCGGGATTCGTTTCAAAATCGCCAATTTGTGCTGGCCGCTTGCGGCGTCCACGCGCGTATTTCAGCTGTTGTATTTTGCATGTTTCTTCCTTTTTAAGCAGGCTATACAAAAATAGGGTTTTCAAGAGGACGAAATTTTGAGTGCAGTTGGCCTTTAATTAATGAATTTTTTGTTGTTTTCTGGCCTTCTGAATTTCAAGTTCAGCTTAGCTTTGGCGCCTTCCTAGGTGTGAGTGAATATGATGGGGTTGCACGTGGTTCCCCTAACTCAGGGGGCCCTTGCTACTTCCAAATGCAGTACGGCTTTTTCCAGTAGGTAGCCGTTGCAATACAACATTGTCACTATGGAGCCCCAAAAAACTGTATTATACCTATGCTACATGAGCATTAAAAATAACATTTGAGTCGAATGACCTTCGAAATTTCAAATGCCATTCGAACTGGAAGGCGTTCCACCGATCTACACGACAATTCTCAAAGGCAGTTGAAAGCTTCCGCGTTTGCCCGCCATGTTTTGGTGTCACCACTGCTGCCCTGTTTCGTTCGTTCTTGGCAAAATTTTAATTGCAGAGTTAAAATGGGAGAAGACAATTATTAGTAATAAAATTGGTAACACTCTGCATGCCTGCACAAGACAGGCAGTTTTTTTTTTGTTTTTACGCACCGCCAGTGTTGAGAGTACTATGTTACCTAGTAATCGTTGAGTGAGTGACAGAAAACGAAAAGAATTGAAAAGTTATGACGATCGTGCACTTCAAACACCTAGTTTTACTGGTAAATGATTGTTTTTGCTATTACCACATGCAGAAACTGTGCCCGAGGGTACGACTGTTCGCGTTTCAAAGGCCTTTGAGATTCTCAAGGGTGAGTTGTCGTGCTCCTTCGACTAAAATGCCATTTCAACCAAATTCCTTTTAAAAACGTCATGTAGCAGCTCAAAGGTGTTGTTTGAGTCAAATGGCATTCAACTCGAAGGCCTTTGAAACACTCATGTAGCACGGGTATAATTTAAACAAAAATTGTGGGCTTTTTTTTTTAATTAGCGTCATTTATAACGAACTCGTAGCCTTACAGTGAGACCAGATTTAAGCGAGGGAAAACAGAACTTTTGTTGACATTGCTTATGGGGGGCTGATGAAAATGGCATTCCAAGGTGCGCTGTGTGCTGTCTATCTCTGGCGTGAATATATGCTAAGTGAGTCTGACGGGCATTTAACGCTGGAAACTTAACAAAATGGCAGATTGAATGAGGGCGATCTTGCAAACCTTATATAGGAAGCAGTTCTGCTGCCCTGGTGTTGCTTTTGTGTGTTGTGCCCCAAACACTGTTCCTTTCTCCCCCCAGCTTGGAGGGCACTAACAAGCACTCCAGCACTTGCTTCTCTGGGGATGGAGCAAGGAGTGTGCCCCTTCCTGAGGACCAGCAGTCTCTGTGGGCAGTGGACACATCTTCCTTCCCTTCCGTGGTCAGAGGGCCTCATCTGCACCTTGGCCTGGGCTGCTCTCCTCTCCACTGATGTCCAACTTGCCTGCTTCACTCACTAGCATCATCCAGACTCTGCACAAATTGTGCTACAAGGTATGGGTTTGCGAGGGCTGCCATAGAACTGTGCGCTACTGAGGGAAACGGTCAGGCATTGAGGGCATCCTGAGGGTTTTTTGACGAGGCTTGATTGTGTTTTTTTTTGTGATGAGGGCCGTGTGTCTAATAGAGGTGTCGGAATATCACATCTTTGACTCAGCTGTGCATAATCAAAATAATTGCAAATCGAATCAGTTTCTCATGCAAACACATTTGCTTTGAAGTGTGTGGAGCTTTGAAGCTTAACTACGAAAAAGAAAAAAGTTGATTTGTGCAGTCATACATACCCTTGTACACTAGCAAGAGTGGAAGCTTGGGCGAGTTGGTAATACATTGCATTGGCGGGAAGCGCAAACTGACACGTGGACAAGAGAAGAAAACAAAAACATAGGTGAGACAAAGCGCTGCGTCTCGTCTATCTTTTTGTTTTCTTGTCCCTGTGTCAGTTTGCGCTTCCCGCCAATGCCTTGCACACATACATTCATGTACCTGTGCTCAATGTTGCACAAAATTGTAAATGAGAAACTACACTGTAAGGCAAATAAGGCATTTCCATGAAGAAATGTGAGATGCCTGCTATAAATACAGTAGAATCTCGATGATACGAATCTCGCGGGACCGCGAAAAATATTCGTATCATCCGAAATTCGTGTGAACCAACATAGACCAAAAAATTGAGCGCTGAAAAAAGTTTTCGTTTATTTCTTTTCTTTCTTTCGCGTAAACAAATACATGATTTTTTCTGCTTTTTTTAAACCCCCACCTCACAAAGCAGTCCTTTCTGGAGCGCGTAACGCTTCGCCTAGCTTCGCGCTTGTCTCCTCACTCCCGGTGTCCAAGCTCGCTACACGCCGCAACAGGCAAGCGTGAACCGCATGGTGCGTTTTTGAACGCGATTCGCACGCCTTGGCTTTGCGCGCGCTGTATTTTCAAGGCCGCATTGACAATTTCGCGCCCGCGGTATCTCCTACCTCGGTCAGAAAAAGACGCTGACGACTTGCGAAACGCTCGAGAGAGCCCGCTGGCTCCGCCCGAGATGTTTAGGCTTAGCACTCCGGCAGATATTTTATGGGCGCTTTCACTAGCGGCGCCAATGGTGTTTTATAGTACCGTTTTCGCCAACGTTATCAGCTCCTTTACTGCACAAGAAACTTCGTGTCTGCCTTGAGCAGCATTTTAAAGAGCGGCTAGAAGCAGTCGCTCAAGCGGCCGTGCCACTTCGCAGCCGAAGCCGCCGCCATGTTGCCGCCGCCGGCCGCGGCGCGCGCAGCGTGCGAGAGGTTTCGCGGCGCGCATGGGGCGTGTGGGGCGCGTTTTCGCGAGCAGAAAACAACAGCCCGGCCGTTTCTGGAGAAATAAGAGTGACAAATGGGGAGAGAGAGCCGTCACTTGCTTGTTCGGCAGTCGGGCGCTTCGCCGGCTCGTTCGTGTCATCCGCCGGGCCGCGCAGGTCCGTTCGTAACAGCCGAAATTTTTCCCATTGCAAAAAATGCAATTTTGCCGGGACTTCTCAGAAATTCGTATCATCCCGAAATTCGTGTCACCCAGAATCGTATCATCGAGATTCTACTGTATTTGATTATACGTGGTCAGAATTACAAGGTGGGGGAGTTCGGAGAGCCAATCAAGGGAAAAAGTATATTCCTACTAATGTAAGCCTATAGAAAGGAAGGAAGTCAGGCAATTAAATTTCTTACCTTTCAGCAAAGCAGACACACGGTATTCATGAACTATCTGTGCGTAAAGATATTTGGAGCGGGACAATAGAAAAACTAAAGAAACTCATCTTATCCGAATCCAAAAACTGTATTCAAATCTTCCTTTTCACTTGCACACTCAAAGAGGTCAGCATCTTTGATGCCGTCAAGACCATTAGAAATGCAGCACTTGCGGAACCATGCCACAACCATGGCTTCGGGCATCACTTCCCAAAATCGACCACCCACTGGGCGAGCATAGACAAGGATGCCCGCTTTAACCGTCCCGATGGCATCAGGACCACAGTGTCAGACCCCTATCATTCATTGTACAGCCATCTGACATGTACCTTTAAGGGCATGTTAAGAAAACATCAAGTGCTTGTAGATGGCTTGTCATGCCCCCTGGGATGACAAGCAGCTTGGTCCGTTTATCCACCAGCTTCTTACTCACGCCTTCCCTGAGGTGCCTGCAACAGGCATCGGGGACCAGCGTTCACCTCCAGGCGAACAGTGCCCCTGGTCTTCGGGACCACACCGACTTAAATAGTCGAGAAAAGCTCTTCCGTCATCCACCCCTTCTGGCAACGAATGTGGACGATCTGCGGGACACCTCGTTCTTGGGCACAGTCCCCCGGTTCAAGATAGTAAAGGGGGGCAACTTTTGCCCATCAGCACTGCCGGCTAGCATTACTGTTATCGTAGCCTTCTCATTGCCTGTAGTACAGAGGCTCACTTGCTGCAAATAATCTTACGGCGTTCTTCACACCTTTAAATCATGCCTTTTTGAGCTAGCGTATACGACTTTAAGTATTTTATTATGATAAAAAATTATGCACATGCAAAATTTAGTGCGGGCAAGCATCAAAAGCCAACGAAATGCAAAGAAACGGCAGGGAGAGCAAGATCGAGTGAAGCAAATGACAAATGTGAGAATCCCTAAGCCAACGTCACGCACCGCCCATGGTCGCGCACACTGCCAATAACCAACTTTCAGAAATAATTTTTCTGTTTGCAGGTTGTTTTTCTGTCGTTTATGTTCCATTCTCGTGGCAATGAAATTCCTGCAAAAGTGAATTTCTTGGTTTTTGCGGGCGGATTTATGATTGGTGGGTTCGACTCTATTATATTTTTGTTTTATGGCAAGAAGCACGGCTCAATATTTTGGAGCACAGTGACAGTATGTTGGGCCAAGCAGTTTTCCAGGAGAGGCATATTGCAGTGGAACTCTGTTCATATGTTTTGCACCGGACTGCGGAGAGACAACAGCCATGAAAACGTAGCCGTGAGGAATACTACAAAAAAAATGAAAACATGCTAGTTTTGAGTTAAAAAACTTTATTTGTACACTGTTGCCTTTCAAACCCTCAGAAAATTGAGGATGGAGGTTTACCATTTTTTTTGCTCGCTGGGGAGCGCCATGCGTCGTTGCATCATCTGGAAGGCCGCATTACTTTCAGCGTTGCCTTGAATTGCAACGTACCTGCACAGTAGGTCCAAAGCCGCGACCACTTCTCCAAAGCTTGGATCTGGAATTTGCCCTGAACCTGTCTTGTGGTTCGTGCTCATCATCATGATTGCTGTTATGGGCGTTGCCACTAGCGATTGAGTTCGCAACGACTTTGGAAATGCTCTTGCACTCTGACGTCACGACGGCGGCGTCCACAGCAATGTCATCATCATATAAGGCTCTTAGGGCACCCAGGGCATTCATCGCTTCACTGAGTTCTTTGTCACAAGTGGTGGCTGCCTACCCTCCAGCTTGCACTCTGGCCATTTCCATCATACCCCCGTCCATGCGGAAGCCACACTTAGCAAAGCAGTGCTGTGTGGCTGGTGTGCTCGCTTCATCCCACGCTGCAGCGACGTAGTGCATAGCGTCAAGCACCGAGATGCTTGCAGGCTGCTGTCCGTGATCAGTGTGTGCGAGACAGCACTTCACGATACTCTTCCAGCAACAGTGTTTCAAGTTCTTTATGCCAGCGTCCAACTCTTGCAAATGGCCAGACGTCTTTGGTGGGTAAAAACAATGGCAGCGCTTTCAGCTGGGCAGCACAGTTGTCCAGAAAAACAACGCTGCACTGGGAGTCTATCTTGCCAAAATATCGAAGCAATGCTTCAAAAAACAAGCATATCATCCATGCACAGCTGTTACTCTTGTAGTGGCATGGCAACAGGCGAACGTTCTTGACGCATCATGGTTTGCGGAACTTGCCAATCACCCATGGCTTCATCTTGTCCGAACCGTCCATATTGCAACAAAGAAGCACGGTCAACCTGTCTCTGCTACATCTGCCTCCATGGCACGCTTCACCGTTCATGCTTAGTGTCTTCAATTTCATCACCCGAAAGAAGAGGACTGTTTCGTCGGCATTTTATGTACTTCGAGGCCCATATCCGTCAACTACAGAGGAAAGTGTGGCCTTCCAATTTCAGGGGTGTAACAGCTGCGCCATTGAGCACCAAACATGTTTACCTGCACCATCCTGCGCCAAACTCGCCTATCAGCGACGTCCTGCGCCGTGAGATACGACCGCCATGATGCCCTGTGCCTGAAAACTTCGATGAAAAATCGTGTTTTCGGATTCAACGCAGTTATTGTTTTGGCTTCATCTAGGCTATGGAAGTTGCATGGAAGTTGGCTTTTTTTAGCGGTAAGGCCGCAGGCACTGCGTGCCTTCTTCGCTTTCACTTTGGATTTATTTGTGTCACATTTGCATGGTTTTGTTTGCTGGCGGCGGCCGCTGCGCCACAATTAATCTAAAGTGAACAAGTGTGAGTAAAATATTTTTGTGTCACATTGCAAACAAAAAGAAAACAGAATAATAATCATTGAAACGTTATACTTTACTGGAGGTGAACTTCAACTTACTCGACCGTTTTTTCCAGCTGCAGGGTCTTGCTTTCCTGTCACTTGTTGATTTGGTTTGCCTTTGTTGTGAAGTAATTACTCATTTTCCCCTGTGAACTTGGGGGTTTGCCTTGCTTACAGTAAAAAAATTGACCCTTGAAAGCACAAATTTTCTGGCAGCTGTCCTGCCAGAAATTGTCTGTAAAGTTATGTTTTCTGTCTTTTATGTTTCTGTTATTTCATAGGCGTTTTCCGTTTTTAACTGCAGAAAATTTTTGCCAACTCTGTTTTCGGTTTACAGTTTTCTACTTTTTTACAAAATTGTTCCGTAGTCTTTCACGCTATTTGTTTTCCTGTACAGATAATTTTACTTAAATTTCTGTTTTCTGTTCTTGGCTTTCTGCTTTTTTACAAAATTTTTCTGTTATTTACGGTTGTTTCCTTCCACAGGAAACCTGTTTTATTGTTGTGCATTCGTTTTTTCTTGGCAAACTTACTGTTTATTGTTGCCGGCAAAATTATTTTGTTCATTTAACGAGTATGAGAAGCACCAGTACCTGTCCAAATAAGTCAAAGCAAAAGTATTCAGCATCCTGACACAATTTCAGTTACGGTCCTTTATAAAATATAATTTCGTCTCCTTTTTCACATCTTGGAAGTACTGCAGTCGACTTCGCAACTTTATGCTTCGTTGATGTGAATAATGATACCTTGAAGAAAAAAACATCCCTTTGAATGCCTGACATTCCTTGAAAATGGCAACACAACTACTGGTCTACAGTACGTTGAGCATAACAGTGACCACTCAGGCACACCAGAGAGCAGAGTGAAAGCATCAAAGAGATTATTTATTTTGCTGCAAAACTTAAGGCTATCAACGCGGTGTCAACAAAAATATCATATAAGATGATCTATGAAAATGGAAAAAAATATCACATTTCGTAATACATACTGTGGCAAATTGCAAAAAAGGAGATTTTGAGTGACAAGTGCTGTCAGTGCTATAACATTTTTTCCAACTGTCAGAAATGCACAAAAACACGCCACTGAAGTAACACAAAGCTATTTACAAATACAAGTACAGTGGAATCTCGATGATATGAATCTCGCGGGACCGCGAAAAATATTCGTATCATCCGGAATTCGTATGAACCAACACAGACCAAAAAATTGAGCACAAAAAAAAAAGTTCATTTATTTCTTTGCTTACTTTTGCGTGAAGAAATCCGTGATGGTTTTCTGCCTTTTTTTTACTTCTATGTCGCCGAGCAGTCTTTTCTGGAGCGCGTAAAACTTGGCGCTCGTCTCCTCACTCACGGCGCCAAAGCTCACTGCACGCCGCAACACGTCAAGGGCATGCAGTGTTTCGCTCGTCGATGGTGGTGCTTCACTTCCACCGCAGTCCTCGCTGTCACTGTCCGACTGCTGCTCCAGCTCCTCCTGCATCTCGTCGACGATGTCTTCGATTGTCCAGGTACCGCAAGTCACGAGGTCATCGTCGACGGTGATGAAATCGTGCGACGAGCATTCCACGCCGAGCTCCTCCCACTCTTCAATAGCCGGTGGCTCTTCTGGCTCTGGAGACACTGTCATTGCGGGGCTGAAAAAGCCACACTTGCGGAAGCAGTTTGCGATCGTGTCCGCAGTAACTCGGTCCCACGACATGGCAAGGAAGTGCACAGCGTCCAGCAGACTGATCTGAAGGTCTTCGTCCTTGCGATTAATTTTCGCCAGCAACCGTCGCACCAGCATGCCTTTGAAATGATGCTTTATGTTTTTTATGATTCCAGCATCAAGTGGTTGCAGGCGGCTGGTGGTGTTAGCCAGTAAAAATACCACTTTCACATGAGGCAGAACTACCTCTTTCGGGTGAGCAGAGCACTGGTCAATGAACAGCAAAACCTTTCTATTTTTACTCGCCATCTTGCGATCCAACTGCGTGAGAAATTCCCTGAAGAATTCGCCGGTCATCCACGCCTTTTTGTTCGCCTTGTACACGCAAGGCAAACTACCCGCATTTTTAAAGCATCTCGGCTTTTGCGACCGCTTGATGACTGTTAGCTTCAGCTTCTCCGACCTGTCGGCGTTACAGCAGAAGAGCACAGTTACTCTCTGCTTGCTGTTTTGTCCACCTTGACAAGCTTCGCCTCGGAAGCACAAGCTTTTGTTGGGTTGCAAATTAAAAAAAAAGTCCCGCCTCATCTGCGTTAAACACGTCTCGTGCTTCGTACTCCGATAGAAGCGCCGGCAGAGTGTCGGTCATCCAGTCGCTCACCACCGAGTCGTCCACCTTCTTCCCTTCGCCACACACGGTTTTGTACACAAGGCCGTGCCGCTGCTTGAAACGGTGAACCCACCCGCCGCAGGCCTGAAAGTTCTCAATTCCAAGCAAAAGGGCGACGTCGTCGGCTTTCTCCCGGAGCACTTTCCCGTCGATGTTTACTCCAGCTGCAGTTATTTCCTTGAACCACGTCAGGAGAATGTCTTCGAGCTTGACATACTGGGCTGTTTTGGCCTGCTTGACTTCACGCCGAAGAGCTGCACGTTTTTCAAAATGACGTCCCGTTGCCCAACAATGGTGCACAACGTCGACAGCGGCAGGCCGAGCTCTTTTGCCAAGTCGCTGCGCTTCCTTTTATGCTCCCTGTCGACTCTATTCAAAATCTCCAGCTTCTCCTTGAATGAAAGGGCTTTCCTTTTGCGCGACATAGCTGACAGCCTGGCTGATTTCGTTGAGAGAAGTCCGCTGGCAGAGAAACCCTCGAACACGTCTCCGCAACACAATCTCCACCGGTCCGTGAGCACACGCGGCAACGACGAGGAGCAGGTCCCGCATTCCGGAGGCACGGCCTCGGCCACACCCACGCAAGACCAATGAGACGCAAGCAACTGAGTGACGTCAGGTGACGTCGAGCCGCCCAAGGCCATCAAGGCGTTCTCTCCCCAGCGGCTTGGCCGCGCCGGCCGTGCCGCGGTAGACTCGGCGCAACACCGAGCCGGCCAAGCGCGCTCGCACTACAACAGCCCGCCCGTTCCTGGAGAAAGAGCGACAAAGAGGAGAGAAAGAGAGGCAGAAGGGGCAGCTCGTACCACCCCGTATGGCGCCGTCACTTGCTCCCCGAGCCGGCCGAGCCTCGCTCGGAAGTCAGCTCCTCGCCGGGTCATTCGTATCATCCGCCGAGCTACGCAGGTCCGTTCGTATCATCCGAAATTTTGCCCATTGGAATCACTGCAATTTTGCCGGGACTTTTCAGAAATTCGTATCATCCCGAAATTCGTATCATCCAGAATCGTATCATCGAGATTCCACTGTATCTGGGTTTCAAAGCACTATGACATTGCGTATTACATTGATAAAAAGGAGACTTTCAGTGACAGTGGTGCTGTTACAGAGGACTATCGCATTTTTTTCCAACTTTCAGAAAGGCCCAAAACCACACCACAGGTAACCCGAACTACTTACACAACATAGTCTTGTAGTAAGCACACTGATGAGGGATGAAACTTTGGCAAACATGATTGACGTTAATCTAAGGACATCTTTCCTGCCATGACATTAAGTGACAGGATGTTCATATCTTGTAGTACTACAGCACAGTGACGGAGGCTATGCCATAATCGGTGAGAGCTCCAATGGGACTAGGAACACTTTTTTTTCTGCTTCCAGAAAAAAAGAACACAAATTAAACTAAGATCAGACTTTTTTCCTGCTTTCTGGGAGCTAAAAAAAGCAGCGTAACGCAAGTAACACAGCAATAAAAAATGACAGAGGAAGCGTTGTGAGACTAGGAACATAATATCTTTTTCTCCTTACTGTAATCACAAAAAAAGCAGAGAACATTTAAATTAAGTTCATGTGATAGCAGAGTAACCAAGTTGGAAAACAATTGGGAAAAAGCACTGCTGTTTGAGAACTCTTCATTGCTCCTCAGGGAACTCAAGTAACACATTTAGATATCAAAGTCTTTTAACGCAGTTATCAGAGATGCGACCTTTGGTAAGAGGAAAGGCTGTTTTTGTTTTGTCTTCTCCTTTGTGCCCCTGTCTGAATTGGTGGCTGCAAGTGCCCTGCAACAAGACGAGCATATGTTCCGCGTATAAAATACATGTGCACCAACAACACAACGTTTGCGGGGTATTATGCATTGCTATCATGCTGTAACAATTAGCAGCTGTGACTTGTTTGAAATCAAGTCAGCAAGCCCGAAATGAGCCCTTGAAGGTCCATTGCAAATTCCTGAAACCAAATCAAACCATATCTAAAATGGCATGCTTCAGCACTAGCACAGGGTACTTATAGTAGACGAGCTTATACTCAATTGGGGGCACATGGTCGAGCACGGTCTTGTGCTCCATGCATGTGCTTGGGCCATCATCACTCAAAATGGTATAACACTGCATTGGTGGCTCTCAGGATGTGTGCATAGTCTTCATGAGAAAATAATGCTCTACACCCTTGAAAAGAACACATAATTTTTCGAAAAACAAGCATCTCATTTTTGCAGCACAGAACAATAAGCATTCTTTTCTGGTAGAGTAAACTACGAATAGTTGCCTGGCAAGCCGTGGCAATGTTATCATTTTCCGAAAGGACATTGAAAATAGCACTGCAGATATCTGAACTTAACTCGCTCATAAAAGTAGATGGGTTTTCCAAACCATCACTCCTGATTTTGTTTTTTGTGTTTTTTGATTGTGTTTTTTGTATGTGTGAGTTTGGTTCTGTTTTTGTAAGCCTGAAAAAGCTGATGACGCTGAGGCAGTTTGAGTGTCAAGTTCTTAGTTTTGGCAATTCGTTGTACACTTTGGTCCACAAAAATGGTCCACATTTTTATTAGGGGCCCAAACTGCAAAATCAAAAAAAGGTAACGTAAGAGATAGTGGTGCGTCGGCTTCATGGCAGTGTCTGGAAAAAGAGCAGCCCTACACGTCACGTAGTCTTCGATGAGGTCTTGAAGCCTCATAATCATTGCTGGTTTTATGGCTGAGGCGGTCCCCAGCTGAGCAATTTCAGAAAGCAATGAAATTTGCTGCAACATTCTGAACTAATCCAAACAAGAAAACTGGAAAAAAGTGAATTGTTATGAACAGCATGGCCTTCAAGTGTTTTCTTAGGAAGGTTGACTTCAGAAGGCCGATCGCTCAAGTCCCGTTTGAATGGAACGCTGCATATGCAGTTCTTCAGATGGTCAACAGATGTTCACTTGGAAACGGTCACATTATGTCGAATGTACAGGGAAAGGTCAAAAGAAGCTACCTCTTCAAACAAATCATGCACAAGGCAAGGAGGGAGGCCAGTGGCACAAACATTGAAAAGGGAATTGAAGCTAATTGAAGTGAGCAAGAGAGGGAGAAGGCAAACCTTGTAGACGCACTTGAATAAATGCTTAGATTCGCTCTGTTCAATCTGCTCGGAGTTGTTTTGGTTAACTTGTTTCATGTAACTGGTTTTCAACTAGTGTTAGGAATTGTTCCATGGATGTGCTACCAGTAACTGACGAGTGCATACCGCTCCACTCTCCTGTTGCTAGTGAGAATCTGGCGTACTTAAGAAAATCGGGGCGATACATGTATTCCTTCCCGGGGACACTGCCTGGTGTTTTCCGCCTCGGGCTCGTACTTATACGGCTCTATGCCATAAATGAAGACATTGTCATATTCTTCTTTTGAACTAATTTCGCAGTTGCTCACGTCACTCCCGTCCGACATAGTGCACGCCGAGTTCTTTAGAAGTTTATTGAAGGGTAGGCATACATATAAATGAACAGATAAGCGGAGTACGTGAGGTGTCAGAGTAAGAACTGTCGGTGGGACCTCTAACACATTGTGGATAAGATGATGCATAATATACAGCAGACAATGGGAGTTATGACGAAGTTCTAAATACAATGTGTAGCGTGAACAAAGGGAACGAAAACACTTTACTCAAATTTCAAAAAATAACGAAGATAAAGAACAAGTCTGCAATATATAGAAGAGCAGGACCAAACCATATATAAAACTACGTTTTCTTCAGAGGTTGTGTACATCTCCAATTACACCACAGGAGCAGCGACACTGTTATTACACATATAACGTACAATTCAACAAAGCAGTAAGTAATTCAAGCAGAAAGTAAAAAAAAAATATGAACCAATTTCAATTTCCTAATTACACCTATATCTAGTGGTCTTGTTAGTTCAGTAATTAGGTATTTTTTGGTTCGTCGGCAAAATGAGCTTGTCGCGAAAGATTGTTTAATTTCAGGAGGAATTGAGTTCCACACGGAGACACCAGCAAGTTTAGCCGTCATTTTCCCATAGTTTGTGCGAGCTTTGGGTAAATGGAAATTCTCACGCGCAGAGAACCGAGCTCTATTATTATTAGTAAAAAATTCAGGGGTGAAACTTTCTATGCGCACATCGTGATGAATAAGGCGAAACATGATGACTGCTAACTTTAAAGTAAATAGTAATTCATTAAATGAAAGTATGCTTGAGTCAACGTATAGGGGATGGAGCGACTGAATGTCATTAGCCGCACGGCTCGGTTTTGGAGGCGCCGTAGATTATCTAGATGTGTGTTGTATATGTTTCCCCAAGATGATAAGCAATATGAGAGATGGCTGTGAATGTAAGAATAGTATAGTGATAGGATAACATGTTGTGGAAAGTATGGCCGTGCTTTCAGAATGACATGAATGCCGAAAGAAACCTTTTTAAGAAGATACTGCACATGAGCATGAAACTTCAGATGTTTATCCAAGATGACGCCTAGAAACCGAGTGCTATCAGAAGCAGGTATTGTGTGATGATTTATTACAACCGAAAGAGGGAAGGTAACGGTTTTCTGTGGGGAATAAAATGCCATAAATGTTGTTTTTGTAGCATTCATTAGCAGTTGCTTATTCAAGCACCACTGGTGAATGCTGATAAGGTCCGTGTTTAGTGCATTCTGAAGTGCGATCGGATTGCTGCTGGACGTAAGTATAGTTGTATCATCCGCATATAACAGACATTTAGAGTTTCGAAGCACACTAGGCAAATCATTAATAAATAACAAGAAAAGTAGAGGACCCAGAATCAAACCCTGAGGAACACCCCTGGTAACTATTTTTGTGGAGGAAAGGTGACCGTTAATTTGCACTATTTGATATCGATCGATCAAATAACAACGAATGAGTTTAAGAGGAGGGCCAGAAATGCTTTAAGTTTGTGTAGCAGGATCAAAAATAAAAACTTCTTTAATTTGATCAGTACGATAAAGAAATGCGAGCTCTGTGGAATAACCGGGTCGAAAACCAAACTGACGTGAGGTTAATAGGTTAAATTTAGTTAGGTAAGACATAAGTCTTGAGTACGAGAGTTTTCCGACTATTTTACTGAAAAATGGTAGAACGCATATGGACCGATAATTGTCAATACATTCACGATTGCCTTTTTTGAAAACGGGGGTTATTCTTTCCTTTCTTAAGCGAGTTCGGAAATGTACCATCTTTGAACAGTTTGTTGATAATTTCTGCTAGAATGGGGGATAGTTCTTTCGATACTAGTTTTATTCTGGAAGGTTCGATGGAATCTAAACCTGGGCCAGTTGTTTTTAGTGATGAAATGAGCTGAAAAAATTCATCTGCCGATGTGGGGAACAAATAAAAAGACCGATCACAACACGGTACAGGAAGCAAGGGCACATCTGTTTGCGAGTGAGCAGGATCACCAAAATGGTCACTGAACATATTTGCTATATCATTAGCATCAGTGTAGGTGCTACCATTTTTTATTTTCTTCAAAGAAGGTTGGTTGTCATCGCTATTGAGAAACTTTTTAATTAACTACCAATTTTTTCTGCAGTCATTACCGTTCTTAGATATTTCATTTTCATAGTAGAGGCTCTTAGCACGCTTTAGTAGGGAGGATAGTAGATTGGAATACTTCCGGAACCGCAGTTTGAGGGCATTATTCCAGTTTTGACTTCTGACTTTTTTAATAAGCTTATTTTTCTTTGTAATTGATTGCAATAACGCGTTGCTGATCCATGGCTTCTTTGGAGAACGGTACCATTGCGTGACTGTGATAACAGACGTGCACTGGGTAATGCACGAGGCGATTTTAGTAGAAAATAAATGAAAAGCTTTTTCTCCGCATTTTTCTTCTGTAACAAAAGTCCAATCAATGGCTTTGATCATTTTGACAAATTTCGAAGCGTCAAAGGATGATTTAGTGCTCTCTGGGTTCCGGTTAAGGTCTTGAGAGCCCAGTAGCAAAAAGATGGGGTAGTGATCTGTAAATGCATAGTCGATAACCCCGGCTGTGTAGTACGTTGTTATGTTCGTCAAGATATGATCAATTTATTTATTTATTTATTTATTTACAAATTCTGCTGTCTCAACAAGAGACATAGCAGGAGTGGAAAAGTTACATGAAACACATATACACGACAGATACAAATAATAAAGACTGTAAAATGTAATTGTCTAACAAAAATGTTACATCACACATATACACATGAAAAACCACCTAAAATTCATATAATCAGGGAACATGTTCAGGCAAGTCTTTCAGGAACACTTTAGCGGGCAAACGTCGGAGGGTGTCACATACCCCTCCCCCGGATAATTGCGTCCGTTAGCAAAAACCAAAGAAGAAGGGCGCGAGGCAATAGTTATTTGTATTCTAGCAGGGTGGCCGGCCCGTGAGTTTTCACGTGTGCCGAGAAGGCTGGTGTGAATGAAATCAATGGAGATGCTCGACTACGTTTTGAACTATATAGGTTTACTGCACAAACGAAAAGACTACAGGGCAACGCCCGACACAAGAAGAGAAAAACAAACCTTCACACTGCCATCGGCCTCGTGCGCGCAGGCACTAATTGGCCGTACACTAAGGGCACGCGCACGCTGGGAGGCTAGCACACAGCGCTAACTACGTAGTAACACAACAAAAGAAACCCAAATACACGGGGTGGCCACTATGACGACCCTTGATCCACTGTGGCCTATGCCTTAACCTCCGACCTCGAACTTATAACTCAGACACCCGCACGCGACACACGAAACACTCTAGAGGCAAACACATGTTTAAGGGGGAAAGTGGGTCTTTAACACCTATTTTTTTATTTCTTATCCAATTTTGGTGGAACTATGCACTCTTGTACAGTTTTTTGTGCTGATTCCAAATATCCAATCAGTTTTTGCAAAAGTCAATTAGTTTTAGGGATAATTACTAATTAGCCGCCATTTTTTAAGGCCTAAATTAAAAAAGAAAGTGGTCCATAAAAAAATGTTTTGAACACATGATTGGGTAGTCAAATGCATAAGCAATGAACTAATGGGAGCACTTTTCTCAACTTGGCTTTAGTAGCAGTTTTACAGCTCATTGAAAATCGGTGTTGAGATGGTGGCCATTAGTGGTGGAGGATAAAATGCAAGATAAGTAAATATCAAAGCTCATTTTCATAAATCTGTTCTCATTAGTGCACAGTACACATATTTAGCTTCCTGGTGCAAAAAAAATTATAGCTCTACCTGCCATACATGAAGAGATATTGAGGCCTTAAAACTGGATGGAGTCCAAAATTTGTGTTTTGAGGAAATGGCAAAAAACAAACTACATGAGATTTAACTGACAACAGCAATTAGTATGTACATATTTATAATGATTGAGAGTTAGTAGCCTCCAGGGATGTAGTCTGTTTGCTTTCTAGCATTGGTGTGCCGCTTTTCACCGCTCACTGGACATTTTCAGCTGCTCGCTAGACATTTTCAGTAGCAGCAGGGGTCAGCTTTGTTTTTACGTAGTGCTGTCACGTCTTCGTATGCAGCCCATGATGAGAAGTGTTCATCTCGGCAAAGACGTCATTTAGCGCCGTTTGACGATTTCCGCTCGACTGCATCGCGCGTGCAGCCAGTACGTTCACTACGAAGGGGTTCACCTTCTGTTCCCCTTCAACACGCGGAGAACTCCACGACGACGACACGACTCTGCAGTTTGCGCATTCAAGGCATAATTTCACTGCAAGGCCGTGTTCACGTTCACTAGTGGAGATGCTAACGTTCCCGCCGCACGTTTTACACTTTACACCATTCATCAAGCCGTTCAACGAGTCCAGGCTCGCAATGATGAAGTTCGTATCGTCAACAGGGCCAGTTGCAATGTCGGGGCTTTCAGAAGCAAAGCAATGCATCTTTCTCTTCATTGCTGGTTTTGACGCAAGGTCATGTAGGCGCTTTTCAGCTTTCGCTTTTTTTCTCGCGCACTTCAGACGGCTGCAGCATTGCTGTATCTAGTCGAACGCGCTGGCTCGGTCCCGGCAGACTCGTCGGGGCTGCTAGGCCTATCAGGCTGTCAAGCACATCGGCGGCTCCGTCGGCTCCAGCATTACGCTCAGGGTCACGTGCAATCTCTTCAGTTTCCACTGATGTGGAACGCTTCTTGAAGTTGTTCACTTGGGACTTCTTCCTTTTCTTGCCATACTTCTTCTGCGTATGATATTTTTTCGCCGAACCAGGCATCGCTTTGCGTTTTCGCTGCCGTTCGCACACAAGAGAGATGGCGACGGCACATCCAGGCAACCGATGCGCCCACGCGCGAAGCAGACGGCCCGCGCCGCACTCGGCCAATCCAATCGCGCCGTGGCATCACGTGCACCCAACGTCCAATCAGGCCTCGAGTTTTACTTTTTTTCAATGCTTATTTTCTCTTCGCCGAGTGGGCGAAGTGGGACAGCAGTGGCGGGAGATTGAAGCGGGAAGAGCGCTCTTTCAAATGACACCGTGATGGCGCCTGTCGCTCCAGGGGGAAAACGGCTGTGTGCCGTGACAAAAGTACCGTTTTAGCGTTCGCTTTTGCGCGCATTGGGCTCGCGCAAATGTTTTGAATTGTTATTGCGAGTGAAATACTAGTTCCCGAGGTTTGAAACTTAGCAGACGTAGGCAGAAAGACTTGAGGATTCCAAAAATGCCACTTCAAAAAATCGATTTTTTTCGCCAATTTTTGGTCCCAAAGACCTGTGTCCCCCCTTAAACCTCGACAACGCAACTACCAAAAAATACTAACAAGTACACAACCCGCATAACACTCTAGAGGCAACCACTTGTTTAAGCCTCGATACAGCACTTGCTATAAAAGAAATGTAGCGGCTCTGCAAACTGTACACGGCGAGCAAGATGCCCTCCAACATCATTACCCTCAAAACACACTACTACAAGCAAGACCCAAACCCAAAGAAAAACTCTCAACCCGTTAAGCTACAAGCGACGCCGGAAGAAACAAACCCGGAGGAGGCAGCTGTCTCAATCCGAGGCAACAAACAAATTACGAAGGCGCGGCGCGGCGAAAGAAAGTCTCTACGAGGAAGGAGAACCCACAAAGTTTAACGGCGGAAAGTCACGACGGGGTAGAGCTGGCCTCGCCGGGCAGCCGCTTACGTGTTTCGGGGCTCCGGGGTGCAGAAGCTGGTCGGCCATGGGACTCGTGGTGACGGGCGAACTCGAGCGCTGAGCCGAGGTGGGGACCGTTCTGTCGCGAGCCTACCGATGTACTTTTGCTAAAGTGCGTCACCCCCGGACCCTTCCCCGCGTAGCACGTTCACGAATCTCCAGCCGACTGCCCCAAGCGACCGCTTGCGTCCGCTTAAATAACCTCCGCCGGCCGTCCCGTAGACCCACTCCGAAGTCTTCCCCATTGTTCCTCTGTTCCCCTATCTCGGGGCCCTCGGCAACTTGCCACGATCGTACGCGCGCATCCGAGCTAGCGATCTTGACGTCGCCCTCCGCACCTGCACGCTGGAATGCAGCAGCTCGCATTGTCCTCGAAGCTGGCAGGGCGAAACAAAGAACGTGAGCACAAAGGCGAAGGGGGGGACCCCGGATTCCTCAGCCAGGCGCAAAATGGCCGACTCCGTCTGGGAGGCCGTCATGTCGGCCGCCCGAATATAGAAAATGGAGGGCCTGGCCTGCAGTTTGTGACACTTGCTCCCTCTTAAAGAATATTCTCCCAGAATATTCTAACCTACACAAACAATAGGCCACCACACATACACACTGCTCTAGACAGGCAATAAGGAAAAGCAACAAAAAAAGTTCGTAACGAGTCAGTGTCTCTCTTGGTCGCACAGCTCCGATGAATCGTTGAAACGCGCACTTACGGATCTAAGCATGCGCTCACCTGCAGAGCACTTTCAGTCGACTGCACTGCGCAAGTTCACGCGCCACCACATCGCGCACACAACTGTTTGAGTTTTTCACGCACTCCCACCCTAGTCCTACACAGGAAGAATCAACGCACCAATCCCCGTAAGGAAAACGAAAATAAAATCTTTCATTCCTACACCAACACTGCATCCACGTGCGGAGGTGCGCGCTGCACGACACACTCTGCAAAAAGACTGTACAAAATGAGCACATATGAAAAAACAAAGTATCCCCGAAGCAATCCGACCGCGATATGTGTTTTTTTTTTTCACTCGCTTCGGCAGGTTACTCCCTCAGTCCATACGGCTCAGGTAGTCGGCTCCCACGTTCTCGCTTCCCTTGATGTACTCTACCCTGAAGCTGTACTGTCGGAGTTTAATGCTCCAGTGAAGGACCCGGCTGTTGGTGGACTTGGCCTCCTGGATAAACCTCAGGGGTTAATGATCGGTTTGAATGAGGAATCTCCGGCCATACAGGAATGATTGGAATTTTTCTATTCCCCAAACCAGAGCCAACGCCTCCTTTTCGATAGTGGAATAGGCTGTCTTCCGGGGGAGCAACTTCCGACTGGCGTACGCCACGGGATGCAGCTTTCCGTCGTGCTCCTGCATAACCGAGGCCCCCAATCCCCGATCAGAGGCATCTGTCCAGAGCACAAACTCCCTCTCGAAGTTTGGGAGTTTGAGAATTGGAGCGTTTGCCAGGCGCTCCTTAAGAGCAGCGAAAGCCGTCTCCTGCTCGGGGCCCCACTTAACCACTGTAGGCTGCCCTTTCTTTGTTAGGTCAGAAAGGGGGGTGGAAATCTGGGCGTAGTTCGGCATGAACTCTCTATAGTAGCCCGTGAGCCCTAGGAACAATTGGACCTGCCTCTTGGTCTTGGGCCGCGGGGCATCTTGGATCTTCTGGACAGTCGTCGCTATCGTTCCCTTTTCCCCTGACCTTATCAGGTGGCCCAGAAACGAGACCTCCTGCTTGCCTACTTCGCACTTAGTTGGCTTTATAGTGAGCCCCGCCCCTCAGATGCGCGTGAAGACCTCTCGCAAAGCCCCGTAGTGTTGTTCTCCCATGTCTGACTCGCAATGAGCACGTCGTAGCAGTAGGCGATGTCAGGAACGCTGGAAAGTACCTTGCGCATGAGCTTGGTAAAGATTGCCGGCACGGTTTTGATGCCGAACGACATATAGCAGAATCGGTAGTAGTGTCCTTTATTCGTGGAGAAGGCCGTCATAGCCTTAGACATTGCCGACAGCGGGACCTGCCAGTATCCCTTCGCGAAGTCGAGCTTGGTGAAGATCTGTTTCTGGCCAACCGCCGCCAGCAGCTCGTCCGAGCGGGGAATAGGTTCGGCATCATCCACAAGAGCATCGTTGAGCCTTCAAAAATCAATGCACACACGGTGCGTTCCGTTCGATTTGCGCACCGCGAGAAGTGGAGAGTTATGAGCCGACGTTGACTGCTCCACGATGCCGAGGGCGAGCATCTCGTTGACCTCGTGATCAATTATACCTTTCACGGCAAACGGGAGCGGGTATTGCCGCACATAGACCGGCTGCTCAGTCCTCACCTCCAGCCTACATTCCTCCACGTCTGTCCTCCCCGGTAAATCTGAGAAAATTCCATCGAACTCTTGTAGCAGGTCCCTTATCTCTTGCTGCTGCTGCTCTGTTAAGCCTGGACCCAGTTTGACGTCGTGAAAAAACTGGGATTGGCGCGGTGATGGGAGTTTTATGTTGCTCGAGTCACCATCTTCCCAGGCAATTGCTGTGCCTGCTCCCGCCACACTGGCGTTCGTCTCCCTGGGTTGGTACCTTTTTAACATGTTGATATGGAATGTCTTCGTTCCATGACCGAGGTCTATCTCATAGTCGACGTCACCTCTTCGCCTGACAACCTGAAATGGCCCCTTCCACTGCAGCAGCAGCTTGTTGTGGTCGGTGGGCAGGAGAATTAAGGCTTGTTCGCCGGACCTCAGGGAGCGCTTCCGGCTCTTCAGGTTGTAGTAATGGCCATACCGCTCACCTGCCTTCTCCAACTCCTCATGTGCGAGCCGACACGTGTGCTCAAGATGGTCGCGGAGGCCAAGAACATATTCGTACATGGTTCTTGTGTTACTCGGTATCCCTGAATTGGTCCACAGCTCACTCAGCACTGTTAGGGGGCCTCGCACGTTCCTGCTGTACAACATCTCGAAAGGAGAGAAACCCAAGCTCTCCTGAGGTACCTCCCGATACGCGAATAGCAGTGGCGCAAGGTACCGATCCCAATCCTTCGGTTTCTCCTGACACATCCGCTTCAGCATTTGCTTCAGTGTGCCGTTGAAGCGCTCCACCAACCCGTTTGCCATGGGATGATACGGCATCGTGTGGAGTTGCTGCACCGAGAGTAGACGGCCTACCTCCCTCATTACGTCGGAGGTGAAGTTACTTCCCCTGTCGCTCAGGATCTCCTTTGGCACCCCAACCCGCGAAAACATACGGACGAGCGGCTCTGCTACTTGCTTGCTCTCTATGCTCGGGAGGGTAACAGCGTCGGGATAACGTGTTGCGTAGTCGACCATGGTCAGGATGTACTTGTTCCCTTCGCTGTGCGGATTTTCCGTGCAATTTTTTTTTATTCACGATTGTTTCCATGGGTGCTATCCGTGAGAGGGCAGAGCTATTGGCGGAATGCCTGACAAAGCCTCTGCCCCCCTACAGTTCAGCGTAGAAGGTAATGCAGAAAACGTATTCTCTTTCACGCAACAAAAGACTCACGATACACTGTGCTTAGAATAGAACCTTCAAACATTTAACATAAGGTTGAATAGAGCTCAAACGATACTTAAAAAAGTCAAAACAAAAACAACAAAACTCGGAACGATTTCATGTCATGCACAAACACAAAGAGTACATTCCAAGTACATAACAAAAGGCACACGTTACATAGCATTTAAAATAAAATAAAACAACTCGATGCATACATTTAAAATTTGCAAAACATGCCACACAATGTGCAAATTTGTTTAAATACACAAGGCACATTTCAAGAAAATTAATTTTCACAGTTCTATGCCGGTGAATACACGACACCATTTTCAATCATAAATCTTCTGCATGCACATTTGCAACTTTGAAAAGACCGATTAAAATCAGTCATATACATATATCACTCCTGTTCAACATGCTAAGGGTTTGGAAGTGTAACGTCTGCCTACCGTAATTTGTTTGGGTTGCAGGCAGCCTGTGCTTAGGACGTCTTATATTGTACGCCCTAGAGCTGTCATCCGGTGGTTTGTTATAAATTCCAGATTTTTGGATCCAGTGTAAAAGTTTAAAGTAGTATATTTGGTCCGCTTTTAGCATATTATATTTTTTGAAAAGAGGGAAAAGCTGGATGAAGCAGTGTGAGCAGTGCAGTAAACTAGTGAAGAAGAACGAAAAATCCGAAATAGCACGCCCTGCACGTTACAAGGTGTCTCATGCGCGCTGTGCAAGGGCGAAGGTTCTCGCAGCTGAAGCAGCCCCGGCAGCAAGATGATGGGCCGGAATTCTCAGCGGGGCCAGATTGGCAGCCATCAGAAGCCAGCCTTCAAGCCGCCCAGCCGGGAGCCAATATATGACCTGTCCAGCATGCCTCCCTTCGAGGAACGCCACGACCGGCTACATAGCAAACTCTGGCGGTCGCAGGCGATGGACCTGTCGACGCGGGGGCACAACAGGCATGCGGCGTGCAAGGCGCCCCTCTCTGCCTTCAAGGACTCGCCAGGTCGTCCTGCCTCGGACGACCGGACACTGTGTACCCTCGCTCGAGCTTTGAATTCTTCGTCCGGCCGTTCGGCAGCTTCAAAAAGAAAGTACAAGCGGGAAAGAAGGACAAGCAGACGAAAGGCCTGGCGGGGAGCGAAGTGAAGAGGAAAGAGAAAATGGCGTCAGACACCCCGTTGCGGGCTTCTGAAGTGACAAGAGTCCCTGCAGGACACCAACTCAAACTACCCAAAAAAGGCATGTATAACACAAAAAAGGCACTTATAGATGCCGAAAAATCCATATAGTAAAAATAGGCACTAAAAAGCCGATATAGTCAGATTGGGCGCTATTGGCACAATAATTGAAAAAGGGTGTTCTGGAAACCTTGAATTAAATGCATCATTGAACCCCTGAATGTGGTTTTATCAGTTTGTTGCCAAGGTAAAATAGTAGAACTGTGTAGAAATTGATTCATTTCTACCCCCCCTCCCATTTTCAGCGAGTTCATGCAGTTGGTTACAATTCGATTTGGGCTTGAAAAAATAACGGAGCGGGCTCCCCTCCCCCAACTCAAGAAAATAGTAGCAACTTTTTTTTTCTGATTTTTTCTTTTTTTTTTCGGAGTAGCAATAGTAGCAATTTTGAAATCTGAGTGTGAAGAAAGCTCGAATTATCACTTTTAATTATCCCGAGCCTACTGTAGTTTATAGTTTCAGGATAATCATGACCCAGCATAGTCTTTTATTGTGGATTAGTGCTGTCTATTCTAAAAGCAGTAGCCGCTGCTGGTGACTGCACCTGCAGTGTCACGACTAATATTGTGGATTTTGAAATTTAGGGTTCCAGAGCAGCAGGTGATGGTTTAAGTTGGGAAAGGTTTTTATCGTGGCTTGTACAGAGCAGAAACAAAGCGTACAACGACCATTATAATGGCTCACTTTTGGAATTAAAACAGATAAGCATCTAATTTTGCCTTACCTAGTTATTTAGTAGCTCTAGCTGCACCCTTGGTGTAGTACTTACCTTCAGTTTTTTATTACAATATTTGAGAAGATATACGAGGGAGTTGTGAGCAGCAGTTTCGCCATGCAGCACTGAATGTAGCCTTGTAGAAGAATGTAGAAAGGCTGCTTTGTTGCTGTGAGGGGTTTTGTTGCTGTGGAGGGTGACGTTCTAGTGGATCTGAGCGGCGGCAGCTCTCTTTGAGGGACACTTGGGCTTGGCCACTTTGGCCTTGCTGCTCAGTTTCCGGAGCATGACTCTCATCCGCAACATTAAGAAGGCCGCTGTCAAATGCTTCGCCAGTCATGGCAACGAGGGAAGTCGCTGGGCAGTTGGCGTGAATCGAGGGCAATCTTTGTGATAAAAGGGAGACTGGCTTTGAGCGCTTGGTTCTCGTAACTGCGGAAGGTGTTGTCGGCATGCTCCAACAACGCGATTACGTGGCGTGATGGACGAACGAGAGGGTTCGGTTCGCCTTCTCCACAGTATGACTTGAGGGTCAAAACCGGTCGCTGTCTTCCACCGGATCAGCCTGCAGATACTCCTTGCAAGTTGTGCAAAGCTTGCACCGCCTTGTTACGCTGCAAGCAATGTAGCCGGACACGTACATTAGGGATGCCATCTCAACATCATAAAGGGGAAGTGGGGCTCCGTCCTCTAGGATGAGGTCCTCTTCGGAGGGCTCATCAGTTTCAGAGTGCTCGAGATTCTTTTCTGTCATAGCCTTTTTCACTTCTGCGAACTCAAGGAGCTCGGTGCTGTCATCGATGGCATAATTGCCTTTAGGGCTGGGCCTGAAGAATTGGCTCAGCATAATGAGCCGCAGCGTCAGCTTGAACTCCAGGGCACTGGATTTCGGGAGCGTACACATGGAAAAAGGTCCTCAAGCGCGTCATGAGTCAGTCGGCACCAAAGAAGAAATCTAAACCTGTACACGTTCAACAGCTGGTGCTGAATTTTCAGGGCACTCGTGGTTGTGATCAGGACACCAGTTTACACAGGTTTGAAGTGGTCACACTCACTTCCCTTGCGAATTGTGACCCGTGCAAACATAGAGGCAAACTCCTTCAAAAAAGTGACCGCCTTATGATGCGCCTGTGGTTTGAGTTTGAAGTGACTCATTGCAGTTCCGATGTACCTTGAGGTCAGCAACGAAAACCACTTGAAGACTTTCTCCACAAACCAGGCTGTGGTGATGGCTTTTTCTTCAAGCTGCCCTAAACTAACAAGCACACGCATTGCAGCACCCATGCTGTGATGCAGCACAGCCTCTGC
The DNA here is from genome assembly GCF_048455015.1 of Haemaphysalis longicornis. Classification (NCBI taxonomy): domain Eukaryota; kingdom Metazoa; phylum Arthropoda; class Arachnida; order Ixodida; family Ixodidae; genus Haemaphysalis; species Haemaphysalis longicornis. Next base: position 24,177,726 of record NW_027526295.1, on the reverse strand, counting down.
AGACGACACATCCATTTTTTCATAGTGATTGAGCTCCAGATGGCTTGGATTGAGATTGGGGGCCAGCTTCAGGTCATGTTTGGCGTCTTTTTTAGCCAGTTCTTTTATGTGCTTCACAGATGCCTAAGAATAAAATGAGAATGATCAGCAAACTTGATACTAGTAACTACTTGTAAATGCAGTACTTGATCACATTGCTGTTCTTACTAACTCCAAGTTCTTGGCACATTGTGACGACATCCAATGCAGAAACTTACTCCTCCTTGGGTATTTCCCCTAAATTAGGTCTGACAACAATCTGCAGAACAACCAATGTAGCCAGCGCATGCAAGCTTGCAGCTCAACTTTCCCTTGTTCCTTGCATAGGGTTTTTCATTGTAGCGTCTAATCACGGTGTTTCATCGATGCGGAGTGAAATGTCACTAGCAGTAATGCACTAATAATGCACCAGCGATAAAGCATAAGTACCGTGGCTTGGAGTACCTTGCCTTTTCAAGAATGAAAAAAATTTTTCGCTATCACCATCAAAACACTCGATCGTATGGAGCAAGAATTTGATTTATCACTGAGTGCAATGATATTGAGAACAGACAGTGAACAAAAAAAGTGCCCGTAATCCCACCCTGCGAAGGGGGTGTGCTGCGGAGCTGTTGTAATCCACTACACGTGCTGATGATGGAGGGTATGAAATGTTCCTCCTCATCTCGGCAGGCTTGTCGCTTGCACTCGGCTTCTCTGGCGGCAAATGCTGGGGCCTGCCTAGTGTGACGCATGCTCTCACCCTTGAAAGACGTCAACCCCGCCCCCCTTTTCAAGAGCAGCCACAAACATAATATTTACCAGGAACGCATAAGGGGGGGGGGGGGGCCTATTGTTTGGAGTGGGCCTTAAGCCTGGCATTCTGCCACTGCACATGTATTGGCTCATTCTTTAGAACTCAATGGTACGATGCTTGCTTGCCCTAAGCGAAGTTGGCAGGATTATCCGGTCTATCCAGCTGAGTGAACACGATGCTTATTATCGATACTGGTTCAAGTGCTTAGCCCATCCCTTGTCAGAAACTATTTCAAAGCTCTTTCTCACTCAAACGGCATTGTGTCACTCTGTGACCATCATTGACACGCTTCACACTCCGACAATGACACGCATGGGTTTATGAGGTGGGGCACCTAGTGCTGTCGCACTTGTGGATTTTATCTCATAAGGGATCCAGTCATGTTAAGTAAACTAACTAATGTATCACCGTAAAACTAGTTTATAAAGTGGTGCCAGAATGAACGCTTATGGAAACACAATGTTCAACTAATGGTGTCGGTTATCAACTCACATTCAATTCATGTACTGTTTCATACCTTGTTGAGGGTCTGGGTGATCTCCAGGGACTCGTCTAGATTGTTGCTCAGCATGGATGTGCCAGACTGCACTGCAAACACTAAAAAAATTATGTTTGTGCTTTACAAAATGTCCTGAGTGGTGAAACATCCTGCGATGACTCGACAGCTATACAATTAAGAAATGTATACGTACCTACTCAATTCATTTTCTGTAGGTTCCCTTCAGAAGTTCCATTTTTTTTTCTCACCAGATTCATCAGTTGTGGCTGAGGTATCCATCGCAATGTTGCCCATGTTGACAGATCAGGCACCTGTAAGAGTATTCTTGCAGTAATTCCAGTTACAAATCGAAACAGTCACAGCTTTCGTATCTTCAGTCTAAAACTGGCACTTACCCATGTCGTCTAGAGAAGGACCAGAAGTCACTACATCTACAGTTCCCCCCAGTAGTTGCATAGATTCACAAGGAAAGGCCCTCCAATTTGCAGGTTTTCTGCGTGGCTGGTAATTACTAAAAGCGTAAAAACTGCATTTTATACACATCAGTTGGCAAGTCTGAGTGGGCATATTGTTGCAAACTCGGTACCAGTTTTTTCTACCTGTTGGAATAGACATCTACTGAACGAGAAAACTCGGCTGATGAGAAGACTTACCTTTCTTGTCGGAAGAAGCCAGCTCCTATCGTGTCCACGTACAGCACTATCGGCTCAGGTGCCTCCTGCCATTCCATGACCCCGGCAGAAAGAAGCTGACCTCTTTCGTCAGGTTCGCCTGGGACTTCTTCTGTGATCACCGGTACTGGCTGCTCTGATGTGCAGTGTGGATTGTCTCCGGCATCTGAAGTGCATGAAGCAGATGGAAAAGCAGTATTCCACATTTCATGCCCGCGAAGGCTAACGGGCTCAATCTTTCCTCAAAATTAGCTTTGAACTACATACTCAATCTGGGCGCCTACAGGTGCTCAATCTTTACAAAAATTAGCTGTGAACTACATACCGGGGCTGTGCTCTGGCTTTCAGTGGACCTTCTTTGCTGGGATGGTTGGCACTGCGTTCCATTTGACAAGCTTCCAACCGTGTGCCCTCTTTGTTTCAAACTGAGTTTCCTCAAAGTGATCCTTATAAAAGAAAGCATATAAGGCGAGAATTGGCACCAGATGGCACAGGCAAAACTATCTGAAGTCATTTGCTGGAACATTTACTGCCAGTAAATAAAACAAAAGGAAGAATAGCTTATGTTAGTGCCCCGAATGGGGCTAGGAGTAGTAGAATGCTGTAGAGAATTTTATTGAAGGTCTCCTGTCTCTAATGAGAACTAAATATTAATGCTACACACTCTCGCTATTATTGCGAAGACTCGAAGCCAGAAAACGTCCAATCGCTACATTGCATGGGGGCCAGTTCACGTCAATGGCATTTAATTCTGATGCTTGTACGCAACGACAAGCTCAATCAGTTATGCTGGGGGCTATCATCACATCACTTGAACATTGCCCTTTCGCTGCGAGAACAAAATGACAAATATTTGATTTTCCCTACAACAACTCATACCGGGGTACGGCCGGTCACTTGTCCACTAACGGCAACTATCGCTTCATTTAGAACCCCCGAAAGTGTGAAGACAACTTCAGGTCTTAATTATGACTTAATGAGGCAACCAGTATCGTAAAGCTCACGAGACAAGTTTGTGTCGCAGGCCTAATGATTCCTTACTAGAAGCTGCGGTGCCAAGCTTCAGTGGAGTTGTTTGTGCACGGAAGTCCCTCTACGACCGATCTATGGACGAACCAGATGCTTGTCGGGAATGTGGCTGGCAGCAGCCCGTTGCATTGAAGACGTCCAATATGCACATCTTTGAAGTAAAGCATAATCGGCATGGCTTCTGGCGGAAAAAGAGTCACGACATCTTTAAAAGCCTCTGCCACCTCCGCTGGTACCAAAAATGCCCAAGCAGGCAGCATCCTCACCTGGAATTGAATGCACATGCTATATGAGTTACCACATTTGTCAAGTTTAACGCAAACACGCAAACTTACCAGAACGGCAAAATCTTCATTTGACCCATGCCGTATCTGGAATCCAAGCTTGCAGTGCTTGAGGTAAACAGCCTGACACAGATGGAAAAAACATCCTTGATCTCGCACCTGCTGGATTATGTTTCCGATGGCGATGATGGCTGCCGACTCAAAGTCACAGTACGCCAGTTCCAGGCGGGTTGAGTCAGGATGCTCAAAAGTACTGTAAAAAAGTGCCGGTAAAAGTGTCTGTCTCCAACATTAAAAATTTTTAATTCACCATTTCATGCTTAGCCTGAATAAGGTCCTTAGACCTGTGGTACATGTCGTCTTCCATTTTGTTCGGAAGGAGAGTGTACACCAATGGTACCATGCCGTCCTTCTACATCACGTGGATGGTGTACACTTGAAAAATATGGATGGTGTAGCCTTGAACGTGCCGCCCATAAACCCCACCTTAGCTCCTGCAAGTAAATCAATATTTCGCTGGGTGGCAAATACCAGAATCCTGTAGCGATCCCAGACTCCGCTGTTGTGAATGCGGAAAGATTCGTTTTTAAGGAAGCCTGCAAATATGAAATCAAATAATGACTATGCTCCACATAAAATATTCCAAAAGATGTTTTTCAAAGAGGCAAAATGGTAGTCACGGTCACATGGAGCACAATATGTGAGTTCGTGTGTCTCTTGCATAGTGCGTCGTTCGCTTCGAGAGCCTGGGATATGGCTGTCTAGGTGACGTTAACTTTCTGCATTATGGATGGGAATATCTTACTGAAACGCTTGGTATTTTGCCTCCAAAAAGCTGTTTAATGACCTTTGTGAGTCTGTAATGATGTTACGCTTCTATTTCATAATTCCACTATTCGGATTGCTAATAGGATGGCTCCCACTCCCACTTCTTTGTTTTTATAGGTTGGATGGTCATGATTGCCAGTGTAGACAATTGGGGCCTCGTGGTTTCGTACATTCCGGAGTTGGTGTGTACTGTGGCCTTATGATATTGAAACTTTCCCCGAATGAACTTGAGCCTGCCAAACCACACCTTCTCGTGTAGGAGTGTATCCATATTTTTGGTCTACGAGAGTTTTTATGAGGGGTCACTGGATTGGTGAGACATGTCTATCATGCCGTGCAGTGGTTTCCTTTCAAATATGGGGGGTGCCTGTCGTTTGTTTTCTGTTTGGGGGTGCCCGTTTTGTGGTTCCTGTTTCTTTCTGAAAGCCGTACGATGGCCCCTCACGATTCTGTTTTTACATCCGCTTTCCTGGTGCTAGGAGAGTGGTTTCTTCGATTTCTTGAAATGCATTAGGAAGACAAAAGTTTAGGACCTATTCGTCGTCATTATCACCAACATCCTACTTAAAACGACTGCAGTGTGAGGGCCTCTCCCATTGACCTTGACCCGCTCTTGTCTTGCGCTTCCGGAGTCTATTCTTTCGTCCGAGTATTGGTATTTTATCTCTGTATCGAGAGCATGACCTTCCCCTTCATCTAGACCCACCTATGCATGTCCATACTGCTACCCTGGTTGTTCAGCTTTTGTAAGTTCGTCTCACGGCCAAAATCGTGAGGTTGAGAACTGCCTTCTATGCTGTCCTGATGATGTTTCCTAGACTTTCGTCGGTGCTGGTAAATTTGTGGTACTGTAGGCGCTGCAATAATAGGGTCATGATCAGTGTTTGCAGAAGTCTTATCGTTTCTTTTTTCACTTTTCCTGCTCTGCTCTCAGTTGGGCGTTTTGTTTGTGGGGAATTGGTTAAAGTTTTTGGCGACTGTGAGTTTGGCACTGCCGCTTGTTTCTAGAGCAATGCCGATCCTTCTTATGCGACTGTTCTCCGATAGGACGTCCGTACCTATTTTTAGGGTGATTTTTAGCTTGGCCGCGTGGCGCCATCCGTCGTTTGCCAACCCGAGCTTGCAGGAGAGAGGGAACCGTGGAAATATTGAAAACTATTTTGAAAACTTATGTGGTTAGATGCTATATAGTGAGCGTTATTTTATTTCTTCTATGCTCATAATGTATGCCTTCCTTGATTTCTGAGCGACTGACGTTAATCCTTTGCCCCTGCGTTTGGCACTACTGCTTGTCTCTTGAGCAACGCCGATCCTTTTTACGCGACTATTCTCTGGGAGGACGTCCGCACCTATTTTTAGGGTGATTTTTAGCTTGGCCGCGTGGCGCCATCTGTCGTTTGCCAAACTGAGATTGCAGGGGAGACGGAACCGTGGAAATGTTGAAAAGTATTTTGAAAGCTTGTGTGATTAGACACTATATAGGGGGCTTTACTTTAGTTCTTTTACGCTTATCTCTCTGCCTTTGCTTCCTGAGAGACTGACATTAATCCTTTTCCCCTTCCCCTGCATTAGTTAGGTCACGCAATGTTGGTGCCGGCATAAGTTCTGCTGGAAAATACGCCAAGGTGGCTCATTTCTTTGTGTACGGTTCTCTATGGAGTACTTGAGTGCCGTGTCGAAGAAAAAGCTGTATAAAGACCTTGCTGAAATCTGTTTTCCTGTTCCTTTATACCGATCCATGTTTCCGGTGGGCCCCGGGCAGAACGTTTTGAAACGTGTAAAAGCTATGGCCATTCCCCCGGGTGTTAAAACATTTTTCTTTAAACTGCACTGTGGAGTGTTACCAGTTAAAACGTGGATGTTAGAAAAGGGTCTGTTTGTGCCATGGGGTGTGGACTGTTCTTTGTGTAAAAAGCCCGAGACGGTGGAACATGTTTTTTTGGATTGTTGGGATGGGGTGTTTTTGTGGGACGTTCTTCAGCGAACATTGAAAAAGGAGTTTCCGTTGAGCCCTTATGGCATCCGGTTTTTGGCAGTGCAAAACGATAATGGAGTGCCTTACGACCTAGTGATGTTGCTGGTCCTCCACGGAATATGGAGGTCTCGAATGGCGTTTCGGCACTGTGACGTAGACGGAAGGCCAGCAAGGCAGTATTTCTGTGAGAGTGCCCAACGTATTGTAGAAATGTGGAAGAGTCAGAACTGTACTCCTGAATGGTTGCATGAATTTGAAAAGGTATTGTCTATGCCCCGTTTTTAGTTATGTAGCGCTGGCTTGAGTGAAGTCAGCGATTTTATCATATGTACCGTTGTTTCTGGATTTTGTTTGAAACCGGCAATAAAGAAAAAAAAAAAAAAAAAAGCCAAGGTGGCTCAGTGGGTAAGGCGTTGATTAACTGCTCCCAAGGATTCTCGGAACAGCGCAAAGGGACGAGGACGAGGCGTAGACAGGACACAGCGCAGACTAGCAACAGATGTTTATTGCACAAAATTACTTAAATACAGAATTCTGTCGCAACAAAAGAGAAAGGGGGAAGATGAAAGAAACATAGAAACTTCAAGCCATCACTGCAGCTCATGTGCTGTCACCAGATAAAAAGGCAATTTCTTTGTCGGTTAACAACACCGAAGGGTAGCTGACACACTTGTCTTTGTTAGAATATATCTTGTACGTTTCAACGATCTCCCGTGTCATTTGATTGTTACCTTTATAAAGTATGGAGCATTTTTTGAGGTCAGGATAACAACCACAATCTTTACAATGTGCGCCTAGATTTCCGTTATCTCCCTTTTTCACATTATTGCGATGCTCGCGCAATCTGTCGTTGACACATCTTCCAGTCTGTCCGATGTACTTTTTCTTGCATTTGATCAGCGGTATCGGATAAACCACTCCATCAGAGCAGGCCACGAACGCCGTGCGATGCTTGGTGCTACACGTGCCAGACTTGACGCGGCCCTCACTAACTTTGTTGCAAAGCTTGGATAGCTTCTTAGGAGAAGAGAACAGGACGTTGACGTTAGCGCGTTTTCCAATTTTCCTCAGATTATGCGAAAGCATATGAATGTATGGGATAGTTGTGATTTTTCTTTTATCTCTCTCTTTCGGAGCATCTTGCCTGTTTCGTTCATCCTTCACCAGTTTTAGAACACTCTCAGCTACCGAAGTCTGTAATTGTAGCGGATAGCCGGCGGCAGTCAGCCGAGCCACCTGTCCATGAAGGCTGGCTTCCATTAGGTGATTACAACATTTGTTAAGTGCATTCGAGACACACAGCTTCACGATACCACGCTTTACCAATTTAGAATGGGCAGAATGATACGGGAGAATGGGCTTCAAACAACGAGGCTCATAAGCCCAACAGATATGGTCATCATAGAAATGCAGTCGGAGATCAAGGAATCTTATGCTGTCGTCAGTCAGGGTTTCATGCGTTACACAAAGCGGTTGGAAAGAAGTCTGAAATACTGTCAAAACGTCAGAAACGGCACTGTCCAAGTGTTCTTTTGTGGTATCCATGAGCAGCAGGTAGCCATCGACGTACCTGAACATCTGGGCAGGCGAGTGGCGACAACCCTGTCAAGGGAGGCTAAAAACAGGTCACTGAGTACAGGAGCCAGGCAAGACCCTACACAGATGCCTTTCTTCTGAAGGTATATGGTGCCCTCCCAAGTTGAGAAGGTAGAGCGGAGGTACAAGGCAAGCAATTCTAAGAACTTATCAATAGGGATGCCTGAAGTATTTTGAAACAAAGTGGCCCCGTAAGCATCAATGCATGTTTCTACACAAAAGAGCAGCTCTTTAAGGGGAATAAAGCAATACAGGTCTTTTATTTCCACCGAACAGACCGAAAGGCTACTGTTGCTGATGTGTTTAAGATGATCAACAACTTCAGAGGAACTTCTAATCAAAAAGGGATCGTCCACTGGAAGAATGTCAAAATTACGTTTGAGGTATAGCGCCAAGGACTTTTGCCAAGAACCATTCTCAGAGACGATCACGCGAAGTGGGCTGTCTGGTTTGTGCGTTTTAACAGTGAAAAACATACGGAGGCTGTCACTTACATTTTTTTCTATGCCCTTCACGACGCTACACAATTTCAAATCATTGCACAACTTCTTGGCTTTCGATTTGATATCAGATAGCCGCACGTCATCCTTACAACAAAACGAAGAATCAATGGCCTTCACGATGCAGGTTCGATTTCCGGCAATGGTGGCCGTTTCTCTGATGGAAGCAGAAAACAAAAACGTCAGTGTGTCAAGATTTCGGTGCACATAAAGATCCTAAAGTGATCTGAATTCTTCCGGAGACATCCGCTACAGCATGCCTGGTAGCCCACATGTAGCTTCGGGGCATGAATGATGGGAAATTTGTATTTTTGGTCTTGTGGTGGAAACACGCTTCGTGTGATGGCGTAAGTTGCAGACACGGCGGGCGATTGTGTCTGCCGGGCATGCTACCATCGACTGGGCATAGACGAAAGTTCACCGCGCAGGCGCGGCACCTGCTGAAAACGCGTGTCCTTTCCTTCGAATCCGACGTTGTATCCTTGTTCTCCTTTCCAAACTTTACCGTTGCGTTACCATTACACATTCAGCGGAGCCCCCGAATCTTGCTGCCTCAGTCGTAGCTTTCAGGTAGCAGGGTGACGTACTTCCGTGGATGCCTGATGAGCCTGGCTGATAGCAGACGGCTAGGAGCCACGGGGAAATCTAAAAAATAACGCTAATAACGCTATCGCGTTAAAAAGATTACTGGTGCTCACATACGTGGCGAAGCCTGTTGTCCAAAAATTCCAGCCATGTTACCCACATCTTCGAAGCAATTGTTGTAGAAAAGCCAAACCTGTATGAAAAACATAAATTTGCAAAAAATGCGCATCAGTAATTTGTCGCTGCAGAAACAAAAGAACCTACAGTTGCAGTTAAGATGTCATGGCAGAAGACGCTTTAACGGTACTGAATTCCCTTTCTTTAAGCATCTTGTTGTTTCCACTCATTTTCATTATAAACGATAAGTGAAAAAGTGCTGCATACCATTTGCTGATATTTTGATGACCATGCAAATACCTAAACAGCATGCTGCATTGTATGCACGAATTAACAAAACCAGCTAGTTATAGCAGGAACGTTGAAATTTTGGCTTAAAGTTGAATTTATCAGTGAATGAAAATTCCTTTGCTTCCGGACAAGCGCTGAGGGTATTACAAAACACTAAATCCTTTGAATAAAACAGACTCGTATTTTGTCTTCAAGGCCCCTTTAGGACTGATTGGTTTCTGCTTGTTTCCCTCGCACAGTATATTCATAAATAACAATATACACAATATCCTCGTAAATGGATTGGCATGGAAGCAGAGTTTCTTTAGTCACTCCGCTTAGACCTTGTGTGAAGGTAAAAATAAGTATTGGTGCAAAAAAACTTAATTTAAGCTTTGAACGTTGAAAGCGTACCTGTACGCACGGTCAAGGCCGTCAAGACCAAGCCGTAGCCTCGTCAGGATGAGCACAAGCTGGGTCTTCAAAGGCAGGGTAAAGTTCCGGTCCTCGTTCTCCATTTCCTTCATCTGCCAGGACCGCAGCTTTTTGGCTTCTGGTTCAAGGAGGGACCAAAAACTGTCAGAGTACTTTCTGGATGTGAAGCCAGTGTAGTGCCGCAGCTTCTTTTCGTCTTCTACAAGGGCTTCATGCGTGATGTCAATCTTTTGTCCAGCTTCAGCCTTGCATCTTTTTACTTTCTTCTGCATTTATTTATTTATTACATTTATTTATTATTTATTATTATTTATTATTTATGTATTATACAGGATAGCTCAAGCCGCAAGCACCTATTCTTTTGCTGAGGGCGGTCACATAGCTTTTTTTGCTTCCGTGTCCGGTTGAGAGCATTTCAGCTGGCGGTTCAGCTCTGTAACATGCGCGTAAGCAGCTTCAGCTTTTTCTATGAGCTCAGTTATATTATTTTGTTCAGCAACTTTCTTGGCAAGCTGGTCATATCTTGACTCTTGGCTGCAGTAGGCATGATCCATGAGTAGATGAGTGCTTTGCTGTGCGGTGTCCTCACTCTCACTGCTGCTGCTAGTGATGCCAGAGACTTCTGGGTCGTGCTGGGGTGCCACACTTGGACTGTTGGGAACTTCCGGCTGTCACGGGAAAATGGAAAAAGAAATGCATGTGTTTCAGTGATTTTACAACACAGTGTACAGCTGCAGGTGAGAAATTGTATACTGCATTTTATATACCTTCACAGGAGTTTAAGTTTACTCAGCATCTTAGCTTCTTTTACGCAGTAGCACAACCCTTAAGTAGCCATTGCCTGCATCAAGCCATAGCAGAATATTCAGTAGTGTATATGCAACAACGTAATGCTATTTCTCTGCATTGCTTGTGCTCAGATTACCCTTCTCCTTATCAGTGTTCGCCTCCTTTCCACCTTTTGCGGTCTCAGCAGGAAGGTTGTGAGCACTCTGTTCATGTACGCCTTTTTCCCCCTGCGAAGTGGGCACCGCATACTCGGTGTCCCATGGTAGATAAACTTGGTGAACCTGAGCACAAAAAGTTACAGCATTATTGCGTATCACACACTGAACGTCACCAAGATAACTGTACCGCGTTTTCAGATTTTTTTTATAAATGTCCAGTCTGTGTGCTACCATTGCAAGACACCAGTATCACTTTCTCTTGGGTAATGTATAAAATGTTCCATATCAGTCAAGTGCAAATGACAGATGGAATTATAGTTTTCTGCCTTACTTGACAATGCCACACACACATAAAATATACAGCTGTTGGTGCCACTCATCTTCATAGCTGCAGCGAAATCAGTTGCCTGCATGAGCTAGATAACTATTTTGTGGAAAGGGCGAGATTCCCATGGTTCCATTTGCTTCGAGGGTGATCCGCGGAAGCTAATCACCCTTTGGCACAAGTTCCGGCAAAGTTGTTACAGGCAGGCGTGCTGTGAAGTACGCTACGTCGTTTCTAAAAAAGTAAGGTCTCGTACAGTACAACTATTAGGAGAGCCTCGTCAATGAGCTAACCTTACCCTTATGCCTGCAGGTTGCCACTTGCGCTGTAAAAAAAACGCAAGCCACGTACGTGGTGCTGTACTTACACAAAGTGGACACCGAAAGACCTCAGCACTACAACTCGTAATAATAATAATAGTATGCAGCAATAAAAACACGTTAGAAAAAGGAAGATGCACTACAAAATAACCGGGCAACCGCGAGCAGTGGCTGAGCTATCCGGTAAGAGTATAATATTCTTTGGTATGTTAAGCTTCATGGTTATACATTCAAAGAAAAAAAGCTACCACAATACGCTTATTTAGTTTTAAAGTGGCACCATACATTTAATAAGCTGTCTTACCTGCCGCCCAGTCTAGCCCTGTTGATACGCTGAATCCACGTCTCCCGAAGCTTTAGCTCTTTAAGGAAGAGGTAGAAACCCAATCCTTTATCTCTTCTGATGTTGTAGCACCCAGGAATACAGCAGGTAAATCCTCCCATCGCACGATGGCTCTACACGATCGAAAAATCTCTTGGAAATGGCACGCCCAGGCACTCCGGCTGGCTGGTGCGCCCGGATGACTACAAGTACCGGCATGCACCGCGGCTGCCGCGGCAGCAGTGGTGTCCCGAAGCTTGCCTGTGGGATCGGTCTATTGTTCATTCGTGATGTTTTCAAGGATGCCATGAATAACGCCCCTAATGTGGTGGCTTCATGTAGGCAGAACCATTGTAGTTGGTTCCCCAAAGGGTTATGGTGGTTAGTTGAGATAGGTGATCGGCCAAGTAGGGATCTGGAGTGCCGGCGACAATGAGGTTGGGCCCCGGCTGGGCTTGGAGTGTGATTTCCTTGTGGAATTGTAGGTATGACATCTGGCTGGCAGTTCGGAGGCTGCGAGCCAGCCAGCCAGAGTGAGCCAGATGTACGTCTCTTTAGTCAGTTGTTTGGACTTGCCAGAATTCGTTTGAAGTTTTTCAATGTACCTGGCAAAATCACCTTCCAACCAAAAAATTGTTCACCTTCGGGGAAACCAAAGGGCTGCTCGTCCTGTTCACATGACTTGGCGGCGCTGCATACCACTCTGTGCCACCACCTTCATAAAAGTGATTGTGGCAGTGCTGTCTTGGAATTCAGAAGCATCCGGATGGCATTTTTGGTTTTTCTGTAGCAACTCTAAAGTCATTTTTTCTGGAGCAATGGGGCAGAAAATATTTGTGTAGATCTAGATACCTTCATTTTTTCTAGTTTATTGGCCCAAGATGGGCTCGTGTCAGAAACCTTAAAAGCTTTACTGGAAGTTGGCTTTGCATTTCACACAGCTTCCGTAAGTAGAACCCACTGGGGATAAGCTGCTCATCAAACATGGGTTGTCATTCAAGAAAGTTGCGAAGATTCTTTATCAGGTGGCAACAAACAGCTTGACTTTAAGAAGCTATGCCCTCCCACCACCATAGGAGCCAGGCGTTTATCACTGTTGAGTCTAGGGTATGGGAAAATATGTGGCGCTGCCACTTGCTTTGTTTTTCCTGGCTCATCCCTGAGGAGGATGAATGCTTTGAAATGAATGAAATTTTGCCAGAATCATGCAGCTCTCAGAACCTGTACCCAAATCCTAATGCAAATATTATGTCTGAACCTACTTGCTGAGATGTTGGGCCAGAAATCAATGTTAGGAAGTACACTGTGAAAAAAACTTTTTATGCAAGTCTTGGCCACATGGAACTACATTTTCTTAGAGGTGAATGAGGACGGTGAACAAGTGTAGAGCAATCAATAGCCTTGTTCTTACCGTAAAGCATGTTTATGTTGTATGTTGTATTCCAGGTACTTCCTTTACTTTACTTGCTTCTTCTTTACTGTGAGGCTCAGAAAATAATACAGGGTTGTAAGTTTAAAGCCCGTTCCTAAGTAACCTGTTTCTCTTGCTAACTTCTTTGTCTTTGAGCCATCCAGGAAGCACTCACCTAGCATTTCATTTCCAAACACCATCTGCACCACCACTAAGATCCGCCCCAACCTTATGCTCAGCAGCCCAACACTAGTTAGTGATCCATTATTGAATGCAACTATGTATTTAATGCAATTGAAGTGCAGCAATGACATTATTTTGCAACAGTGATGCCAAGGTAAATATAAATGGTAGCGAAGGTTCGGGCAAAAAGCGGTTCAGAACCTATTGCCAGCGACATCAGCATGGGGGCTTATGGGAGTGGCGATTGAAGCGCGACTACGTGAGGAGGGAACAAACACTAGTAACAAAAAACCAAATTTTGTTCAACAATAAAACAACAATTATATTTTGCGAACTATATTTATTTCTGAATCACATTTATTTAGGCACAGTGTATAAATAATTTATGAAACTGCCGTTCATTCTCAAAAACCTTTTTTGTAGCGCCCTCTGAAGAATGGCACATGTCATTGCTTTGTGATGCAGTCCTTGTAGTGATCGGAAAGGCGCTCCTAAAGTTCGTCTGCTAGGAAACGCCCCTCGCGTGTTTTGGTGGTGCGCATTTGCTTTGTTTTTCTTTGTTAATTTGGTGTGCACTTAATTTTTGCTGTGCGTGGAGTTGCGAGGTGCGTTGCATCGTCGGTGAACACGTGTAGTACTGTGCCCGGCCGGTACGGTGAACTACGGGACGATGCTGCCAACGGTTGGAGCGGAGCGCTTTCGTCGGTACCTACAGAAACGATGTGCTGTACAAGTTGCAACAGCAACTCCCGTCCACCTGGCGTTTTACTGCACCATTTTCCTCTCATTTCCACAGGTAACGCGAAACTATTGTACTGTTAATATGTGCACGGGGGTTGTGTAAGGGGACGTGGTGGTGCTTCGAAAAAAAAATGGGTCTAAAGCTTTGTTATGTCACAGTTATCTCTTGATTTCACCTCAGGCTGGCTCAGAGCAAGTTGTGTCAATTATTCTAGGACTTCTCGGCGTAGTACCACTCGAATTTAAACGAGTCGCTTTAATTGTCTATCTCAGTGTCTTCTCTATTGCATTACAACGCTTGTAGTGCTCGTTGCTTCCCGCACTTGTATGCGCAAGCATTATTTCCATCGCAGTACTGTGTTGTGCTGCTCCGTGCTGCGCTGCTGCCAGATCTTTTCTGCTATGTGCTTTTCATACTGCCGTCGCTTTCGTTTGCATTGATCCATTTTTCCTCTTTTTACTTATCTGTTGCGACACTTGCCTAATAATGCAACCAGGAAATTGCAGGCGTGCATGCTGAGTGAACTTCTGTAGAAACCCTTGTCTACTTGATAAGACGCCGGGACAGCTGCAGTGTGCTCGCTGCACTTTAGTGAATCGGCATTCCTGCGGCCCGGTTTTCTACGTCAAGATGCAGTGCCTAGTTCTTTTCTCTTGTTTCGAAGTAGTTCTGCTGTTGACGCTTTCATTGCTCATAATGGTATGTGTTACGGGTAAAGTCAATTTTTCGGCGCGTAAGGAAAATCATAATGCATGTAGTGCCCACGAACATTTTGTACTTATTGTATACGTGCTCATTTTGTGCAGTGTGGTAAATTTGTTTTATGTTCATCCTGGAATAAAATTCAAATGTCTTGATTATAGCATGTTTTTGCGTTTTTTCTTCTCTTAGAACAGAAGTACACAAACTGAGCAAGCATTATATAACCTTGATCTATACTTAAGGCACGCACGCCTACCTGCGTATGTGCGACGCAATTAAACTTAGCAGTGGCGTTGGTAGAAATTGGTATCGGGATAAGGAGTGGGCACGTTTTTTATATAAAAGGGGGGCCGGGGAGAGTGGTCAAGTGTCATTTTGGGCTCTGTATCCCAAGGCAGAAAAAAAATTCCGGTCATGAGGGGGGGGGGCGGGGGGGGCTGTACGTTTGCCACCCGCTGCAATCAAAATAAACTGATTGCTTTTATACAGCAGTGGAAGGCATGATTACAGAATAAAGGTTCAGAGAAGATGCAAGATGCTTTTATAAACACCGAGGCGAATAATACGACAGTATGCTAAAGTGCGTTTTTCTAGTCACGAGTATAAGCTGCCGTTGACCTGAAGCACACACGCCAAGGGCTCGCCAACTTGCGTCAGATGGCAATGACATGAGCCCTCAGCGATCAGAGTCCTGCTAAGGCTATTTTGAAGTCAAATTTTCCCGCTAATGCCACCAAAATGACGTCACTTTCTGACCGGATCTTGCGTCACATCCTGTTTATTTTTTGTTCCGCCGGAAGTGTTCCCTCCTCACACAGATGGCGCTAAGCCCCATGAGCAGCTTAAGAGCCGCCATTTTCTGAACGTATGGGCTTCTATGGAAGCTTCGCTACCAGTTATATTTACCTTGGTGATGCGCTGCATGCAGGATTATTCAATGAAGTCTCTACTTGCTTTGCACAAGCAGCCTCATCCACTATTTGCTTATTTGCAACGCCTGAAGGGGTGTCATGGCCCCTTCAGGCGTTAATTCTGCGTATAGCCACGCCACCCAAGACAAACTTGTAATGACAATTGTCTTGAATAAATGAAAATGAAAAATGAAATGAAATTAATGAAAGCCAGCTTTTCATTGCCTGCTGCTGAGCCCTTCAGGCAGCACCTGCCCAGTGGTTCATTGCCAAACACCATCTGTGTTTGGCACTGTGTGCATAAGGTGGTGGGTTACCCAGGCAGGGTCTCCCCGGAAAATTTTGAGAGGTGGACATAGGATGATGGAGGGGCAAGGAGGGAGGGGGGGGTGGCCAGGCACATATTGATAAATGAAAAGACAACAGCCGTTCGAGCACAATCACATACTGCAAAACTGCATGATAGTTTATTTTTTTGTTACAGACTTTCTACACTTTTGGCCTCTTATTTTTCAGTTTGTCCCAGTTGTCTTCTCCATATTGCATAGGTAGCTGTCGACATCAGGCCCATCAACTGCATTGTTTCAGAGCCTACAAGTCTCACAGTCCACCATGTGCTGTGGGAGCACAAGGCATGACCCAGCTATGCGTGCAATAAGCGGAAACAGCTGTTTGAAATCATGTGCCACAAAAAGCAAGCAGTCAGTTAAGCACGAAGTTGGTGAATAATGCAGTCCACTCTGCATGCATGTCCTGGGTATATGGCTTGCCAAGAATAGGGCAGTTTTTTCAACGTATTGGCTGTTTCGAATCCAGTGCCGCCCACAATCTCTTTGTTGCTGTTGCAGGCAAATACAGTAGAATAACTGGCCATTATAGGGTGGTCTTGAAACCTTTCATTGATATTTTGTGTCAGCTTGTTGATGAATGACCTTTTGGTGCTACGGAGCCATTTCTGAGCTGTTTTGGTGACTGCCACCTGTACATCGTGACTGACACCGAATTCCGTAACCTTTGTCTCGATGTTGCTATGTGTTTCCAGGGTCTTTATACACAATTTGATAGGTCCCTGCACAAGGTCCACATGCAGGGATGATGTTTGAAGCATTCTCGAAAGCCTACCAATTCATGGGAGAAGCCTACACATCATCAGCAGGTACCAACAAACTTCAGCAGTCCTGCTGCCCTAATGTTGCTATGTTCTTCTGCCTCCCTAGACAGGCTGACCATGATCGCCATGGGATTGTTGCGGGGGGCTGTGCATGACCCACTAACGCACAGTCATCATGTGGCAGATGGCTTGGTGACCCACCCTCCCCACATTGCTACAGGAGTTTTTGTACGGCACTCTATCCAGCTGTTTGAAGTGAGCTGGACGCATAGAAGTTGCGCAGCTGCTGCAACAGTTCTTTAAATTTACTGACGTATGGAAGTACTCTCACTGCCTTGCATGCTGCCAGGTTAACCTGGTGGGCTGCACAATGAACCCCTGCGGCCTGAAAGCTCTGGGGAGCTGTTTGAGGTTGTTGCTTCTCCGTTAACAAGTTCACAGCTCCCTTCTCTTTTCCTGTCATAACAAATGCACCGCTGGTTCTGACTCCGCAAAGGGTGTCGAGCACAAATCCTTCTGCATCATAAAATTTTCTACAGCACGTGCAGTGTTGGTGGCATTGAGTGCTAATGCTCTTTAATCGCTATAATGTGGTTTCAGGCTACCCAGTAAATCAATCATAGCAGGAATTATACTCTTTTTTTCTTCGGAAATGTATCTGCAGTGGATGACCAGCTGTTCCACATTTGCATTGTTGGTCGTTTCATTGAACATAATGGCATAACGTTCACTCTGCCAAAGTTCACATAAGATTTTCTCCTCTATGACATCCGACAGGCGGTGACCATCTCCTGAATTGACCTGTTGCTTCAGTACATGGCGTTTATTCCTGATGTCATTTGTTTTCACATCGATACATGGCCAGTGACCGAGCACCTGATCACCTGCTCAATTACAACAAGAATGAACACCTGAAAAATGCCATGCATGATGTCAGGTGGGAGCCCTTGGGTCACATCGAGTCAGTCTTGCTCAGACAGCTTTTTCCTGTGACACCATAGCTACTTGACAAGTTTCAGTCGGTTCCAAGTTCTGCATGGTGAGCATGCTCATCGTTCGTTTGCAGGACAAAGTCCGTTTCGGTTCATTTTCTATGAATATCATCGACGCCATACAGAAACAGCAAATGAGCCCAGATGAAAAACATGTACGAAATGCACCAAACTGTGGCTTGATAAGTTGTTGCCTGAGAGCTACAAAAACGAACCTTTTGCAATTTCTCCAGCTAAGTTAACTCCATCTGCTTCCTGCTCATGGAATCAGCCAGCAGTAGCTTCATAATCTTGTAAAAACCAAGTTTTACAACCAATAAGGCTTTTGCAAGAAGGACGAGGCATTTATCGCTAAGCTTTCGACCAGGCCTGTGGCAACTAGCAGGAGTTTTGTTTGCCGCATTTGCTTCCAAGCAGAGTGCACACTTCAAATTCATCAAAACATAGTTAAAGAGCCAAAAGCTTTGTTTTGTCGTAGTTCTTAAAAATACTATGTTGGCAAAAGTATTCACTGTCTGTTAGATTGTTGACAAGTGTTGAGTAGCCTTGCTGATGTCTCAAGAAGGTTGCACAGTCTGACGCAGTTTTTATCGTCTCCAATATTGGTATGTACTGAAATGTCGCATACCTGGTCTGAACAAGCCACTGTGCGAGGGAAAGCAACACCATGAAACTCTTAAAGCAAGGTGATACAGCTGCGGATATTGCGCAGTTTTAATACAAATTTGTTTTCCTGCGCCAGGCTGCTCCAAAAGCTTGAAAATTTCGAAAATTGCGCCGAACTGCTCCAAAACGTACTGGTAGCCAAGGATTTTAATGCTCCCATAAGTTTCAGCTGAGGAAAAGGCTTACTGGTGGCATACTTTTCCAGCATCTCCAGGGTGATGCTGTTTGTAAAGGTTTAATTGATTGATCATTCAATAAAAAACAGCATAAAATTGTCCCCGAGGTAGTTTTTTCGGAAGTGTCACTGTCAGGTTGCACATGTTATATTTTGTGGGTTTTTAAAGTTTTTCCATCGAAAACCATTGCAAAGTCCTCTAGAAAAAATACTTATGTGTACTGAGGCGGCAAACTACTTGTGCAAAGTGATGAAAAAATGGCAATTTTAGGAGCGCCGTATCTCTGGAACGAAACTACTGGGCGCCACCATCTTGGTGTGGTGAAGATTGGGAAACACAGCCACCAGGTGAAGCAGTTGCTTGTGGTTTAGGCAGAGTGCTCTTCGTCGAATACTGCTGTGGTTTTGGTTATGGGGGTGGCTGGATTTACATTTAGTCGTTTGATCTGTTGCACGACTCAAAAGACGGGAGTTCATCAAAAACAACGTGACGCCTCGAATTCACCGTGTTTCGGCCTTGAGTGTGAGGCCGGTGCGTGCTTGAAGTGAAATTTCGGACTCATTGCAGTGTGATAAACTGCTGAATTATTGCTGCCTTTGACAGCGGGCTTGCGAGCAGTGGGAATGGGACGATCAACACTGCATAAGTGGCGGCACAGGCTGCATCACTGGAAAATGTTGCAATAGTGTCCGATAGCGGGACGGGCCATTATAATTTATTGCACGCTAGTAGTAATGGTTCATCTATCTGAAGTGAAATTTAGTGCCAAAAGGGAGGTGGGTAACCATAGCAGCGTTGCTCAAATTACGATCGTAGTGAATGTGTACCTTGGGTATTGAAATGGGAGGGCTGGTGGGGTGCCACCACTGTCACCTCTTTTTGCGCAACTTTTGCCATGGCGAGTCTACACTTCTGCATTAAACCGAGTCTGGGATTACAAAAATAATAATTTCGGCATTCACATGATGATAAAAGTGCCTTCCGATTGCTTAGCTTTCAATTCGATATTTTCAACAGACCTTCACTCTATCCATGCATAGAGGCTAAGAATTTAGAAGTGGTTTGTTCAAAGGTAGTGCAGTTCGTACCTTTTGATACTCTGGTAGAAAAAAAAACTTTATTGAAAGGCTGTTTCAGTGTTATGCAGCACCTTCAAAACCGATTACAAAGTGCACTTTTCCCCCTGGAGTTGCCAAAAATTTGATTTTTTAGGCTACTAAGGTAACATAATAAATGTCGTTCTGCGCCAAATCAAGGTTCTTTTGCTCCAGAATCAAGATTTTGCTGCTGCAAAAGCTGCTCCCAAATCTGATTCAGCTGTCTCACCCCTGTTGAAGCAGTTTTCCCTGCATCTTTTTGTCATTAACTGCTTCAGTTTTGACAAGTCTACTGAACGCACCTTTTGCTTGAGCTCCATAATAAATGTTGTCACGTCATTTGCAGTTTCATTTATCATTTTCTTAGGACACTGTCTGCGTTCCCCACTGTTTATTTCTGCCGCTGTTGGGCCCTGCCAGTCATGGAAATTTG
This sequence comes from Haemaphysalis longicornis, assembly GCF_048455015.1. Lineage (NCBI taxonomy): Eukaryota > Metazoa > Arthropoda > Arachnida > Ixodida > Ixodidae > Haemaphysalis > Haemaphysalis longicornis. The sequence continues at coordinate 24,157,764 of NW_027526295.1, read as the reverse complement.
GCCCAGCGAGACATGAGTCACCTTGGGGCACAACCTTAGTGCTTGAACTGAAGACATGCTGCTTTATATATTTCTAGAATGAACAGTGGAGTCTATATGTCCTTAAGCACCAATCCAAGGTACAGTGCCAGTTTCCTTCTGGCCTGTACCACGCTCAGAAATGATGGAGTGCTGCAAAAGGTGTGTGTTGATAGCACCAGTTGCAGCTGTATGTGCTGATAGGATCCATCTGAAAAAAAAAAGAGGAAGCACTTGTGTGAATGCATGCGATAGTATGTGAAAACATCAAATGCCCACATTTACGAAATGAATACAGTTAATTATGGCAATGACTCGCCGGGTCCTGTGCTACGCGGTGCTATCTCAAATTACTGGCCCCAAATTGGGATACTCTTCCTTCCAGGAGGGCTTTACGAATCGCATCCAGTTGGCGGTCTTCAGGGGGCCATTGTCTACCAGTAAGAGGGTGCTCCTCTCGATACACCTCAAGCATTGTCAAAAATGGTTATAATTCACCACTGAGTGTTGCCATCTGGCTGTAGACAGCTTTTGCTGCAATTCCACTCACCCAAAGTGATATACACATTTACATCATTGGGCTTCTCCTGAACCGGGCCATTTGTATGAGCAGCTCCTTGCCCACTGAATCCTGTAGTACATAGTACCATCTCGAATCAGTGCCCTCAAATTGGGATACTCTTCCTTCCAGATGGGCTTTACGAATCGCATCCAGTTGGTGGTCTCTGGGGGGACACTGTCTTCCTGGAGGAGGGTGTCCTCTCGATACACCTTAACATCGCCAATGGCTATGAAAAGGAATCAAAAAAGGCTACGATTCAGCACCGACTCAACTACTTAAAACGATTAGAAAAACAAAGGTCAGAAGACACAATAATTAGGCAAGCCACAAGATACAGCAGGCTCTTGGGCGTACAGTACAGTACAGCCAGCGTACAGTACAGCCAGTACAGTACAGTACAGCCAGCGTACAGTAAAAGTATACTTTAAAGGCCATCCCAGAACTGCACAGCATCTCTGCAGGCTTTGAAGCATCAATTAATTGTTTGCCAGTCATTACAAAGGTGGAAATTGAAAACATGAAAATATTTTTGGTGGCCATCTATATCTTGCTGCATTACGAAGCTTAGAAAGGGAAGTTAGTGTACATGGAGAGAGGCATTTCAGAAATTCACATAACATCATGCCCTGGCAATCCACTCAAAACTGCTGCAGGAAGGCTGCGGGACTGAGCACTGTTAATAAATCCCTGTACAGTATTTTCTGGGGCAATGTGAATAAGTAATAAGTGAAAAGAGGACGCCATTAGAAGTTTCAGAGCAAAACACACTTTGTGCATGCATCACCATAAGGAAGACATGGAAAAGAAATTACAAGAAACTAATATTAGAAATGATATCCACAAGGCATGTGCCTGACTGCCACAGTTCATGGCTGATACCTAAGTGCCGGAACACCTGTGTGTGCCCACTGCCAGGGGGCAGCACCTTCTCTCATAAAGTACTCAACAAAAATGCTTCGTGCATTGGAAGCGCCCCTACTGAAGTTCTTGGCACTTGTTCGTTCCAACTCGAACGGCGTGCTGTCCTGTGCATCATGCCGCCATTGGAAGGGCACCCTGTTGTCATGCTCGTCATTGTGGTCTACGTACCCCGGAGGATTATAAGTGGCTTCCCGTGCAGCACAGAGAAAGTTGTGGAGTGTACAGCACGTGAGAACAACAAATTCTGCATTGCGTGGCAGCAGGTTGACACGACGGAGCAGAATCCTTCACCTGGCTGTCAGGATGCCAAATGTGTTTTCCACAATCCGCCTGCAGCAACAGTTGATGCATTGGAATTAGAACACAGTTACACAAGTAAATGGCAAGTGTGATCTTGAAAAGCACAATGCCCAGGCGCCATTGGCTTTATAGGGAAGGTACCAACTACCTTGTAAAGCTGTTGGCTCAACTATAGCTGGCACTGTCAGGTAAACTATGAGTTTTTTTATACACTTGGGTTTGCCCACCTTGCTCTGCTTAGGTGGTAGTTGAAGACTCTGTTGCATGGCCGCATGTTCTTTCCTGGGAATGGATGCATGAAGTCAGGCCGGAGCTGGAAGGCTTCATCTCAAACGCAGACGTACAGGGCAACCTTGGTGCTGTTTGGGAGCCGGGATAGCTTTGGAATATCGAGGGTCGAATTCCCCAGTTGGCGACCGAACTCGGATGCCTTGAACACACCCCCTTCGCTGTGCCAGCCTGGTGCCCCAACATCAACCATGTCCACCACGGGCATGAGTACTACAGAAAAAGTTTCCTGAAAGGAGGAAGAAAAAAAGAAGACCGTTGCAACAACTCCAAGGTCGCTGCTGCCACACTGTGTTGAAAGGAAGGATAAATGCATGTCACCTCAGATGGCTTCTTACCCCATAAACAACTGCAAAAAATGCAGTACCCTTCCTGGAACTCCCAATAAAGAGTTTCTCAAAACTTAAGCTGTTTTCACACTAAGCTGAGCTTCCGTGAAGGTGCAGACATGAACAGGGCCAGAAGGCCCCCCTGAAACTGCAGGGATTGAGAAGGGGGGTGTGCGGTGCATAAAATACAATGATGACGTACAATAATTTTTTTCCACACACGAAGACTAGACTGACATTGCTTCAATGCCATGATTTCACTCCGAGAGTCATTCATTAGGCAATGCCTTCAAATAAAAAGAAAACAGGAAAAACACTGAAATGGTCTGTCCGCTTTGCTCTGACGTCTTTTAATACGGGTAATTTTTTTCCCTTCCTTCTACTTTTCATGGTCTCGTTTTGTTTTCCCTCTATTGTCTTTTTTCTGAATGTTCCTTCGAAATGAAATGTGCCACTGTGTAAAAGCACTGCTTTCTGCGTTGTGGCTACCAATGGCAGATCTGGCAGAATGTAAAATGGTTGAATGGACAAAGGATGTAGGACAGGATATCCAGAAGCAGCTAGTGAGTGTCAAGGAGATATATCTCTTTTCCTTGCACGTCGGCCCGATGCCCATTGGTTGGCATGGTGCTACTGTCCTGCACACTGTGTATATCTTCCAAAACTTCAACTTTGTAATGTTTTGTTTGCCTAAACCACTGATTCTCGAGCACAGATGGAGTGACACTGTGTTCTATGCAATAAACTAAAGCCTAAAATCAAGACTGGAAAATATTTAATATACAAAATGATACCTCACATACCATGTAGTTAAAGTAGTTGCTGCCGGAGTGGGGTGGAGCTGTTATGTGCACATGCTTCCCATCAACGGCTCCTAAGCAGTTGGGGAAATTAAACCGCCTTTGAAATTCCAGCGCAATGCTTTCCCACTGTTCCTTGGATGGTACCTGAAGAAAAATGTACTTTTATAAAGCACAGTGACTTACCACGGGTTATTTATCCCAGGTACTAATTGTAATCCATCATTAGGAGCATTTGGTTAGCACTCCACAAAAAAAAATAGTATACGGCCAATGCGTACGCTAGTGATGACTTATAGTGCGGAAACTTGGCGCCTCACTAAAACCCTTGAAATGAAACTTGGGCAGTCTCAAAGGGCCATGGAACATAGGATAATAGCAGTAATGCTTAGTGAAAGAAAACGAGCTTCCTCTATAAGGCAACAAACTTGAGTAGAAGGTATTGCCACGCACCAAACTGTGCATCGAGCACCCCACATGCTATGCAGGAACTGCATCTGCAGCAGCTGGGATGAGTGGAAGCCTCATTGCTGCTGCTTCACTGTGTTAACCTCAGGCACGGTGCTCCCCGAGTGAGTATTGTGACTTTGGTCGCCAATTTGTCGCTGACATTACAGGAGACCTGCTGTGCCTTCGTTCGTCCCACTTTTGCCATTCGATGCACTATCATCCCCAAACGGATGGCTTGACAAAGCGTACAAAGATGACTTACTAACAATATATGTTGACTATTGTCACAAGAACTAGGATGAGATTTTGCCCTTCATCACATGCGTACAACATGGCACAGCACGAGACCACAGGCTACAGCCCATTCTTTTTGCTTTATGTACATAGCTTCCTAAACACAATTTTGCCCTCTTTCACATATTGTACACCTACATACTGTGTGGATGGAGCATGTTCAGTAAGCAAGTGTAAATGTGCTAGGTAATGTGACAAGAAGCCCAGCATGAGAAAATATTTTGGTGAAGTTTAAAACAAATATTTCTACCATGACTACACTTACACATACCAGTTAAGGAGCGGTCATACTTACAGAAAGGTACATCGGCTGCAGTTTGGCCCACAGGACTCTGCACGTGTGGTGCACTATCCTGTGACATGTCTCTGGGCTTAACCGATATGCCAGGGCCACATACTTAAGAGCACTACCAGAGCAGAGGTACCTGCACAGAAATATATGTTCGAAATGCTCATTCTTTGTCACAAAAATTAAGCATATATGCGATGGAGAAATAATAATTCGACCTTATCTTATTGTAATGGCGAGCCTCTATCCTGATGACACAAGCTCCTGGCAAAGTTACTCCTTCGTCAGCTCCACCCTGACAATGTCGTGCAGTTCGTTGAACTTGTCCGGAGTCATCCAATAGAATTTGAAAAACAAGGCGGGATCCTTCCTCATTGCCATAAACTTTAAATAAAATATCATGCCATATTTTTCATGAAAGCAGCTCAACATACTCAGCATATGAACTGTTCCATAACCCAGCAGTTCACAAGTTACAATAAAATAAATAGTTACTCTTAGGCAAAGTAAAAGGCCGCTAGGAATTCATTATACCAAACACGCGTCTGCAGTGTAACAATGTGCTCTCAAAGCGCACGATCGACAAACCTTACAAGTAACTATAATTTTCGTGCTCTGTTTGTTGGTTGTTGGGGAACGGTGACAGCTTCGCACGTACAAACGCGTGCCTGAAGCTCGAAGTGTTCTGTATTCTGTTTTTATATACAATTTAAACATGCCGCAGTTTTTGTTTTTTTTTTCTGGCTAAAAATGTTTTAAGCGCAGGAATTACGATACTCGATGTGTCATTCATTCGACGGTGCCACCCCTTGTTCAGAAGTCTAGCGGCTGAGAGCGGTGCGCAGTTCAGTTAACCATTTGCCAGCATGAGACAAATCAAGGCAGGCGGTACTATGCATAACATGAACTACTACAACGCAAACGAGAAATAGAACGTGGAAAAAGTACTTGTGATCGTCTTGCCGCTGTGTAGTACTCACCTTCCGACTTCCTGTTACGCCAGAGTGGATGCACCCAGTTTCGATTCTTGCGTTCTTGCTGCTTTTTCTTCAGCAGTAACAGTTTCTTCTTTAAGAGAGCAAGATGACGGCGGCGGGTACTTGCCATTTCGAGTGTACCATGGTGAAGTTCAGCGCGCGAAACTGAAAGTGTAAGCGAAGCAGAACAGGGGCAAAGCAAAACCCGCGTGCAGCTTCACCCATTGTTGACTTTGTGTGCTAACTATGAAGCCAGTCTTCAAAAAAAGCTTGTTCAATAAACAAACAACTAAATAAGCATTCTTTCTGTTGTTTAAATCAAGTTTTATTACTTTCTAGTTAGGTTTTGTTGAAGGCAAATTATGGGCAAGGTTATATTTACGGACATGTTGTTTTCGATTGTACATCTGGCAACCTTGATGCAAGCAGCTCGCTCGTCGGTGGCGTTCGCTGCATCATCTGGCATCACGTTGCATGGAGGTTGGGGTGGACGGAAACTGAGCGGCGCATCAAACCGCGGCGTCCGCCGCGCGAAGTTCACTGAGAAATTTCGCTGCATGGAGGTCGCCCTTTATTCGAAGACCTGCAGGAACTTTGAGATCTGGACGAAGTGGGCAATGGTGAAGAAAGGGGTGGGTAGTTGACTGCAATGTGGCGGGCTATAGCGGGTGCCTGCAAAGGAAAATTGCCCCAGCTCAGTGATGACACAGAGTGCATTTGCCTGTACATTTTGTGATTTTTTGTGCCTTTAGGAATTATAATTCAAGCAAGTCTTGCTTCCCATTCTATTTTCAATGCTGCAATGCAGATTGAGATGCTGTCATTTGTTTGCTACAGATGAATTAAGATGTTGGGGCTCATACATTCTTGGCTACCCCATTTGTTGTCTTGGTACGATCATAATGCAGTGGAATCTCGTTGATATGGTTCTCCCAGGCATCAAAAATAAAAACGTATTATCCGAAAATCGCTTTATCCTAAACAAAGTCAAGATGACAACAAACAGTAAATACTTGGCCCAAAACTTGCTTTTCTTAAAGAACTTTAAAATACTCCATCACTTTGCACTGAATCTTTTGTTTTTCGATGTCCTGCAGGAAGCTTTAGTGAAGCTTGTATAAACGAGTAGCAGTTTTATCGCTGAACTTACCTGCGACAAGGCTACCGTATTTACACGATTGTAAGACGACTCGAATGTAAGACGACCCCCCCAAAATCACATCTCAAAAAAAAAAAACGTGCACATTTTACGCAAGGGAAATTTATTCACGTGGTTGCGGAGGATTACTCATCGTCTCTGGAGTCGTCCTCGCTGGTGCTGCTGCCGTCATTGCTGCTGCAGTCCCACAGCACGTCGTCGTCAAGTGTGAGTCGACACTTCGCGAACGACCGCACCACGGCATCGCGTGGTACGGCCGCCCATGCGGAGAGGACCCACCCGCACACAATAGCCAGGAGGGCTCTCCTCACACGCCCGCTTGGCGTAAGTTCGCGGCTTCCTGATGAAATCCACTCGTATTCGCGGCGCAGGAGGTCTTTAAAAGGCTTGTTGACCCCCACGTCGAGAGGCTGAAGCTGCCCCGTCAAGCCACCGGGGATGACGAGCATGTCGGTATGCTCCTTCTGGAGCACCGCTTTTACCTTGGCGGTAAGGTGGCCTCTGAATGAGTCCAACACTAGCATGTTGGGGATGTCTTTCTTGAGGGATGCCCCCGGCCTCAGGAGCCACACTAGACGGTACCATTCCACGACCATGTCGTCTGTCATGAAGCCCTTTTCATTCACCCGTACCACCACGCCTTTGGGAAGGGCCTCTATAGGCATCGTCTTCCGTTTGAAGACGATGTACGGGCGGAGTTTGGTGCCATCAGCCAAGCACGACAACATTACAGTGAAACGGAGCTTTTCGTTGCCCGTTGTAAGTAGGTTGACATCGCGTGCACCCTTCACGCTCACTGTCATGTTGCTCGACATGTCAAAGTAGACGGGAGTTTGGTCGGCATTGCCGATTTGGCCAAGCCAGTACCGTCGGGTGTCGCGGAGTTTGAGGAAGTGCCTATGGAAGGCGAGGACTTTCTCCTCGTATGCGGCCGGCAACTTCTGGCACACGCTGGTGCGGCGACGTAGAGAAAAACCAGCCCTCTTCATAAATTTAGACGCCCAGGCCCTACTAGGTTTGAATTGAGACCTTGGTATTCCTGCCTGAACAGCGTAGACACAGGCTTGCTGCGTGACCATTTCGCCGGTGACCGACAGCGATCGATCGCGTAGGTCAGTCACGTAGGCCGCAAGCTTCGTCTCTAGTTCCGGAAAGCGGCCAGACTTCGGCCCGCGAAAGCCACGGCGCTTGGAGTCGCATGAGAAAAATTTCCTCGCGCTGAAGCCGCCACTTCCGCACCACACATTCACCGATTCCGAACTTCCGTCCTGCTGCACAGTTTGTTTCCTCAGCATGAAGAATAGCAGCCCGCTTAAACGCTGCCGTAAACGAGCGCCGAGTGTTCTTCGAGCCTACGGCACTCATGTCAGACAGAAGTGACTCGAGAAAGCCGGTCGTGGACACAAGCGACAGGAGCACGCAGCGACGCGCCCGCTTAGAAAATTGTATCACAAAGAGAAGCTCTTCCGTCAACTACCAATACCCCCCTACGGCGGCTCTTCCATCGATTCCCCGCACGGGGCACCTTGAGTATTCATGGTGACGGTGTTGGCGACACCGCGGACCCCGAGCCCCCAACATAAACTGTAACCTACCGTAGTGATGTGTTTAAAGGCCCCGCACGGGGCACCTTGAGTATTCATGGTGACGGTGAGCAGCGACACCGCGGACCCCGAGCTCCCAACATAAGCCGTGTCCAACCGTGGCGACGTGTTTAAAGGTGAAGGGTAGAAGCCGTAAACGGTGGCCGTCGGAGCCTTGGTCAAGCTCCGGCCGATGGGCTCCCTGCCTGTCTACCAGGCAGGGAGCTCCGGGACCTCTGACTACCAGGGTAAGGTCAAAGGAGAAAGTACCCCCGTCTCCCTGCTTTTATACTATGCTTTATGGTATTGTCTAAAACCCCCTCCAACCGTGATCGGCCCCCTAAAAGGGGCCGCACCGAAGTATCGTTTCCCCCATTGCCATTTTTGACATTTCCTGAACCAGATAATTTTTCTCGATTTCTTGTGATGGAATCGCTCAATCCAACCCACCCTCTTGCATCTCAGTCAGTCTTGATCGCCAAGTATCTTGAAGCCATAGTAGGAAAATCATATAAATGCAAAAAACAAAGGTCTGGTGAACTCTTAATTGAAATAAATGACAAGCAGCAGTCTGCAAAGCTTCTAGGCCAGACTAGACTGGCTGATCTTGACATCCGGGTCACACCGCATCGGAGCCTCAACAGCTCGCAGGGTGTGATATCCGAGACAGACCTCCTGAACGAAACCGATGCGGATCTCCTTGCCGGCTTGAAGGATCAGGGCGTCACTGCCGTGAGACGCATCACTATCCGCAGAGACGACAAGGAGATTCCCACCAAGCACATCATCTTGACCTTTGACCGCGCAGTACTCCCACAACACATAAATGCAGGTTTTATCCGTTGCTCCATCCGTCCGTACATCCCGAATCCGCGGCGCTGTTTTAAGTGCCAGCGGTTCGGGCACGGTACGAACTCTTGCCGTGGCCGATTGACGTGTGCAAAATGCGCGGCGCACGATCATCCGAGCGAGAACTGCGCATCCGAAACCCTCACTTGTGTAAACTGCGGGGGGCCGCATGCAGCATACTCCCGCAAGTGCGAAAAATTCCAACTAGAAAAAAAGATCATAAACATTAAGGTCACTGAGAACATCACCTTTCCAGAGGCGAGAAAGAGGTTCGCCTCTTTCCCTCTGGGGAGGTACGCCGACGCAGCTCGCCGGGGGGCGGAGCGGCGTCTGGTTTCCACAGGGACCCAGTTCAGCGAGTCTGACCTGGTCCCTTCTCCGCCCCCCCCCTGGGTTGCCTCGGGCAGCCCAACCTGCCACCACGCCGCCTGCTGAGGCAGCAGCGGTTGTGGTGGCCACGTCTCCCGTCGCGACCGGTGCGTCTCCCGCCTCTGTCTCCCCGTCCTCCAGTCCGTTGGAGGGTACCGAGGTGATGGACACCACGGGCCCCGCACCGGCTCCCACCGCCACCGCACCGTCCGTGCCACTTTTGGCGTTCCCGACGCCCGCGGCGGTGGCGGCTCAAGTGAAGGGCTCCCGAAGGGGGGCCAAGTCCGGGGGGCCCGGTCCGTCGGGCACCCCCCGGACATCTGACGACGAGATGGACGTCGGGCCGTTCCTGCCTGCAACGCAGCGCAAGGAGCGGCCACCGGCTTCCAAGCCTACAGAAAGGCCCAAAAAGCCCAATCCAAGGGTAACAGCCCCGAAAGACGACACATGAACACACACGAACACACACATTCCAGTCATTCTTAAATTTAAATAATGGGAACAGAAAATATTATCCAATGGAACTGCAGAGGCCTCCTTAAAAATCTTGACGATGTGTATGAGATTCTGCATGCCAGTCAGCCAAGTATTATGTGTCTCCAGGAAACCCACCTCAACTCTAAACAAACAAATTTCTTAAATAGGTACATGGTATTCAGAAAGGACAGGGTTGGCTGCACCCACTCTTCAGGAGGTGTGGCCATTATCGCCCGGAAATCATTAGCATGCCACCCTGTCACTTTAAACACTGTCCTCGAGGCTGTAGCGATCCGTACCATAATATTTAATAGGTTGATAACGGTATGCTCTATTTACATCTCTCCTGATTTTGCACTTCTGAGCTCTGATTTCGAGGCACTGGTTGACCAGCTGCCCGAACCATACATACTAACAGGCGACCTTAATGCGCACAACTCTCTTTGGGGCTCCACCAGAACGGATGCCCGAGGTCGCCTGATAGAGAAGTTCCTTACATCCTCTGGAGCATGCCTTTTCAACAAAAAACAGCCTACCTACCATAACTTAGGACACAATACATACTCGCATCTTGACTTGGCTATTGGTTCCGCAGTTCTCTTTCCATGTCTTGATTGGGGTGTGGGCACAGACACATATGGTAGTGACCATTTCCCCACTTCATTAACGTATATAGGTATAGGCCCGAGCAGTCCATCTTCCCATAAAAGGTTTAATGAATCACAAGCAAACTGGAGCACATTCTCACAAACATCTCAACTACACCACACATCCATAAAACACCTACATGTGGAGGAAGCCGCCCAACTCGTCACGGCGCACATCCTCGACGCCGCCGAAAAGTCCATTCCCCAGGCCTCCAGTGGGTCCCGCTGCCCAAGGAGGCCCTGGTGGAACGAGGACTGCAGGCGGGCGCGAGAGGCCCAGAACAAGGCGTGGGGTGTCCTTCGCCGGTACCCCACGTCGGACAACCTCATTTCTTTTAAACGGGCAAAGGCTTTTGGGAAGCGAGTGCGTCGTGAGGCGAAAAGGGAGAGTTGGCGCACCTTCCTCACTTCCATCAATTCATACACTGATACACACAAAGTCTGGACACGAATACGAAAACTAAAAGGACAACAGACACACAGCCTGCCCCTGGTTAGTACAACAGGGGACACACTGGAAGACCAGGCTAACACACTTGCACAACACTTCGAACACGTGTCCAGCTCAGCACACTACACAAACACTTTCATGAAACACAAAACATGTGTAGAAAAGAAGTCACTGCGTGATAACAACAAGTCGCACACTTCTTACAATTCTTGTTTTTCAATTCATGAGCTGAAGGTTGCTCTGAGCACATGTAAGACGTCAGCTCCAGGTGCAGACAAAATCACATACACCATGATACAACACCTACACCCAGACACTCTTGAAACACTCTTACACCTATACAAAAAAATATGGCTTTCGGGGCACATTCCTCGCTCTTGGAGGGAGGCCATAGTAGTGGCTGTCCTAAAGGAAGGGAAGGACCCCTCCTCTCCTGCCAGTTATCGCCCCATTGCCCTGACAAGCTGCCTGTGTAAGCTCTTCGAGAAGATGATAAACAGGAGACTTGTGTACTTCTTAGAGTACAATGGTCTTCTCGAGAGCTGCCAGGCGGGCTTCAGGGCGGGGCGATCTACCAACGATCAACTCGTTGCGTTAGAGTCTTATATCAAAGATGCTTTCCTCCACAAGCAGTACTGCATGACGGTCTTCTTTGATCTTGAAAAGGCGTACGATACTGCTTGGCGGTACGGCATCCTTAGCGACTTGAAGACCTTTGGCATGTCGGGTAACATGATGAACACGCTTGCCAGTTACCTGTCTAAAAGAACGTTTCGCGTGCGAGTTGGAACTGCACTTTCTAGGGTTCATGTGCAGGAAAACGGCGTGCCGCAAGGTGGAGTTTTAAGTTGCACCCTTTTTATTGTAAAAATGAATTCTCTTCGTAAGTCGCTACCACCATCAATTTCCTCCTCCATTTATGTAGACGACGTTCAATTATCCTTTAAGTCTTGTAACCTGTCTGTCTGCGAGCGCCAAGTCCAGCTTGGTGTTAACAAGCTAGCTGGTTGGGCAGACAGCAACGGCTTTAAATTTAATCCGGGGAAGTGCACTTGTGTCTTGTTTTCCAAGAGGCGTGGCATCCGGCCGGATCCAGACATTCATCTCAATGGTGTCTCGATTCCTGTCAAGAAAGAACACAAGTTTTTAGGTATAATCTTTGACGAAAAGCTCACATTTATCCCACACGTAAAACAACTAAAACATAAATGCTTAAAAACAATGAATGTCCTGAAGGTTCTGTCGCACATCTCTTTTGGTGCTGACAAACAACTTCTTTTACGTGTTTTTACCAGCTTGATAGGCTCACGACTGGACTATGGTAGCGTTGTTTATGGGTCAGCCACTAAAACATCCCTCAGAATGCTGGACCCTGTGCTTCATCTAGGGCTCCGCTTGTCATGTGGTGCCTTTCGGACTAGTCCAGTCGAAAGTCTGTATGTAGAGGGCAACAAATGGAGCCTAGAACGTCAGCGAACCTACACAGACTTGCTTTATGCTTTTAAAATCTCATCAATGCCTCACCATCCTTTTACATCAGTTTTTTATGATACATCCTTATCTCAACTTCTTACTAATCGTCCATCAGTCTCTGCTCCCTTCCCTTTCAGAGTAAGAGAAGAAGCGTCGCAACTTGAGGTCATGTTCTCAGACACCATCAAAACCTCCGCTACTGAACTTCTAGTACCGTGGCAGCTTCGCCCGATATCATGTGATGTATCTTTTATAAGTGTCGAGAAAAACAGAGTGCCTAGAAGCGCGATCGTACAACATTTCTTGTCCCTGCAGCACAAATATAAGTGTGCTGAATTTTACACGGATGCTTCTAAAACTGCCACAACTGTTTCCTGTGCTGCGCATGGTGGTGGTACCTTTAATGTCTGTAGAACTATGAATAGAAATACAAGTATCTTTACGGCAGAGGCCTATGGCATACTTCTTGTAGTTAAACATATTGTTCTAAGTCGAATTCCAAAATATGTAATTTATACTGATTCTTTAAGTGTTGTGCGTACATTATCCTCACAGAAGTCTAAAAACCATGTGGTCAATGCTCTCATTAGTACTATTATGTCTGTGCATGCGTTAAACCTTGAGGTGACCGTGTGCTGGGTGCCAGGGCACTCTGGAATTCCAGGTAATGAGACCGCAGACCGAATGGCGGCCGCTGCTGCCCTTACAACTACAGTTGACATAACAACAATACCCTACACCGACCTCAAATCACACATCAGACAACACCTTCGCACAACATGGCAAGCGCACTGGAATCAACAGACTGACAACAAACTACACATTATAAAGCCACTCTTGGGAGCATACACCACTGATACTCACAACAGACACAACGAAGTTACCCTGGCTCGATTACGGATAGGCCACACGCATGCAACACATTGCCACCTGCTCACGGGATCTCCAAGACCCCTGTGTAGCAGGTGCGGGGAGGGCCTATCCGTAGTCCACATACTAATAACATGCAAGGCACTTCACACAACACGACACAAACACTTCAGAGAACTCTACAGACAACATATCCCACTACACCCATCGCTGTTTCTAGGTGACGATGCCAGTGTTTCTATGAAACGCGTGTTTGATTATTTGTCAGATGTTAAATTTTTAAACCTTGTCTCATATCACGCATAATCAAATCTGGCCCTATACACCAGCCATCACCATTACCTTTAATTGATTTTACAATGTCCGATTTACATGTTTTTATACCTACCTTTTTATGGTAATCACTTCGCTTCATTACATAACTTCTTCTCTGGCGCTCTTTGCCCTCGCTGGCCTTGCGCCATAAAACACCAATCATCATCATCATCATCTTCCATCGATTATCGGTGCTCCCTCAAGAGCCGTGCGCTCGTCATAAAGGCACTCGTAATGCGCACAGTAGATGCTAAAAAAAGAAAAGCTTTTGTATAAGCACGCGGAAAACTATGCGCTTTGGGTTGAGCGGGAAACTATTCGAGATGACAATCGAAGCAACCGGCAGCAGCCACGCGCGATCATGATTAAAACAACATGGCGGCTGACGGAAGCAGCCGCTCGCAATTTCCGTGAGCACGTTACTCGCTTTCACGAAGCATTTTGTTCGTCTCTAACACGACCGGCTTTATCGTCGTGGTCTCTAATAAACAAAATGAGTATTAGCGAATCCCTTTATTCAATGCACGGTGCAAACGTAGCCACTATCATATCACGTTGCTTAGTACACTTCCGTACGCGATAGTGGGAGGTTAGTCGCTCTAGGTCCAACTTACAAAAGGTGCATCATTTTTATTGACGCCAGAATGTATGAAATGGTTCAATGGAAATGAGCGTGCAAAGCCGTTCACACCTCGAAGCACCCCTGATTTCTTGTCTCTCTTGTCGTTGCAAGCGGTACATGGTTCGATTTCAATTCTAAGACGACCCCCCAACATTGGATTGTCAAATTTGAAAAAAGGGTCGTCTTACAATCGTGTAAATACGGTACAAAGCGCGTTCAAAGCGTTGAATTCATAGTCAGTAGTTACTGGCCAACAATTGCCGGTGCAGCCTCCTGCCTCTGTGTCATTGTCAGCTCACATTTTCAGTGACATCATCATCTTAATTTCGTGGCCAGTACTTAATTCGCCTGTCGCCAGTTGGTCATGAGGCGACACAACCTCTGCTAGAGTCACGTTGAAGTTGAGGTCACCCCAGTCCGAGATATCAAGATCGGCGCCCACTGCAGTCATTACACCCCCCCCCCCCCAATATCACCAGGTGCACAAAAAAGCCACACTTTTTGAAGCAGTTTACAATCGTTTCCTGTTCGACGCAATCCCATGACATTGCCCGACATTAGATGGCATCAAGAAGGTCTATCTTCAAGGTCACAGTGTTCTGGTCAATCTTGGCCAAAAAGCGTCGGACCAATCAGCTTCCTAAACCAAATTTGATGTTTTTATTATGCCTACTTCTAGGCGATGAAAGTGACTGGTGCAGTTGGGCAGCAGGAAGATTACCTTGACGTGTTCCATCTACAACATATCAACAGGGTGTGCAGCTCAATTTTCGAGAAAGAAAAGTTTTCGGGTTCTCAGCATGCATCTTGGCATCCAGAAAGTTTAGCAACTCTGTGAAAAAAGGCCCTGGTCATCCAAGACTTCTATTCACCTTGTAAATGACAGGAAGGAGGTAAGACGAGTGGTTCTTACTGCTTTCTTCACCATGTAGTCCAAGGTTTTGGGGGACAGCCATAGGCCCCTGGACATGTCAGCTGTATACAGACTTGTCTGTAGTACCTCGTGGGGTACCAAAAAAGTTCCAAGCAGCTGTCCTAACTTGTTTTTTCTTGGCACTGATGTCCTGCTCTGTAATTCCCAATGGCCAGAAACTATTGAGCAATAGCAAAGGTATTTGTAGAACAACCCTAGTTGCCTTGCATAAGCTGCACCTTTATCCTCGCTTCGCTTGCTCGGAGTTTTGCTGCTGTGGTACCATGTGGTTAAGCAGGAGTAAAACGGCCACTTCGCTGTTTGAACATCTTATTGGGTTAAGTTTGAATGAAGTTTGAACATCTGATTATGCTCATATTTTTGCATCAAGTGACAACATATTCTTCCTTTTTTTTCAAAACTAGCCTGCATAACAATATACATGTTTACATGCATTTTACAACTTCTACATTGAACCATTCCGCTGTTTTTTCAATCATCCATGCTGTGCTGTGGCAAGCCCACCCTGTCATGCCCTGCACAGTCATTCTATGGGGTCCGATAAAAGTGGCGCCAGATCTAGGCAGAATTCTCCCTAGGATGTGCTTTGCATCAGCCACGTCCTTCAAGTGTGTCTGCTCTTAGAACTGTTCCTTTGTCATTTTTATGTATGCAATAGATTGGCTGATGAGAGTTAAGTGGCCTACCTGGCTGAATGATTCAATTCAATTCTCATTAGCAGTGCATTGCATTTGTAAATGAAATTCTGCTTGTCTGTCTTTCTTCTAGAGAGAGAGGAACAGAGAGACAAAGCTTTGTTCAGTTGCCCGATAGTTGCTCAGAGGGTCGGCGGTTGAGACCAGCTTGAACCCGACGGCGGCGCCTGTGGCCGGGCTGTTCATGAAGGTGATTGCTTTGGCGGGTCTCGCTGAAGCACTGGATGTCCCACACTAGATCCAAAGAAAGTAAGGTCTGAATTGAGGTGTAAGCGAGCAAACAGGCTTCTCATGATCACATTATATAGTGAGTTTTTAATAGCTCTGTAAAAGCCAGTGGTCTAGCCTATGGCATGCAGTCTGCTTCTTAAGGTTTTCTGTTTTGGTCTGCCCTCGTGAAGGACTGCTGGCCACAAAAAAAATGTTAAAAATAGTGGTATCACCAGTGCTTGCATACCCCGAGCTAGTGTATCAGGAGTGCAATTTTAATTGTGCAAGCAGAATGCCTAGCTACACATTGGGGCTGGTGTCACGTATCAAGGGCACCCTCTGAGAGGGGATGCATCAAAACCCCCGAAAAAAGGCAAAAAAAAAAACAACAAAGGAACGCCAGTTTGAACGGCGCGCCAGGAGCGCACTGGTCAGCCAATCAGGGAATGCCGTACAGGAGACAAGTGGCGTGATGACCATGCATGGACATGAAAATGCAAGAAGCCAATCAGAGTGTGCCGCAATCAATCCCGAAGAGGTTAATAGCAGAGCGCTCAAAGAGAAGGTGAGAGGCTGGAAATTAGGAGAAGAATACACCAGGGTGTATTAGGAAATTAGCAGCACGTGAGCTTCAAGAAACGAGCTAGGGGGACGCGGCCAAGCCACCGACGATGCCTACCAAGCCTGGGCGGGAGCGGGCCGACTTCGCATCAGCTGCAACATCCTAGGCGCACATCCTAGGCTGCAACATCCTATGCTGCAACATCCTAGGACCCAGCGACAGCGGTCGTGCACCTGCGGCCAACGTCCATGCACCGTCGACCTTCGTTTCGACGGCCCCAAAGGGCTACGTTCGTGCCGAGACTAACTGGGACCTCCAGTGGCAGCGGCTACCAGGGGGTAGCAACCGAGGAAACTTCAGGACGTGCGGAGCCCATGCCATCCAAGCAACGACCGAGCGCATCGAACGTCGGCATCAGAGCAAGACAAGGATGGCTACCGTCGATTCGTGGCCACACAACGGGTGCGACACAGCGGGATAGGCCATTCCAATAGGGATGCAGTCGTAGGACGCGACTAGGGCATTGTGGTGGTAGAGAGGTCGCCTAGAAGATGATTGTTTGAGTGGATTTGAACTAATGGTGCAGGGCTTTATTGTAGATACTTTTGAGTTCCCGTTTGAATTGTATTTTGTGATTTTTAGTTGGGGATTTGAGTGTTTATTGGTTGAGTGCAACTTATTTATTAAGGGGTTTGCTTGAGGGTTTTTCAAGTGTGTAATAACTGTATGTTTTGTCAAACTCGTCAATGGCTTTCCTGCGTCCATCTCTCTGATCTGGTCAAGAAAACCTCACCATCCGTTCACGTGACAGCTGGCACTGCAGAAACAAGAGACGAGGTTCCAAAGGACAATGTAAATGGGGACAAACATTTATGTAGGTGAGGCAAGGTTAAGGGAGGAATACTGGGGTATGATAATGCTAACAAAAAAAGGCAGGTCCTGAAGACATGTACGGCGACAGTGAAAACGAAAGAAAACTTTGAAGTGCACTTCAGAAGATGAATGAGTCTCACGTGCCATTTGTTGTCCTGATTGTGTGAGTGGTTTCAACTTGGCGGTAGTCAGTGGGTTGCAGTTGTCCAAGCATGTTGGTGTGGCTTGACATGTGAAGCCACACTGGAGATTTGATGTGCGGCCACCAAAGAGTAAATGGCCAGAGCTAATACCACAGCCGGGTGAGGTTGCACGGTGCCTTTACACAACAGCCTCAGGAGACCACAAGGTGCCTTGCAGGCTGGCTTCTGCAGTATGCTTCCTCACATTCTGTAATTTTTTCTCACACCCTGCATTCTGATTGCTTCGTGTGCAGGCGTCACTTTCAAGACCCGAACTTATTGTTCAAGTGTTCATTTGGGCACCAGAGGTCTGGGAACACAAACCAGAAAGTTTATGGGGGGCAGAAAATGCCATGGTGACCCCAAATTTTCATCACTATCAAAACTATTAAATGGCATGTTTCACATGTCAGCCAGTGGAAATCTATAGTGACAATAGAATTTGAGCAATATTCGGATACCTTTGGATAGACAAGTTGGTGCGGCATCCTTACGAAAACTTTATTGCAATTGACTTTCAAGAATGGTACGATAGAGTTTTAAGCAGAAAAGGCAATAAACATGCAACACCGGTTCAAGAACAGTAACACTATACATGAGGAGCCGGTGAGTCCTCTTGGCAGCATTAGCAGCTCTTTTCGAATGGTCCCGTAGGGTACTTTTTTTGGTCACACCTGAAAACACTCATGGAGCTCTTCCTTGCCTTGCCACAAATTTACAAAACGCTTCACAAGAAGCCTGCTGATATCCTCTTGTTCACCTTAATGAAGTGGCTCGTACCCACAGAGAGGGGGGGATTTGCCGTGGCTTGTAAGCAGCAGCTAGTTTGGTAGGTACGTAAATGGGAAATATGGGAGTAATAATAATAACAATAATAACCAGATTTACTCCGTAAGGACAAGGGAGACAAGATAAAATGATAGTATCACATCTCTCAGTTTCATTTCGTTCACTTCGGTTCACAGTATTTATTTATTTACATACCACAAGGACCCGGGAGGGCATTACATAGGGGGGGATTAGGAAGATATTCAACAAGTGCACAATACATTAAATGTTCCGAGGCATCATTATATAAAGCTTAAATGTAAACGCACAGGAAAAGTACACACGACAGAAGTAATAAGGAAAAAAGCATGCATATAAACTGTGCAGAAGAACAGGTACGTTAATAACAATACAATATGCTCCAGGTAACAAAGTGTAGGCGCAAATAACACAAAAATAATCAAATAATTCACATCAGCAACACCACCGCATAACTACATTAATCAGTTGGAATTTCTAAGAACACTTTTCATGCTTTAAAAGGGTGAAGACTCTGTTAGAGTTGCGATATCACCTGGCAAGGAATTCCAGTCAGTTATCGACAGGGCTAAGGGCGAGTTTTAGTATTTTTTGTTCTCGGGAAGATGGGATTAACTTTGTTAGGGTGATCAACACGGGCTGAAATGTGTGATGTCGAGAGGATATGATTGCGCGCAAATGGGGAGTTGCTGTGGAACAGTGTGGAAATATGATAGCCTTGCAAGTTTATGGCGCATGGCAAGGGAGGGCAGATTAAGTGATTTTAGTAAGGCAGTTACGCTTTCATAACGCGAGTATGACGATGTTATGAAGCGCACAGCTTTGTTTTGAATCGATTCAACCAGGTAAGTTAAATTTTAAGTGTGAGGATGCCATATGATTGAAGCATATTCCAGCAATGGTCTTATCAGGCAAATGTATGAATGGAGTCTGGTTTCTTTGTTAGCAAGGTATAGTCGCCTTTTGAGGATGCCAAGTATATTTTATTGCTTTATTAGTGATATGTTCAATGCGAGTGGCCCAGTTTAGATTGGCTGTGAAAAATACCCCCAGATATTTGAAGGATTGCATTGATTCACTTCGAGTATCATTTATGGTGTATGTATTATGTGAGGGGATTAAAGCAGAACTAAATTCCAAGTGGTTAGTTTTCCCCACATTAATTTCCATCTGCCACGTGTCGCACCACTCAGTGAACCTATCGAGGTCAGATTGTAAAATGGTATTGTCGACAGGGCTAGTTATTTCTTTGTAAATTACGCAGTCGTCTGCAAATAGCCGAATTTGCGAACTTGTGTTGCATGCTATGTCATTAATGTGTATTAAAAACAAAAGAGGACCTAGAACCGCGCCTTGCAGAACACTAGTAGGGTTTGAAACAGCTGTTTTCAGATATTGTGTTGATCCATTGTATTGTATTATTGTGTTGTATTAATTCCAGGATCCATTGTGTTGTATTATGGTCAAGCTTGAGAATGCGAATTTTGAGTTCTAAACGTTTGTAGGGGACCCTATCAAATGCCTTAGAGAAATCAATAAAGATGGCACCAACACGAAGGGAAGAGTTAAGCGCAGAATGAAGGTCAGTAATTAGTTCGAAGAGTTGCGATTGACATGAGAAGTTTTGACGAAAACCGTGTTGGTTGTTTAGGAGCAAGTTATTTAAATTAAGATGAGCCATTATATTTGTGAATAGGATATGTTCGAAAAGTTTACAGCATATGGACGTCAAAGAAATTGGTCTGTAGTTATTGGGCTGTGCATTATCACCAGATTTAAATATTGGAATTATGTAAGCAGATTTTCAGTCCTCTGGCAAACAACCTGTGTCTAAAGATTGTTGAAATATTAACGCGAGCAAAAAGGCAGAGAACTGGCTGGTTTGTTTTAAAAGCTTAGCACTAATACCATCAAGGCCGGGGCTGGTTTTAAGAGCTAAACTATCTATTGGACAAGCTACACCGTGTGCAGTAATTGTGATAGCAGAAAATTGATAATGGATAATTCGCTGTGGCATGTTCAGGTCGCTATCAAGCGGTCGCTCGATAGCCCAGGTGAAAAAGGTTTCCATTTCTAGCTGGATTATGGAACTGGAAATCTCTTCTAGCTGGGAAATATCCCAGCTAGAAATTTGCTTTCTAGCTGGAATGTTTCCCAGCTGGAAGAGATTTCCAGTTCCATAATCCAGCTGGAAACTCTGGCTGGAAATTTGGCATTCCTACCTGGAAATCTGGGACTTCCTGGCTGCATTTCCAGCTGGAAATATACGATTTCCTGCCGCATTTCCTGCTAGTATTTTTCAGGGCTCGGGTTACGTACCTAGATGGGACGCACTGTACAGTGCAAAAAAAGAGCATTGTACTAAGGCAAAACGCTTCCGCGTTAAGATAATAAACAGTGCATTCGCATTTAGAAAATTAGGCAGAACAAACATTTTTACCTAAATTACTGCGAAAGAACTTCTACACAACAACGGCCATGCTAGCAGCAAGAAAACACGAGTGGACAGTACAGGGACAGATTTTATTGTGCATTAGGCAATTTAAAACAGGCAAATGTGCTGTTGGACTAGTTGGTGCATGGCAACTTACAATATAGCTGTCGGTGGACACAAACAAAAGCACAGTTGTTTGTCTACTTTTCTGTGTGTGTGTGCACAGTTTTGGCACTTCAGGCCCTGATCTGTTCTTACAAGCAGTAAAAAGGTAATGAACAAGTCCTACCTTCACGGTAATGGGAACAGTAAACGTCGAAACTCGATGCGAGATAAACGCACAATGAAACCGTTGCGATGACTGCCCTTCAATCGTCTTAGAACAAAGACGGTGCGGAGCACAAATCGACCTCTTCATTGTCCACCACGGCTGTTGTCACGTGAACGGATGGTGGGGTGGTCTTAACCAGCTCGGAGCAATGGACACGGGGAAGCCGTTGACATGTTTAACGACATACATTTAATGCACACACAAAGAAAAACCCTCAGGCAAAGCACTCAATATTTAAACTACACACCCGATAAACAATCAAACCTCAAACTAAATATCACAAATACAGTTCAAAGCAAAACACCAAAAGATTCTACAGTAAAGTCCTACACCATTATCTCAAATACACTCATTCTGTCACCTCCAAGGTTATCTGTCTACACCTACAACTATGTCCCTATAATGGACTGGCCTACCTCGGTCGTCGGCGCTGACGTGTCGCACCCTTGCGTGGCCGCGACTCGGTGGTAGCCGTCGTCGTCTCGCTTCGTCGGTGCCGGCGTTCGATGCGCGCGGTCACTCGCTGGACGGCGTGGGCTCCGCGCGTCCTGACTTCTTTCCTCTGCGGCTACCCCCTGGTGGCCGCCCTCGCTGGAGGTCCTTGATGCCGGCGTTCGACGCGCGCGGTCATCCCTTCGGCGGCGTGCTTCCTTGGTGGCTACCCCCTGGTAGCCGCTGCCGCTGGAGGTCTCAGGTAGGCTTGGCACGAACGTCGCCTTTCGGGGCCGTCGAGACGAACGTCGACGGAGCGTGGACGCTGGCCGCTGGTGCCCGACCGATGCCGCTGGGGCCACGAAGACACAGGTTCGTGGTGCACCTAGGATGACGGTGCCGATGCGAAGTCGGCCCGCTCCCGCCCAGTCTCGGATGGCGTGGTCGATGGCCTGGTCGCGTCCCCCTGGCTCGTTCGTTGAAGCGCACGTGCTCCGGCCGCCTCCTGGTTTCTTCGGTTTCTTGCCTCCCCTTTCTCTTTGTGCGCCCCGCTTTTATACCCTCTGGGCTCTCCCGTGGCGCACTCCCATTGGCTTCTTGCTTCCTCCCTGTCCTTATATGGCCATCTCGCCACTTGTCCCCTGCGTGGCCTGCCCTGATTGGCCGACCAGTGTGCTGCCACCTTTGCCCATGATTCCTTGGTGCGTCGGCGCTGGCGCTTGCTGATTGACGCGCACTTCAAATGGCCGTTCCTTTGTTCGTTTCTTTCCTGTTTTTCGGGGGTTTGATGCGTCCCCCTCTCAGGGGGTACCCTTGACACATGACAGCTGTGACGAGTAAGGTCTGCACACCTTCCCGGTAATTGGGAGCCCAGCAGACCTCCATCCACATTACCGGGCTACACAATGTGCGCACTCCCTCAATCAAAAAGCCGCTAGATGCAGCACACTTTCTAAAGATGTAATTTATCTTGTTCACTCGTTTCTTAGCGCGTATGATGCTTAGAGCTACCTAACTTGATCGCCATTTTACACAAATTGATTGGCTTGGCGTGTCTTGACTTCGCTTAAAAAAAGACTTCGAATGAGCAATGTTGCCAACGCCTTTTCTGTAAAAATATATTTTTTCGTATCGGGGTTTTTACCGGCTTCGGGTTTTTGGGGAATGAACCAAAGAGAAGAAATTTGTTCACCACTAACTTGTTTTACCCCCCGCTAATAAAGAAATAATGTGGTCAACGCTTTGAGGACTTTGTGTGAAACAGAAACTTCTTCGCATGACATATATTCCGCATCATATCTTTCACTGAACTCACAAGAAAAATGGAGTAAAAACGGAGACACCGACCAAAAGAAACTTAAAAAACTTTAAAACAACAACAAGATGTTTCGGCTTCGTTACTGAAGCCTTGTTCACAATCCGGGTTGTGAGGGAAACATAACGGCGAATTTCGGTGATAACGGGTTGGCCATACGCCCGGCGAAGGTTGATGAAGTCGAGGGTTTGACGGAAACCCTCTGTTTTAAAGTTTTTTAAGTTTCTTTTGGTCGGTGTCTCCGTTTTTACTCCAACATGTTTCCCGACCAGACGGGTTTCAGTCAACCCCTCGACTTCATCACAAGAAAAATACTTAAAAGATTGGCTGTTTCAAAAACGAAGAGTGAAATTACCCTTTCTAACTGACCCATTGGCAACTTCCTCTCAAGATAGGTAAATTTTCGTCCAGCTGGAATGCAACTTGTGCTGCTTGGCTGGAAATTCTCGCCAGCGGGAAAATGCCATTTTCAGCTTGAAGCCAACATGTGATGCTTGGCTGGAAATTCTTTCAACAAAAGTTCCAGCGAGAAGGCAACATTTCCAGCCTAGGCTGGAAATCTTCTCCAGCTGGAAATGAGTTCCCCGCTGCAATGCAACATTCCCAGCTAGACTGGAAATTCTTTCCAGCTGGAAACTGATGATGATGATGATGATAGTTGGGTTTTATTGGCGCAAGGCCGACTATGGGCAAAGAGCGCCAAAGAAGAAGTTACTGAATTATGATGAGACCGTACATACTAAAACGTGACTAAAAGTAAAGGTGATGCAAAGCAAAAGACAATGGAGATGGCTGGTGTATAGGGCCAGGGTGATTACATATGATATGACAAGAGCTGTAGAAAGTTTACCTCAGCTAAAAACTTAAAAACACGTTGACTAGAAAACATTGGTTCGTCGGCTAAAAAGTATGATGGGTGCAAAGGAATGTGTCGTCTGTATAATTCAGGAAAAGGTTTGTGTCGTGTTGTGTCAAGTGCCTTGCATGTGATTAGTATGTGGACTACGGATAGGCCCTTTCCACACCTGCTACACGTGGGTCCCGAAGTTCCAGTGAGCAGGTGGGTGTGCGTAACATGTGTGTGGCCTATCCGCAGCCTAGCCAGGGCGACTTCAGTGTATCTGTTGTGTGAGTCAGTTATGTAGCGTCCCAGTTGTGGTTTTATTACGTGTAGCTTGTTGTCTGTTTGTTGACTCCAGTGTAATTGCCATGTGTTACGAAGCTGTCGTCTGATGTGTGTCTTTAGGTCGGTGTAAGGTACTGTTGTTATGTCAACTGTGGTCATGAGAGCAGCAGCACCAGCCATTTGATCAGCAGTCTCATTGCCAGGGATCCCACAGTGACCTGGTACCCAGCATATAGTTATTTGAAGATTTGAGGCATATGCAGTCATTAGTACCTTTAGCCATTAGTCATTAGTAGCTGGAAACTACCATTTCTAGCTGGGACCATGTATTCCAGCAGGATATAACACTGGAAAGAATCGTTTGCAGCTGGAAATAGTGTGCCCATTTTCACGTACACTTCCGGAAAGAAATGGTTAAGTTTTTCAGCGCAGCCGGCTAAGCTCAGGGTGTTGCCATCCTCTCCACAGAGTGCTGGCACTGAGTCACTTTTCTTAGGATTAACAGTGCTCCAGAACTTCTTAGGGTAAGTTTTGAACATGTTAGGTAGTGTGTCATTGTAATACTTATTTTTCGCTTCAAAAATTTCATCTTCTGTTTGTTTGGAAACGTTTTTATAGTTATGCCAGTCATCCGACGCGTTCGTTCTCGATGCTTAAGTGTACGCTTTCTTTTT
This sequence comes from Haemaphysalis longicornis, assembly GCF_048455015.1. NCBI lineage: Eukaryota > Metazoa > Arthropoda > Arachnida > Ixodida > Ixodidae > Haemaphysalis > Haemaphysalis longicornis. The sequence continues at coordinate 24,133,146 of NW_027526295.1, read as the reverse complement.
TCTATTAACCCATCTTTTAATGTCATGGGTGAACCATGGATTGTCCGCTCTTTCAGTTATTGTAATCACCGGTACACAAAGTCGTCCTATTTCTTTTAATTTGTCACGAAATAAGCACCAGTTTTGTTCAGTAGACTGATTAGGAAAGTTAGATATAAATTCGTCCGAAAAAGACTAGCAATCTGTTCAGCTTATCTGTGTCTGCACGTGCATAGTTGAATATATGCTTTCGAACATTTATTTTCATGGGTGGCAGAGAGAAGTGAACTGCCCTATGATCACTTATTTTTTCCAAGATCTGAACTATAGTGCTGTCGGGATGATTGGTTATTATAAGGTCTAAAATATTGTTGCCACGTGTTGGTTCCTGCACAATGTGTTTAGATTATGATAATGGAGAAGGCGCAGAAAGCTTAGCTGTTCATCGCGATTGGGATGAACACGGACAAATAAAGTGGACCAGTTGATTGAAGGATAGTTAAAGTCGCCGCGAAGTATTAGAAAACAATTAGGAAACTTAAGAAAAATGGAATCAATGGCTTCTTGAAGAAGCTCAACGAAATCCTCCCAGCTATCGGGGTTGGTAACAGGCAGCAATTATGCAATGAATGTGATCGAAATATGATGAAACCCAGACAATTTCAATGGGGGAATCTAAAGGAAGAAGGGATGGCTCATAGATTTTTTTATGGCAATAATCACGCCGCCACCTCGAAAACCCATTCTATCTATGAAAAAGAACAAACGATGATGGAAACGAAAGTTTGCTGTTCGTTACGTCCTCGGTTAACCACGATTCCGCACCTACGACTATGTGAGCTGAGCACACGTACACGAGGGCGTTTATTGCATTAAGTTTTTTATAAATGCTGCGAAAATAAATAAAATCAGTGAAACTGATTTTGCCAAGTTAGGCGTGTGGTGATGTGTTTTATAGGGTCATGAGGAGGGGTTTGTTTTTTTGCAGACACCATGACAATGCAACCATTTGCCGAGTCAACAGAATGCGGAATCATGCATCTGAAGCTTGTTAAAACGCACCGTATAAATTTTTCATCGCCTTTGCGTTGAGCCTTACCGTAGTCACGTAACTTCTTTCTGGCAAGTTGGACTTTTGCCGAGAAATCTTCCTCAAGCTGGACCTTGGGCTTCTGGACGTCTTTCAACTTTGGGGCGCTAGACAGCTTCTAATTTTGATTTGAAGTTCAGAAACTTCACTATGATAGGGCGATCAGTCAGGTCGTGGTTTCCCTAATCTATGAGCATGTTCGATGTCGCCAGACTCAATTTTAGATGTTTTGAAAAGAATTCTTCGACTATTCTTTCGGACTCTACATACCCTTCGTGATCTTCTTCTGCAAGACCTTTGATTATAAGGTTATTTCGCCTCATTCGATTGTTCATATCATCCACGACGTCAGCAAGACCTTCGTTCGTCTTGCAAACATTTTCCTTTACTTCCTGAACAGTGTCGAGAACAGTTTCAATGTTTTCTGTCACGTCTGATACTTTGTGCATGGTCTTTTCTAAGCTTGTGAGGCGGAACTCAATGCTTCTGATCTGGTGTTTAATTTCAGTTAAATTGGACGTGGTTTCATCATGACACATGGCGGCAGATCATTCGCTGATGTCCTCGTTGCTTTCTGAACTCATGATAAACCAGCTCTCAAAAGCCATCACGAAAAATATTGATGAAAAAACACCCACAAAACAGCCCGAACAGTAACACCAAAAGCGAAATCTGATTGGGCAAATGAATTTGGCTCATTTTGATTCGTGCCACAGCAGGGTCTGCCTCATTTTCCATACGAAGTAAGATCTTCTTTCTATTTCTTTCCCAAATGAAATGGCCATATGGCTGATTTTCGTGGCAAAAGCTTGTATCGCAGCCATGTATGGTCGCTGCATAGCTTGCGGCGCGAAAACTACCTCTCAAGATTATGGCCAACCAAACTTCTGCCCCCCCCCCCATCTTCCCTTGAATAAAAGTTTGGGGCAGCAAGGATCAGCCCCGTTTGTCTCTACTCTGTACACTAGTGTGCATGACGAAGTAATTGAACACGCATGCTCTTGCAACCTGTCCTTGTCAAAATAAACTGTCACAAAGGCACTCTGCCCAACTGCAATGGCTCAGTTGCATTGCAGGCACAGAATGATGTGTGTGGTTCCTTTTATGCATCATGAACAGTGCTTCAGGCTTGGAAGTGATTTTGTGAAAAGCAAAAGCAGCCGTCACGCCTTAAAACATGCAATTGGATTGCACATCACAAAATTCACTTGTGTATATAAATATCGGCATATTTAGCATAGGACGAAAATTGAAAGTTGTCAACGATACACATACTAAAGTGCTCTTTTAGCATTTGGGTTAGTCGTGCCCCACCCATGGGTTATCTGCAAACACTCACAGGTCAATTTCAATAAACTCATTCCCAATTAAAACATTTTGAAGTCTTGAATGCTATTCGGTGCTTCTATGACTTACGTACTGAAGAGATGAGCTAGTTTATGCGCCATGCTTTGAATACGTTTCACTCTTTCCTGAGCACACTTACCTCTGTAGTTGTCAACCGCTTCTAGCTGCCGCCTCAGGACAGTGTTTTCTTCTTCTAGGTCAGCTATCTTGGCTCGCAGCTCAGCCAGTTCCGCAGCATTCAGGCTGCAGCTCGTGCACTGCGGATGGTTTCCACAGAAAATGGTTAGCCCCAAAACAACGATTATACAATTTCAAACCAACATGAGAAATATGCACCCCTATGTTCACCATGTGTGATATAAGCCAGTCAACAGAATACCTAAGAAAAGAACCATTAGCTTTTCTTCATTTTACTTGCTGTTTCTTGAAGGCAACTATAGAGTAATTGTGAGAAAGAATTCCAGGAAGTCTAAGTTAACCTGTGCTCCCCCACCACAATAATTTCATGCATAACTTGTAGCTTTGGCCTTGCAAGTTCAAATCACACACAAATATTTTTTTTTCTTGAGCTTGTTTGTACCATCTGATACAACAAAAGCAAGATACCAGAGACAGCTAAGTAAAAGAATGCCAACTTCAGCACAAAAACTGTGTAACCAGCCAGTACGTGCGAGTTCTACAATAGTTACCAAACATGATGATGATGGTTGGATGTTAATGGCGCAAGGCCAACTAGGGCAAAGAGCGCCAAAACAGTGGTTAAATATGAGAGGTGAGAACTTAGACACTGAAATCAATAAGCAAGAACAAAAGTAAAATCAATAAAAGACTGAGGATGGCTGGTGTAAAGGGCCAGATTTCATGATGCGTGATAGGAAATGAGGTTTAAAAACTTGACTTCTGACAGATACTCAAACACACGTTTGACGGAAACAATGGCATCGTCACCTAGGAAAAAAGATGGATGTAGGGGAATATGTTGTCTGTAGAGTTCTCTGAAGTGTTTGTGTCGTGTTGTGTGAAGTGCCTTGCATGTGATTAGTATGTGCACTACGGATAGGGCCTCTCCGCACCTGCCGCACTGGGGTCTAGGAGATCCCGTCAGCAGATACGAGTGGGTTGCATGGGTGTGCCCTATCCGCAGCCTACCCAAGGTGACTTCCGTGTGTCTGTTGTGCGAGTCAGATGTGTACCGTCCCAAGTGTGGCTTTATTACATGTAGTTTGTTGTCTGTCTGTTCATTCCAGTCTGCTTGCCAAGTTTTACGGAGTTGTTGTCTAATGTGTGGCTTGAGGTCTGTGTAAGGTAGTGTTGCCATGTCGACTGTGTTTCGGAGTGCAGCATTGGCGGCCATTTCATCCGCCACTTCATTACCGCCAATGCCAAACAACCAAACAACCGAGGCAGTTACACCGCTGGTCAGGTGAATAGAAAACTGTGTGGCAATCAAAAAAGAACATTTTTTTAAAGATAACCGTAACTTTGCAAAAATGACCACTTGATGGAAACATGACACGTGGCCTGCATGGAAATGACAATAACTGCCTATTTATACTTAGCCACCACAGTATTAACTTTATGGCTACTGCAAAACTACTGCTTGGTGACAACAGAAAAGGGATAAGCATCATGCATGGTAGTATTTAAATGCCTAACTGTAACACAGCTCTATTGCCAACTTAGGTAGTAGCATGAAACACTATGAGCAATAAATGGCCAAAGTCGCCGACATACGAACTAGAGGTGCTGCAACCAAAACGGAGTTCAACCAATAGGAATAAATGCTGCGCCTAAAAGGCTAGTTTCTTGCATACAAATCTAAGGCGTGCGTGACATTTCTGATCAAGACGACACCGTGATATACTTCTGAATCCTAACAAATGGCTAAAACGGCAGTTAACGCAAGCTGCTTTACTGCAATTGTTTCCTCGCTCACTGGACCACATGTACTGTGGCGGTCACACTTAGTGGGAACACGGGAGAGCGTGGCACGAACTACTAGTGGAGGATCCTAACGGCACCGCTAAAAAACAGCGCGCATGCGCATTGCGGGGAAAAGGAGTGCACAGATCTCGTCGCACGCATCGCGTCATCACGCTGCAGCGCGTCGTGTGCTACTTGCGAGCTGCCACCACTCAAGCAGCAGTCGACGTTGCCAGTGGCCGCCCTGAAGGGCAAAAATAAATACTGTGGCGCTGGGAAAAATGTTGAGATTTCTTTCACGCGCAAACAGAACGGTTGATGCAGGGAAGCAAGAAGGAATCGCAGTCTTTTCCTACGATGCGCATCGTCATTGTACTGCCATGCAGGTTGCTAGCACGAGCCGTCACTGCGAGCTGCAGGACAAGTTTCAGCCGCATAGGCATTACTTCAACAAACGTGGCTGAAGAAAATACAGTGCAGTTTCTTGAATGTCGATTTGGAAGCAAAAAAAGCATCACTAAAGCAGGTGCCGCTGGCTGAACCCAGTCAAAAAAACAATTGGAGAATTTCCACTTGTTTTTCGCTCATTTTCGAATTGGGAATAAAAAGCAAATGGGTCAGTTGGGGAAAAGCAATTGGCAAAAAAAGCAATTGGGCTGCTTCGAATGATGATAAAATGCATGCGGTCAATCAGTAAGTGGCCATAGCTATGTATACAAACTCGATCATTTAATTTTTGGGTGACCAACTTTGTTTACAAAGCCAAGCCTAACTCCAACCACTTGTGTTCAGTTTTACTTGCATATTTATTAGAAATGGAAATACTTAGAAATGAAAAAATTGAAAAGACATGGCTTGTGTCTTCTTCCATGGCTTGCGTTTGGCTTTTATCTTTCTCTCACTCCATCCTGTTTAAAAGAAAAAGAATATAAGGTCCTGCACAATGCGAAACGGGAGTTACCTGGGCTGATAGTTGTGCAAGTGGTTACTACATGGGACCCATTGCGAGACTGCCATGAGCACTGGTATCACGTCACAGGATTCAACTAAACATTTAACTTCACCTGCCTCGACAGGTGTTAAATGTTTGAACTACTTTTTCAGCCCTATGCTAACATGCAGTCTGGTGGAATTAAGGGGTTTCCAGTGCCTATAGCAGGCATGTTAATGTCTATCACTGACGAAAAACATCAAATATCCCCAATACTATTTCAGCACCACATGGAAGTGGGATGACTGTTAAAAAAAATGCGTAAACAAGACTAAGCTGCCATAAATTGCATACTTCGTAACTGTGCGATCGATATCGGCAATTTTTTCCCCGATGAAGTGGTTCAGCTGCTTCAGGACCATGGGCTGAACGTCATCGGGGACTCCCCGCTTGTCAAGCCTATGCTTGTAGCAGTCTGTGATAAAAGAGGAATTTTCACGAATGACAAAACAGACAGCCCCAAGAAAACAACCGTAACTTTTGGCCATTTACTAGTATGAAGCATGCTAGTAGATGTAGTACTTTGGAAAGGTTTTGCGCCTTGTCCAAGAATTCTTAACTTTTGGCTGGGTGGCTCAATTGAGGGACACACAGGTCACAATTTTTGAGTAAATGTTAGCTGATTTGAACAACTCAAGGCATTAATTTAGCCAGAAAAAATTATATTCAAAAATAAAAACGTTGGCCTGTTTATGCATTTTTAAGGCATCATTCCCTCCCACGAGTCCGCTGACCTTTTAACATCTTGAAGCGTCTAATAGCCAGCCACAATAATGTAGCTGGCATGGGAAGATATTGCCACACCTCAACGTAATCCAGCAATATATTTTGCACAGAATTATAGAATCGCTTACTTCGCGTCACGGATACCTTCCAAGGAGTGAGCGGGTGTTTCTTTGGACGGCCTAGAAAACGGGGGCTATGCTTTCCTGCAAAGCAAGAGCGTGTTATGCACATAGGATGTACATAGGGCTTATGGTTACCTTGCAATGATCGCTCTTGCAACTGCGCCAGACTCCATATGGCCACAAGTAGGTCTTTTACAAACATTGAGTCCTTTTCTCTTTCTTGCACTCTTCTCCAGGTCTCCCTGGGCACAAAAAGTCCCTGGCCAATGTCAACCTGCAGTAGGAGGAATCAGCAAAGTATAAATGAGAAAGGTGATTGGTAGGAGCACAATGGACTAAAAAAAACAAGCAATAACTGGTTAAACTACTAGATTGGAGCGCCCTGAGCGGGGGCGGGAATTATTCATGGGCACGCACACATTCCAAGTTTAGACCCATCCCATACTTCGAAAATTTGGGCTGTGTTGGCTCTAAAAATGGCCAATGGCCTACCATGTCTTCTGCAAGAGGTGCTCTGGATGCTGACACAGCCTGTCTTGCCGAGGGGAGGGTTGGCCTTGCTGCAGTGGGGACTGGGGGGGGGGTCAGGCTGGCTGCAGGAGAGACCGGGGGAGTATGGCTGGCTGCAAGGGGGACCATGGGGGTCAGGTTGTCTGCAGGGGGAGACGGGGGGGCCGGGCTAACTGCAGCAGGGACTGGGGGGGGGGGTCAGGCTGGCTGCTGGTGGAGACAGGAGGGCCTCGCTACCTGCACACATGGGACAGGCTGGCTGCAGGGAGGTCTTGCCGGGCTCAAGGCTGGAGCCTACAGTCATTTTTGCTGAAACATTTACATTAAAGATTAGGTACAGCACAAGAATCGCCCATAAATACTTGCCTACTGATAGCGTGACTTTAAAAACTATTACGTAAACTTTGCAGAGCACCTACACATGAAAACTTACTCCGCTTAAACACATACCCTTCGTGATCTTCTTCTGCAAGACCTTTGATTACAAGGTTATTTCGCCTCATTCGATTGTTCATATCATCCACGACGTCAGCAAGACCTTCGTTCGTCTTGCAAACATTTTCCTTTACTTCCTGAACAGTGTCGAGAACAGTTTCAATGTTTTCTGTCACGTCTGATACTTTGTGCATGGTCTTTTCTAAGCTTGTGAGGTGGAACTCTGATGATGATGGTTGGTGTTTCATGGCGCAAGGCCAGCGAGGGCAAAGAGCGCCAGAGAAGAAGTTATGTAATGAAGCGAAGTGATTACCATAAAAAGGTAGGTATAAAAACATGTAAATCGGACATTGTAAAATCAATTAAAGGTAATGGTGATGGCTGGTGTATAGGGCCAGATTTGATTATGCATGATATGAGACAAGGTTTAAAAATTTAACATCTGACAAATAATCAAACACGCGTTTCATAGAAACACTGGCATCGTCACCTAGAAACAGCGATGGGTGTAGTGGGATATGTTGTCTGTAGAGTTCTCTGAAGTGTTTGTGTCGTGTTGTGTGAAGTGCCTTGCATGTTATTAGTATGTGGACTACGGATAGGCCCTCCCCGCACCTGCTACACAGGGGTCTTGGAGATCCCGTGAGCAGGTGGCAATGTGTTGCATGCGTGTGGCCTATCCGTAATCGAGCCAGGGTAACTTCGTTGTCTGTTGTGAGTATCAGTGGTGTATGCTCCCAAGAGTGGCTTTATAATGTGTAGTTTGTTGTCAGTCTGTTGATTCCAGTGCGCTTGCCATGTTGTGCGAAGGTGTTGTCTGATGTGTGGTTTCACGTCGGTGTAGGGTAATGTGGTTATGTCTACTGCATTCGAGAGTGTAGCAGCAGCAGCCATTCGATCCGCTGCTTCGTTCCCGGCTATACCACAGTGGCCAGGGACCCAGCAAAGAACAAGTTCAAATTTGCGTACATACACAGACATAACACCGTTGACTATTAAATTTAAAACGTGATTTTTTGAAGACTTTGTTGACGACAACGCCCGCACAACACTGAGAGAATCTGTATATATAATGGATTGTGGGATGTGGCTTTGAAGGATATGATTAACAACCAGAAGTACACCATATGCCTCTGCCGTAAAGATACTTGTATTACTGTTAAGAGTTCTAGTGACACTCAGCCCGGGCCCATGCGCCGCGCAGGACACCGAGGTGGAAGTTTTAGAGGCGTCCGTATAAAATTCAGAATAATGATACTTCTCCTGCAAATACAAGAAATGCTGCAGAATTGCACATGTGGGAGCATGGTTTTTATCTACATATGTAAATGATGTGTCGCATGAGACAGGGCGGAGATGCCATGGTGCTATGAAATCTGTTACAGAACTTTGGATGGTATCTAAAAACGAGACAGCAAGCTCTGACGCTTCCTCTCTAACTCTGTAAGAGAAGGGCGCAGAGAACGATGGTCGATTTAAAAGGAGTTCAGTCATGGAGGTATCATGAAAAACTGATTTAAAAGGATGGTGAGGCACGGATGAAATTTTAAACGCATATAGAAGGTCTGTGTATGCTCGCTGACGTTGTAGGTTCCATTTGTTGCACTCAACATACAGGCTTTCGACCGAACTAGTTCGGAAGGCACCACATGACAAGCGGAGCCCTAGATGAAGCACTGGGTCCAGCATTCTGAGGGATGTTTTAGTGGCTGACCCATAAACAACGCTGCCATAGTCCAACCGTGAGCCTATCAAGCTGGTAAAAACACGCAACAGAAGCTGTTTGTCAGCACCAAAAGAGATGTGCGAGAGAACCTTCAGGATATTCATTGTTTTTAAGCATTTATGTTTTAGTTGTTTTATGTGTGGGATGAATGTCAGCTTTTCGTCAAAGATAATACCTAAAAACTTGTGTTCCTTTCTTACAGGAATCGAGACACCATTGAGTTGAATGTCTGGATCCGGCCGGATGCCACGCCTCTTGGAAAACAAAACACAAGTGCACTTTGCAGGATTAAATTTAAAACCATTGCTATCTGCCCAGCCAGCTAGCTTGTTGACACCAAGCTGGACTTGGCGCTCGCAGACAGACAGGTTACAAGACTTAAAGGATAATTGTACGTCATCTACATAAATTGAGCAGGAAATCGACGGTGGCAATGCCTTCCTCAGGGAATTCATTTTCAAAATAAAAAGGGTGCAACTTAAAACTCCGCCTTGCGGAACACCGTTTTCCTGCACATGAACTCTAGAGAGTGCAGTTCCAACTCGTACGCGAAACGTTCTTTCAGAGAGGTAACTGGCAAGCGTGTTCCACATGTTACCCGACATGCCAAAGGACTTCAAGTCGCTAAGGATGCCGTACCGCCAAGCAGTATCGTACGCCTTTTCAAGATCAAAGAAGACCGTCATGCAGTACTGCTTGTGGAGGAAAGCATCTTTGATATAAGACTCTAACGCAACGAGTTGATCGTTGGTAGATCGCCCCGCCCTAAAGCCCGCCTGGCAGCTCTCGAGAAGACCGTTGTACTCTAAGAAGTACACGAGTCTCCTGTTAATCATCTTCTCGAGGAGCTTGCACAGGCAGCTTGTCAGGGCAATGGGGCGATAACTGGCGGGAGAGGAAGGGTCCTTACCTTCCTTCAGGAAAGCCACTACTATAGCCTCCCTCCAAGAGCGAGGAATGTGCCCCGAAAGCCATATGTTGTTGTATAGATGTAGGAGTGTTTCAAGAGTGTCTGGGTGTAGGTGTTGTATCATGGTGTATGTGATTTTGTCTGCACCTGGAGCTGAAGGCTTACATGTGCTCAGAGCAACCTTCAGCTCATGAATTGAAAAAGGAGAATTGTAAGAAGTGTGCGACTTGTTGTTATCACGCAGGGACTTCTTTTCTACAGATGTTTTGTGTTTCATGAAAGTGTTTGTGTAGTGTGCTGAACTGGACACGTGTTCGAAGTGTTGTGCAAGTGTGTTAGCCTGGTATTCCAGTGTGTCCCCTGTTGTACTAACCAGGGGCAGGCTGTGTGTCTGTTGTCCTTTTAGTTTTCGTATTCGTGTCCAGACTTTATGTGTGTCAGTGTACGAGTTGATGGAAGTGAGGAAGGTGCGCCAACTCTCCCTTTTCGCCTCACGACGCACTCGCTTTCCAAAAGCCTTTGCCCGTTTAAAAGAAATGATGTTATCTGACGTGGGGTACCGGCGAAGGACACCCCACGCCTTGTTCTGGGCCTCTCGCGCCCGCCTGCAGTCCTCGTTCCACCAGGGCCTCCTTGGGCTGCGGGACCCACTGGAGGCCTGGGGAATGGACTTTTCGGCGGCGTCGAGGATGTGCGCCGTGACGAGTTGGGCGGCTTCCTCCACGTGTATGTGTTTTATGGTTGTGTGGTGTAGTTTAGATGTTTCTGTGAATGTACTCCAGTTTGCTTTGGATTCATTAAACCTGTTATGGGAAGATGGACTGCTCGGGCCTATACCTATATACGTTAATGAAGTGGGGAAATGGTCACTACCATATGGGTCCGTGCCCACACCCCACTCAAGACATGGAAAGAGAACTGCAGAACCAATAGCCAAGTCAAGATGAGAGTATGTATTGTGTCCTAAGTTATGATATGTAGGCTGTTTTTTGTTGAAAAGGCATGCTCCGGAGGATGTAAGAAACTTGTCCAACAGGCGACCTCGGGCATCCGTTCTGGAGGAGCCCCAAAGAGAGTTGTGTGCATTAAGGTCGCCTGTTAGGATGTACGGTTCGGGTAGCTGGTCGACCAGCGCCTCGAAGTCAGAGCTCAAAAGTGTGACATCAGGAGGAATGTATATGGAGCATACCGTTATCAACCTATTAAAAATTATTGTGCGTATTGCTACAGCCTCAAGGACGGTGTTGAGAGCGACAGGGTGGCATGCTAGGGATTTCCGGGCTATTATGGCTACACCGCCCGAAGAGTGTGTGCAGCCATCCCTGTCCTTTCTGAAGACCATGTACCTATTTAAGAAATTTGTGTGCTTGGAATTCAAATGCGTCTCCTGAAGACACATCACACTTGGCTGATTAGCATGCAGTATTTCGTATACATCGTCAAGATTTTTAAGAAGGCCTCTACAGTTCCATTGAATTATGTTTTCTCTTCCCATTATTTAGTGTGAGAGCTACTGGAGTGTGTGTGTTTGTTTATGTGTCGTCTTTCGGGGCTGTGACTCTCGCCTTTTTTGGCTTGTCGGGAGGCTTTGGCGTCGGGACGCGTTCCTTGCGCTGCGTTGCAGGCAGGAACCGCCCGACATCCATCTCGTCGTCGGATGTCCGAGGGGTGCCCGACGGACCGGGCCCCCTGGACTTGGCCCCCCCTCGGGAGCCCTTCGTTTGAGCCGCCACCGCCGAGGGCGTCCGGGGCGCCAGAGGTGGCACAGGCGGTGCGGTGGCGGTGGGAACCGGTGCGGGGCCCGTGGTGTCCATCACCTCTGTACCCTCCAACGCACTGGAGGGCGGGGAGACAGAGGCGGGAGCGGCACCGGTCCCGACGGAAGAGGTTGCCACCACAACCGCTGCTGCCTCAGCAAGCGGCGTGGTGGCGGGTTGGGCTGCCAGAGGCAACCCAGGGGGGGGCGGGCGAGGGACCAGGTCAGACTCGCTGAACTGGGTCCCTGTGGAAACGAGACGCCGCTCCGCCCCCCGGCGAGCCGCGTCGGCGTACCTCCCCAGGGGGAATGAGGCGAACCTCTTTCGCGCCTCTGGGAAGGTGATGTTTTCAGTGACTTTGATGTTGATGATGATGATGTTTGGATGTTTATGGCGCAAGGCCAACTGGGGCAAAGAGCGCCAAAACAATAGTGATATATGAGGGGTGAAACCTTAAACCCTACGTAAACTCAGCAAACAAAAGTAAAATCACAAAACAACAATGAGCATGACTGGTGTATAGGGCCAGATTTCATTATGCATGATAGGAAATGAGGTTTAAAAACTTGACTTCTGACAAAAACTCAAACACACGTTTCACGGAAACAATGGTATCATCACCTAGAAAAAACGACGGATGTAGGGGAATATGTTGTCTGTAGAGTTCTCTGAAGTGTTTGTGTCGTGTTGTGTGAAGTGCCTTGCATGTGATTAGTATGTGTACTACAGATAGGGCCTCTCCGCACCTGCTGCACTGGGGTCTAGATAATCCCGTCAGCAGATACGAGTGCGTCGCATGGGTGTGCCCTATCCGCAGCCTACCCAAGGCGACTTCCGTGTGTCTGTTGTGTGAGTCAGTTGTGTATCGTCCCAAGTGTGGCTTTATTACGTGTAGTTTGTTATCTGTCTGTTCATTCCACTGTGCTTGCCATTTCCTACGAAGGTGTTGTCGAATTTGTGGCTTAAGGTCACTCTGTGGTAGCATTGTTATATCTACTGTGTTCCTTAGTGCAGCAACTGCGTTCTGATCCGCAACCTCATTGCCAGCAATCCCAGCATGGCCTGGAACCCAGCACAACACCAGAACAAGTTTTTGGGCATATATAGACATAATAGTGTTGAAAACCATATGGACAATTCTGTTTTTGCATGGCTTGTACGATGCCAATGCGCGCACAACGCTCAAGGAATCTGTATATATGATGGACTTCGAGATTTTGTGTTCAAGAATGTGTTGTGCAACGAGTAATATGCCATATGCTTCAGCTGAGTAAATTGTGGTGTATGTGCTCATGGTTCTGCATGCATCAAAGTTTGGTCCATGAGCAGCGCAAGACACTATGGTTGCAGTTTTTGATGCATCACTATAAAACTCTGCATATTGATACTTGTACTGGAGGGACAAGAAGTGCTGCAAAATTGCAGTTTGTGGTACCCTAGTTTTATCAATATTCGTGAAAGACAAGTCACAACACACAGGTTGAAGCTGCCAGGGTGGTAAGACGTCAGTAAAAGAAAATGTGTGAATGTCTAAAAAGGAGATGTCGAAATTTGAAGCTTCCTGTCTCACTCTAAGTGAGAACGGCAAAGGAACAGACGGGCGATTTACAAACAGTGGCGATGTGGATGTATCATTAAGATCACGTTTAAAAGGATGGTCATTCAAAGATGAAATTTTAAAAGCGTACAGAAAGTCCACATACGTTCGTTGGTACTCAAGGCACCACTTATCACATTCAACATATAGACTCTGGGCCGGGCTAGTGCGGAACGCACCCGACGCAAGGCGCAGACCCAAGTGCAGTACTGGATCAAGACTTTTTAGCGTTGTTTTCGATGCCGACCCATACACGACACTGCCGTAGTCTAATCGAGACCCGACTAACCCGGTAAAGACCCGGAGAAGCAGTTCTTTGTCTGCACCATAGGATTGGTGGGAGAGGACCTTGAGAATGTTTAGTGTTTTGAGGCATTTCTGTTTAAGTGTTTTGACGTGAGGTATGAACGTGAGCTTGTTGTCAAATATGACACCTAAAAACTTGTGCTCCCGTTTAACAGGAATAGGTGCACGGTTAAGCGTAATCTCAGGGTCGGCGTTAATCCCGCGCTTGCGGGAAAATACAACACAAGTACTCTTGGCCGGGTTCAGTTTAAACCCGTTAAGGTCCGCCCAGCCAGCTAGTTTCTTAACACCGAGTTGTACCTGACGTTCGCATATTGACAGGTTACAGGATTTAAAAGATATTTGCACATCGTCTACATAGATGGAACAGGAAATGGTCGGCGGCAATGACTTTCGGAGGGAGTTCATCTTAACTATAAACAAGGTGCAGCTTAGAACTCCACCTTGCGGCACACCATTTTCCTGCAAATATACAGTGGAGAGTGCACCGCCAACCCTCACTCGAAAGGTTCGTTCGGCCAAATAACTACAAAGAGTGTTCATCATGTTGCCAGAGACACCAAATGACTTAAGGTCCCTGAGGATGCCGTAGCGCCAGGCTGTATCATAAGCTTTTTCAATATCAAAAAATACAGTAAGGCAGAACTGGTTATGGACAAATGCATCTTTTATGTAGGATTCCAGTGCAAGAAGTTGATCATTGGTAGATCGCCCCACCCTGAAGCCTGCCTGGCAGCCCTCGAGAAGACCGTTGTACTCCAGAAAGTACACTAGCCTACGGTTTATCATCTTCTCGAGGAGCTTACATAGGCAGCTTGTCAGGGCGATGGGACGATAACTTGCGGGAGAGGAAGGGTCCTTCCCCTCCTTCAGAAAGGCCACAACTATAGCCTCCTTCCAAGACCTTGGAAGCTGCCCCGAAAGCCATATTATGTTGTAGAGGTGTAGGAGTGTCTCAATACTGTCTGTGTGTAGGTGTTGTATCATGGTGTATGTAATGCTGTCTGCCCCTGGAGCTGAGGGCTTACAGGTGGAAAGAGCAACCTTCAGCTCATGAAGTGTGAATTCAGAGTTGTAAGCAGAATTCGACTTGTTCTTGTCTCGTAAGGGCTTCTTTTCTGCATTAGTTTTGTGTTGCATGAAAGTATTAGTGTAGTGTGCTGAGCTGGACACGTGTTGGAAATGTTGTGCGAGTGTGTTAGCCTGGTCTTCCAGTGTGTCCCCTGTTGTACTGACCAGGGGCAGGCTGTGTGTCTGTTGTCCTTTTAGTTTTCGTATTCGTGTCCAGACTTTGTGAGTGTCCGTGTATGAGTTTATGGAAGTGAGGAACGCGCGCCAACTCTCCCTTTTCGCCTCACGACGCACTCGCTTCCCAAAAGCCTTTGCCCGTTTAAAAGAAATGAGGTTATCTGACGTGGGGTACCGGCGAAGGACACCCCACGCCTTGTTCTGGGCCTCTCGCGCCCGCCTGCAGTCCTCGTTCCACCAGGGCCTCCTTGGGCTGCGGGACCCACTGGAGGCCTGGGGAATGGACTTTTCGGCGGCGTCGAGGATGTGCGCCGTGACGAGTTGGGCGGCTTCCTCAACATGTAGGTGCTTTATGGATGTGTGGTGTAGTTGAGATGTTTGTGTGAATGTACTCCAGTTTGCTTTTGATTCATTAAACTTTTTATGGGAAGATGGACTGCTCGGGCCTAAACCTATATATGTTAATGAAGTGGGGAAATGGTCACTACCATATGGGCCTGTGCCCACACCCCACTCAAGACATGGAAAGAGAACTGCGGAACCAATAGCCAAGTCAAGATGCGAGTATGTATTGTGTCCTAAGTTATGGTATGTAGGCTGTTTTTTGTTGAAAAGGCATGCTCCGGAGGATGTAAGAAACTTCTCTATCAGGCGACCTCGGGCATCCGTTCTGGAGGAGCCCCAAAGAGAGTTGTGCGCATTAAGGTCGCCTGTTAGTATGTATGGTTCGGGCAGCTGGTCAACCAGTGCCTCGAAATCAGGGCTCAGAAGTGCAAAATCAGGAGGAATGTAAATGGAGCACACCGTTATCAACCTATTAAATATTATCGTACGGATTGCTACAGCCTCAAGGACAGTGTTCAAAGTGACAGGGTGGCAGGCTAAGGATTTCCGGGCGACAATTGCCACACCTCCTGAAGAGTGTGTGCAGCCAACCCTGTCCTTTCTGAATACCATGTACCTATTCAAGAAATTTGTTTGTTTAGAATTGAGGTGGGTTTCCTGGAGACACATGATACTTGGCTGACTGGCATGCAGAATCTCATACACATCGTCAAGATTTTTAAGGAGGCCTCTGCAGTTCCATTGGATGATGTTTTCACTTCCCATTATTTAAATTTAAGAATAACTGGAGTGTGTGTGTGTGTGTTTGTTTATGTGTCGTCTTTCGGGGCAGTTATTCTAGGATTTCTAGGCCTTTCTGTCGGCTTGGACATCGGAGGCCGTTCCTTGCGCTGCGTTGCAGGCAGGAACGGCGCGACATCCATCTCCTCATCGGATGCCAGAAGGGTGCCTGGCGGACCAGGCCCCTCGGACTTGGCCCCCTTTCGGGAGCCCTTCGTTTGAGCCGCCACCGCCGAGGGCGTCCGGGGCACCAGAGGTGGCACGGGAGGGGCGGTGGCGGTGGGAGCCGATGCGGGGCCCCCGGTGTCCATCCGGTCGGCACCCTCCAACGCACTGGAGGACGGGGAGGCAGAGGCGGGAGCGGCACCGGTCCCTACAGAAGAGGTTGTCACCACAACCGCTGCTGCCTCAGCAAGCGGCGTGGCAACGGATTGGGCTGCCAGAGGCAACCCAGGGGGGGGCGGGAGAGGGACCAGGTCAGACTCGCTGAACTGGGTCCCTGTGGCAGGCCAATGCTACTTTTTTCTAGTTTCGGTTCTATTATTGCGCGCCCAGGGGCAGTGGCGCTGGGGAAACACTCCTCCTCTCATTTTTTTTTTCTTTTCGCTTCTCTCCGGCGCGCTGGGAGCGCATGCGCGATAACGGTCACCGCAGTTGCTGCTTCTGCACGGCGAGCAGCGAGGCCGGCGTGCCGGCGCGCGTTTCATGTAGTGGGCAATTTCTCGCATGTGCTCCCTCGGACATTACGGTGCTACAAAAGGGACGCCAAGAACACCAGGATGAATCGTAACGCGATGACTCTGAGTGCTGTTAGCAAAAGGTGAGAACGTCGTTCGTATGCCGTACGTGAAGCTGAGCTGAAGGATGGGACTTGTGTTGTGCGTGTGCTGTGCTTGAAGACAGACAACCTTTGTCTGTGTTGTATTGGTCATCGGTGTTTCTCGCCGCACGTCGCGTTCGCGCACGTAACGCGAATAAAGTGTTCAAGTGATATTCCAGCTGGCGTCGTTACACTGCTCAAGCGGCGTGGCTTCGTGCCGGCGGAGCGAGGCCGGCGAGGCTTGCCCGTTGGAGGCAGCGGGGTGGCGGCGGCGGTTGCCGGGTTGGAATGGGGGGGACACGAGGAGAGGGGAAGGAATCCAACCGGCATGAGAGGGGAGAACGTTACCTCTCCCCCATGCAAGCTGCGCGCCCTCGCATTGTTGCCATGTCAATTTGAACGCCTTTAAGTCCAACATGGCGGTGGCGTTGCTAGGGCAAGAACAACGCAGTAATGTTTCCCCAGGCTCACCAGGGGAGAATATGCCGCATGAGTCGCAATTAGCCTGGACGCTGGGTTGAAGGCTAAGAGTCCGCCTCCTGCCTGTGGACACCAGACGCCGCTCCGCCCCCCGGCGAGCCGCGTCGGCATACCTCCCCAGGGGGAAAGAGGCGAACCTCTTTCGCGCCTCTGGGAAGGTGATGTTCTCAGTTACCTTCACATTAATGATCTCCTTCTCCTGCTTAAACTTCTCGCACGTTCGAGAGTAGGCGGCATGGGGTCCCTGGCAGTTGGCGCAGGTGAGGGTTGATGATGGACAATTATCAGATGGATGATCATGCTGAGCGCACTTTGCGCAGGTCAGACGACCACGGCAGGAGTTGGTTCCGTGCCCGAACCGCTGGCACTTAAAGCAGCGGCGCGGGTTCGGAATGTAAGGACGAATTGAGCATCGGATGAACCCTGCGTTGATATGGTCAGGAAGTGAGGAGCAGTTGAAGGTCAAGATGATATGTTTCGTGGGGATTACCTTATCATCTCTACGCATCGTGATGCGGCGCACGGCTGTGACACCCTGATCCTTTAGACCTTCAAGAATGTCGGCATCTGTCTCGTTAAGAAGATCTGCCTCAGAGATCACACCCTGCGAGCTATTCAGGCTGCGGTGGGGTGTGACCCTGATGTCCAGATCGACCATTTTCGTCTGACCAAGAAGTGTGGTTGCCTGCTGTTGGTTTTTTACTTCAACAAGGACTTCACCTGTGCGTTGTTTTTTGGCGTTATAGGTTTTCCCAATGATTCCATCAAGGTATTTTGTAATCAAAAATACTGATTGTGAAGCAAGAGGGCGGGCTGTGTCAAGGGATTCGATAACAAGGAAACGAGAGTATTTGTCTGGCTTTGGGAAGCTCATGCTTGGAAGTGGAGGGAAAGATACTTCGGTGCGGCCCCTTTTCAGGGACCGATCACGTTTGGGGGGGGGGGTTTGAATTTTCCATACAGCATAGAAAAAAGCAGGGGACGGGGGTACTTTCTTCTCAAACCTTACCCTGATAGCCTGAGAGGTCCCGGAGCTCCCTGCCTGGTAAACAGACAGGGAGCCCATCCGCCGGAGCTTGACCTGGGCTCCGACGGCCACCGTTTGAGGCTTCTACCCTTCACCTTTAAACACATCACCACGGTAGGTTACAGTTTATGTTGGGGGCTCGGGGTCCGCGGTGTCGCCAACACCGTCACCATGAATACTCAAGGTGCCCCGTGCGGGGGACTTTGATGTTGATGATTTTCTTTTCTAGTTGAAATTGTTCGCACTTGCGGGAGTGTGCCGCATGCGGCCCCCCGCAGTTTACACAAGTGAGAGTTTCGGCTGAGCAGTTCTCGCTCGGATGATCGTGCGCCGCGCACTTTGCACACGTCGTTCGGCCACGGCAAGAGTTCGTACCATGCCCGAACCGCTGGCACTTAAAACAGCGCCGCGGGTTCGGGATGTACGGACGGATGGAGCAACGGATAAAACCTGCATTTATGTATTGTGGAAGAATTGCGCGGTCGAAAGTCAAGATAATGTGTTTGGTGGGAATCTCCTTGTCGTCTCTGCGGATGGTGATGCGTCTCACGGCAGTGACGCCCTGATCCTTCAAGCCGGCAAGGAGATCCGCATCGGTTTCGTTCAGGAGGTCTGTCTCGGATATCACACCCTGCGAGCTGTTGAGGCTCCGATGGGGTGTGACCCGGTGTCAAGATCAGCCAGTCTAGTCTGAGCTAGAAGCTTTGCAGACTGCTGCTTGTCATTTATTTCAATTAAGAGTTCACCAGACCTTTGTTTTTTGCATTTATACGATTTTCCTACTATGGCTTCAAGATACTTGGCGATCAAGAAGACTGACTGAGATGCAAGAGGGTGGGTTGGATTGAGGGATTCCATCACAAGAAATCGAGAAAAATGGCCCGGTTCAGGAAAGGTTAACGACGGCAACGGAGGAAAGGATACTTAGGTGCGGCCCCTTTTCAGGGACCGATCACGGTTGGGGGGGGTTTTAGACAATACCATAAAGCATAGTATAAAAGCAGGGAGACGGGGGTACTTTCTTCCACAACCTTACCCTGATAGCTGAGGAGGTCCCGGAGCTCCCTGCCTGGTAAACAGACAGGGAGCCCATCCGCCGGAGCTTGACCTGGGCTCCGACGGCCACCGTTAGAGGTTTCTACCCTTCACCTTAAAAACACATCACCACGGTTGGATCCAGCTTATGTTTGGGGGCTCGGGGTCC
Source organism: Haemaphysalis longicornis (assembly GCF_048455015.1). Lineage (NCBI taxonomy): Eukaryota > Metazoa > Arthropoda > Arachnida > Ixodida > Ixodidae > Haemaphysalis > Haemaphysalis longicornis. The sequence goes on along the minus strand of NW_027526295.1, from coordinate 24,113,823 downwards.
GCGGTATCGCCAGTACCGTCACCAAGATTGCTCAAGGTGCCCCGTGCGGGGGTGAGGTGGAACTCAATGCTTCTGATCTGGTGTTTAATTTCAGTTAAATTGGACGTGGTTTCATCATGACACATGGCGGCAGATCATTCGCTGATGTCCTCGTTGCTTTCTGAACTCATGATAAACCAGCTCTCAAAAGCCATCACGAAAAATATTGATGAAAAAACACCCACAAAACAGCCCGAACAGTAACACCAAAAGCGAAATCTGATTGGGCAAATGAATTTGGCTCATTTTGATTCGTGCCACAGCAGGGTCTGCCTCATTTTCCATACGAAGTAAGATCTGCTTTCTATTTCTTTCCCAAATGAAATGGCCATATGGCTGATTTTCGTGGCAAAAGCTTGTATCGCAGCCATGTATGGTCGCTGCATAGCTTGCGGCGCGAAAACTACCTCTCAAGATTATGGCCAACCAAACTTCTGCCCCCCCCCCCCATCTTCCCTTGAATAAAAGTTTGGGGCAGCAAGGATCAGCCCCGTTTGTCTCTACTCTGTACACTAGTGTGCATGACGAAGTAATTGAACACGCATGCTCTTGCAACCTGTCCTTGTCAAAATAAACTGTCACAAAGGCACTCTGCCCAACTGCAATGGCTCAGTTGCATTGCAGGCACAGAATGATGTGTGTGGTTCCTTTTATGCATCATGAACAGTGCTTCAGGCTTGGAAGTGATTTTGTGAAAAGCAAAAGCAGCCGTCACGCCTTAAAACATGCAATTGGATTGCACATCACAAAATTCACTTGTGTATATAAATATCGGCATATTTAGCATAGGACGAAAATTGAAAGTTGTCAACGATACACATACTAAAGTGCTCTTTTAGCATTTGGGTTAGTCGTGCCCCACCCATGGGTTATCTGCAAACACTCACAGGTCAATTTCAATAAGCTCATTCCCAATTAAAACATTTTGAAGTCTTGAATGCTATTCGGTGCTTCTATGACTTACGTACTGAAGAGATGAGCTAGTTTATGCGCCATGCTTTGAATACGTTTCACTCTTTCCTGAGCACACTTACCTCTGTAGTTGTCAACCGCTTCTACCTGCCGCCTCAGGACAGTGTTTTCTTCTTCTAGGTCAGCTATCTTGGCTCGCAGCTCAGCCAACACCACCTAGAACTAGAGAAGGCCTGCGCAGGGATGCGTGACGTCATCGCAGTGAGATATGCCTAAAAGCTGGCTTCACCTGATACTTCCAAAGTTTTTCATTCGAAGATGCAGTTTTGCCTACATAGCCTTTTTTTTCTCCTTGCGATTTTGACGATACAGAAAATATTTGTATTGCCGGATATTTTCAGGATGTTTAAAGAAGGTAGGCTTGAGATAATTCATCAGGAACTTCTCAGACAACCCCGCACGGGGCACCTTGAGTAATCTTGGTGACGGTACTGGCGATACCGCGGACCCCGAGCCCCCAAACATACGCTGGATCCAACCGTGGCAATGTGTTTATAGGTGGAGGGTTAGAAACCACGAACGGTGGCCGTCGGAGCCCAGGTCAAGCTCCGGCGGATGGGCTCCCTGTCTGTCTACCAGGCAGGGAGCTCCGGGACCTCTTTGGCTACCAGGGTAAGGTCAAAGAAGAAAGTACCCCAGTCTCCCTGCTTTTCAATGTATCATATGGCATTTTCGAAACCCCCCCCAGACGTGATCGGCCCCCGAAAAGGGGCCGCACCGAAGTTTCCTTTCCACCCCTACCAACTATCAACGTTCCAAAACATGACAACTATCCCCGTTTTTTGGTCCTCGAATCAATAGACAAATCCAAACCTGTCTCCTCCCAATCTGTATTCCTCGTCTCCAAGTTCCTTGAAGGAATCATTGGCAAATCTTTCGAAGCGAAAAAGCTACGAACAGGCGAAGTGTTGGTTGAAGTCAAGACGCAGCAGCAAGCCACAAATCTCCTGACCCAAACCCGCATGGCAGATCTGGACATCACTGTCACACCCCACCGCAGCCTCAACAGCTCGCAGGGGGTGATATCTCAGCCAGATCTGCTAAGTGAAACAGAGTCCGACCTTCTGGAAGGCCTGAAGGATCAGGGCGTAACAGCTGTCAGGAGAATCACCATCCGTCGCGACAATGTAGAAATACCAACAAAGCACGTAGTCTTAACATTCAGCAGTTCAAAACTTCCTGAGCACATCAATGCTGGTTTCATTAGGTGTGGTGTACGTCCGTACATACCTAACCCGCGCCGCTGCTACAAGTGCCAGCGGTTCGGGCACGCTACGACTTCTTGCCGCGGCAAACAGACCTGCGCAAAATGCGCCGCACACGACCACCCCACTGAAAATTGTGACTCCACCACCTTCACCTGCGCAAACTGTCAGGGGCCGCACGCGGCATGGTCCCGCAGCTGTGAGAAGTTTCACCAGGAGAAGAAGATAATTCACGTAAAAGTAACCGAGAACATCTCCTTCCCCGAGGCGCGAAAGAGGTTCGCCTCTTTCCCCCTGGGGAGGTACGCCGACGCAGCTCGCCGGGGGGCGGAGCGGCGTCTTGTTTCGGCGGGGACCCAGTACCGCGAGTCGGACTTGGTCCCGCCCCCGCCCCCCTCTGGGTTGCCTCAGGCAGCCCAACCCGCCTCCGCACCGCTCGCTGAGCCAGCAGCGGCTGTGGTGGCAACCACGTCTCGTGGGGATGCTGCTGCACCCACTGTTTCCTCCTCTCCACCGGCCCGAAGCGCCTGCGAGGGCCCGGAGGAGATGGAGCTGGAGGAAACCGCAGCAGTTCCCACCTCCGCCGCACCGCCTGTGCCACCCGGGGCGCTCCTGACGCCCTCGGCGGTCGCGGCCAAAACGAAGGGCACCGCAAAGGGTGCCCAGTCCAAGTATAGGGGGCCCAGTCCGCTGGGCACCCCCTTGCCCTCAGATGACGACCTAGACGTCGCGCCGTTCCGGCATGCACCACAGCGGAAGGAACGGGCTCCGGCGTCCAGGTCAGTAGACAAAATGAAAAAGCCCCTTCCAAGAGTACAAGCCCCGAAAGCCGACACGTAAACACACACATACTCCAGTAGATCTAAACTTCAATAATGGGAAGAGAAAATATCATACAATGGAACTGCGGAGGCCTTCTTAAAAATCTTGATGATGTTTATGAGTTACTGCATTCCAATCAGCCAAGTGTCATGTGTGTACAAGAAACACACTTAAATTCCAGACATACAAACTTTTTGAATAGTTACCAGGTATTTAGGAAGGACAGGGTTGGTGGTGGTAAATCTTCCGGGGGTGTGGCCATCATTGCCCGAAAGTCCTTGGCGTGTCATTCTATCCTGTTACAGACCGTCCTTGAGGCTGTTGCCATTCGTACCATAATTTTCAATAGGCTAATAACTCTATGCTCAGTTTACATCCCTCCTGATTTCCAGCTCTTGAGCTCGGATTTCGAGGCCCTTATGGATCAGCTACCCACACCTTTCATTCTTTTAGGCGACCTCAACGCACATAACTCTCTTTGGGGCTCTGCTCGCACAGATGCCCGAGGTCGCCTTATCGAAAAATATCTAACATCTTCGGGAGCATGTCTATTCAATACAAACAAGCCTACATACCATATATAGGACACAATAGTTATTCACACCTCGATTTGGCGATTGGCTCTGCAGTACTCTTTCCATCTCTAGAATGGGACGTTGGCACTAACCCATATGGCAGTGACCACTTCCCAACCACATTAACATACTTAGGTAAAGGCCCGAGCAGTCCATCTTCCCATAACAGGTTCAATGAAGATAGAGCGAACTGGAGTACATTTACAGAAACATCTAAACTACACCACACATCCATTGAACACCTACACGTTGAAGAAGCTACCCAACTCCTCACGGCGCACATCCTCGACGCCGCTGAGAAGTCCATTCCCCACGCCTCTGGTGCTCCGCGCAATCAGAGGAGGCCGTGGTGGAATGAGGACTGTAGGCGGGCGCGAGAGGCCCAGAACAAGGCGTGGGGTATCCTTCGACGGTACCCCACGTCGGGCAACCTTATTTTGTTCAAACGGGCCAAGGCGTTAGGAAAACGTGTGCGCCGTGAGGCAAAACGAGAGAGTTGGCGCACCTTCCTTACATCTATTAACTCGTACACAGACACACACAAAGTCTGGACACGAATACGAAAACTAAAAGGACAACAGACACACAGCCTGCCCCTGGTTAGTACAACAGGGGACACACTGGAAGACCAGGCTAACACACTTGCACAACACTTTCAACACGTTTCCAGCTCTGCACACTACACAAACACTTTCCTGAGACATAAAACCACTTGTGAAAAGAAGTCCTTACATGATAATAACAGGTCAAAATCTGGTTACAACTCTGAATTTACTCTTTATGAGCTGAAGGCAGCCCTGAGCACATGTAAACCTTCAGCTCCAGGCGCAGATCAGATTACATACACAATGATGCAACACCTACACCCAGATACTCTTGAAACACTCCTACACTTATACAACAACATATGGCTTTCGGGGCACATTCCGAAATCTTGGAGGGAGGCTATTGTAGTGGCGTTCTTGAAGGAGGGTAAGGACCCGTCTTCTCCCGCCAGTTACCGACCCATCGCCCTCACAAGCTGCCTGTGCAAGCTTCTCGAGAAGATGATTAACAGGAGACTCGTGTACTTCTTAGAATATAATGGTCTTCTCGAGAGCTGCCAGGCCGGCTTCAGGGTGGGGCGATCCACAAACGACCAACTCGTCGCCCTTGAGTCGTATATAAAGGATGCCTTTGTCCACAAACAGTTTTGTGCTACGGTCTTTTTTGATCTCGAGAAAGCCTACGATACCGCTTGGCGATACGGGATACTTTGCGACCTAAAATCCTTCGGTGTCTCGGGAAATATGTTTAATACACTTCGTAGCTACCTGGCGGAGCGAACCTTTCGTGTGAGAGTTGGCACTGCCCTTTCAAATGTTTTCCTGCAGGAAAACGGCGTGCCTCAAGGCGGCGTTTTGAGCTGCACATTGTTCATTGTCAAGATGAACTCACTTCGAAAGGCGTTGCCACGAACCATTTCCTGTACAATATATGTAGATGATGTGCAAATTTCTTTTAAATCATGGAATATGTCAATCTGCGAACGCCAAGTCCAGCTTGGTGTCAACAAACTAGCAGGCTGGGCAGATCAGAACGGTTTTAAGCTGAACCCAGTCAAGAGCACTTGTGTTGTGTTTTCCAAAAGGCGTGGGATCAGGCCAGATCCAGACATCAAACTGAATGGTGTCTCGATTCCGGTCAAAAAAGAACACAAGTTCCTCGGTATAATTCTTGATGAAAAACTTTCCTTTATTTCTCATATGAAAGAACTAAAACAAAAATGTCTTAAAACAATGAATATCCTTAAGGTTCTCTCACACCAATCCTATGGTTCCGATAAAGAACTCCTGCTGCGCTTGTATACTGCTTTGGTTGGGTCTCGTTTGGACTATGGCAGTGTGGTATATGGGTCGGCGAGTAAAACAGCATTGCGAATGCTTGACCCAGTACTACACTTGGGGCTACGGCTTGCGTCGGGTGCTTTTCGCACTAGCCCTGTCGAGAGTCTATATGTTGAATGTAATAAGTGGAGCCTTGAGAACCAGCGAACGTACATGGACTTGCTTTATGCTTTTAAAATTTCATCTCAGAATAACCACCCTTTTTATCCTGTCCTTGACGATACATCCACATCTGTGCTGTTTGTAAATCGCCCGTCCATTACTCCGCCTTTTTCACTTCGAGCGAGAGAGCGAGCCTCGGATCTGAGTGCTTCGTTTTTAGACGTGTACAGGTCATCCTCTTTAAACATTTTACCGCCTTGGCAAGTTCGCCCTGTGTCCTGTGACCTTTCTTTTATAAAGCTTGACAAAAATCGGGTACCGCGAGCTGCAATACTTCAGCACTTTCTTTCTTTGCAGTTCAAATACCCACGTGCTGAATTCTACAGTGACGCTTCTAAAACCTCCACTATGGTGTCGTGCGCTGCTCATGGTCCGAATTTCAATGCAGCCAGAACCATGAGCGTGCACACAACAATTTTGTCAGCAGAAGCGTACGGAATTTTACTGATTGTACGACATATCCTTGAAAATCAAATTCCCAATTCTATCATCTACACAGATTCTTTGAGTGTTGTTCGCGCATTATCATCGCATAAACCCCCCAAAAACCACATAATTAATCTTGTATTCAACACTATCATGTCGGTGTATGCGGAGAAGCATCGGCTGCTCCTCTGCTGGGTCCCAGGACACGCTGGGATCGCTGGGAACGAGTTGGCGGACGAGAGGGCCGGTGCTGCTGCACTCAGGAACACTGTCGACATAACAAGCATACCATATACAGACCTCAAGCCTCACATAAAACAGCACCTGCGCAGAACATGGCAAACACACTGGGACGAACAGACAGACAACAAACTACACGTAATAAAGCCACACTTGGGACGGTACACAACTGACTCACACAACAGACACACAGAAGTCGCCTTGGCAAGGCTACGGATAGGGCACACCCATGCGACGCACTCGTATCTGCTGACGGGATCTCCTAGACCCCAGTGCGGCAGGTGCGGAGAGGCCCTGTCCGTAGTGCACATACTAATCACATGCAAGGCACTTCACACAACACGACACAAACACTTCAGAGAACTCTACAGACAACATCTCCCCCTACATCCATCGTTTTTCCTAGGTGATGATGCCATTGTTTCCGTGAAACGTGTGTTTGAGTATTTGTCCGACGTCACGTTTTTAAACCTCATTTCCTATCACGCATCATGAAATCTGGCCCTATACACCAGCCATGCTCATTGTCGTGTTGTGATTTTACTTTTGTTTTTGCTGATTTTACTTAGTGTTTAAGGTTTCACCCCTATCATCGACTATTGTTCTGGCGCTCTTTGCCCCAGTTGGCCTTGCGCCATAAACATCCAACGATCATCAACTTCTCAGACAAGCATACGAATTTTGTAACAGAACGCACGGCTAACTCATGCAGTTCAGAACAGGTACAAATTTTCTTTCGACACACATTTATTCATGACACAAAAATGCATGCAGGCAGAATAATTCTTCAGAAAAAGGATTATGCTTGAAGAGTGTTCAGCTTCCGCTTCGCAGCCTTGTTTTCAGTCGGCTTGCTTTCATCTTTGTTCCGCTTTTTAGACTTGCTTTCAGCCAGTTTGTTATTCTGCACTTTACACAGATTGTTCAGCAGTGTATTAGCAGCAGCACTGAGAACATAGTTTAGCACTACTTCAGGTGAGTGGCCATCATCGCAGAAGTCCAAGTCTTCGTTACATTCAACAAGGGAAGTCGTGAGGCTGACAAGCACTTCTTTTTGTTTTGCACAAGCAAAAAATTTGGATGCATACTTCGCACTTCTTAGCTTATCAAGGACAATTTCCATTATGAGCACAGCATGAACAACTACTGGCTGTGGAAATTTCAGTCCACCCTGTGTTGCATTGGCAATCAGCACATCATCTTCCAGTTCAATGCTCCGATTCTCAACAACCAAGTTTTCTCGGCATGAAGAACAGGCAAGTTTTTTCACTGCAGCGTGTGCGCAATATCCAGCTACATACGTAATAGCTGGTAGCATTGCCTCCTTCTGCTTCACATCATCATCTGTCACTGCAACGTCAAATTGTTTGACGACAACTTGCACGTCTGTGGTGGGGAGACAAGGTGCAGTGGCATCCAAGTTGGGAAGATCAAGTAGCTTTTGGAGTCTTAGCTTCTGTTCACATTCATAAATCTGACGTATTGAAACATGATACTGGGAACCACACACCTGTCTGTATCGGCCGAACCGGTCCTCCAAGCTGTCAGTTTGAAACTTCCCTAATAAGACATACTTGAACCCAAGTTCTTCAATGCAATATGCCGACACCTCAACAAGAGCATGTGAGGTATGACGCAGCGCAGTGTGTGTTTCACGGGTTAACTGCCCAGCATCATGTTTCAAGCTCTGCCAGTAGTCCAACCAATCAACAATCTTGTTTAGGTAGTCAATCTGGTGGCAGTTGAGTGCACTTATAGGTTCTTGAAATGGGTCTCGCAGACGCTGGCCCTTCAATGGTGTCTTGACGTTGACTATGTCCCACCACTTCAACACAATGCTAATAAATTCCAATGTTCCATTTGCATGATCAAGTGTCACTTTGGTGCTCCTTAGTGCTGCAACAGTCGAACTGTGGAAAATCCTGAGTGCGAGCTTAACGTTCTGTCGCTCAAGATTGGATGGATTGAGAGCTTTGAATGACAAAGTTGGAGCAAGCCGCAAAAGCTCATCTTTTTCTCCCTCATGCAACTTGCATAGTGTGTTAAAGGAGGCTGTCAGCACAGATGGGGTTTCTGTGAGGGAACTGAAATCAGGAAAAAAGATGCATCTTCCACAATTACGCTGGTTCAGCCAGTTATTTCGGATGCATTTTAGGATATGCACAGTGTCCAGGATAAAGAACAAGGGCCTTGATGAGTCCGAGGGGTGCCTGTAAACAATGCTCAACTTGGGAGGATCCGCAAAAAACGACATTGCCTTTCGGTTGATCGAGTTGTTGTCGGACACCACTGCAACTGATGATGATGGTTGGTGTTTAATGGCGCAAGGCCGACGAGGCCAAAGAGCGCCAGAGAAGTTATTTAATGAAAACAAGTGATTACCACAAAAGGTAGGTATAAAATGTGTAAACTGTACACAGTAAGATCAATAAAGATAATGGTGATGGCTGGTGTATAGGGCCAGATGTGATTACGCATGATAGGAAATGAGGTTTAAAAACTTAACATCTGACAAATATTTAAAAACGCGTTTCACAGAAACCATGGCATCGTCACCTAGAAACAGCGATGGGTGTAGGGGAATATGTTGTCTGTAGAGTTCTCTGAAGTGTTTGTGTCGTGTTGTGTCAAGTGATGATGATGATCGTTGGTGTTTCATGGCGCAAGGCCAGCGAGGGCAAAGAGCGCCAGAAAAGAAGTTATATAATGAAGCGAAGTGATTACCATAAAAAGGTAGGTATAAAAACATGTAAATCGGACATTGTAAAATCAATTAAAGGTAATGGTGATGGCTGGTGTATAGGGCCAGATTTGATTATGCGTGATATGAGATAAGGTGTAAAAACTTAACATCTGACAAATATTTAAAAACGCGTTTTACAGAAACCATGGCATCGTCACCTAGAAACAGAGATGGGTGTAGGGGAATATGTTGTCTGTAGAGTTCTCTGAAGTGTTTGCGTCGTGTTGTGTCAAGTGCCTTGCATTGTATGAGTATGTGGACTACGGATAGGCCCTCCCCACACCTGCTACACAGGGGTCTTGGAGATCCCGTGAGCATGTGCGAGTGCGTTACATGCGTATGGCCTATCCGTAACCGAGCTAAGGTAACTTCAATGTGCCTGTTGTGTGAGTCAGTAGTGTATTGTCCCAGGTGTGGTTTTATTACATGTAGTTTGTTGTCTGTCTGTTCGCTCCAGTCTGCTTGCCAAGTTTTATGGAGTTGTTGTCTAATGTGTGGCTTGAGGTCTGTGTAAGGTAGTGTTGCCATGTCGACTGTGTTTCGGAGTGCAGCATTGGCGGCCATTTCATCCACCACTTCATTACCGCCAATGCCAGAGTGGCCTGGCACCCAACACACAGTCACCCCAAGGTTTGAAGAATAAGCTACCGTAATCGTTTTGAAGACAAGATTAATGACATGGTTTTTTGATGACTTTCCGGATGATAATGCACGGACGACGCTCAACGAATCTGTATAAATGACGGATGTAGGAATATGATGTTCAACTATGTGACTTACAACCAGAAATATGCCATATGCCTCTGCCGTAAAAATACTTGTATTGACATTCATTGTCCTACATGCTTCGAAATTGGGACCATGCGCAGCACACGACACTGCAGTGAACGTTTTAGATGCATCACTGAAGAACTCTGCTGCCCTGTATTTATTCTGCAGATGCATGAAATGCTGCAAAATCCCACTTCTTGGTGTCCTGTTCTTATTGTATTGTACAAAAGACAAGTCACATGCTACAGGACGAAGAAGCCATGGTGCTACAAGATCAGTGTGAGATGATTTGAATGTGTCTAAGAAGGAGACCTTATGAATAGTCACCTCGTCCCTCACTCTCTGCGAGAAAGGAACAGCAATGGATGGGCGGTTTAAAAAGAGTTTAGTTGTGGATGTATCATTAAAAACCGGTTTAAAGGGATGGTTATTCATTGATGAGATTTTGGAGGCATATAGGAGGTGAACATAAGTTCGCTGGTACGCTAAGCACCATTTGTCGCATTCTGCATAAAGACTGTGGACAGGACTGGTACGGAACGCTCCACAAGACAGGCGAAGCCCTAAGTGAAGCACTGGGTCGAGCATTTTAAGTGCTGTTTTTGTGGCTGAACCATACACAACGCTTCCGTAGTCCAACCGTGACCCTACCAACGCGGCATAAAGTCTAAGCAGGAGTTGTTTGTCTGCACCGTACGATTGGTGAGACAAGACTTTTAGAATATTCATTGTTTTTAGGCATTTTTGTTTAAGTCGTTTTATGTGGGGTATGAATGAGAGTTTCTCGTCAAACACCACACCCAAAAACTTGTGTTCTCTTTTTACTGGAATCGAGTCACCAAAGAGTTTTACGTCGGGATCGGGCAGGATGCCCCGCCTTTTTGAGAATACAACGCAGGTACTTTTAGAAGGATTAAGTTTAAATCCATTTTCATCTGCCCAGCGAGAAAGTTTATTTACCCCAAGCTGGACCTGACGTTCACAAACGGATATGTTACATGATTTGAAAGATATTTGAACGACATCTACATACATCAAGCAGGATATGGTTGGCGGCAGTGCCTTTCGGAGAGAGTTCATCTTAACTATAAACAAGGTGCAGCTCAATACGCCACCTTGAGGCACGCCATTCTCCTGCACGTGAACATTTGAAACTGCCGAACCGACCCTGACACGAAATGTTCGTGAAGACATGTAACTACAAAGAGTGTTCAGCATGTTACCCGAGATACCAAAAGCTTTTAGGTCTCTAAGAATGCCGTAGCGCCATGCTGTATCATAAGCCTTTTCAATGTCAAAAAATACTGTCATACAGTATTGCTTATGAATGAATGCATCCTTTATGTAGGCCTCTAGAGAAACCAGTTGATCATTTGCATCGCCCCGCCCGGAAGCCTGCCTGGCAGCTCTCGAGAAGACCATTGTACTCAAGAAAGTACACGAGCCTACGGTTTATCATCTTCTCGAGGAGCTTGCACAGGCAGCTTGTCAAAGCAATGGGCCGGTAACTGGAAGGAGAGGAAGAGTCCTTCCCTTCTTTTAGGAAAGCCACTACTATGGCCTCCCTCCAAGAGCGAGGAATGTGCCCCGAAAGCCAAATCTTGTTATATAGGTGGAGGAGTGTTAGAAGAGTGTCTGTGTGTAGGTGCTGTATCATTGTATATGTGATGTCTGGGCCTGGAGCTGAGGGTTTACAAGTGCTCAAAGCGGTCCTCAGCTCGTGAAGTGAAAACTCCGAGTTATAAGAGGAGGTTGACTTATCATTCTCAAGTAAAGACTTCTTTTCAGCCAATTGTTTGTGTTTAATGAAAGTGCTAGTGTAGTGTGCTGAACTGGACACGTGTTGGAAGTGTTGTGCGAGTGTGTTAGCCTGGTCTTCCAGTTTGTCCCCTGTTGTGCTAACCAGGGGCAGGCTGTGTGTCTGTTGTCCTTTTAGTTTGCGTATTCGTGTCCAGACTTTGCGAGAGTGAGTGTAAGAGTTTATGGATGTTACGAATGAGCGCCAACTCTCTCGTTTTGCCTCACGGCGCACACGTTTTCCCATCGCCTTAGCCCTTTCGAACAATAAAAGGTTTCCCGACGTGGGGTACCGGCGCAGGATACCCCACGCCTTGTTCTGATGATGATGATGATGGTTGGTGTTTAATGGCGCAAGGCCGACGAGGGCAAAGAGCGCCAGAGAAGTTATTTAATGAAAACAAGTGATTACCACAAAAGCTATGTTATGTATAAAATGTGTAAACTGGACACAGTAAGATCAATAAAGATAATGGTGATGGCTGGTGTATAGGGCCAGATATGATTACGCATGATAGGAAATGAGGTTTAAAAACTTAACATCTGACAAATATTTAAAAACGCGTTTCACAGAAACCATGGCATCGTCACCTAGAAACAGAGATGGGTGTAGGGGAATATGTTGTCTGTAGAGTTCTCTGAAGTGATGATGGTTGGATGTTAATGGCGCAAGGCCAACTAGGGCAAAGAGCGCCAAAACAGTGGTTAAATATGAGAGGTGAGAACTTAGACACTGAAATCAATAAGCAAGAACAAAAGTAAAATCAATAAAAGACTGAGGATGGCTGGTGTAAAGGGCCAGATTTCATGATGCGTGATAGGAAATGAGGTTTAAAAACTTGACTTCTGACAGATACTCAAACACACGTTTGACGGAAACAATGGCATCGTCACCTAGGAAAAAAGATGGATGTAGGGGAATATGTTGTCTGTAGAGTTCTCTGAAGTGTTTGTGTCGTGTTGTGTGAAGTGCCTTGCATGTGATTAGTATGTGCACTACGGATAGGGCCTCTCCGCACCTGCCGCACTGGGGTCTAGGAGATCCCGTCAGCAGATACGAGTGGGTTGCATGGGTGTGCCCTATCCGCAGCCTACCCAAGGCGACTTCCGTGTGTCTGTTGTGCGAGTCAGATGTGTACCGTCCCAAGTGTGGCTTTATTACATGTAGTTTGTTGTCTGTCTGTTCATTCCAGTGTGTTTGCCATGTTCTGCGCAAGTGTTGTCTTATGTGTGGCTTGAGGTCTGTGTAAGGTAGTGTTATTATGTCTACTGTGTTTCGGAGTGCAGCATTGGCGGCCATTCCATCCGCCAGTTCATTTCCGCCGATGCCAGAGTGGCCTGGCACCCAACACACAGTCACCTCAAGGTTTGAAGAATATGCCAGCACAATTGATTTCAAGACAAGGTTAACTACATGGTTTTTCGAGGACTCTCCGGATGACAATGTACGGACGACACTCAGTGAATCTGTATAGATGATGGATTTAGGAATATGATGTTCAACTATGTGACTTACAACAAGAAAAATGCCATATGCTTCTGCCGTAAAAATACTTGTCTTTACATTCATGGTTCTATATGCTTCAAAATTCGGCCCATGCGCCGCACAAGACACTGCAGTGAACGTTTTCGATGCATCGCTGAAAAACTCTGCAGCCTTGTATTTATCCTGCACATACATGAAATGCTGCAGAATCCCACTTTTCGGTGTCCTGTTCTTATTGTATTTTAAGAAAGACAAGTCACATGCAACAGGACGAAGATGCCATGGTGCTACAAGATCAGTGATAGATGACTTGAATGTGTCTACAAAGGAGACCTCATGAATAGTGACCTCGTTTCTTACTCTGAGCGAGAAGGGAACAGGAATGGACGGGCGATTTAAAAAGAGTTTTGATGTGGATGTATCATTAAAAACCGGTTTAAAAGGATGGTTGTCCATTGATGAAATTTTAGAGGCATATAACAAGTCAACATAGGTTCGCTGGTGTGATAAGCACCATTTGTCACACTCTGCGTAAAGACTCTGTACAGGGCTCGTACGGAATGCGCCACAAGAGAGGCGAAGCCCCAAGTGAAGCACTGGGTCGAGCATTTTAAGTGCTGTTTTAGTGGCTGACCCATACACAACACTCCCATAGTCCAATCTAGACCCCACTAGACTTGTGAAAATACGTAACAGGAGTTGCTTATCCGTTCCATACGACTGGTGGGACAAGATTTTAAGAATGTTGAGAGCCTTTAGACATTTATGTTTCAATTGTTTAATGTGAGGGATGAACGTAAGCCTTTCATCCAGCACCACACCTAAAAACTTGTGTTCCTTCCTCACAGGAATCGATACGCCATTAAGGATAATGTCTGGGTCCAGATGGATCCCACGCCTCCTGGAAAAGACAACACAGGTGCTTTTTTCTGGGTTAACTTTAAAACCGTTCTTGTCTGCCCAGCTGGCAAGTTTTTTGACACCGAGCTGGACTTGACGCTCACAGATGGACATATTACATGATTTAAAAGATAGCTGGATGTCGTCTACATACATTGAATAAGAAATTGTAGGTGGCAATGCCTTCCCAAGGGAGTTCATTTTAACTATGAACAGAGTGCAGCTTAGCACTCCACCTTGCGGAACGCCGTTTTCTTGCGCATGAACTCTTGAGAGTGCGCTACCTACTCTCACGCGAAACGTTCTTTCGGACAAATAACTAGCAAGGGTGTTGAGCATATGGCCCGAAACACCGAAAGACTTTAGGTCACTTAGGATCCCGTAACGCCAAGCGGTGTCATAGGCCTTCTCAAGGTCAAAAAATACCGTTGTGCAAAACTGTTTGTGGATGAAAGCGTCCTTTATGTATGATTCAAGGGCGACAAGTTGGTCATTTGTAGATCGCCCCGCCCTGAAGCCCGCCTGGCAGCCCTCGAGAAGACCGTTGTACTCAAGGAAGTACACATGTCTCCTGTTTATCATCTTCTCCAAGAGCTTGCAAAGGCAGCTTGTAAGGGCGATGGGCCGATAGCTAGCAGGAGAGGAAGGGTCCTTTCCTTCCTTCAGGAAAGCCACTACTATGGTGCTACAAGATCAGTGTGAGATGATTTGAATGTGTCTAAGAGGGAGACGTCATGAATAGTCATCTCGTCCCTCACTCTCTGCGAGAAAGGAACAGCAATAGATGGGCGGTTTAAAAAGAGTTTAGTTGTGGACGTATCATTAAAAACCGGTTTAAAGGGATGGTTATTCATTGATGAGATTTTGGAGGCATATAGGAGGTCAACATAAGTTCGCTGGTACGCTAAGCACCATTTGTCGCACTCTGCATAAAGACTGTGGACAGGACTGGTACGGAACGCCCCACAAGACAGGCGAAGCCCTAAGTGAAGCACTGGGTCGAGCATTTTAAGTGCTGTTTTTGTGGCTGACCCATACACAACGCTTCCGTAGTCCAACCGTGACCCTACCAACGCGGCATAAAGTCGAAGCAGGAGTTGTTTGTCTGCACCGTACGATTGGTGAGACAGGACTTTTAGAATATTCATTGTTTTTAGGCATTTTTGTTTAAGTCGTTTTATGTGGGGTATGAATGAGAGTTTCTCGTCAAACACCACACCCAAAAACTTGTGTTCTCTTTTTACTGGAATCGAGTCACCAAAGAGTTTTACGTCGGGATCGGGCAGGATGCCCCGCCTTTTTGAGAATACAACACAGGTACTTTTAGAAGGATTAAGTTTAAATCCATTTTCATCTGCCCAGCGAGAAAGTTTATTTACCCCAAGCTGGACCTGACGTTCACAAATGGATATGTTACATGATGATGATGGTTGGATGTTTATGGCGCAAGGCCAACTAGGGCAAAGAGCGCCAAAACAATAGTCATATGAGGGTGAGACCTTAACCACTATGTAAAGTCAGCAAAAACAAAAGTAAAATCAGAAAACGGCAATGGGCATGGCTGGTGTATAGGGCCAGATTTCATTATGCATGATAGGAAATGAGGTTTAAAAACTTGACTTCTGACAAATACTCAAACACACGTTTCACTGAAACAATGGCATCGTCACCTAGAAAAAACAATGGATGTAGGGGAATATGTTGTCTGTAGAGTTCTCTGAAGTGTTTGTGTGGTGTTGTGTGAAGTGCCTTGCATGTTATTAGTATGTGCACTACGGATAGGGCCTCTCCGCACCTGCTGCACTGGGGTCTAGGAGATCCCGTCAGCAGATACGAGTGAGTTGCATGCGTGTGCCCTATCCGTAGCCTACCCAAGGCGACTTCCGAGTGTCTGTTGTGTGAGTCAGATATGTACCGTCCCAAGTGTGGCTTTATTACATGTAGTTTGTTGTCTGTCTGTTCGTCCCAGTGTGTTTGCCATGTTCTTCGCAGGTGTTGTCTTATGTGTGGCTTGAGGTCTGTGTAGGGTACTGTTGCTATGTCCGGTGTATTTGTATGTGCAGCAGCAGCGGCCATCTGATCAGCGGTCTCATTTCCCGCAATCCCAGAGTGGCCTGGAACCCAACACATGATCACCTCGAGATTGAATGCATACGCGGACATAATGGTTTTATAGACTACATTAAGAACATGGTTTTTAGAAGACTTGTTGGATGACAATGCATGTACAACACTCAGTGAATCTGTGAAAATGATAGACTTGGGTATTTCATGTTGCACTATGTGATTTAAAACAAGCAAAACGCCATGGGCTTCTGCCGTAAAAATGCTGGTCTTCGAGTTCAAGGTCTTAGAGACTCTAAAATCGGGTCCGTGCGCCGCACAGGACACAGTAAGGGCAGTTTTTGATGCGTCACTGTAAAACTCTGCACATTCATACTTGAACTGCAGGGACAAGAAGTGCTGCAAAATAGCAGTTTGTGGTACCCTGGTTTTATCAATTTTCACGAAGGACAAGTCACAACACACAGGTTGAAGCTCCCAGGGTGGTAAGACGTCAGTAAAAGAAGATGTGTGAATGTCTAAAAAGGAGATGTCGAAATTTGAAGCTTCCTGTCTCACTCTAAGTGAGAACGGCAAAGGAACAGACGGGCGATTTACAAACAGTGGCGATGTGGATGTATCATTAAAAACACGTTTAAAACAATGGTCCTTCAAAGACGAAATTTTAAAAGCGTAGAGAAAGTCCACATACGTCCGTTGGTACTCAAGGCACCACTTATTACATTCAACATATAGACTCTGGGCCGGGCTAGTGCGGAACGCACCCGACGCGAGGCGCAGACCCAAGTGCAGTACTGGATCAAGACTTTTTAGCGTTGTTTTCGATGCCGACCCATACACGACACTGCCGTAGTCTAATCGAGACCCGACTAACGAGGTGAAGACCCGGAGAAGCAGTTCTTTGTCTGCACCATAGGATTGGTGGGAGAGGACCTTGAGAATGTTTAGTGTTTTGAGGCATTTATGTTTAAGTGTTTTGACGTGAGGTATGAACGTGAGCTTGTTATCAAATATGACACCTAAAAACTTGTGCTCCCGTTTAACAGGAATAGGTGCACGGTTAAGCGTAATCTCAGGGTCGGCGTTAATCCCGCGCTTGCGGGAAAATACAACACAAGTACTCTTGGCCGGGTTCAGTTTAAACCCGTTAAGGTCCGCCCAGCCAGCTAGTTTCTTAACACCGAGTTGTACTTGACGTTCGCATATTGACAGGTTACAGGATTTAAAAGATATTTGCACATCGTCTACATAGATGGAACAGGAAATGGTCGGCGGCAATGACTTTCGGAGGGAGTTCATCTTAACTATAAACAAGGTGCAGCTTAGAACTCCACCTTGCGGCACACCATTTTCCTGCAAATATACAGTGGAGAGTGCACCACCAACCCTCACTCGAAAGGTTCGTTCGGCCAAATAACTACAAAGAGTGTTCATCATGTTGCCAGAGACACCAAATGACTTAAGGTCCCTGAGGATGCCGTAGCGCCAGGCTGTATCATAAGCTTTTTCAATATCGAAAAATACAGTAAGGCAGAACTGGTTATGGACAAATGCATCTTTTATGTAGGATTCCAGTGCAAGAAGTTGATCATTGGTAGATCGCCCCACCCTGAAGCCTGCCTGGCAGCCCTCGAGAAGACCATTGTACTCCAGAAAGTACACTAGCCTACGGTTTATCATCTTCTCGAGGAGCTTACACAGGCAGCTTGTGAGGGCGATGGGACGATAACTTGCGGGAGAGGAAGGGTCCTTCCCCTCCTTCAGAAAGGCCACAACTATAGCCTCCTTCCAAGACCTTGGAAGCTGCCCCGAAAGCCATATTCTGTTGTAGAGGTGTAGGAGTGTCTCAAGAGTGTCTGTGTGTAGGTGTTGTATCATGGTGTATGTAATGCTGTCTGCCCCTGGAGCTGAGGGCTTACAGGTGGAAAGAGCAACCTTCAGCTCATGAAGTGTGAATTCAGAGTTGTAAGCAGAATTCGACTTGTTCTTGTCTCGTAAGGGCTTCTTTTCTGCATTAGTTTTGTGTTGCATGAAAGTATTAGTGTAGTGTGCTGAGCTGGACACGTGTTGGAAGTGTTGTGCGAGTGTGTTAGCCTGGTCTTCCAGTGTGTCCCCTGTTGTACTAACCAGGGGCAGGCTGTGTGTCTGTTGTCCTTTTAGTTTTCGTATTCGTGTCCAGACTTTGTGAGTGTCGGTGTATGAGTTTATGGAAGTGAGGAAGGCGCGCCAACTCTCCCTTTTTGCCTCACGACGCACTCGCTTCCCCAAAGCCTTTGCCCGTTTAAACGAAATGAGGTTATCTGACGTGGGGTACCGGCGAAGGACACCCCACGCCTTGTTCTGGGCCTCTCGCGCCCGCCTGCAGTCCTCGTTCCACCAGGGCCTCCTTGGGTTGCGGGACGCACTGGAGGCCTGGGGCATGGACTTTTCGGCGGCGTCGACTATGTGCGCCGTGACGAGTTGGGCTGCTTCCTCCACGTGTAGGTGTTTTATGGTTGTGTGGTGTAGTTTAGATGTTTCTGTGAATGTACTCCAGTTTGCTTTTGATTCATTAAACCTTTTATGGGCAGATGGACTGCATGGGCCTTTACCTCTGTATGTTAGGGATGTGGGGAAGTGGTCACTACCATATGGGTCCGTGCCCACGCCCCACTCAAGACATGGAAAGAGAATTGCAGAACCAATAGCCAAGTCGAGATGTGAGTACGTATTATGTCCTAAGTTATGGTAGGTAGGCTGTTTTTTGTTGAAAAGGCAAGCTCCTGAAGATGTAAGAAATTTCTCTATCAGGCGACCTCGGGCATCCGTTCTGGAGGAGCCCCAAAGAGAGTTGTGCGCATTAAGGTCGCCTGTTAGTATGTATGGTTCGGGCAGCTGGTCGACCAGCGCCTCGAAATCAGAGCTCGAAAGTGCATGATCAGGAGGAATGTAAATGGAGCACACCGTTACCAACCTATTAAATATTATTGTTCGAATTGCTACAGCCTCGAGGACAGTGTTCAGAGTGACAGGGTGGCAGGCTAAGGATTTCCGGGCGACAATTTCCACACCTCCTGAAGAGTGTGTGCAGCCAACCCTGTCCTTTCTGAATACCATGTATCTATTTAAGAAATTTGTCTGTTTGGAATTGAGGTGAGTCTCTTGGAGACACATGAGACTTGGCTGATTGGCATGCAGGATATCATACACATCATCAAGATTTTTAAGGAGGCCTCTGCAGTTCCATTGAATGATGTTTTCTGTTCCCATTATTTAGGTTTAAGAATGAATGGAGTGTGTGTATGTGTTCATGTGTCGTCTTTCGGGGCTGTTACTCTGGGGTTAGGCTTTTTAGGCCTGTCTGTAGGCTTGGAAGTCGGTGGCCGCTCCTTGCGCTGCGTTGCAGGCAGGAACGGCCCGACATCCATCTCGTCGTCGGATGTCCGAGGGGTGCCCGACGGACCGGGCCCCCCGGACTTGGCCCCCCCTCGGGAGCCCTTCGTTTGAGCCGCCACCGCCGTGGGCGTCCGGGGCACCAGAGGTGGCACGGGCGGTGCGGTGACGGTGGGAGCCGGTGCGGGGCCCGTGGTGTCCATCACCTCAGTACCCTCCAACGAACTGGAGGACGGGGAGACAGAGGCGGGAGCGGCACCGGTCCCGACAGAAGTGGTTTGCACCACAACCGCTGCTGCCTCAGCAAGCGGCGTGGTGCCGGGTTGGGCTGCGTGAGGCAACCCAGCGGGGGGCGGGGGCGGGACCAGGTCAGACTCGCTGAACTGGGTCCCTGTGGAAACCAGACGCCGCTCCGCCCCCCGGCGAGCCGCGTCTGCGTACCTCCCCAGAGGAAAAGAGGCGAACCTCTTTCGCGCCTCTGGGAAGGTGATGTTCTCCGTGACCTTGATGTTAATTATCTTTTTTTCCATTTGGAATTTTTCACACTTGCGGGAGTACGCTGCATGCGGACCGCCGCAGTTCACACAAGTGAGGGTTTCGGATGGACAGTTGTCAGTCGGATGATCGTGCGCCGCGCATTTCGCACACGTCGTTCGGCCACGGCAAGAGGTTGTACCGTGCCCGAACCGCTGGCACTTAAAACAGCGCCGCGGATTCGGGATGTACGGACGGATGGAGCAACGGATGAAACCTGCATTGATGTGTTGTGGAAGAACTGCGCGGTCGAATGTCAAGATAATGTGCTTGGTGGGAATCTCCTTGTCGTCTCTGCGGATAGTGATGCGTCTCACGGCAGTGACGCCCTGATCCTTCAAGCCGGCAAGGAGATCCGCATCCGTTTCGTTCAGGAGATCTGTTTCGGATATCACACCCTGGGAGCTGTTGAGGCTCCGATGGGGTGTGACCCTGATGTCTAGATCAGCCAGTCTAGTCTGAGCTAGAAGCTTCGTGGACTGCTGCTTGTCATTTGTTTCGATGAGGAGTTCACCAGACCTTTGTTTTTTGCACTTATATGATTTTCCTACTATGGCTTCAAGATACTTGGCGATCAAGAAGACTGACTGAGATGCTAGAGGGTGGGTTGGATTGAGCGATTCCATCACAAGAAATCGAGAGAAATTATCCGGTTCAGGAAATGTTAAAGATGGCAATTGGGGAAAAGATACTTCGGTGCGGCCCCTTTTCAGGGACCGATCACGTTTGGGGGGGGGTTTTGAAAATGCCATAGAGCATAGTATAAAAGCAGGGAGACTGGGGTACTTTCTTCTTTGACCTTACCCTGGTAGCCAAAGAGGTCCCGGAGCTCCCTGCCTGGTAGACAGACAGGGAGCCCATCCATATGTTACATGATTTGAAAGATATTTGAACGTCATCTACATACATCAAGCAGGATATGGTTGGCGGCAGTGCCTTTCGGAGAGAGTTCATCTTAGCTATAAACAAGGTGCAGCTCAATACGCCACCTTGATGATGATGATGATGGTTGGTGTTTCATGGCGCAAGGCCAGCGAGGGCAAAGAGCGCCAGAAAAGAAGTTATATAATGAAGCGAAGTGATTACCATAAAAAGGTAGGTATAAAAACATGTAAATCGGACATTGTAAAATCAATTAAAGGTAATGGTGATGGCTGGTGTATAGGGCCAGATTTGATTATGCGTGATATGAGATAAGGTTTAAAAACTTAACATCTGACAAATAATCAAACACACGTTTCATAGAAACACTGGCATCGTCACCTAGAAACAGCGATGGGTGTAGTGGGATATGTTGTCTGTAGAGTTCTCTGAAGTGTTTGTGTCGTGTTGTGTGAAGTGCCTTGCATGTTATTAGTATGTGGACCACGGATAGGCCCTCCCCGCACCTGCTACACAGGGGTCTTGGAGATCCCGTGAGCAGGTGGGAATGTGTTGCATGCGTGTGGCCTATCCGTAATCGAGCCAGGGTAACTTCGTTGTGTCTGTTGTGAGTATCCGTGGTGTATGCTCCCAAGAGTGGCTTTATAATGTGTAGTTTGTTGTCAGTCTGTTGATTCCAGTGCGCTTGCCATGTTGTGCGAAGGTGTTGTCTGATGTGTGATTTGAGGTCGGTGTAGGGTATTGTTGTTATGTCAACTGTTGTTGTAAGGGCAGCAGCGCCCGCCATTCGGTCTGCGGTCTCATTACCTGGAATTGTACTGTACTGTATGTTTGTGTTTATTGGCGCAAGGGTAACTAGGACCAAAGAGCGCCAAAACTATGTTAAGTGGTCCGTCAATAGTCAGGTTTGAGCTTAGAATATGTATGAAATGAGTATGATATACCCTAAAATACTGTATATATGGGTGTAGAGGGCCCGTAGACTAAAAAATGGAGATGTTCATAATGGCGGATGAAAGGGATTGTGAATGGAACGCGACTGTAGCTCGAGCCGAAGAGCACGCTACGGCAGCGGGCCCCTCGTGCGAACAATGAAAACATGAAGGCTTTGCTCAATGCTTGTAGGCTCTGAGGTCACGCACTGTACGAAATGAGCTTTAAAAACTTGACATCTGCAAGATAACTTAAAAGGGACTTGTTTGTGAACATAGGTTCATCTCCTAAGAACAGTGATGGGTGTAGCGGAATGTTGAAAGTATAGATTTTAGGGAAATGCCGTTTTCTGGCCTCATTGCAGGATGCGCACTCAATTAACACATGGAGGACGGAAAGCCGGTCCCCACACTTATCACAAACCGGTGGGGGTGTGCCATTTAAAAGATATGCGTGCGTAGCGTAAGTGTGGCCGATGCGTAGTCTGCAAATCGATACTTCAATGAATCTGTTTTGTTTTTCTGTTGTGTATCTTCCTAGGTGGGGTTTTATTGAGTGGAGCTTGTTTTCTGTGTGTGTGTCCCACGTGTCCTGCCAGCGTTTACGGATTCCCCTTCGGATCACTGGCTTCAGATCGAGGTAAGGGATTTCCGCGACGTCAACACCACTATGGAGGGCCGCCAAAGTGGCGTTCTGGTCGGCAATTTCATTGCCTAGAATGCCACTGTGTCCAGGGATCCAGCAAACAAGTATTTTTAGTTGTAATTTATGAGCAGTCACGAGAGCTTTAAAAAGGTGATTGAGGACAACATTTTTTGTAGGTTTAAAGGAACCTAGTGCCGTAACGACACTTAAGGAGTCTGTGTAGATAACTGATTCTTGTATTTTGTTCTGTGTAATGTGCTCCACTGTGATTAAAATACCATAAGCTTCTGCTGTAAAGATACTGGTATTTTTGTTCAAGGTCCTCGTGCTGGCGAAATCCGGGCCATGTGCAGCACACGACACAGCGGAAGCACACTTCGAGGCATCCGTGTAAAATGAGGTGTATGGATATGTGTGTTGTAGTTGTAAAAAATGCTGGGAGATCAGCTCACGAGGTGCACGGCGCTTATCAATGCGTTTAAAGGATGTGTCACAACGAATCGTTGACATTTCCCAAGGCGGGACTTCGTCGGCGATAGAAGTCTTCATGCCCTCATCGAAAGACACCCCTATTTCCTCTGCAAGGCCTTTGACACGTAAGGATAAAGGGGCAAGGATCGAAGGGCGCGCTAAATACAAATGGGCAGATGAGACGTCATTCAGAAATGAACTGCACGGGTGATTCTTCACAGACATTGTCCTAGTAGCATAGAGCAGTGCTGTATAAGCACGCTGGTGCTCTAGGCACCAGTGGTCACATTCTACATAGAGACTTTGAATTGGACTTGTCCTGAAGGCTCCCGAGGCAAGGCGAAGGCCCAAATGTAGCACTGGGTCCAACATTTTTAGGGCAGTTTTAGATGCAGACCCGTATGTTACGCTTCCGTAGTCTATACGGGACCTAACTAAACTGATAAAGAGGCGTAAAAGGCAATCTTTATCAGCACCGTAAGACTGATGCGACAAAACTTTTAAAATGTTTATGGTGTTTAGGCATTTCTGTTTGAGTGTTTTTATGTGCCGTATGAATGTTAGCTTTTCGTCAAGTATAACACCTAAAAACTTGTGTTCTTTTTTGACGGGAATCCGTTCTCCGTTCAGCGTAATGTCAGGTTCCGGATGGATTCCACGCTGTCTTGTGAATAAAACACATGTACTTTTCTGAGGATTCAGTTTAAAACCATTTTCCTCTGTCCATTTCCGGAGCCTGTTTACACCTAACTGTATTTGCCTTTCACAGATGGACAGGTTGGAAGACCTAAAGCTAATATGAACATCATCAACATACAGTGAGTAGGAGATTGTGGGTGGCAAGGATTTTCCAAGCGAATTCATTTTAACTACAAATAGAGTACAGCTTAATACTCCACCTTGGGGAACACCATTTTCTTGTATGTACGTTCTGGATACAACTGTCCCTATTCTTACCCTAAACATTCGCTGTGACAAATAACTTTCAATAGTGTTTAACATACGCCCAGACACACCGAAAGCCTTGAGATCAAGCAGTATGCCGTGGCGCCAAGTTGTGTCATATGCTTTTTCTATGTCAAAGAAAACAGAAAGACAGTGCTGTTTGTGGATGAAAGCATCTTTGACATATGACTCGAAGGCTACCAGCTGGTCAGTTGTGCTTCGACCTGATCGAAAACCCGCCTGACAACTGTCCAGGATGCCGTTATATTCAAGAAAATACATTAGCCTCTTATTTACCATTTTTTCAAAAAGCTTTCCCAAGCAACTTGTTAAAGCTATTGGTCGGTAACTGGCAGGTAGTGAGGCATCTTTCCCTTCTTTCAGTACGGCAACTACAACAGCTTCTCTCCAAGCTCTCGGAAAGTATCCTGCCGCCCAAATTTTATTGAAAAAGTGCAAAAGTGTTTGGAGAGTTTCTGTGTGCAGATGTTGTATCATTGCATAGGATATCCTATCTGCCCCCGGTGCTGAAGCCTTACATGTTCCTAGGGCAACCAAAAGCTCTGTTGAAGAAAAATCCGAGTTGTATGGTTCATCGGATGTTCTGTTATCTCTAATCGGTTTTTTCTCCATGGATGATTTGTGTCGTAAAAAAGTATTCGTGTAGTGAGTAGAACTCGAAATATATTGAAAGTGTTTTGCAAGTGCGTTGGCCTGGTCCTCCAGGGTGTCGCCCGCACTGCTAACCAAGGGTAGGCTGTGTGTTTTATGTCCATTAAGCTTTTTAATTCTATTCCATACCTTGCCTGTATCTGTGTATGAATTGATAGAAGTCACAAAAGAGCGCCAGCTCTCCCTTTTGGCTTGCTGGCGAATGCGCCTTCCTTGTGCTTTCGCGCGTTTGAAGGAAATTAGGTTTTCAGAAGTGGGATACCTGCGGAGGACACCCCATGCCTTATTTTGCGCCTTCCGTGCATGCCGACACTCGTCATTCCACCACGGCCTCCTAGCGTTAGGTGTGGCACCAGATGTTTGTGGAATTGAGCACTCAGCGGCATGAAGTATATGGGCCGTAATCAGTTCACAGGCTTCATCAATGCCCAAATGGCTTAAAGATGTGTATGAAAGCTGAGATAGTTGTTTAAATTTCAGCCAATCTGCAGCAGATTCCCTAAACCTTTTATAGGAGTTGAAGCTGTTAGGGATTTTGTCAATGCTTTTCAGGATGACTGGGAAGTGGTCGCTCCCATAAGGATTATTGTCAACTCCCCATTCAACAGATGGAAAGAGGACAGAAGAGCCGATTGCCAGGTCTATGTGTGAGTATGTGTTGTGTGTAGTGTTGTAGTATGTCGGCTGTTTTTTATTGAATAGACAAGCTCCGGAAGAAAATAAAAACTTTTCTAGCAAGCGGCCCCGGGCATCTGTCCGTTGAGACCCCCAGAGTTCACTGTGAGCATTAAAGTCGCCTACCAATAAGAAGGGTTCCGGGAGCTCATCTATGAGGGACTCGAATTCTGAGCTCGATAGACGGTAATCCGGGGGAACATATAAAGAGCAAACTGTTATTAACCTATTAAAGAGGATTGCTCGGACTGCCACAGCTTCGAGGGCAGTGAGCAACTGAAGAGGTGAGCAGGGGACAGACTTTTGCAAGACAATCGCTACACCACCAGAGGAGTGAGTGTAGCAGTCCCTGTCTCTCCTGAATACCGAGTATTGTTTGAGAAAGTTGGTTTGTGTAGGTTTTAAGTGTGTTTCTTGTGGGCATAGGATATTTGGATGGTACTTATTAAGGATTTCGTAGACATCATCGAGGTTTCTAATTAATCCCCTACAGTTCCATTGGATAATGCTTTGAACTGCCATAAAAGGTTAGAAGAAAGGTGCTGAGCATAGGTTTTGTTTAGAAGGAGATCCCTATGTCACTGAGCCCAAATCAGGGCCAATGACTCGGGGAGCTTGTGATTTTTTGCCGCGGCCAAAACTACCGCGCTGGTCTTTAGATGACTGCGATGCAGGCCGGGATGGCGTGACATCCATGTCCTCGTCCGGGTTTTGGGGCATTGACGGGAGGGAGGTTTTACGGCGCCCATCCCGCAACGCGTTTGATGGGATGGCAGAAGATTCAGCCACCACCTTTTTTGATGTGTTGGACATGGCTGCAGAAGAGGCGCCTCCTGTACCCACATCCATTGCCACCGCAGTTTCGGCGGTCGGGGTCTGTTGAGGAGCGACAGCAACGCCACTCCCAGAGCAATTCTGGTCAGGTGCAACGCCTGCGGGCACTGCTGGCGATGCACGAGTTGTTTGGCCTGCCAGGGGCAGCACCTCGAGGGGTGTGTGCGCCACTAAGTCAGTTTCACTATACTGAGTGGCCGCAGAAACCAGACGCCGCCCCACCCCCCGGCGGGCAGCGCTGGCGTAGCTCCCTGAAGGAAGCAGAGCATAACGCTTACGGGCTTCTGGAAATGAAAGATTTTGCGTCACTTTTAGGTTGATGATTTCTTTTTCTTTCTTAAACTCCTGGCAAGAGCGAGAGTATGCTCCATGGGGTCCTCCACAGTTGCTGCATTTTAGTTGTGTGCTTTTGCAGTCGTCAGCATAATGGTCCTGCTCAGAGCACTTTGCACACGTTTGTTTTCCTCGGCACGAATTGCTGCCGTGCCCATACCTCTGGCAGATGAAACAACGTCGCGGGTTTGGTATGTATACTCTGGTCTTACAGCGCAGAAACCCTGCGTTTACGTACTCTGGCAAAGTGCATCGATCAAAGGTCAGTATTATGTGCTTCGTCTTAATTTCGTTTCCGTCCCGTCTAATGGTGATGCGTCGCACAGCGGTTACCCCCTGCTCGCGCAAACCTTCGAGCAGGTCAAAGTCTGTTTCGTTGATCAGTTCTGATTCGGAGATGACACCCTGGCAGCTGTTAAGGGTACGGTGGGGAGTTACTGTGATCTCAAGGTCGGCTAGCTTGGTTTGCTTCAAAAGAGTGTTGGACTGCTCTCTACTCTTGACTTCGATCATCAGGTCTCCAGAACTGAGCTTTTTCGCTTCATAGTTTTTTCCTATCAAACCTTCAATAAATTTTGCAACCAAAAATACAGATTTGCTGGTAACGGGAGTTTCTTTATCAGCTGACTGCATCACTAGGAAGCGTGGGAAGTTGTCAGGGTTGTTGAAGGCGAGGTTAGAAATCGGTTTGAAAATTTCTTCGGTGCGGCCTCGTTTCGGAGGCCGATCAGTTCGTTTGGATGGAATGGAGAGGGAAGCCATAAACTATGGAATGAATTCGGTGGCAAGGCCAGTCACCCACCACGGAGCCCAACAAGGGAACGTGGCTTTGCAGCGCACGCTAACTGTACGTTGCCACTATAACCCTATGCTCGGGATCTAGGTTGAAGCCTTCGCACAGGGTTAACCCTCGCCGCCTGGGGAAAACGGAGAAATGAAGAAAAGAGAAGATGACAGGACAGGGTTAGGAAGGACAATAGGAAAGCAAAAGAATGGAGAGGAGGACAGGAAAAGGCGACTGGCTGATTTCCCCCAGGTCGGGTCAGCCTGGGGGCACCGTCTACGGGAAGCGGGGGCCGAAGTGGTGTGTTGCCTCTGCCAGGGGGCCATAAAGGTCCAAAACAACCCTGGCTTTGGCTCAACCACCAGGATGCCCTTTTCCCCGGACACGGCAAAGCCACGCACAGCCAAGGGCGTGGGTGGGTCCAACCCACATGGGCTCGGGGTCCGCGGTGTCGCCACTACCGTCACCTTGAATAGACAAGGCGCCCCTGCGGGCATTACCTGGAATTCCAGAGTGCCCTGGCACCCAGCACACGGTCACCTCAAGGTTTAACGCATGCACAGTCATAATAGTACTAATGAGAGTATTGACCACATGGTTTTTAGACTTCTGTGAGGATAATGTACGCACAACACTTAAAGAATCAGTATAAATTACAGATTTCGGAATTCGACTTAGAACAATATGTTTAACTACAAGAAGTATGCCATAGGCCTCTGCCGTAAAGATACTTGTATTTCTATTCATAGTTCTACAGACATTAAAGGTACCACCACCATGCGCAGCACAGGAAACAGTTGTGGCAGTTTTAGAAGCATCTGTGTAAAATTCAGCACACTTGTATTTGTGCTGCAGGGACAAGAAATGTTGCACGATCGCGCTTCTAGGCACTCTGTTTATCTCGACACTTTTAAAAGATACATCACATGATATCGGGCGAAGCTGCCACGGTACTAGAAGTTCAGTAGAGGAGGTTTTGATGGTGTCTGAGAACATGACATCAAGTTGTGACGCTTCTTCTCTTACTCTGAAAGCGAAGGGAGCAGAGACTGATGGGCGATTAGTAAGAAGTTGAGATATTGATGTATCATAAAAAACTGACGTAAAAGGATGGTGAGGCATTGATGAGATTTTAAAAGCATAAAGCAGGTCTGTGTAGGCTCGCTGACGTTCTAGGCTCCATTTGTTGCACTCTACATACAGACTTTCGACTGGACTAGTCCGAAAGGCACCACACGACAAGCGGAGCCCTAGATGAAGCACGGGGTCCAGCATTCTGAGGGATGTTTTAGTGGCTGACCCATAGAAAACGCTACCATAGTGCAGTCGTGAGCCTATCAAGCTGGTAAAAACACGTAAAAGAAGTTGTTTGTCAGCACCAAAAGAAATGTGCGACAGAACCTTCAGGATATTCATTGTTTTTAAGCATTTATGTTTTAGTTGTTTTATATGTGGGATAAACGTGAGCTTTTCGTCAAAGATTATACCTAAAAACTTGTGTTCTTTCTTGACTGGAATCGAGACACCATTGAGATGAATGTCTGGATCCGGCCGGATGCCACGCCTCTTGGAAAATAAGACACAAGTGCACTTCCCTGGATTAAATTTAAAACCGTTGCTGTCTGCCCAACCAGCTAGCTTGTTAACACCAAGCTGGACTTGGCGCTCGCAGACAGAGAGGTTACAAGACTTAAAGGATAATTGTACGTCGTCTACATAAACGGAGCAGGAAATCGACGGTGGCAACACCTTCCTGAGGGAATTCATTTTTACAATAAAAAGGGTGCAACTTAAAACTCCACCCTGCGGCACGCCGTTTTCCTGCACATGAACCCTAGAAAGTGCAGTTCCAAGTCGCACGCGAAACGTCCTTTCGGACATGTAACTAGAAAGCGTGTTCATCATGTTACCCCTTATGCCAAAGGACTTCAGGTCGATGAGGATACCATACCTCCAAGCAGTATCATACGCCTTTTCTAGATCAAAGAATACTGTCATACAGTACTGCTTATGGAGGAAAGCATCTTTTATATACGCCTCTAATGCAACGAGTTGATCGTTGGTAGATCGCCCCGCCCTGAAGCCTGCCTGGCAACTCTCGAGAAGACCATTGTACTCTAAGAAGTACACAAGTCTCCTGTTTATCATCTTCTCGAAGAGCTTACACAGGCAGCTTGTCAGGGCAATGGGGCGATAACTGGCAGGAGAGGAAGGGTCCTTCCCTTCCTTTAGGACAGCCACTACTATGGCCTCCCTCCAAGAGCGAGGAATGTGCCCCGAAAGCCATATTTTATTGTATAGGTGTAAGAGTGTTTCAAGAGTGTCTGGGTGTAGGTGCTGTATCATGGTGTATGTAATCTTATCTGCGCCTGGAGCTGAAGGTTTGCACGTGCTCAGGGCAGCCCTCAACTCATAGAGAGTGAATTCAGAGTTGTAGGAAGTTTTTGATCTGTCTTTGTCGTGTAAGGGCTTTTTTTCTGCAGATGTTTTGTGTTTCATGAAAGTGTTCGTGTAGTGTGCTGAACTGGACACGTGTTCGAAGTGTTGTGCAAGTGTGTTAGCCTGGTCTTCCAGTGTGTCCCCTGTTGTACTAACCAGGGGCAGGCTGTGTGTCTGTTGTCCTTTTAGTTTTCGTATTCGTGTCCAGACTTTGTGTGTATCAGTGTATGAATTGATGGAAGTGAGGAAGGTGCGCCAACTCTCCCTTTTCGCCTCACGACGCACTCGCTTCCCAAAAGCTTTTGCCCGTTTAAAAGAAATGAGGTTGTCTGACGTGGGGTACCGGCGAAGGACACCCCACGCCTTGTTCTGGGCCTCTCGCGCCCGCCTGCAGTCCTCGTTCCACCAGGGCCTCCTTGGGCAGCGGGACCCACTGGAGGCCTGGGGAATGGACTTTTCGGCGGCGTCGAGGATGTGCGCCGTGACGAGTTGGGCGGCTTCCTCCACGTGTAGGTGTTTTATAGATGTGTGGTGTAGTTGAGATGTTTGTGTGAATGTGCTCCAGTTTGCTTGTGATTCATTAAACCTTTTATGGGAAGATGGACTGCTCGGGCCTATACCTATATACGTTAATGAAGTGGGGAAATGGTCACTACCATATGGGTCTGTGCCCACACCCCAATCAAGACATGGAAAGAGAACTGCGGAACCAATAGCCAAGTCAAGATGCGAGTATGTATTGTGTCCTAAGTTATGGTATGTAGGCTGTTTTTTGTTGAAAAGGCATGCTCCGGAGGATGTAAGGAACTTCTCTATCAGGCGACCTCGGGCATCCGTTCTGGTGGAGCCCCAAAGAGAGTTGTGCGCATTAAGGTCGCCTGTTAGTATGTATGGTTCGGGCAGCTGGTCAACCAGTGCCTCGAAATCAGAGCTCAGAAGTGCAAAATCAGGAGAGATGTAAATAGAGCATACCGTTATCAACCTATTAAATATTATGGTACGGATCGCTACAGCCTCGAGGACAGTGTTTAAAGTGACAGGGTGGCATGCTAATGATTTCCGGGCGATAATGGCCACACCTCCTGAAGAGTGGGTGCAGCCAACCCTGTCCTTTCTGAATACCATGTACCTATTTAAGAAATTTGTTTGTTTAGAGTTGAGGTGGGTTTCCTGGAGACACATAATACTTGGCTGACTGGCATGCAGAATCTCATACACATCGTCAAGATTTTTAAGGAGGCCTCTGCAGTTCCATTGGATAATATTTTCTGTTCCCATTATTTAAATTTAAGAATGACTGGAATGTGTGTGTTCGTGTGTGTTCATGTGTCGTCTTTCGGGGCTGTTACTCTTGGATTGGGCTTTTTGGGCCTTTCTGCAGGCTTGGAAGTCGGTGGCCGCTCCTTGCGCTGCGTTGCAGGCAGGAACGGCCCGACGTCCATCTCGTCGTCAGATGTCCGAGGGGTGCCCGACGGACCGGGCCCCCCGGACTTGGCCCCCCTTCGGGAGCCCTTCGCTTGAGCCGCCACCGCCGCAGGCGTCGGGAACGCCAAAAGTGGCACGGGCGGTGCGGTGGCGGTGGGAGCCGGTGCGGGGCCCGTGGTGTCCATCACCTCGGTACCCTCCAACGCACTGGAGGACGGGGAGACAGAGGCGGGAGCGGCACCGGTCCCGACGGAAGACGTGGCCACCACAACCGCTGCTGCCTCAGCAGGCGGCGTGGTGGCAGGTTGGACTGCCCGAGGCAACCCAGGGGGGGGCGGGGGAGGGACCAGGTCAGACTCGCTGAACTGGGTCCCTGTGGAAACCAGACGCCGCTCCGCCCCCCGGCGAGCTGCGTCGGCGTACCTCCCCAGAGGGAAAGAGGCGAACCTCTTTCTCGCCTCTGGAAAGGTGATGTTCTCAGTGACCTTAATGTTTATAATCTTTTTCTCTAGTTGGAATTTTTCGCACTTGCGGGAGTACGCTGCATGCGGCCCCCCGCAGTTTACACAAGTGAGGGTTTCGGATGCGCAGTTCTCGCTCGGATGATCGTGCGCCGCGCATTTCGCACACGTCGTTCGGCCACGGCAAGAGTTCGTACCGTGCCCGAACCGCTGGCACTTAAAACAGCGCCGCGGGTTCGGGATGTACGGACGGATGGAGCAACGGATAAAACCTGCATTTATGTGTTGTGGGAGTACTGCGCGGTCGAAAGTCAAGATAATGTGTTTGGTGGGAATCTCCTTGTCGTCTCTGCGGATAGTGATGCGTCTCACGGCAGTGACGCCCTGATCCTTCAAGCCGGCAAGGAGATCCGCATCCGTTTCATTCAAGAGATCTGACTCTGATATCACACCCTGCGAGCTGTTGAGGCTCCGATGGGGTGTGACCCTGATGTCGAGATCAGCCAGTCTAGTCTGAGCTAGAAGCTTTGCAGACTGCTGCTTGTCATTTATTTCGATTAGGAGTTCACCAGACCTTTGTTTTTTGCATTTATACGATTTTCCTATTATTGCTTCAAGATACTTAGCGATCAAGAAGACTGACTGAGATGCAAGAGGGTGGGTTGGATTGAGGGATTCCATCACAAGAAATCGAGAAAAATGGTCCGGTTCAGGAAAGGTTAACGACGGCAACGGAGGAAAGGATACTTCGGTGCGGCCCCTTTTCAGGGACCGATCACGGTTGGGGGGGGGTTTTAGACAATACCATAAAGCATAGTATAAAAGCAGGGAGACGGGGGTACTTTCTTCCACAACCTTACCCTGATAGCTGAGGAGGTCCCGGAGCTCCCTGCCTGGTAAACAGACAGGGAGCCCATCCGCCGGAGCTTGACCTGGGCTCCGACGGCCACCGTTAGAGGTTTCTACCCTTCACCTTAAAAACACATCACCACGGTTGGATCCAGCTTATGTTTGGGGGCTCGGGGTCCGCGGTATCGCCAGTACCGTCACCAAGATTGCTCAAGGTGCCCCGTGCGGGGAATACGCCACCTTGAGGCACGCCATTCTCCTGCACGTGAACATTTGAAAGTGCCGAACCGACCCTGACACGAAATGTTCGTGAAGACATGTAACTACAAAGAGTGTTCAGCATGTTACCCGAGATACCAAAACCTTTTAGGTCTCTAAGAATGCCGTAGCGCCATGCTGTATCATATGCCTTTTCAATGTCAAAAAATATGATGATGATGATGGTTGGATGTTAATGGCGCAAGGCCAACTAGGGCAAAGAGCGCCAAAACAGTGGTTAAATATGAGAGGTGAGAACTTAGACACTGAAATCAATAAGCAAGAACAAAAGTAAAATCAATAAAAGACAGTGAGGATGGCTGGTGTAAAGGGCCAGATTTCATGATGCGTGATAGGAAATGAGGTTTAAAAACTTGACTTCTGACAAATACTCAAACACACGTTTGACGGAAACAATGGCATCGTCACCTAGGAAAAAAGATGGATGTAGGGGAATATGTTGTCTGTAGAGTTCTCTGAAGTGTTTGTGTCGTGTTGTGTGAAGTGCCTTGCATGTGATTAGTATGTGCACTACGGATAGGGCCTCTCCGCACCTGCCGCACTGGGGTCTAGGAGATCCCGTCAGCAGATACGAGTGGGTTGCATGGGTGTGCCCTATCCGCAGCCTACCCAAGGTGACTTCCGTGTGTCTGTTGTGCGAGTCAGATGTGTACCGTCCCAAGTGTGGCTTTATTACATGTAGTTTGTTGTCTGTCTGTTCATTCCAGTCTGCTTGCCAAGTTTTACGGAGTTGTTGTCTAATGTGTGGCTTGAGGTCTGTGTAAGGTAGTGTTGCCATGTCGACTGTGTTTCGGAGTGCAGCATTGGCGGCCATTTCATCCGCCACTTCATTACCGCCAATGCCAGAGTGGCCTGGCACCCAACACACAGTCAACCCAAGGTTTGAAGAATAAGCTACCATAATCGTTTTGAAGATAAGATTAATGACATGGTTTTTTGATGACTTTCCGGATGATAATGCATGGACGACGCTCAACGAATCTGTATAAATGACGGATGTAGGAATATGATGTTTAACTATGTGACTTACAACTAGAAATATGCCATATGCCTCTGCTGTAAAAATACTTGTATTAACATTCATTGTTTTACATGCTTCAAAATTAGGCCCATGCGCAGCACAAGACACCGCAGTGGACGTTTTAGATGCATCGCTGAAAAACTCTGCAGCCCTGTATTTATTCTGCAGATGCATGAAATGCTGCAAAATCCCACTTCTTGGTTTCCTGTTCTTGTTGTATTGTACGAAAGACAAGTCACATGCCACAGGACGAAGATGCCATGGTGCTACAAGATCAGTGTGAGATGATTTGAATGTGTCTAAGAGGGAGACGTCATGAATAGTCATCTCGTCCCTCACTCTCTGCGAGAAAGGAACAGCAATAGATGGGCGGTTTAAAAAGAGTTTAGTTGTGGACGTATCATTAAAAACCAGTTTAAAGGGATGGTTATTCATTGATGAGATTTTGGAGGCATATAGGAGGTCAATATAAGTTCGCTGGTACGCTAAGCACCATTTGTCGCACTCTGCATAAAGACTGTGGACAGGACTGGTACGGAACGCCCCACAAGACAGGCGAAGCCCTAAGTGAAGCACTGGGTCGAGCATTTTAAGTGCTGTTTTTGTGGCTGACCCATACACAACGCTTCCGTAGTCCAACCGTGACCCTACCAACGCGGCATAAAGTCGAAGCAGGAGTTGTTTGTCTGCACCGTACGATTGGTGAGACAGGACTTTTAGAATATTCATTGTTTTTAGGCATTTTTGTTTAAGTCGTTTTATGTGGGGTATGAATGAGAGTTTCTCGTCAAACACCACACCCAAAAACTTGTGTTCTCTTTTTACTGGAATCGAGTCACCAAAGAGTTTTACGTCGGGATCGGGCAGGATGCCCCGCCTTTTTGAGAATACAACGCAGGTACTTTTAGAAGGATTAAGTTTAAATCCATTTTCATCTGCCCAGCGAGAAAGTTTATTCACCCCAAGCTGGACCTGACGTTCACAAATGGATATGTTACATGATTTGAAAGATATTTGAACGTCATCTACATACATCAAGCAGGATATGGTTGGCGGCAGTGCCTTTCGGAGAGAGTTCATCTTAGCTATAAACAAGGTGCAGCTCAATACGCCACCTTGAGGCACGCCATTCTCCTGCACGTGAACATTTGAAAGTGCCGAACCGACCCTGACACGAAATGTTCGTGAAGACATGTAACTACAAAGAGTGTTCAGCATGTTACCCGAGATACCAAAAGCTTTTAGGTCTCTAAGAATGCCGTAGCGCCATGCTGTATCATATGCCTTTTCAATGTCAAAAAATACTTTCATACAGTATTGCTTATGAATGAATGCATCCTTTATGTAGGCCTCTAGAGAAACCAGTTGATCATTTGTGCATCGCCCCGCCCGGAAGCCTGCCTGGCAGCCCTCGAGAAGACCATTGTACTCAAGAAAGTACACGAGCCTACGGTTTATCATCTTCTCGAGGAGCTTGCACAGGCAGCTTGTCAAAGCAATGGGCCGGTAACTGGATGGAGAGGAAGGGTCCTTCCCTTCCTTTAGGATAGCCACTACTATGGCCTCCCTCCAAGAGCGAGGAATGTGCCCCGAAAGCCAAATCTTGTTATATAGGTGGAGGAGTGTTAGAAGAGTCTCTGAGTGTAGGTGCTGTATCATTGTATATGTGATGTTGTCTGGGCCTGGAGCTGAGGGTTTACAAGTGCTCAGAGCGGTCCTCAGCTCATGGAGTGAAAACTCCGAGTTATAAGAGGAGGTTGACTTATCATTATCACGTAAACACTTCTTTTCAGCCAATTGTTTGTGTTTCATGAAAGTGCTAGTGTAGTGTGCTGAACTGGACACGTGTTGGAAGTGTTGTGCGAGTGTGTTAGCCTGGTCTTCCAGTTTGTCCCCTGTTGTACTGACCAGGGGCAGGCTGTGTGTCTGTTGTCCTTTTAGTTTGCGTATTCGTGTCCAGACTTTGCGAGAGTCAGTGTAAGAGTTTATGGATGTTACGAATGAGCGCCAACTTTCTCGTTTTGCCTCACGGCGCACACGTTTTCCCATCGCCTTAGCCCTTTTGAACAATAAAAGGTTTCCCGACGTGGGGTACCTGCGCAGGATACCCCACGCCTTGTTCTGGGCCTCTCGCGCCCGCCTACAGTCCTCATTCCACCACGGCCTCCGCTGGTTGCGCGGGGCAGCAGAGGCGTGGGGAATGGACCTTTCGGCGGCGTCGAGGATGTGCGCCGTGAGGAGTTGGGTAGCTTCTTCGACGTGTAGGTGTCCTATGGATGTGTGGTGTAGTTTGGATGTCTCTGTAAATGTATTCCAGTTAGCTCGTGCTTCATTGAACCTATTATGGGAAGATGGACTGCATGGGCCTTTACCTATGTATGTGAGTGAGGTGGGGAAGTGGTCACTACCGTATGGGTCAGTGCCCACACCCCACTCGAGAAGAGGAAAGAGAACTGCGGAGCCAATCGACAAGTCAAGACATGAGTATGTGTTGTGTCCTATGTTATGGTATGTAGGCTGTTTATTGTTGAAAAGGCATGCTCCTGAAGATGTAAGGAATTTCTCTATAAGGCGACCTCGGGCATCCGTGCGAGAAGAGCCCCAAAGAGTGTTGTGAGCATTAAGGTCGCCTGTCAGGATGTATGGTTCGGGCAGCTGGTCAACCAGCGCCTCGAAGTCAGAGCTTAAAAGTGAAACATCAGGAGGAATGTATATGGAGCATACCGTTATCAACCTATTAAATATTATCAAGCGTATTGCTACAGCCTCAAGGATAGTGTTCAGAGTGACAGGGTGGCATGCTAAGGATTTCCGGATGATTATGGCCACACCGCCAGAAGAGTGTGTGCAGCCATCCCTGTCTTTCCTGTATACCAGGTAACTATTCAAGAAATTTGTGTGTTTAGAATTCAAATGTGTTTCCTGAACACACATTACACTTGGCTGATTGGTATGCAGAATCTCATACACGTCGTCAAGATTATTCAGAAGGCCTCTGCAGTTCCATTGAACAATATTTTCTCTTCCCATTATTTAGTGTGAGAGCTACTGGAGTGTGTATGTTTATGTGTCGTCTTTCGGGGCTGTGACTCTTGGATTGGGCTTTTTGGGCGGCCTATCTGAAGGCTTGGACGTCGGAGGCCTCTCCTTGCGCTGCGTTGCAGGCAAGAACGGCACGACGTCCATCTCGTCGTCCGATGTCCTGGGTGTGCCCGTCGAACCGGGCCCCCCGGACTTGGCCCCCCTTCGGGGGCCCTTCGTTTGACCCGCCACCGCCGGTGGTGTCGGAGGCACCAGAAGTGGCACGGGCGGTGCGGTGGGAGCCGGTGCGGGGCTCGTGGTGTCCATGGCACACTCCAACGCACTGGACGATGGGGAGGCACGGACGGGAGCGGCACCGGTCCCGACAGAAGAGGTTGCCACCACAACCGCTGCTGCCTCAGCAAGCGGTGTGGTGGCGGGTTGGGCGGCCAGAGGCAACCCAGGGGGGGGCGGGGGCGGGACCATGTCCGACTCGCGGTACTGGGTCCCCGCCGAAACTAGACGCCGCTCCGCCCCCCGGCGAGCTGCGTCGGCATACCTCCCCAGGGGGAAAGAGGCGAACCTCTTTCGCGCCTCTGGGAAGGTAAGATTCTCAGTCACTTTAACCTTGATGATCTCCTTCTCCTGTTTGAATTTCTCGCATGTTCTAGAGTAGGCCCCGTGGGGTCCCTTGCAGTTCGCACAGATGAGGGTTTGCGATGGGCAGTTGTCAGATGCATGATCATGTTGTGCACACTTGGCGCATGTTAGTCGACCACGACAAGCATTAGTGCCATGTCCAAATCGCTGACACTTGTAGCAGCGGCGTGGGTTCGGCACGTAGGGTCGGACCGGACATCTCAGGAAACCTGCGCTGACCGACTCAGGAAGTGTTGAGCGGTCAAATGTCAAGATTATGTGTTGAGTAGCTATTATTTGATCGTTTCGGCGTATCGTGATTCGCCGCACTGCTGTCACGCCCTGATCACGAAGGCCGTCGAGCAGATCTGCCTCAGTCTCATTTGTTAGATCTCTATCAGAGATGACGCCCTGGCAGCTATTCAGACTGCGATGGGGCGTGATCTTGATGTCGACATCGACCATGCGCGTTTGCTTCAAGAGGTTACAGGATTGTTGTTTGTTTTGGACTTCAATCAGGACCTCTCCAGTTGAGAGCTTTTTAGCCTTGTACGATTTGCCTACAAGGCTTTCAAGAAACTTGGATATGAGAAAGACAGACTGGGACGTGACGGGTTTTGATTTATCTAGGGATTCCATTACCAGGAAGCGCGAGAAATTATCGGGCTTTGGAATGGAGATCGAAGACAAAGGAGGAAAAGATACTTCGGTGCGGCCCCTTTTCAGGGACCGATCACGTTTGGAGGGGGGGTTTGAAAATGCCATATGATACATTGGAAAGCAGGGGACGGGGGTACTTTCTTCCACAACCTTACCCTGATAGCTGAGGAGGTCCCGGAGCTCCCTGCCTGGTAAACAGACAGGGAGCCCATCCGCCGGAGCTTGACCTGGTCTCCGACGGCCACCGTTCGTGGTTTCTAACCCTCCACCTATAAACACATCGCCACGGTTGGATCCAGCTTATGTTTGGGGGCTCGGGGTCCGCGGTATCGCCAGTACCGTCACCAAGATTGCTCGAGGTGCCCCGTGCGGGGAATGTCAAAAAAAAAAAAAAAATACTGTCATACAGTATTGCTTATGTATGAATGCATCCTTTATGTAGGCCTCTAGAGAAACCAGTTGATCATTTGTGCATCGCCCCGCCCGGAAGCCTGCCTGGCAGCCCTCGAGAAGACCATTGTACTCAAGAAAGTACACGAGCCTACGGTTTATCATCTTCTCGAGGAGCTTGCACAGGCAGCTTGTCAAAGCAATGGGCCGGTAACTGGATGGAGAGGAAGGGTCCTTCCCTTCCTTTAGGATAGCCACTACTATGGCCTCCCTCCAAGAGCGAGGAATGTGCCCCGAAAGCCAAATCTTGTTATATAGGTGGAGGAGTGTTAGAAGAGTGTCTGAGTGTAGGTGCTGTATCATTGTATATGTGATGTTGTCTGGGCCTGGAGCTGAGGGTTTACAAGTGCTCAGAGCGGTCCTCAGCTCATGGAGTGAAAACTCCGAGTTATAAGAGGAGGTTGACTTATCATTATCACGTAAAGACTTCTTTTCAGCCAATTGTTTGTGTTTCATGAAAGTGCTAGTGTAGTGTGCTGAACTGGACACGTGTTGGAAGTGTTGTGCGAGTGTGTTAGCCTGGTCTTCCAGTTTGTCCCCTGTTGTACTGACCAGGGGCAGGCTGTGTGTCTGTTGTCCTTTTAGTTTGCGTATTCGTGTCCAGACTTTGCGAGAGTCAGTGTAAGAGTTTATGGATGTTACGAATGAGCGCCAACTCTCTCGTTTTGCCTCACGGCGCACACGTTTTCCCATCGCCTTAGCCCTTTTGAACAATAAAAGGTTTCCCGACGTGGGGTACCTGCACAGGATACCCCACGCCTTGTTCTGGGCCTCTCGCGCCCGCCTACAGTCCTCATTCCACCACGGCCTCCGCTGGTTGCGCGGGGCACCAGAGACGTGGGGAATGGACTTTTCGGCGGCGTCGAGGATGTGCGCCGTGAGGAGTTGGGTAGCTTCTTCAACGTGTAGGTGTCCTATGGATGTGTGGTGTAGTTTGGATGTCTCTGTAAATGTATTCCAGTTAGCTCGTGCTTCATTGAACCTATTA
The DNA here is from genome assembly GCF_048455015.1 of Haemaphysalis longicornis. Taxonomy (NCBI): domain Eukaryota; kingdom Metazoa; phylum Arthropoda; class Arachnida; order Ixodida; family Ixodidae; genus Haemaphysalis; species Haemaphysalis longicornis. The sequence continues at coordinate 24,074,423 of NW_027526295.1, read as the reverse complement.
TGGGAAGATGAACTGCTTGGGCCTTTATCTATATATGTAAGTGAGGTGGGGAAGTGGTCACTGCCATATGGGTCAGTTCCCACACCCCACTCGAGAAGAGGAAAGAGAACTGCGGAGCCAATCGCCAAGTCAAGACATGAGTATGTGTTGTGTCCTGTGTTATGGTATGTAGGCTGTTTACTGTTGAAAAGGCATGCTCCTGAAGATGTAAGGAATTTCTCTATGAGGCGACCTCGGGCATCCGTGCGAGAAGAGCCCCAAAGAGTGTTGTGAACATTAAGGTCGCCTGTCAGGATGTATGGTTCGGGCAGCTGGTCAACCAGCGCCTCGAAGTCAGAGCTTAAAAGTGAAACATCAGGAGGAATGTATATAGAGCATACCGTTATCAACCTATTAAATATTATCGTTCGAATTGCCACAGCCTCCAGGATAGTGTTCAAGGTGACAGGGTGGCATGCTAAGGATTTGCGGGCGATTATGGCCACACCGCCAGAAGAGTGTGTGCAGCCAACCCTGTCCTTTCTGTATACCAGGTAACTATTCAAGAAATTTGTGTTCTTAGAATTCAGGTGTGTTTCCTGAACACACATTACACTTGGCTGATTAGCATGCAGAATCTCATAGACGTCGTCAAGATTATTTAGAAGGCCTCTGCAGTTCCATTGAACGATATTTTCTCTTCCCATTATGTATTAGAGCTACTGGAGTGTGACTATTTATGTAGGGTTGATGATGATGATGGTTGGTGTTTCATGGCGCAAGGCCAACGAGGGCAAAGAGCGCCAGAGAAGAAGTTATATAATGAAGCGAGGTGATTACCACAAAAAGGTAGGTATAAAAACATGTAAATCGGACACAGTAAAATCAATTAAAAGTAATGGTGATGGCTGGTGTATAGGGCCAGATTTGATTATGCGTGATATGAGATAAGGTTTAAAAACTTAACATCTGACAAATAATCAAAAACACGTTTCATAGAAACACTGGCATCGTCCCCTAGAAACAGCGATGGATGTAGTGGGATATGTTGTCTGTAGAGTTCTCTGAAGTGTTTGTGTCGTGTTGTGTGAAGTGCCTTGCATGTTATTAGTATGTGGACTACGGATAGGCCCTCCCCGCACCTGCTACACAGAGGTCTAGGAGATCCCGTGAGCAGGTGGGAATGTGTTGCATGCGTGTGGCCTATCCGTAATCGAGCCAGGGTAACTTCGTTGTGTCTGTTGTGAGTATCAGTGGTGTATGCTCCCAAGAGTGGCTTTATAATGTGTAGTTTGTTGTCAGTCTGTTGATTCCAGTGTGCTTGCCATGTTGTGCGAAGGTGTTGTCTGATGTGTGCTTTGAGGTCGGTGTAGGGTACTGTTGTTATGTCAACGGTAGTTGTAAGGGCAGCAGTGGCCGCCATTCGGTCTGCGGTCTCATTACCTGGAATTCCAGAGTGCCCTGGCACCCAGCACACGGTCACCTCAAGGTTTAACGCATGCACAGACATAAGAGTACTAATGAGGGCATTGACCACATGGTTTTTAGACTTCTGTGAGGATAATGTACGCACAACACTTAAAGAATCAGTATAAATTACAGATTTCGGAATTCGACTTAGAACAATATGTTGAACTACAAGAAGTATGCCATAGGCCTCTGCCGTAAAGATACTTGTATTTCTATTCATAGTTCTACAGACATTAAAGGTGCCACCATGCGCAGCACAGGAAACAGTTGTGGCAGTTTTTGAAGCATCCGTGTAAAATTCAGCACACTTATATTTGCGCTGCAGGGACAAGAAATGTTGCACGATCGCGCTTCTAGGCACTCTGTTTTTCTCGACACTTATAAAAGATACATCGCATGATATCGGACGAAGCTGCCACGGTACTAGAAGTTCAGTAGCGGAGGTTTTGATGGTGTCTGAGAACATGACATCAAGTTGCGACGCTTCTTCTCTTACTCTGAAAGCGAAGGGAGCAGAGACTGATGGACGATTAGTGAGAAGTTGAGATAAGGATGTGTCATAAAAAACTGATGTAAAAGGATGGTGAGGCATTGATGAGATTTTAAAAGCATAAAGCAAGTCTGTGTAGGTTCGCTGACGTTCTAGGCTCCATTTGTTGCCCTCTACATACAGACTTTCGACTGGACTAGTCCGAAAGGCACCACATGACAAGCGGAGCCCTAGATGAAGCACAGGGTCCAGCATTCTGAGGGATGTTTTAGTGGCTGACCCATAAACAACGCTACCATAGTCCAGTCGTGAGCCTATCAAGCTGGTAAAAACACGTAAAAGAAGTTGTTTGTCAGCACCAAAAGAGATGTGCGACAGAACCTTCAGGATATTCATTGTTTTTAGGCATTTATGTTTTAGTTGTTTTATGTGGGGGTTGAATGTGAGCTTTTCGTCAAAGATTATACCTAAAAACTTGTGTTCCTTTTTGACAGGAATAGAGGCACCGTGGAGTCGAATGTCTGGATCCGGCCGAGTGCCACGCCTCTTAGAAAACAGAACACAAGCGCACTTTCCTGGATTAAATTTGAAACCATTGCTATCTGCCCAGCCGGCTAGCTTGTTCACACCAAGCTGCACTTGGCGCTCGCAGACAGACAAGTTACAAGACTTAAAAGATAATTGTACGTCGTCTACATAAATTGAACATGAAATCGACGGTGGCAATGCCTTCCGAAGAGAATTCATTTTTACAATAAACAAAGTGCAACTCAAAACTCCACCTTGCGGTACACCGTTTTCCTGCACATGAACCCTAGAAAGTGCAGTTCCCACTCGCACACGAAACGTTCTTTCAGACAGGTAACTAACAAGCGTATTCACCATGTTACCCGACATACCAAAGGACTTCAAATCGCTGAGGATGCCGTACCGCCAAGCAGTATCGTACGCCTTTTCAAGATCAAAGAAGACCGTCATGCAGTACTGCTTGTGGAGGAAAGCATCTTTGATATAAGACTCTAACGCAACGAGTTGATCGTTGGTAGATCGCCCCGCCCTGAAGCCCGCCTGGCAGCTCTCGAGAAGACCATTGTACTCTAAGAAGTACACGAGTCTCCTGTTTATCATTTTCTCGAAGAGCTTACACAGGCAGCTTGTCAGGGCAATGGGGCGATAACTGGCGGGAGAGGAAGGGTCCTTCCCTTCCTTTAGGAAAGCCACTACTATGGCCTCCCTCCAAGAGCGTGGGAAGTGCCCCGAAAGAAATATTTTATTGTAGAGGTGAAGAAGTGTTTCAAGCGTGTCTGCATGTAAGTGTTGTATCATTGTGTATGAAATCCTGTCTGCACCTGGAGCTGAAGGTTTACAAGTACCGAGTGCGACCTTCAGCTCATGAAGTGAAAAGGGGGTGTTATAGGATGAGTTCGACTTATTAGTGTCTCGCAAGGACTTCTTCTCAAATGATGCTTTGTGTTTAATGAAAGTGTTGGTGTAGTGTGCTGAACTGGACACGTGTTCGAAGTGTTGCGCAAGTGTGTTAGCCTGGTCTTCCAGTGTGTCCCCTGTTGTACTAACCAGGGGCAGGCTGTGTGTCTGTTGTCCTTTTAGTTTTCGTATTCGTGTCCAGACTTTGTGTGTGTCAGTGTATGAGTTGATGGAAGTGAGGAAGGTGCGCCAACTCTCCCTTTTCGCCTCACGACGCACTCGCTTCCCAAAAGCCTTTGCCCGTTTAAAAGAAATGAGGTTATGTGACGTGGGGTACCGGCGAAGGACACCCCACGCCTTGTTCTGGGCCTCTCGCGCCCGCCTGCAGTCCTCGTTCCACCAGGGTCTCCTTGGGGTGCGGGACCCACTGGAGGCCTGGGGAATGGACTTTTCGGCAGCGTCGAGGATGTGCGCCGTGACGAGTTGGGCGGCCTCCTCAACGTGTAGGTGTTTTATGGATGTGTGGTGTAGTTGAGATGTTTGTGTGAATGTGCTCCAGTTTGCTTGTGATTCATTAAACCTGTTATGAGAAGATGGACTGCTCGGGCCTGTACCTATATACGTTAATGAAGTGGGGAAATGGTCACTACCATATGGGTCCGTGTCCACACCCCACTCAAGACATGGAAAGAGAACTGCGGAACCAATAGCCAAGTCAAGATGCGAGTATGTATTGTGTCCTAAGTTATGGTATGTAGGCTGTTTTTTGTTGAAAAGGCATGCTCCGGAGGATGTAAGAAACTTCTCTATCAGGCGACCCCGGGCATCTGTACGGGAAGAGCCCCAAAGAGAGTTGTGCGCATTAAGGTCGCCTGTTAGTATGTATGGTTCGGGCAGCTGGTCGACCAGCGCCTCGAAATCAGAGCTCAGAAGTGCATGATCAGGAGGGATGTAGATGGAGCATACCGTTATCAGCCTATTAAATATTATGGTACGGATCGCTACAGCCTCGAGGACAGTGTTTAAAGAGAGAGGGTGGCATGCTAATGATTTCCGGGCGATAATGGCCACACCTCCTGAAGAGTGGGTGCAGCCAACCCTGTCCTTTCTGAATACCATGTACCTATTTAAGAAATTTGTTTGTTTAGAATTGAGGTGGGTTTCCTGCAGACACATGATACTTGGCTGACTGGCATGCAGAATCTCATACACATCGTCAAGATTTTTAAGGAGGCCTCTGCAGTTCCACTGAATAATGTTTTCTGTTCCCATTATTTAAATTTAAGAATGACTGGAGTGTGTGTGTTCGTGTGTGTTCATGTGTCGTCTTCGGGGCTGTTACTCTTGGATTAGGCTTTTTAGGCCTTTCTACTGGCTTGGCCGTCGGGGGCCGCTCCTTGCGCTGCGTTGCAGGCAGGAACGGCCCGACATCCATTTCGTCGTCGGATGTCCGAGGGGTGCCCGACGGACCGGGCCCCCCGGACTTGGCCCCCCTTCGGAAGCCCTTCGTTTGAGCCGCCACCGCCGCGGGCGTTGGGGACGCCAAAAGTGGCACGGGCGGTGCGGTGGCGGTGGGAGCCGATGCGGGGCCCGTGGTGTCCATCACCTCGGTACCCTCCAACGCACTGGAGGACGGGGAGACAGAGGCGGGAGCGGCACCGGTCCCGACAGAAGTGGTTTGCGCCACAACCGCTGCTGCCTCAGCAAGCGGCGTGGTGCCGGGTTGGGCTGCGTGAGGCAACCCAGGGGGGGGCGGGGGCGGGACCAGGTCAGACTCGCTGAACTGGGTCCCTGTGGACACCAGACGCCGCTCCGCCCCCCGGCGAGCCGCGTCGGCGTACCTCCCCAGAGGGAAAGAGGCGAACCTCTTTCTCGCCTCTGGGAAGGTGATGTTCTCAGTTACCTTGATGTTGATTATCTTTTTCTCAAGTTGGAACTTCTCACACTTGCGGGAGTACGCTGCATGCGGCCCGCCGCAGTTCACACAAGACAGGGTATCAGATGGACAATTATCGCTTGGATGATCGTGCGCCGCGCATTTCGCACACGTCGTTCGGCCACGGCAAGAGTTGGTACCATGCCCGAACCGCTGGCACTTAAAACAGCGGCGCGGGTTCGGGATGTACGGACGGATGGAGCAACGGATAAAACCTGCATATATATGTTGTGGGAGAACGGCGCGGTCAAAGGTCAAGATAATGTGCTTGGTGGGAATCTCCTTGTCGTCTCTACGGATGGTGATGCGTCTCACGGCAGTGACGCCCTGATCCTTCAAGCCGGCAAGGAGATCCGCATCGGTTTCGTTCAGGAGATCCGGCTCTGATATCACACCCTGCGAGCTGTTGAGGCTCCGGTGGGGTGTGACCCTGATGTCAAGATCAGCCAGTCTAGTCTGAGCTAGAAGCTTTGTGGACTGCTGCTTGTCATTTACCTCGATGAGGAGTTCACCAGTTCTTTGTTTTTTGGCCTGATATGATTTTCCTATTATGGCTTCAAGATACTTGGCGATCAAGAAGACTGACTGAGATGCAAGAGGGTGGGTTGGATTCAGAGACTCCATGACAAGAAATCGAGAGTAATGATCTGGTTCAGGAAACGTCAAAGATGGCAATGGGGGAAACGATACTTCGGTGCGGCCCCTTTTAGGGGGCCGATCACGGTTGGGGGGGGTTTTAGATAATACCATAAAGCATAGTATAAAAGCAGGGAGACGGGGGTACTTTCTCCTTTGACCTTACCCTGGTAGTCAAAGAGGTCCCGGAGCTCCCTGCCTGGTAGACAGGCAGGGAGCCCATCGGCCGGAGCTTGACCAAGGCTCCGACGGCCACCGTTTACGGCTTCTACCCTTCACCTTTAAACACCTCGCCACGGTTGGACACGGCTTATGTTGGGAGCTCGGGGTCCGCGGTGTCGCTGCTCACCGTCACCATGAATACTCAAGGTGCCCCGTGCGGGGTATTTATGTAGGGTCTTTCGGGGCTTGGACTCTTGGACGGGGTTTCTTTACCTCCTCTGGAGGTTTAGATGGGGGGACCCGTTCCTTCCGCTGCGAAGCAGACAGGAAGGGTCCCACATCCAAGTCATCATCGGATTTGGAAGGGGTACCCGGCGTACCGGACCCCCCGGACCTGGCACCCTTTGCGGTGCCCGTCTTTTTGGCCGCGACCGCCGAGGGCGTCAGGAGCGCCCCGGGTGGCACAGGCGGTGCGGCGGAGGTGGGAACTGCTGCGGTTTCCTCCAGTTCCATCTCCTCCGGGCCCTCGCATGAGCTTCGGGCCGGTGGAGAGGAGGAAACTGAGGGTGCAGCAGCATCCCCAACGGACGTGGATGCCACCACAGCCGCTGCTGACTTAGCAGGCGGTGCGGTGGCGGGTTGGGCTGCCAGAGGCAACCCAGGGGGGGGCGGGGGCGGGACCAAGTCCGACTCGCGGTACTGGGTCCCTGCCGAAACAAGACGCCGCTCCGCCCCCCGGCGAGCTGCGTCGGCGTACCTGCCCAGAGGGAAGGAGGCGAACCTCTTCCGTGCCTCTGGGAAGGTGATGTTTTCGTTGACTTTCAAGGCAATGATCTGTTTTTCTTCTTTGAACTTTCCACAGCTCCTAGAATAGGCAGCGTGTGGTCCCTGGCAGTTGGCACAGGTGAAGTTCTCGGATTTACAATTGTCAGTTTGATGATCATGTGCTGCACATTTTGCGCACGTCAATTTACCACGACAAGACGTGCCGTGCCCAAACCGCTGGCACTTGAAACAGCGGCGCGGGTTCGGCACGTAGGGTCGGATTGGACATCTCAAGAAGCCTGCGTTGACCGACTCAGGAAGGTTAGAGCGGTCAAGTGTCAAGATTATGTGCTTGGTTGGAATTATTTCATCATTTCGGCGTATGGTGATTCGCCTTACTGCTGTCACGCCCTGCTCTCGGAGGCCCTCGAGCAGGTCTGCTTCAGTCTCGTTCATTAGATCCCGATCAGAGATCACGCCCTGGCAGCTATTGAGGCTGCGATGGGGCGTGATCTTGATGTCAACATCTACCATGCGCGTTTGCTTGAGGAGGTTAGAGGATTGTTGATTGCTTTCTACTTCTATCAAAACTTCTCCCGTTGTGAGTTTCTTAGCCTTATACGACTTTCCGATAAGGCTTTCAAGAAACTTGGAGATTAGAAACACAGATTGGGAAGTGATGGGCTTTGTCTTGTCAACAGATTCCATGATCAGAAACCGCGAGAAATTATCAGGCTTTGGGGGAGAGATCGATTGCAAAGGAGGAAAAGAAACTTCGGTGTGGCCCCTTTTCGGGGGCCGATCACGTCTGGGGGGGGGGGTTTAGAAAATGCCATATGATACATTGAAAAGCAGGGAGACGGGGGTACTTTCTCCTTTGACCTTACCCTGGTAGTCAAAGAGGTCCCGGAGCTCCCTGCCTGGTAGACAGGCAGGGAGCCCATCGGCCGGAGCTTGACCACGGCTCCGACGGCCACCGTTAGAGGTTTCTACCCTTCACCTTAAAAACACATCACCACGGTAGGACACAGCTTATGTTGGGGGGCTCGGGGTCCGCGGTATCGCCAGTACCGTCACCAAGATTACTCAAGGTGCCCCGTGCGGGGGTCTTCGGCCATGTGAAAAAGCCTGTGTTGTCTGCTTTGTTTCCCCTCTATTCAGTTTCTCGTTGGCGCCCCCTAGGGGCGCCACTCCAAAATCTCCTCCCCAATAGGAATCAGAAGCAAATGGAGCTCCATCTTAGGATGCAATCACTAGACTGTGAATCGCAGAAGATTCATTTACAAATGGTAGAACTGAAAAGTAAGCATTCGGCCATCAGTTCAGAGAGTAATGATAGCTGGCACATGGGCCTCAACCCCATGTCTGGGCGCACTAAAGTATTGGGAAGGTATCAGTTTAAGATGCCTAGTTTGACGCTCACACATGAAGACCGGGTCATTGTTAAGCAGTTAAAGCAGCAGGCTCAGCTCAAAAAGGAACTACTCATTTACGAGAAACGAGGCGTGTCCCCAATGGCATGTGATGAGCAGGATTCGCTGGTACTGATTCTAAGAGAGGGAGAACACCCAGGCTTAGACCACTGGTGCCTCTGCAGGCATGCACGTCTCCCGACCTCCCCCTTCCTGTGGAGCTCATGGACTCGCCTGGTCTTTCCCTGCGTGCATAGGGCTGCACTGACTACCTGGGAGAATTGGACAAATGCTAAAGAGTCCGTGTTAATTCAAATTTGGAAAGAGCGAATTAGTGACTTACGCAGCCAAAAACATAACGGAAAAGTGTACGCCGAGACAACGGTGCCCTCGCAGGTTTCAGCAGAATGAACTCCAAGCTTGAAAACCTCAGCAACAAGTACCGGTAAGTTCTTTTTATAAGCATTTTAAAGTTATGTGATACTGTGGACATTGTTTTGAAGTTAGCATCGTGATAAATGGGTTATGACAATTGTTCCGGATTCCTTGAACCAGGCCACGAATCTTCAGTATTGAGCCCCCAGGTATCGAGACGAGCAAGATGATTGCCAGGAGCCATGTTTGGTGGCCAGGCATTGACACTGACATTCCCAACAGTGTGAAGAGGTGTGCTACGTGCCAGACTCAACATCGAGCTGAACGGCCGGTTAACCAGATGCCGTGGCTATGTCCACAGCGACCCTGTTCAAGCCTTCACACTGACCTTGTGAATGCGTTCTCAAAGTGGATAGAAGTCTTTCCTGTGTCTTCCACATCTGCAGAAGCTACCGTTTCTAACTTGAGAATTGCATTCGCTCACCATGGCCTGCCTGACGCCATAGTTTCAAACAACGGTCCTGCCTTCACCAGTGCCCAGTACCTTGAGTTCTTAACTCGAAATGGAATACGCCGTATCACCCTGCCTCAAACGGTGCAGCTGAACGAGTTGTACAAACTGCAAAGAACAAACTCAAGAAGTCTGGTTCTGGGAACTTCCAAACGCAGGATCTCCAGGTTCCTATTCAACACAGCACCACACCACACATACAGGTCGGCCACCGTGTGAGCTCTTGACGGGTAGAATGGTCACGACTTCGTTGGATGTCCTCAGGCCAAGCCTGCAGGCATCTGTAGTATCAGCGTCAAATGAAACGCGAACGTGAAAATATGAACCAGAACATGCAAAATTGAAAAATACTCTTCGTAGAGCTCATATAATGGCACGCTATTGGTATATTTGGAAATCCACATTTCCCAACTTTGTTTTGTAACTAAGCCACGCGTAAGTTTGGTTCCATAACGTTCATCTTAAGCGCACAAAAAAACAGGGACACAGTAGACAAGGACAAGCGCTGTGTCCGTTTTTTTTTTCTGCGCTTAAGATGATCGCTATGGGATACCAACTAGACCGAACGCAAGCCCTTCTTTTGCATAAGTTTGGCTTGCATGGAAAAAAATCACGCTATTTGTGTGTTCAGGTTCATATTTTCGTGTTCGCGTTTCATTTGACGCTGATAGTACTTCTAAAATAACTCAAGCAGAAGTTGTATGCCGACAGAGGGTCCCGACAGGCTCCATCACTGCAGCCAGGTGATGTGTATTCGCGAAACTTCCGCAGGGGTACACCTTGGGTGTCTGCCAGCGCTGTGGACGCAGCTGTCATCAGCCCATGTCCGTTTTGAAGATGGGACCTCGGGAAACCGACACAGTGACCACTTACACCTCATGCAGACAGAAACACTTCTGACCTCTCCTGAAACTGCTATCACTGCAGCTCCACCGCAGCTGAAGCAAACCGCCTCTCCATCCACCAGCTGTTCCGGAAGTGCCTCATCAGGAACAGCCATCTGGAAATACCTTCTCTGGCAGTAGTTGCGCCATGGACAGCGACGGGACTGCGCCCAACAGTGGTGTGCATGTGAACAGCGACTCTGTCTGCCTACGCCTAGCACACCGAAGTTGCGACGTGGCATGTGGACTTCTGAAGTTCCTTGACATCTTTAGGCACAGGAGCATGCAGAATGGCTGCTACCTTGTAAGTGTTCGGGAAAAGGCCTTCCTTGCTGATGATGTGCCCAAGATACTCAACTTGTGGCACGAAGTGGCATTTTTCACAGGCATTTTTCACGCTCTGGTTACTAGAAAAAGCTTGGGTACATTAGGCGAAGGTGTCACAGAAACTGCCCACCACCAACTTCAGCTGCTCTTTTAGCGAGGAGGGCATTCCTAGTCTGGCAACCATGGTAGCCCCGTGAAAAAATTGCGGAAAAATTTGTGGGTATACCAGCCGAAATGCTACCTACACACGCCATTATGAGAACACTGACATCGCAAACCTTAATGATGATAATAAATTTTGACAATATGCCATCGTGCCTAAACTTTATAAATGTAGCTTTTTAACATTTTAGCGCTCAACTGCAATTACGGAAAATTTATTGATTGATTGTAGGGTTTAACGCGCCGACGCAGCGCAGGTAATGAGGCGCGCCGTAGTGGAGGGCTCCGGATTAATTTTGACCACCTGGGGATCTTTAACGTGCGCCGAAATCTCGTAAACACGGGCGTTTTTGCTTTTCGCCTCCATCAGAAAAGCGGCCGCCGCGGCCGGGAATCGAACCCGCGACCTTGTGCTCAGTAGCGCAACGCCTTAGCCACTGAGCCACCGCGGCGGGTAATTATGGAAAATTATAATTTACTCAGTACCAGTGCTTTTTGGTAAGTTTATATTTCGAACAGGCATGTTCAATCCAATCGAAGTTGGCGCTGCAGCTATAGCACAGAGCGTGGCGAGTCATTCGAAAACGTGCTTCACGACGCCCAAGATGTTCGCGCTTGTTCATTTTTTGAACGAATACGCAAAAGAGACGTATGAAGTTTCGGTTGATGAGATCAAGGACTTCCATCCTGCCAACGAAAACGATTTTGACAGAGGCAAAGCATATTCTACATCCTGGAAAGACGAAGTAGTGCAAGAAAACACGGGATATACCCAGCGCAGGTGCTGCTGCTGGCAGGTAATTGCAAATTTATCTCTGTGGTCTGTTCTGTTTGTTTTGTTGCTTTCAAGTGTACGTTTAGTGTTGCTCTGTAGCAAAACGTGAATAAATTGAATAAATAGATCGAACTTAAGCTTAGCTCTGTGTGTGTATATCATATTCGGCTGTCGCCGCGCAGACGTCGCGAAATCGGGCCTCCTACCGAGACTCCGTTAATTCCGTGCAGTGCTGCGTCTCGCAGCTACTGTGCTTACGACACCGGCTGTTGCTACCGCCCATCTCGCGACCCGAAGACTGGCGTCGGGGTATGCGTGCCATACTCGTGAAGCCAGGCAACGAAATCAGGCTTCGTTAAATTGCCGTACTCACTCGCCAACCTGCAGTGACAGCGTACTGTTGACCGGGTGCTGCCTGAGTTGTGCAGAAGGAAAGTAGGCAATCGGCGAAAACTCAGGAAGACTCAGAGCTTTACGGCCGCCCTGGGGCATTGCCATGTTTGTCACAAAGAACATATGAATGGTTCTTTGTGGCGTGTACTAGTGTTGTTAACATTGTAGTGTTAGTATTATTCGGCTATATATTTTTCAAGACATTTTTCTGCAATCATTTTCTATTACATGCTGCATCGTTCCAACTCCAACATTCTTGTGGTGTACTTCCGAACTACACATACAGAAAAAACCGGAAATTAAAATGTTTAATTTTTTTTAAACGTGATATAAGGATGACTGGTTTTGTGGCTTTTGCTCTAATTGTGTTTACCCTGTTATAGTTTTCGGCTGCAAATGGAAATGACGTTTCAAAATTAGGACAGTTTAGTGACGTACCGCAATTATTTTTATCCGAAAGTTGAAGGCAACAGAGATCTTGTTCGGATTTTTGAAATGATATGCCTACGGCATTTGATCGTTGGTTTTTACATGCAGTATGGTGCGTAATAAATATTGGACACTTTAACGATTTCCATGTGAATTATATCCACCCTTAAAACTGCATTGAAGCATACTTTGGCATCTGCTCCGAAGTGGCTTATGGCTGCTCCAAACTGGAATTTCGCCTGCTCCAACAGCTGCTCCGAGAAGTAAAATGCTGCTTCCATCACTGCAACAGCAGCAACGATAAGCTCACATCTGCCTCGCAGCTCAAGCGAGCTCAGCTTGAGGTGAAGCAGCGGCAGCGGCACTTCGATGAAGTAATGAAAGAAAACCACGAGCTGCACGACATCATTCGCTCCATGCAGAGGTCGTTCCAAGGAAAGCGGGACGCAAGTATATGGACATAGTGCCTAATCTTACTTGGCATAAGTTTTGTCGGTCCTTCACTATACTTGTGACCATAAATCTAGTGAGAACCAGTCTTGTTTATGGGGAATTGTAACTATTTAAGATTAAGAAACGTAACTATTGAGGCCTACATCATCCCCCCCTCCTCTTCCCAATGCAGGCTTGAGCCATCCCTTTCAATATATGTTCCTTTGGTTTGGTTTAAGAAAAATAAAAAAAAATTACAGAACTGAAGGGAAGGGAATGCATGTTTATTAAAAATTTTAAAGCATTACACACCTATTTTCCAGCTGCTTTGCAGAGTGTATGAACCCATTTATCCCTGGCTTGTTATATATACAAACGCAATTATATTGTACCTCAAACTGCAATTATATTGTACCTCAAACTGTGGTACAAACTGCAAAATATATGCATACTTGCTTGACAAACAGGAATTGCATTGAGAATAAATAAGTTTTTCTTAATAGCTTTTAATTTTATGTTTGCACGGATGTTCAAGGACCTTTTTCGTTTGTTTAGTTGTTAAGGCGCTGGAAGCCCAAACGAAGAAGCTTCCGCCTGGTCATCATCATCCTGGTGAGGCCTTTTGATTTGGCCCCTGTGTGTTCCTCTAACCATTTTTCTCATATTACTTGTAGGTCCCCTTCCTGAGAATCACTGGGAGGAGGAGGAGCCTTCTGTTGGAGCAGCAGCAGCACTTTGTGCCAGCAGCGGTACGTTTGCTTCAACAGTTGTAGTGAGACTGGCACAAGTGTGTGATATTCAAATACAAACTTAAGGCTTGCCCTGGTGCAGTACTTTCACGTTATAAATTGCAGTTTGCTTGGTGACACAGCTACAATTTAGGTTACGAGATTTAGTTCAGATGAGCATAAATAGGGTCCATTAAACTGCGGCTGTGTACCATTAAGTTGATTTAATATGAATTGACTTAATTTTTCTTTGCTTCACTTCACAAAATTTAACGCTCCCATGAGAGCTAGAGATGTGTGTTTTGCTGTAATGAACCAAGTTTTAGTGGTTCCACTATGGTAAATAAGAAACTTGACTGTAGACAACACTGCTTACTTTAATGTGAATTGCAATTGTCGTTGAGATATTTTTGATTAATACCTGGGTATTCCAAAGTAAGCTTGAAGTCGCAAGTTCATTGCTGCTTGTTGTGCTCTCGTCCAATGTTTTATTTAAGCACTCAGTTAGAGTGCTAGCAGTTGTGTTGCAGAGCCCAGTGCAGAAGAGGTGCACCTGCCTGTACCTACAGCACCCGAAGCCGGCCCCACTCTCCCCAGTCCACAAGAGGTGCACAGCGCGCCTGTACATGCCGCACCCATAGCCATTCCCAGTGCCCTGGCCAGAAGCGTTGCTACTACAGCAGCGCCTGTGGACGAGCCACGGGCTACAGGTGAATTTTGGCTAATGGAGCATGCCTACACTCTAAACTTCTGAAAATTTTAATAAGCATTCTTACGACCAAACCATTTTTTCAGTGGATCCTCAGGTGGCTGGCTAGGCATGCCCCTTTCAGTGATATCGGAGGTGACAGAAAACTTGCAATAGTTTCATTATTTTGGAATCACAATTTATCTATTCAATGGTAATCATGTTTTGCTTTCAACTGCTTCTCCTACAGTACCATGAGAAGGCGGGCCCTACTATAGGCATTCGGCAGGCGAAAATAAAGGTTTTCGCCAACAAAAAGCCAACCCTGGTGGACAAAGACATTTGGGGTAGGGAGGGCCTCGCAGAACGGACATATGGTGGCAAGTTGGCCTCGAAAGGCCTCAAGAAAGACGGGGCTGTGGCTCGCAAGCAGCTGAGCCCAGTAAAGGTGGCTGTGATCATTGGTAACCAGCACCTTTTTGTATGGGCTTGTGCGTGTTTACATGCAAATGGGTGCCTGATGAAAATTTTACTTTTTTTAAAGAAACAGTGACACACTGGAGCGCACAGACTGGCTTGCCCGTAAAGGATACGGTGCACAACAGCGCCACGGTCCTTTAAAAAAAATACAAAACCTGCGAAAAAGCTGCAAATAGAAGCTGTAACCTCCACAGAAATGCATCACTTCACACAACTTGTACGCGAACTGCATGACGCAACTTTGAATAAACTGTGCAACCTGTAAACATGGGAGCAAGAATGTTCTTTGTGTACCTGCTGTGAAGTGGGACCACTTTAAAGTGGGATATCGAACAGGTACTACTTGCCAAGTGGTCCCACTTGCCAGAAGTGGGATATCGAACAGGGACCACGTGCCTAGTGGTCCCACTTGTCAAGTGGTTACTGTTCGATATCCCACTTTAAAGTGGTCCCACTTCAAATTTTTGCCTGGGTTTTTCTCCCGCGCCGACTGCATGAGCGGCGTGCAAAGGGTGGCGAGGAAATAAGGAAGGTCCGTTCCACACGCAGCAGGGCTCGAGAGCCTCGCTTGCTGGAGGAGGAGGGCGATACACTCGGGAAGCGGGTATATGGCCTTATATCCGCTTCATCTTAGCAGCTAGCTCCTCCAGGTCGCGAAACTGAGCTCCTCGCAGGTACGCTACAAAAGTGGGGTGCGCCTTCCTGACAACCCTCTCTGCGCGTTCATCATTCGGGGCCGTCTGTTCGGGGATCTGATTTAGCTCCTCCATACTCCGCACAAACTCTAGGGGAGATTTCTCGGGAGCCTGTGTGCGCAGCTCCAGTTCACGCTGCATCTTCCGATGGTAGTCCACCAGAACGAATACGCGATGGATTGCCGCCTTGAGTTCTGTGAACGTGGCGGCTTGTTGAACGGCAAGCCGGTACCACTGCACTGCACGCTTCGTAAGCGCGACTGGCACGACACGAGCGAGCATATTGCTGTCGCTGAGCCCCAAGCTGTCTGGTAGTGCGCGAGTTGGTGGTATCATCGTACTGATGGTATCATCGTAACCACAGTAAATTGGAACTTCCGGTCTCACCAGAGGCCTTGAAAGCTTTGGTGCCACCCGGGAAACCTGCAAAACACTTCATGGGGACTCGATCAAGCGAGCTGCTTGCTGCAACAACGAAGTTGCATCTGGAATAGCATCTCCATTGGGAACAACTGCGTGCGCGACGGAAGGGTCCGCGGTGGGCGAGAAAATTCTCGCTAGCCGTTCAGCAGCTCTGTGGCCAGAGTGAAAATTCAATCGCTCAGCCCGCTGGTGTGGGCGAGGGGCGCTTCCTGAGCCTCGGCTGCCCTGCACAGGCAATGACAGCGGGGTCTACTGCCGTGTTGTTCCCAAAAGCGGGTGGTCTATGCAACACGAAAGCTTCTCTGGGGCAACCCAGGCTTTGAGCGGCGACGCAGCAGATGTGAAACGGCGCGGAGCTACCGCTTGCCCCTAGAGCGGCAACGGGAGTGATTTGCCGAAGCCCAAGTATTCCTGTGGCTGGCTCGATACATGGCTGGCCCAAAGTAATAGCTGGGAGCGACATGGCACTTGCACCTCTCGGACCGTCAGCGACAGTACCAGCCGGGGCTTGGAATGCAGCTCGCCCGGCATGAGAGGCACCCAATACTCCTAGGCGCTCGCTTTGCTTGCACGCATCAGAAACCTCGCCAGCACACGCGCGCTACCATCCGGTAGTACGGGAGCACACCCGGTTGCAGCAGATACGCCTATGCGCTCGCCAGCGCGCGTGCTTCCATTGCTATGGGAGCACGCCGGGATTGCCATGCATATACACCACTCGCATCTGGGGCTACAGGAGCACACCCGTTTGCACCCAATACACCTATGCAGTCGCCAGCGTGTGCGCTGCCATCCGTGGTTACAAGAGCACGATCGGTTTGCCATGCACCCACACCACTAGCATCCAGGGCTACAAGAACACACCCGGTTGCACCCACTACACCTATGCGCTCGCCAGCACGCGCGCTACCATCCGGAGCTACGGGAGCACGCCTGGAATGCCATGCGTATACCCCATCATCCGGGGCTACGAGAGCACGCCCAGATTGCCATGCGTCTAAACCACTATCACATAACCCGTAACGACTATCATCAAGTGAACACGCTCGCCGGAATCCTGGCTGAACCAGGCCCGGTGTACCACTGTGCACACTCCCAGCATAAGCTGAGTGCGGCCTCTCACCTCGCTCCCCAGTGCTGGGACCCAGAGAGCTCTTCCAGTGAGGAGTGGCATTGAACCAACACGTGTGGCCTCAGGCGACAGAATAACGGCAAACTCGGGCATTCCCGAAACTTTCACTTTGCCTTGGTCGACATCTATGCTTGAAGTGTGGAAGGATGCGGTGTTCGCTAGCGAAGCCCGCATAAGCATCTCCTCAAAGCTAGCGTTCATGGAATGAGTGGCCTATTGCATGAGCAAAGCTCTGCAAAGCTCGCTAAAGGGAGGCAGCGATTGTAAGAACCAAAGCTGCCCCACGTTGAAGTGGCATATATGTGGCCCTCACCTGTGCAATGCAGCACAGCCCCGCATGGGGCACCTTGAATAATCTTGGCGACGGTATTGGCGACACCGTGGACCCCGAGCCCCCATACTCACACTGTAACCGACCGTGGTTATGAGTTTTAAGGCGAAGGGTAGAAGCCTCAAACGGTGGCCGTCGGAGCCAAGGTCAAGCTCCGGTGGGTGGGCTCCCTGTCTGTTTACCAGGCAGGGAGCTGTGAGACCTCTCTCGGTATCAGGATAACCCGAGCAAAGAAAGTACCCCCATCTTCTGCTTCTATACTATGCTGTATGGTATTTTCTAAACCCCCCCCCCCCCCCAAACGTAATCGGTCCCTGAAAGGGGGTCACACTGAAGTATCTTTTCCCCCCTTGCCATCCTTAGCCTTTCCTGAACCAGATAACTACTCTCGATTTCTCGTCATGGAATCCCTTACTCCAGCCCACCCTCTTGCATCGCAGTCAGTCTTCTTGATCGCAAAATATCCTAAAGCCATGATAGGAAAATCGTATAAGGCCAAAAAACAAAGGACTCGTGAAGTCCTCATCGAGGTAAACGACAAGCAACAGTCCACAAAGCATCTAGCTCAAACTAGACTGGCTGATCTCGACATCAGGGTCACACCCCATCGGAGCCTCAACAGCTCGCAGGGTGTGATATCGGAGCCAGATCTGCTGAACGAAACAGATTCGGATCTCCTTGCGGGCTTGAAGGATCAGGGCGTCATTGCCGTGAGACGCATCACCATCTGCAGAGACGACAAGGAGATTCCCACCAAGCACATCATCTTGACTTTTGAACGCGCAGTTCTTCCACAACATACTGATGCAGGCTTTATCCGGTGCTCCATCCGTCCCTACATCCCGAACCCACGGTGCTGTTTTAAGTACCAGTGATTCGGGCACGGTACAAACTCTTGCTGTGGCCGAACAACCTGTGCAAATGCGTGGCACAAGATCATCCAAGCGACAACTGTCCATCCGACACCCTCACTGTGTGAACTGCCGTGGGCCGCATGCGGCGTACTCCTGCAAATGTTAAAAATTTCAACTCGAGAAAAAGATCATAAACATCAAAGTTCCAAAAGGGGTAAAATTGTGGAATTGGCACCACTAGCCACACTAACTCGCTAGCATGGTAACATAGGCACCTGGATATACACTTATTATGCCAGCGATAAGACAATAAAAGCAGTGGGCCCCCAGACGTTACAGCTCCATCACAGCCTCACTGATGTCAGTTTTCACTACTCCCATTCGATTCCCAGTGTCAAATTTATTATTCACACGCCTTCACTTTATTTATATGATCCAGTTACATTGCATGAAGTGGATGCATTAATTGCATATCTTTTGCAGGTCATGTGCGCTTCATTAGCAGAGCAGCTTCAAGCTGTCATCAAGCAGCAGCACCAGAAGAGCAACGAGAACTGCAGGCAAAGGGTGGCAACATTCCAGCAGTGGAAGGCAGAGTGGGTGCTCCTTGTTGCGATCTACTCACCAGAGGCAGCAACAGTAACAATTTTGCTGAAGCATCAATCCGCATACTGAAGGATGGTGGTGCTGCACAGGTGCTGCTGTGGCCCTTGTGCACCTTGCGGTAGACATATAGGAAAGCGACTTCAAGCTCAGCCTACTGGTTCATGCCTACAACCGTGTGCCCTTTCATAATCTGCTGTACCACAAGCTCCTGGAAGGGACCCCACCAGGCACAGCAAAGATCATCCAGCCTTTTGGTGGGAGAACGCTTGAGGTGCCCAATAGTGAACTAGAGAGGGCAGAGTCTACCGAGTGTGCATGGACTTGGAAACGCACACTTGATCAACTGGCCAGCAAGGTGCTCTCTGCAAACACCAGGCACTAGTGCATCACCAGTAGGGAAGGAACTTCCCCAATGCTCTCATGGTCATTGTTACGGACAGGTACTGGTTGGTTGTTGGCCCTAGGGGGCAACTTTTTCATGACCAGTGAGATGAAGGTTACACGGTACTACACTATTTCCCTATTTCGCTTGGCGGTGTCAGGAATTGGTTTTTAAATTCGTATTTAAAAGCAAGAGGCTGTGTTGAATGAGAAAAGTTCACAAAGCATAAAACAAGAGAACAATACAATGAGGGATAAATGCCTAAATGAGAAATAAAAAAAGAAAGAAAAATAAGGGTTAGCGGAGGAAAATAAAAAAAGTGCAATTGATGGCTAATGAGAATTGAATTGAACAATTCAGCCAGGTTGGCCACTGAACTCTCATTGGCCAAGTCCATTGCATACATAAAAATGTCAGATGGGGATTCCTGACAGTGCCACTTGTCTAAACACAAAGGCAAAGAAGCTATGCATGCAAAACCCTCCAAGCCTGTGCACATTGTGAATCTGCACTATGCAGTCTCAACAATCATAAGACTAGCAGAACAACAGCCCTTCTAACAAATGAAAAGGCCTTTGACGCCCCACAGCAGGCACCCCGTGAAATGACGTTGTTTGGCAAGTAGTGCCACCAAACAGCCCCGTTGGCTTCTGCTCATAGACGATGGCTTTGGATCGAACCACCCAAGTGAAACCTTCAAGTTGCGAGGATGCTGAAAACGGACAAGCGAGCAGTCGTGTTTTTCCGCCGCTCCCCTTATTTTGTTTTCTCTGTCTTACAATGTAATATTTCTCCCCCCCTCAGTCTATTTTAGTACAGGCCGCGCCCCGTGGCAAGCCCTTCTCAGGGCTCATTAGGGAGGGCCCACTCTTCCCCTTACCTCGTTAATAATCTCTCATCTTCTTCGCACTCATCATGCCCCCCCCCCCCCCCCCCCACCTCCTAACGCCCCATGGCAACCTCTATCCCCCCACCAACTCCCCGTTCCCAACCTGTCCGCACTCCCATCCGCACTATCTCACCTTGCTACCTATTAGCTATAGAATCCGGAATGAGAGCGCTCAGCTCTATGCAAAGGGCAGCGGCGCAGGCTAGCGATGGTGACGGCGAGACGACCCAGGATTCCGTCTCGCCGCCTTCCTCGTCGTCTAGCACAACTAGCAGCAGCAGTGACACCAACAGCAGCTCTGGTGAGTGTTCGCCCCCCGTTTCCCCCCCACAGCGCCCCTCGCGAACGACCCTAGACCAAGTTCGCATCAGAACCCGAGGGCACAGCGCTGACAGCCCCCTACAGCGAATCGCATTCTGCCGACGCGCCTGGATCAAACATCGCGCAACAGCGACATGCACGCTCCCCAAACGGCCCACTGCGACGCAAGAACTGCCCCCCACCCCCCCGCTCTCTCGCCTGCGAAAAAGCGTGCGTCAGGGACGCGTCCCCGCATCCCCAAAAAAGCGCCGTCCAGCAGCAAGACGCAAGCGTAACCAACCTCCCCCTGAGACGCCTCGAAGGCCCTGGCCATTTTTTCACCAGCCTCCCGGTGGAAAACAGTCACTCGCGGCCATTTCCGAAGGCTCCCCGCCCCCCACAAGCGGCGACGAAGCATGCCTGGCGACGGCTGTAAGGAATGCGGAGGGCCCCCAGCCCTCCGTTGTACGCAAGTACTTTGCAGACAAATGCTCACTGACCACCGATGAAAAAGAAGTCATGCTCTCACGGCAAATATATCTGAAGCTCTCACAGAACACGTACAGAAGAGGAAAAAGACGAAAATCCCTGCAGTGAAAAAAAATGCAAGAACATTTTTTGTGCTTTGAGAAGCGCAAATAAAAGCCTGGCCACTGCTCTGCAGCAGGTGACTCAAGTGAAGGAGCAAAACAATGCACTGAGCGAATAAAATATATTCTCACTGCTACAGAAGCAGCAGCTGCATGTGAGAACTTGCCTTCTGGCTGCAAGACGGAAGTTTCTTAAAGGCATGACTTATGACGAAGTGTGGAAAGTACCTGCAACAACTCAAGGGTGGCCTTGGTATGATCATCCTTCAAACTCTCCAAGATCAAGATCAAACTTCTCAGATCAAACTCTCAGAACATCTCAATGTGAAGACAGCCAGTAAGTTTCAGTACTACTGAAACTTACCAGCTACTACTACTGCCATTCTTGTTGCTTTACATTATTTTTACAATCTTCAGAGAGAAAACCAAGATTGCCTTTGATTTGCTGCATTATGACAGCCCACATTCTGCATGATGTGCAATGAGCTTTTGTAGCAATTTAGGTATGGTTGAAGGCTTTATGCATCTTGGAGATAACACAGCCGGTGACGACAATGCTGTGCTTGCAGATCACAGGATGGTTATGCTGTTCCAACCCAACACTGGTTGATATCAGCAACTTTTTGGGAGCTGGACACAAATTCTTAACGTTTTTGCCTCACAAGGCAATATAAAAGCAGCCACACTGGCAAAAATCACAGCCGAAGGCACCGTCGTGGCTGAACAAGCAGGAGAAGCATTTGATGGATCTTTGACATGCATGATGAGCAAATCATGAATTTCATGCATTTATTTAAAGTAAATTGTAGTTACTTAAAATTATCACATAGCCATCTCACAAGTTCTCTTCATTTATTGTATATTTGAAACTTCTAGCAATGTGCATAAATTAAAGGTGGCAACAGATTGATAAAGGTGACAGGTATTTTCTGTTTTCCTACTAATATATTCAAAAGTTAAAGCAGGATATCCCGTCACATGGGTAACTATAAGGAATGTGCTACTCCATTACATTCAAAAGTTATGTAGGTGAGGCCTACATAGTGCCTATCCATTGCGGGCTTTTAAAAACTTTGTTCTCGCATCATTGCATACCTAAGTAATCCACAAAATATCTTTTTAATAAAGTGTGCTATTCACCTCAGAAGCAGCACAAAGAGCCCTGTGGACCCTAAAAGACAACTTTTCTTTGTGTCAGACTTACCGACTTTTCACACCTTTTGAAATGAATTTGGAAATGAATTTTGAAAGTGGAATCAATTTGTGTCTAAAAGGTTACTTGACCCTGTCTGGCCACGTTCACAGTGGTATTATCGAGATAGCCTGGAAGCCGGACCGTGACAAGGTTACCATGAAAGCTATGCCCAATATAACGAGTGCACACCTGAAGCTGAACTCCTTTGTAAAGTTAAAGTACACCTAGCGTTCCAACTTTTTGGTGATCACGTCATCACAGAAAATGCATATATATTCAAAGTACACAAATGCGCAACCAAGAGAGCAATTAACGAAGCGAATGAACCTTCTTACCCGACTGATGACCTCAAGGATGTGCCAAAAGACTCTGAAGCCTGTTAACGCACATGCAAGGTTCCTAAAAAATTTTTAGATTACCTAGATGCATGGGAGTGGCATGCGAAACCAGCTGGGGGCGGATTTCTCACTGCCGACGCGGTCTGTGGAATAAGGGTTACGATCATTAGACTTGCCAACTTAGCTCCACTGTAGGGTATAACTACCTCTTCATGTCGCACCTAAAAAACATCTCACACAGCAAATTTAATGTCATTCGAAGCAAATGACATTAGCTGTTAATAGCATTTGGTTTGGCTGAGCTGGTCTACACGGCAAAATAAATGTCATTTGGTAACAATTAAATAACTCCCAAAATTGCTAAATTATACTGCAAGTGCACCTAGGATGTTTTCATACTTGTTTTTTGAAAACAAGAAATCCGTATCTGGGTAGCAGCGAAGGTGGCAAATTTTCCCAGTGGTGTTGCTGAAGTGCCTAATAAAGGCAACTTAACTTGCGTTTTACCAGCGCTTATGTGCCTGTGAGCCAAGAGGCGAACGAAGTCGAAAAAAGACTCTAAGCAACGCCACCTGTATAAACATTGCCTGGGAAGGATAGGGACGCTTAGTTCAGGCACTTATCCGCTATGTGGCGCGCGCCAGCGGACATCTCGCCCTACATCAGTGCTCGCAAGTCGCCAGTGAGTCGCGACCACTGCACCCATTTCTACAACGTGTGTCTGTCAGCTTGTTTGTTGTGTTTCAAGAGCCATTTCGCTCATATCTTAGCCGCAACGGGGCGCTAGTTCTCATGCGCACTGAGGATCTCATTCAACGTGTCACTCACTTCATACTTGCTGCATTTTTCCAAAGATAACTGACAGAGGCAGAACTGAAATAGTGTAAGAACATATAATTGCTGGGTAGACAAATAGCGAACAGAAAAACGATATTTTTGGATTGTGCAGCCACTATTTTACTGATATTTTTCTCCCTGGAGGATTTAGGGAAGAAAAAATTGCGTGGACATTTTTTGTTCAGGTGCTCACTTCTACCACTACTTTTGAAAAATATCACATGCTTGTAAATTTCAAAAGATTATAGAAAACAAAAGGACAAGCAGCTGAGGATCCCGCCATGCTGTCCGGGCGCTTCTACAGTAGGGGAGAGTCAGGAGGTTTGGGACGGTTGGAGGAATGGGACAGCTCGTTTATCTCTCCAGGAGTTAGTTCAATCACGTTCATCGGCTGCTCACGAGATGGCGCTAGCATACCGATAGCCTGGCTGTAATGGTGGCCGCCTTCAGCGGATGGAGCTTTCTCTGACTACAACTCTCGTTTTTCACGTGTCAAAAGTAAGTATCCGCTTACTCAATTACACCTCTCTCAGTTTTAAACCGCCCTGCCTATGATGATACCAATTTTTCTTTGAAAACACGCGTTAGGGTCATACTTCATGCAATAAAAAGTTCAGCCCTAACAAGAGAATTTTCGCCATTGAATGTATTTTTTCGTTGGGCGAACCACCTGGGGAGGAATGGGACATTTGAGTCGCGGGTGGAATGGGACAGTGTCCCATTCCTCCCCACCATACGGCTGGTGCTGTGTCTAGCGAATAAGCTTCAATGCTCTGCCGCTTTAGTTCCAAAAGCAGTTATTTTTTTATTTGTTATTTAAAGTGTACAAATGCTTGGTGCCCTGATGTTAAATAACAGACAGGCTGTTTCTGCGACAGTTGACGTTAAGACGCGCTAAACCAACTGGGCATCATAAAATGCAATGTTTCTCCACTAAAAAGGTGTGATTACTGTACACATTTGCGAGAAGCCCGGAATAAGCACGTGAATAGTAGGCAGCAATAGGAGTGCTGTTACGTGCATGCAAGGAAGTTAAGCGCGCTTGGTGTGCGTGAATATTCACATTTGCCAATTTTTGATCCATTTCCATTTTCAGGAAGATGCCGCGGGTTTACAAGAGGAAGCATCCCGACAGAGCTCATACATCGAACAATTTGATCCTGGATGCGGTGAGATTGATGTGCCATGAAAAGAAAAGTATAAGAGACGTAGCAGAAGCTTTCGAAATATCAAAATCATCGCTTGGCCGAGCAGTGAAGAAGTACAGAGAACGCGGTGACACAGGTGGCATCATGTTCAAGTCCAATTTGGTCTGCGGAATGGTTCTCTACAACAGAAGATGAAGTACTCGTGAAAGAATATTTGCTGAAAGCAAGCAAAATGCATTATGGGCTTACGAGAATGCAAGTTCGTTCACTGGCGTACGAGTTTGCAACAGCCTTAAACCGGAAGTGCCCGGCGTCACGGGAACAGAACAAGGTAGCTGGAAGAGACTGGTTTATGGGCTTTATGGACCGCCATCCCGAGCTATCGCTTCGATCGCCAGAAGCGACCAGTCTGGGTCGGGCAACAAGCTTCAATAAGAACAACGTCGATGCTTTCGTTTCAAACCTGAAAAGTGTCTACGACCGATACAGGCTAACTCCGGACCGCATCTACAATTGTGATGAAACAGGCTTCACAACTGCACACAACCCACCAAAGGTAGTAGCAGCACGTGGAGAAAAGCAAATCGGTCAGGTTACATCCGCAGTAAGCGGCGAACTGGTGACTGTTTTGTGCACTGTTAATGCTATCGGAAACGCCCTGCCACCAGTGTTCATTTTTCCACGCGTGAGGTTTAAAGATTTTTTTCTGAAAGGCGCCCCGGCAGGAAGCCTCGGTTTGGCAAGCAAGTCGGGATGGATGTCCAGCGAACTGTTTTTGTTGGCATTAGAGCACACTGTGAGACATGCTCGAAGGAGGAACCAATTCTCTTAATTCTCGACAATCATAAAAGCCACATGAGCATCAACACCATCAACAAGGCCTAAGAGAGCGGAGTCATCCTGCTGACCTTTCCCCCACACTGTAGCCACCGCCTGCAGCCACTTGATGTGTCCGTGTACAGCCCATTTAAATCTCGGTACAACGCTGCTTGCAATGACTGGCTCATAAATAACCCCGGGAAGACCATCTCCATCCACAATGTTGCACAACTAGTTGGATCCGCCTACGTATTAACGGTGACACAAAAGAACATAATCTCGAGCTTTCAGAAAACTGGAATTTGGCCTTTCAATAGCGAGCCCTTCACTTCGGATGACTAAATGATGTCATCAGTCACTGACAGACCCGTAACATCCGTAAGCGGAGAGGTGTCACGACAGACGGCCACCATCACCGAGAAAACGGACAGCGCAAGCTGACCGGAAAGTGATTTGAACTTTGAGACAAACGGCCCTGGAGCTCGCAACGTCTCGACAGATGTCTTCCCACCTACTGTCGCCAACGCAGCCTCGACGTCAACTGCATCTCCCAGCCGGATTGTTCCAAGCGACCTAAGGCCCTACCCTAAGGCTGCACCGCGCAAGACAGGGCAAAAAGGAAGGAAGAAAAGTAGGACAAAAGTCCTTACGGATACACCCGAGAAGCATGCGATTGAACAAGAAGCTGCAGAGAGGCTGGCACAACAGAGTCTGAAAAAAAGAGCGCTTATCACAGCTAAGACTGTCGCCACTACCCGCCCAAAAAAGAAACGGCGAATTCAGAAGGAGTTCAGTTCTTCAAGTGAAGACGACACTGTTGCCGTTGCATTTGATGATTCAGACAGCGACATGCCGGGTTCCGATAATGAGAGGCGGGACATTTCTGAGGCCGATTGCCCAAACAAAACTTTTCAAGTGACAAAAGGCGATTTTGTCCTTGTCAGATTTGGTAAGAAAAAATCTGACGTTTATTACACGGGTAGAGTCGAAAGTAGTGACAATATTGACATCAGTGTCCAGTTCCTTCGAAAGAAAGAAGAGAGCTCAAAGTTTTACTTTCCTCCGCAGAAAGATATAGGGACTGTGCCAATGACGGATATTGTGATGAAGCTGCCAGCGCCAAAAACTATTGGGGAACGAAGCACCTGCAAGCTTGCTTCAAGTTTGATGTGGAACTATCGGCTTTTAATGTCCGCTGAAGACGTTGGGACCGATACTTTACTGGCGTCCCATTCCTCCCAAAGGATGTCCCACTCCACAAGAAGATACGGGTGGAATGGGACAGATTTTAGCTGTTAGAAACTATTTTGTTGCAGTTGCGCTAGAAGTGGCAGTAGCCCGTGTTTCTCAGAATTTGTGCAGCTTGTTTCGACTTGTACTATAATCCATCAACCATCTTTTTGCGTTCAAAATAAACAAAACTAAAAATGCATTTGTGAAAAGTGTCCCATTCCTCCCGACTCTTCCCTACAGTTATCAATTTGAAAAGTGCGTACCGAATCTACCGATGCGGAGTGGTAACAGCGGGGACAAAACTAGGCCAAAATGCGGAGGGGACAGAGGGGGGATGTCCCACTTAGAAAATTTGGGGGCCCATGATCTAAGTAGATAAGTGCGCAAAGCCGGCATCAGCCTGCGGCAGCACAAGTGATTTTGCTGCGTGGCAAAGGCGGTTTTATCAGCGACAGACCAGGACAGACAGGCACGGTGAAAAACAAGAAGGCATAAGAGAGCAGCCTGGGGAACCTTAAACAAACTTTCAACTATTTTGCATAGTTTCCGAGAAGCGGCGCTGGCCAGCGGACATGAAAGCACGCACGAAGCCTACGAAGCGAGGAAGGGTGGGAGAGAGCAACAGGAGAGGGGCTGTTTGGCCATTTTTTGCTTACGTGTTAGGCAATGATTATAGAGGCAGCATTGCTCTAAGCTTTCATCTTTGAAAAAACAAGGCGAAAAATTGCACCTCCAAACATGCAGTTGCTGTTGTGGCTGTTTCAGTTGGGGGCTCCCCAGTGCAACGACCAGTGGTTAGAAGATACTTTCCTGCATCTGGTGGAGGCCCACTTTAAACAAACCTTATGTGTGTGCCCTGCCACATTCCGCTACGTGGAAGAGTCGTTTCACTGTGAACTTGAGCAGCAGGGCACGAACATGCAGGCTACCATTAAGGTGCAGAAGTGCATTTCTGTTGGGTTGTACCACCTGATGTTCGACTGGGAACATTGCCTTCAGAGAATTCTGCAAATCAGTCATAGCGCGGCTGGAAGGTAGGGGACCGCACATGACCGGTACGGACGACGTGGCCAAAATCATGTGGCAGTTCTATGCTGTGACTGGCTTTGCCTAAGGTGTCGGAGGCTTATACGGTACCACTTTGTTTTACTACCACCAAAGGAGAATAGTGGATTACTATTACTATAACGGGTGGTAAGCCCCATTGAGTGTTCCCCGATATTATTAATAAAAATTCCTACTCCAGATACCGAACCGATGAAAAAGTCAGTATAGGTAATTTCACAAACTGCATGTAGCATGCTGTTCCACAAGGTGAGTGCCCTGCTGCACACATATTTTGAAGGAACTACACTTGGTAATTCGTGAACACTGCAGAAGCTGACAAAAAAATGTATGTGGCATGACTGAAGAAGCACTACAAGGTTTGGCGTGGGCCTTTTTCCTGCATATTGTAGCATTTTCTTATCAAATAACCAATCAGTTAGACTGGCCATTGAACCTATTGTACATGTTTTCTTTATGTCCTAATTTTGCTGAGCTGCATGTGTAATAGCAATCCACCCTAGCCCCGTTTACACTGACCCAACGAGGGTGCATCGAGTCGAAATAAACAGGTTTTTTGGACTCAACCTCCCCCTCCTCCCTCCCCTCCCCCCCCTGTATAAGTGGACAGGTTGGGTCAAAGAGCCGTCCTGATGAGTCCGGTCGACTAAGAGGTAGTGGCTAGGTTGACTGAACTCGCCTCGCTCAGAAAGGGCACTATAAGAAGTCACGCCGAGTTGACGGGCCATAAGGAATTATGGGATCGAATACCTCCGCCTATGTGATCTTTCCCGCCCGTCGCAGTCTCCGCTGTCCCCATCGCGCCAATGTTGCCCTGTCGGCCAGTATGTGTGCACTAGCAAGATGACATCGACGCGAGCTCCACACACCCTGTGGAGAGATTATGAAATACTCACACTGCTAGCTTTGGTCAACAAAAAAAAATTGAGCAGTTTGCTCGACAGCAAGCGGCAAAAAAAACAAGGACATATTCATGGACCTAGAGAGATGTATGAAGGAATTGGGCCTGCAGTGGACGTGAGAGCAAATCAGGACGTGTCGGAAGAATTTCAAAAAACTCTTCATGGCTGTAAGTACCTCCACGTTGGCTTCGATTACAAAAGTCTCAAGGCGCTTTGTTTGGCATTCAGAGGAACGCCTGATAAAATGCAAAAGTGGCAGGAAGCCGTCTAAGTGGAAATGGTTTGACCAAATGAACCTTCTGCCTGGCAACCGCCCCATGGTGCAGGCCCGAGAATACGGTGTCAACACTGCCGCAGAAGCAGAGGACAGCGTTTTGTTATGCGGTAAATGCAGATCACTATTACATTTAAATTTTTCTTTGCACGCCGTACGAGAGCTCACATTTTGCTCTGCACGTAGCAGCAAATCTGCTTGTGCACCAGAAATCGCAAATACTTGTACACAAAAGCTTTCAAAGAATTTCTGGTCATCTCATCGTTAGAATAAATCTGCAGAAATTGACAGATTGTCTAATAATGCGTAGCATTCTAATGCCGCTTGTATTTATGGTGAGTTCCTTACAGCCAAGTTACACTATCAGTAGCGAAATACTTCGGATTATTTTAGTGTTTTTTAAGTTCTCTTTTGGATCGTTTTGCCAGTAGTGTAAATCTATACTATTTTTTAATTGAATTGGATCGAATTTATTTTATTTTGTGTTACAACAAGAATGTGTCCAATACAAGATTTCAGCAGGAGCTCCCAGAGTCAGAGACAATTTCAACAATTACAACAATTAAGTGCCTTTACTTGGGGCAAGACATGTAATTTTCCGCATAGGAAAGGCATACTCTAGGGTTGGTTTCGTTATCTTTAATTCCTGTTTCCAGAGTCCCTCAATGGACTTGGGTATTTTTAACGCTTTTTTCACGTTCAGCGTTCGGGTTTTGGAGATGTGGTCTGTAAGAGCTGTAAAAAGTTGTAAGCAGTAAGAGCAGTAAAAATGTCCAAATATCACCCAAGAACACCACATTGCTTTCCCGCAAAGCACATCTTGAGACAACACTAGTAGATGCGAACACGTGGCAAGGAAAAGCAGTTATTTTCGTGGTCATGGCCTGCGGCGGTCGCTTTGGCGATCACTGGTTCCTTTCCGCCCCAGCGGAAAGATTTCTTAGGCCTGGTGAGAGATGTCTAAGTTACTCGTGGTACGACTCTCCTGTCCTTCGGGACAGGCTGGAGGTGGTTATGCGCCCCTATAATACAGCTAAGAGGAAGCCGGAGAGTCACACCACTTAGAAACCACCTCCTCATGATACCACCGAAAAATGCTGGGTGCTTTAAGCGTCCCAGTACGCCAAGTGTGTCCGAACTACAGCGGGTTGCCCC
Source organism: Haemaphysalis longicornis (assembly GCF_048455015.1). Classification (NCBI taxonomy): domain Eukaryota; kingdom Metazoa; phylum Arthropoda; class Arachnida; order Ixodida; family Ixodidae; genus Haemaphysalis; species Haemaphysalis longicornis. The sequence goes on along the minus strand of NW_027526295.1, from coordinate 24,044,796 downwards.
CCTCGGCCCGCTGTCATATCGGAGGCCGCCAGGGTGTGCCCTACCCCGGTTAAAGAGCCTGGGGTCCGAGCTGCGTCTCCCTTCCCGGTTAAATTTGTTGGGCAGTCGACAAGTACTTGCCTTCAGTCTATCTTCAAACAGCGAAGGCCGCCGGTGCTGCATCCACTGCCCGGTTGAAGCCAGTTGGGGATGACGGATGCAAAATAGGTCCTCGACGTTCCTGCACGCTTCGAGGCGGAGGCAAGCATGGAGGCATCCTGGGGCTGCCAACCCCTTGCTTCCGAAATTGGCTCGGCACGAAGAAACACAACATGCAAACACGAAGCGACCTCCTAACGGGGGCCGCACCGGGCGTAGCAGAGGCCCAGGGGGAGATGAAGACACTGATGGACTGGGACGTATGACAGGCTCACTGGAAGAGCACCAGTGTGAGGTGCACCGGGGACCTTCACCTCAAAGAGGGAGCTAGGCGTGCACAAATGTGTGCACTCATCTACTGTACAAGAGGACAACATTACAGAAGCAGCAAAGGAGAAAATGAAGACGACGAAAGACCAAGGGAAGGAGAAACACAAGACTACAAAAGTACAAGAGTACTACAAGACTACATCGGTTGCCCGATGTGGTGAAGCTAAAGACAGGGCCAGTGTTGAAGAAGCTGAGGGAGGTGATGGCGACAAAGTGCTGGTGCGAGCTGAAGGCGGAGTTGGAAACGTAGGCCAGTTGGGTGAAGACAGAGAGCCAGGAGACAAGGGCAAAGGATGAAGAGACGGAAAGGAGACACAAGGAGCAGTTGGCGGCACCAGGTCCCGACAGAGGTCCCAACAGAAGTGAAAGAGAAGGGGGTGATGGAGATAGAAGTGGCGATAAGGAAGATGGTCTACTTCCTGAAGAAGAGGGAGGAGTAGGGGGCGAGCATTAGGGAGTTGCAAGAAGGAAGAGACAGCCCAGGCAAATTGACATCAATCACGCTTATGACACAGACTCATCAAAGGAAGCTGGCCAGGGTGCCCCCTTCCAAGAAGATACACCCTGGCAATGCTCCGAATGCAAGAGGTCATTCAGCACGCTGCGACTAAATATACCTAAACTAAATATACTAAATATGTGACTAAAAATACCTCTGGGGTATTTCTTCATTGACTCTCTTGCTGGATCTGAAAGAGCTGCATTAACACAAGAATATCTGTCGAGGCTCGCATCAATAGCTGTTGAAGTAGCATCAATGGCATTTGCTGGTGCCCCCTTGAGCTTTGCTATGGCTCGGTGCCTAGTTCACCTACATTTAGCGCAAGCTTTAAGTGTTCGACGGGCCAAACAGACTCTCCAAACAAGGTATCTGTCATCCTAGATGCATGTCAGATGCTAAAGCTTATTCGGAACTGCCTAGGCTCTGTAGATCACCCCGTATACCTCAATGGATCAGAAGTCAGGTGGTTCGTTATTGAAGCACTAAAAAAATTACAGCGCGGTGAGGGACTGCACTTAGGGAACAGGCTGACAAAAGCTCATATTGAATGGGCATAGTTCGCCTTGCCGAGCAGACGAGTTCATCTGTGGCAGACGCACTCGACATTTGCGAGTTCACCTTAAAACTTCCGCAATTCAAAGAAGCACGTGCTACGGCTGAATGATGTACTCAACTCAAGAAATCCATTTGGCAGATCGTACAAGGCACCTCTGCGAAAGGCGAATGACGCGTCCATGAGGGCTTTTTTTGAAAAGGTTGAATTGAATTGTACGTATCAGAACTCAAGGACGCGAAAGGCAAGCCAGTGACTGAGGGTCTCAAAAAAAAAAAATTGTAGGATTTTTTTATCTGTATGCCCAGTGTCACAGCACTTTTTGATAGGCTTGTGGCAACAGGGAAGCTGCAGTGCTTGCTCCCCCACAAAATGTCCCAAGACCACCTGGAAACATCTTTGGTTGTGCAAGAGTAACGGGCGGCTACAACAACCCAGTGCCTGCCAGTTTACAGCTTCCTACAAGCGTCTTTCTCATTAGAACAGAAGTTGCGTCATCACAGGCTGGGAGGTGTTCTTGTGATATCGTGACTGTTCTGTGCCCTTCAAGTGACGTAAGCCTCGTTGAGTCGCCAACACCTCTGGCATTAAGAAGATCACTGTTGGAGCCATTTGACGATAACGATAGCACCCGGCGAGTGGACTTCCCCGAAAGCGTTTCACCTCTTGTTGGCGCAATAGTGCCATATACAGCAATATTTGTGGCACGGAAAGTTTATGGTGACACATCCTGCAATTAATGCTGCTCTGCACTGCTGTCCAGTGAGCTGCCAGCACACACAGCCAAGCGGCGGTCTTGTGGTGCCATCGAAAGACGTCTTGAAGATTTGCCACATTACAGAGAAAAAGTTTCGTGCCCTACAGGTTCAATGCAAGGACCTAAAATCATTGCATGCAAATAGCGTCAAAAAGCAAAAGTACAGCTTTTCCGACCTGTCGGCCTTGATAAGTCCAAGAGAGCAGCCAGAAGTGTCCTGAATCACATTATCGTACCGCGGCTGCTAAGCCAAGGAGAGTGTATCTGTCTTAAGATGCCTTGGCCTCAACTGCAATGGCTTGAAATTACTAACACTGCGGTGCCTCCAGGGCAAGGTGTACGCGTTTCAGGTCCATCAACGTATGACTGCGTGTAGCACAGGTGAAGATGTGGGATAGGCTCTCCCCACTCTGCAAACTAACACCTGGTAATACTGCCATACAGTATGCAGTTCTAGGGACAGTTACATGGGCATACTTCACGTGCCCGTGTAACTAGGGTATAAACCGAGCTTGTGCTTTGCTTATTCAGGGTTAGCTAAGATAAGCCGCAGCCATTTTTTCGTCAACTTACTTAAATAGGTGGGTATGTCTCCTGCCACGCGTCACAAGCCACGCTCCCCCCCCCCCCCCCCGCAACGGCTGCTGCCACGCAGAAGTGACGTCAAGTATAAAAATTACGTAACTTCTGGTGACGTCACTGACCTTATGTCATTGGGTGTTTGTTTTTTGTTGCACGCTTCGCTCACCCTACGAGCGCACGACAAGCTTGCCGCGCTCATTCTGCTGCTGGTGCTGGTGGTACCTGGTGCACCTCTGGACCTCCAGAATTTCGGCGTGGTTCTTGAGTAATCGCAAGCCGAAAACATCTTTTGCTCTGTGCACAACCACTGCCTCTCAGCGTTTTTTCGTGTTGATAAATATTGCATTTAATTATTTTGATTAGGTATTTTGCAGAAATTTGTTGTGTTTAGCTCCATAGTGCTAGTTAGAACGTGTCATTGACTAACTCAACCCAAACGCGTCCTGCTGTTCGTTGCCTGTTTTTTTCGTGTTGAGGAGATTGCATTTAATTATTTTGACTAGGTATTTTGCAGAAATTTGTTGTGTTTAGCTCTGTAGTGCTAGTTAGAACGTGTCTGTAACTTAACCCAACTTAACACGTGCTGCTGTTCGTTGCCTGTTTGTAACTTCAAGCTTGCCATGGCTCGTGTTTTGGTTGTCGGTGACTTGATGGTAAAGTACGTGGAGCAGTACTTTCCGTCGCGTCAGAGCCAGGCTGTGAAAGTTTGTGCGCACGGAGGGACTTGGATCGAGCGCTTGCTGTCGAAGATAGCTGACGAGGTAGCTGGCTTTAATGTTGTGATTGTGCACGTTGGCACTAACAACGTCGACGACGGCAGTGTCGGCGTGTACAGGCACAAGTATCACCGGCTAGCTCAGGGCATCCTCGAACACAATCCGACCGCACATGTAGCTTTTTCTGCCATCCTCCCCCGGGGGCAGAACAAGTACAGCGGGGAGGAAGCTTTGTCCAACAAGCTCCGGCGCGGAAGCCAGCTGTACACGCGTGTGAACGCTGACCTGCAGGAGTTCTGCCGGGAGTGCGGCTTCACTTTCCTGGGCGGCCTGGAGAACGTGTGGCCCAGCTGCCTGGCCTTGGATGGTGTCCACCCGAGCCACCACGAAAACAAGGTGCGGGCGGACTTCCTGTACCGGGAGGCCCGCAGCCTGGTTGCAGTCTTGGAGAGGAGCCACATCCGGAGGAGCTACCAGGAGAGCCATGCAGCGTCCCTCTGGAGGGGCTGGGTGACCAAGACCCCAAGTGCTCTCACCCTCTGCGAAGCAGATTTCCCCCCGCTTGGCTCGCATGCCTCTCTGCAGCCAGCAAGTGGAGCTCCCACAACACCAGCTCCTGTCTGGGAAGCCCGGACTGCTGCCTTGCAGAGGCGCGACACCAGCCAGCTTCCAGCTGCCCCCCCTCGGGGAGCTGGCCCTGCTCTTGTTGGTGGTGTCCGCGTTCGCTGCAAGGGAAGCAAGACTTGGTGTACCTGGGACACCCTGCCTCCTCCGTGCCGCTTGGCCTGAGTGTACCTGCAAAGCGAAAGGCTGACAGGCACTGTGCTCAGGTGCCTTGCGCCCAGCCAGAGGCCGTCAGACGAGGTGCAAGCACTATTCAGGCCAGCGCCGCAGGGGGGGGCCTCACAGGCGTGTGCAAGCCACCCTGTTGGGCGCTCCTCCGTGGAGGAAGAGTCCAGGGATGTTCGCCATGGTGGCGACAGTGAGTGGACACTGGTGTTGTCTAAGAAGAGGAGGAGGAAGGCTGCGGCACTGCGAAAGCCAGAACAAAGCTATGTCCCAGCAGTGAGCAGGGTGAGCGGTGTTCCGGCATCGGCAGCTGCCAAACACTTGAAGTGCGACCCACCTTTGCCAGTGACTGTGAACTAGTTGCAGAAATGCCTGAAAAGGAATTCCTGTGCTACTGCTTCCTCCGCTGGCTTTGGTAGGCCAACTCAAGGTGGAGCCAACACCTCGCATGGCACTGCTCATGACAGCTGTGGCATAGATCAGCATGTGGCTTCCAGGCAGCAGGAGAGCTGTCAGGTGGCTATAGGTGCATCTGTTGCTCCCGGTACAGCTGCCTTGAGTGGTGCTGTGACTGAGGTCACTGGCTGCAAAAGCTGCATTTGTGGGCAAGAGAGCAGCCATGTCACCGGTAGGTCTGGCACAGGAGTAGGTAATCCAGTCAAGGCTGGTCACATTGCTTCCAAGAGTTGTAGACATCTGGTAGCTTTGATGCCGAGCTGTGGGGTTGCCACCTCTGATGTCCAGACCGATCAAGGAAAGGCTGTGACCAGAAAGAATCCAGGTCCCGAGACTTCTAGTTGTGATATCCAGGATGCTACTATGTTAGTTGGAGGGGGAGGCAGCGAGATTGCTGTGGGTGCTAAGTTTGACAGTTTTGTTACTTTCTGGCAGTGATTCGAAGCTTGGTGTGCAGAAGGCAGACATGTTGTTTCAATTAGTAACTCGCACAAGAACATCCCACCTGACTTGCGCGAGGAGAAGTATAGTAGGGTTGTTTACAAGTGTGTTCATGGTGCTACAGTAAGGCCCCGGGGAACTGGCAAGAGAAATAATCAGAGCTACAATGGTACTGGGTGTGGATGTGTGTTAAAGTGGCCCTTGCTTCAAAACCAACTTTCCACTATGTGGTGACTGAAGTGGAGGCAGCACATAATCATGATCTGCATTTGCATCCTTTGTACCCGCAGAACAGGCTTCTGACTAGTGAGGAGCAGGCACAGGTAGTCAATTTACAAAATCTTGGTGTTCCGTCAAGAAAAATTCGGGAACAGGTCAAGAATATGACAGGAAAAACTAAAAAAAAAAGGATCTTAACAACATATCGCAACGCCATTCTATTCCTATTCGTAATGATGCGGCTCATAGAGAAATGTTTGTGAAAAAAATTGAAAGCTTAGTTGCAGAAGAACCTAACTTTACTGTTCATTATTAAAAAAAACAACAAGGGTGAGCTGCAATACGTCTTAATTCAGACAGCCTCCATGAAAAACGTTTTGAAAAATTATCCCGGTATAATTTTTGTTGACGGAACATACAAAGTCAAGGTAGAAATTTATGTTCTTTATTCCGTTTTAGTTGAAGGCAGTTCTGGTTGTGAAAGGAGTGCATGTTATGTAAGGTATAAGCTTGGGAGTGTTGGTATAGCATTCTCGGGCAAAGGGACGAGGACGAGGCGTAGACGGGACACAGCGCAGGCTAACAACAGATGTTAATTGCACAAAATTACTTAAATACACAATTCTGTTGCAACAAATGAGAGAAAGAGGGAAGATGAAAGAAACAGAAATTTCAAGCCATCACTGCAGCTCACGTGCTGTCACCAGATAAAAAGGCAATTTCTTTGTTGATTAACAACACCGAAGGGTAGCTGACACGCTTGTCTTTGTTAGAATATATCTCGTACGCTTCAACGACCTCAAACGTAACCTTGACATTCTTCCAGTTGACGATCCCTTTTTGATGAGAAGTTCCTCTGAAGTGGTTGATCATCTTAAAGACATCAGCAACAGTAGCCTTCCGGCCTGTTCGGTGGACATAAAAGACTGTATTACTCTATTCCCCACAAAGAGCTGCTCTTTTGTGTAGAAACATGCATTGATGCTTACGGGGGCCACTTTGTTTCAAAATACTTCAGGCATCCCTATTGATAAGTTCTTAGAATTGCTTGCCTTGTACCTCCGCTCTACCTTCTCGACTTGGGAGGGCAACATATACCTTCAGAAGAAAGGCATCTGTATAGGGTCTTGCCTGGCTCCTGTACTCAGTGGCCTGTTCTTAGCCTCCCTTGACAGGGTTGTCGCCACTCGCCTGCCCCAATGTAAAGTAGTTAGGACGTTCAGGTACGTCGATGACTACCTGCTGCTCATTGATACCTCAAAAGAACGCGTGAACAGTGTCGCTTCTGACGTTTTGACAGTATTTCAGACTTCTTTCCAACCGCTTTGAGTAACGCATGAAACCCTGACTGACGATAGCGCAAGATTCCTTGATCTCCGACTGCATTTCTACGATGACCATATCTGTTGGGCTTATCAGCCTCGTTGTTCGAAGCCCATTCTCCCATATCATTCTGCCCATTCTAAATTGGTAAAGCGTGGTATCGTGAAGCTGTGCGTCTCGAATGAACTTAACAAATCCTGTAATCACCTAATGGAAGCCAGCCTTCATGGACAGGTGGCTCGGCTGACTGCCGCCGGCTATCCGATACAATTACAGACTTCGGTAGCTGAGAGTGTTCTAAAACTGGTGAAGGATGAACAAAACAGGCAAGATGCTCCAAAAGAGAGAGATAAAAGGAAAATCACAACTATCCCATACATTCATACGCTTTCGCATAATCTCAAGAAAATTGGAAAATGCGCTATCAACGTCCTGTTCTCCGCTCCTAAGAAGCTATTCAAGCTTTGCAACAAAGTTAATGAGGGCCGCGTCAAGTCTGGCATGTGTAGCACCAAACATCGCACACCGTTCGTGGCCTGCTCGGATGGAGTGGCTTATTTGATACCGCTGAACAAATGCAAAAAAAAGTACATCGGACAGACTGGGAGATGTGTCAATGACAGATTGCACGAGCATAGCAATAATGTGAAAAAGGGAGATAACGAACATCTAGGCGCACATTGTAAAGATTGTGGTTGTTATCCTGACCTCAAAAAATGCTCCATACTTTATAAAGGTAACAATCGAATGACACGGGAGATCGCTGAAGCATACGAGATATATTCTAACAAAGACAAGTGTGTCAGCTACCGTTCGGTGTTGTTAAACGACAAAGAAATTGCCTTTTTATCTGGTGACAGCACGTGAGCTGCAGTGATGGCTTGAAATTTCTGTGTTTCTTTCATCTTCCCTCTTTCTCTCATTTGTTGCGACAGAATTCTGTATTTAATTTTGTGCAATAAACCTCTGTTGTTAGTCTGCGCTGTGTCCCGTCAACGCCTCGTCCTCGTCCCTTTGCGCTGTTCCGAGAATGCATGTTATGCATTTTTGAAAAATGAGACTACAGAAATTGTTCAGCCTATGCTTTCCAAGTTTGTTGCTTCGAATCCCATTGTACTTTCTGCTGGCAAGGTTGTAATGATAGACAAGGATTTAAATGCACTGCAAATTTTGGGCAATCTTATTCCCAATGCTACAATCTTGCTGTGCACTTGGCACATGCTCAGGTGCTTGGAATGACAGGCCCCCGAGAAATCGAGGATGGAGTCTAAACAGTTAAAGCCCATAATACAGAATTTAATTTACTCCCACAGCACCAAAGAGTACTTACAAAACTTCGATAAATTGAAAGCTATTGCTTCTAAAGAATTTTCCTCTTACCATTACCAGAACTGGCACTTGTGTACGGAACTCTGGGTTCACACGCACCGGCTAAATGTTCTGACGCTAGGCAATAATACGAATAATAGGACTGAGTGTCATAATCAAAAGATAAAATCTTACCTTCAATCACGCCTCCATCTGATTGATGCCATAGAGGCACTTCTAAAATATGTTGACAGAGACAGTGAATTTCAGCAGTTTGCCAAACTGAGAGAAATGAAACTGAGCTTAAATGTAGGTGCTATAGATAGCTTTGAGGTAGCACTTGCATCGCATTGTACTTCGGAAGCGAGAAATAAACTACGGGAGCAGTACGAAAACTTTAATGCATCAGAGTACACTGTTAGCCCAAGAGGTAGCTTGTATCAAGTCGCTTTTGCAAGCAGGGAGTACAGTGTTAACCATAATCTAACCACTTGCACGTGCAGCTTCCACGGTCAGTATGGCCTGCCCTGTGCGCACATCTTTGCAGCCCGTTCTTTTGCTAAACAAGTTCTTTTTGATGCGGCTTGCATCCCGGACAGGTGGCGAAATGACTTTTATCTTAGTGCTAGCTCTCCCCCTATTGCAATCACTACGCACCCAGTCACAAGTAGTGTTCAGCCGCCTCCATCTGTTAAGTTGGATACTGCTCAGGAAAAGTATTGCTATGCATTCAAAACCCTGTGCGAAATGTCCAAATCAGTGGCTAATAGATTGGCAAACTGTGGCACTAAAGAATTAATGGAAAAGCTTTCATCCTGCGAAGGCTTCTTTAGATAAAACTTAACAGCCTTCACTCGCAACCAAACAACCGTAAATTTGCAGGGTGCACCTGCCTCGTTACAGGTGCAGCAAATGTCTGCTGCGGATGGTGGAAGCACCGCAAACCTAAAGATACCTTTGGTAAAAGCCAGAAGGGGCCGCCCTAAAAATGTTAAAACTGTAAAGCGGAAAGATTTCCCCCCTGCAGAAAAAACGAATAAGCCTTGCAATGATAAAAGCAGACTTGATGGGGTTGTATGGCCAGTACTCTCTCTGTGATAAAGGCCTAAATGCCGTAGAAGGGGGCACTTCATTGTCAGACAGCGTGATTAATGTAGCTCAATTCCTAATCGGACGAAAGTTTCCTGGAATTAGTGGTTTCCAAGATGTCTTTGTGCGCAGGGGCTGAGGTTTTCCAAAATATATGGCACATTTGTTCACATCCCGCACACTCGAAATCCCAACCGTTACCGTAACGAATGCTGGTGCTCCCAAGGATACCATTTATCTTTACGACTCCCTCGATCAGGACATTCAACCCGATGCTGTTCGCAAATTTGTAACATGCTAAAGTCTAAATCGGCAGCAGTCATTATAGAAAGCAAACCTGCACAAAACCACGGCAACACACTTGACTGCGGCCTATTTGCAATTGCAAACATGTATTACATAGCTTCAGGTAAACAGCCATCCAGCCTTACCCTTAATCAGAAAGCTTTACGCGGACATTTGTTAAAATGTATACAGACAGGTGCAATGGATGATTTTCCTCTCCTTCAGTCTCTTGCTGTTCGTGTACGTCCAAAGCAGAATAGCTATACACTGCATTGTTACTGTAGGGAACCCATACTGAATGCAGCGGAAATAGATTTAGAATGTCCTGTCTGCCTTAAGTCGTTCCATAGGGGGTGTGTGCAGCCTGCAGCTAGTAAATTAGGTACGGTTCCAGTATGCTCGGACGAGTGCAAAAATATTGCAAAGGACAGGCTGCAAAGATCAGGACAGCCGTTCAGCTAATTCAGCCTTTGTGTCAGTGAATTTTGCCTTTTATCACTTGTTAATGCAACAACTTTTATCTACATCTGGTCAGAAGTAGCTCATTTATTTTAATATGCTGGTTCATTCTTGCATCTGCTAACTTTTTTCCCTTTCAGAGTACAGTTGTGTGAGGTGCTAGTGCTTTCTCATTCCGGTGTTCCCCAGCTTAATTTTTGCATTTTCTACTTCTTTTTTTTCTCTTTCATTGTACAGTTGTGCAAAGTGCTATTGCTTTCTCATATAGGTGTTCCCTATGACGTGTTATTCATTGTTTTCCTGTTAACCTTCACCCATTGCCATTATGTATTAGTGATTGAGGTATGTCTGATTTTGTAACGAGCAAAAATATTTGCTACTTGCAATATTTGATGTTAATGTGGGTACAAGTGCAATATTGAAGCACTCTGTTTACCAATAACTGGCAAACAGCAATTTTATGCAGTATAAAACATGGGCATTCCCAAGAAAACTCACTTAAGAAGGGAATCTGCCCATTAAGGGGAATAAGAAAATGTCCCACATTACATTTACAATACTGCATGTCTCTCGGCGGAGCCTGACCGCTAGAGAGCGCATTCTCAGGTGGCGGATAGAGAGATGCCTTGTTCTTTTTTTTTTTCTTCACAAGGCAGGCATTTATGCCCACCGACCAACAGGCTTTAGATATATTTGAGTAGCTTTGTGGCAATGACAAGGTAACTGCAGCCTTAAAAGGCTATGATACATGTTTAACAACTATGTCGAAACGGTGCACGTCCTAATGTGTGCCTTTTCCTTCCTTGTGCAGGAAGCAGAGCGACGCCACCTGCGTGGACGTCAGTGCTACCTGCAACTGTCCAGTCCTGTTCGTGAAAGTTGCAGTAGTACAGTTGCATAGTGAACCTCGAATGGTTTCACCAATAAAATCCCTGCTTGAACATAAATGTGTGCCGGTATCAATGAGCAGCATGTGGGCCTCAATAAGTGCTCCGCTGTTGACATTCTGTTTATACGAAACAGGCAATCTTCAGTCACTTTGTACAATCTAACACAATGCTAAAATAGGCCCTAATTCCTAAGGAACCAGCCATTCTTTCTGCCAAGCCCCTGAGCCAGTGCAGAAAAAAGCCCCTAAAAATTCTGTGTGGGAGCACATTCCATACAGTGATGTTTGCTTTTCACTGTAACGCCAAACCTCCTCAAACAAAATGCTACATTTTTCCTGCATGACAACACAGCTGTGCCCTAAAGGACATAACCAAATGATGTCTTTTTGTACGACACCGAAGCTGTACAGAAAAGCCAAACTAATACCTTTCTGCACAAAGCGCTCCTACAGAAAAGCAAAATTACAAAATATCTTGTTTATTTCTCTTTTATGTAGACCCTTGCAAATGATTCAATATAGTGTTGCACCCAATTGGGTGAATTTTTAAATTTTTGTTGTCTCAGGCACTGCAGGCTTGTGGAAAAAATACAGTAAGGCAATGGCAAAACATGGGAAAAAGAATGCTCTGCTGCTTGCTATGAGAAACAAGTACCTAGAAAGGGGAATGATTGACTGGTTTCCTCATGAATGATAGTGTCCAGGGGGGAGGAGAAAGACAGCGGCTGCAAGTTCAACAAGATGGGTGTGCTTGGGTAGCTGAGTTAGCACAGTGGCCAATGCAGATTTGGTTGACACGGACTGGCTACGAAGCTTTGGGTACACCACTTTTTCTAGCAAGTGAGCCAAGTAATGTGCGATTTATGGTGATTCATTGAAAGTTGGGATGCCGACTACAGGCCATTCCGCCCTGCAAAGGTGGATGCCCAGTGGAGTTGTGTAGCACCTGGGGGGTGCATATATGCGTGTCCATTGTGTGCAGCGATGAAGCACAGCACTGCACAGTAAGAAATCCTTGGCAAGCAACACAGTTTGAATCTTTTTACAATTAGCTTTTTCGGGAAAATACGCAGCAACATGTTCATTGCACCCTAACACTTCACGACATCTCTAATGTTCCCAACCGCCATCAAGTCCTTCTTGAAGCCCAGTCTGACACACACTGTATGACTGGGTCCCAAATGCCTGCCCAACCTAGTCCCTCTGAAAATTTGCATACGCATCCTTGTGCTTGTCCAATTTACTGGCATGGTACCTGCATCCTTTCGCCGCACTCTACATCGCGAAACTGGTCTCCCTGTTAACAGGGTCCGTCACTTACGGGCAGCCTCTCAGGCACCTTCACTGCAACTCACTTCCCACCACTGCTGGATTACACTCACATCTACATTCACTTCGTTTTGCTTCAAAAGTGGCCAGCTCTTTTTCCGAGGCAGCTGAATCCTCGGTCACATCAAATATAACACACTATGTTCTGCGGACAGCTTCCAAACTGTCGTCTTGCTGTGACAGGTGCCGCCACATACCTTAGTGTTTTTTTCTGCCTCCTCATAGAGTACACTTGGGACTTTTTGGACACGGATAAAAACTCCATGGGAAGCTCGCCACATACAGCTCTGACCACAATAAAAACTGGCACCGACCAAGAATGTTTATAAAATCCAAAAAAGACGTTTTGGCTTCCATATGGGTGCCTTGGTTTTCCCGACCAGATGAGCTTTCGTCCAACCCTCAATACACATCAGGCATTAGCCTGCATTGCTTTCCGCAGCTGAAACCCAACGCAAGCTCTGGATATCAAAGCTGAAATTTTGAAGGAACGTTGGACTCGGTCTGTCGTACACTTCAGCACAGAGTGCTTCAGGCACATCTCAGACGGAAATGATAATCGCAGGACAAAAATCGCCATAGACAGGAAAAGCCAACCCAAAAGGCTTTACAATCATTCGCGGCGGTGAAAAGACAAGACTTTTTTAAAAGAACAGCTGTTCCGTCGGTCAACCCACCCGGGGCGAACACGATAAGCCGCCGAGAGTTGGAAGCTTTTCCAGAATTCGCATTGAAAGTTCCGCCTTACCGGGCACAAAAGAAGTTTGGCTCTAGGTCACTTTTGATGAAAGCTGGGTGGACGTAGTAAGTTCCATACCTACGAATTGAGTCGCGAGTCAGTGCGGCAACGATTGATACCCCACAGTGCACGCTACGCAGAAATGAAACGAACATGCTAAACGCTCCTCTGAAAATATTTTTTGCTAGCAACCTTCACTTCAAAACAACGCACGCGAGAGTGGTCTAAAAACTCGCTCATTTTATTAAAAACGCGTACAAGTAACATCAGCGCCGGTCACCTGCAACGCTCACGCCAGGCCACTGTTAAAACAAGCTGATGTTTCCAAGATGAAAGCGCTGATGAAGAAATGCCAGGAAACGGCTCCGCGAACGAACAAAAATAAAAACGAGCATAGCACAATACCACAGAACGATTTCTCTTTAATTTTGCACCTGTTGCGCAACAGTCAGGACCGCGGTACTTACAGGTAGCAACGCGAAACACGCTCCCAGCGCGGACGACCCATAATCCGCACAAAATAGGCAGCGCTACACGTACCACACTCTGTTGTGTGATGGTGATCAGATGTCGTCGCACAGAGAGCCGGCAGTGCATATAAGACGGGCGAGCTGACACGCAGACAGTGATGGACCAAGCACAGGTAATTAAAGGAAAACCGCGAGATGGACACACCATAGAGTTTTATAACTGTATAAGGACACACTGCACACCGACACAGACGAGCTAACTCAACAAGTGATAAGCGCACATTTCCCGCGCAGCCTTAGCACGTCGAGAAAACCAGTACGTCTCAAACAAGCTGTCGCTACGACACCAACACTCATTGGTCTAAATAATCACGCGACCCTGGCTGTCTGCAAGTAAATGCCTACAAAGAAAGACAAGTTGACGTTGAGGCAGAGAACGATACAGAGGGGGAAGCTGGCCGCCGCCTCCACCCCCCCTCTCTTTCCCCAGCACTCTGCGCTTATTGGATGGTCGGAATTCGGAATCAATACAAACACACAAAAATGCGGGAGGTCACTGCTGTTTTGTTCCCGTCTCCTGAACGACAGCACACCAAGAAAGCGCTGGCAGCCGTTAGAGCAGTTCGGTCAGTTCGGTGGCTCTTACATCCACGCGTGATTAGCGAACTTAGCGGAGCTTTTCATGTCTGGTCGCGGCAAGGGTGTCGGGATGTGAGGCGGGCTCCGCGGTCGTTGTGTGCTGTGTTTGCAGTGTTGTGTGTTCACCCTTTTTCTTTCCAGCTCGGATACATCATGCCACAGCATTTCGGGTGAGTCGTGAGGGTTCTGTTGCTCGCCAGGCGCGCGTTTTAGGTAGGAGTGATATCTCTGTGTCTTCGCGTTCGCCATGGCAGCTCAGGACGTGCGGCTTCGGCCCTCACCTTCTACGCTCGACTCCCGAAAGGGGTGACAAACGTGGAGCTGACGAAGATCCTTGTTCAGACGTTCTCAAGGCAGGAGCTTTCGGGCGTGCAGGATTGTGGAGCGGGCAGGTTTGAAATCTTTTTCAAAAGCAAGAGTGTAGTCGAACGTTTCCTGAACAACCCTGCCATCACCGTTCGTGAGCAGGATGTTCGGTTTGACTATCGCGGGTCACAGGCAAAGGCGATCAGGATGTTGCACTACCCGAATGACCAGCCGGACGAGGCTTTGTGCCGCGCTCTCGGATCGTTTGGGCAGGTACACAGCTGTTCCAAGGAAAGTGTATCGGGTTTTCCGGGCGTCTGGTCAGGTGTGCGTAGGATGCGCGTGGACATGAACAAGGCAGTTCCGAACCTGGTAGCTGTTGGTAGATTCACAGTGCAGTGCGAGTGCAAGGGTGTTGTGCGCCTCTGCATTCGCTGTGGCCTTCCCGGCCACTACGCAGCTGCGTGCACAACGCCCAAGTGCAAGCGCTGCGATCGGTTCGGTCACGAACAGTGCGAGGCGCCCTGCATTAAGTGTGCTGGCGATCACGCTGTTTCAGAGTGCACCTTTCGCTCGTTTGCGATGGTGACTCAGCAGCCACCGCCTCCCGCGGGAGCGGTCAGCACTTCAGTAGCTCCTGTCCAACAGGATAGCTCTAGCTCCACCCAGGCTAGCGGCGCAGGGAGCATGCAGCCCGAGGGGGACGGCGGGCGTTCATAAACCCTGTGGGCAGTGCGGGAAGACCAGTTGGCAGCCAGCCCTCCCGAACAGTCGGCACCTGCTGCTGCTGCGGCGACAGAGGATCAAGCCGAGGAGGAGCTGGTTGAGATGACACAATCGGTCGAAGAGGCCACGCCATAAGAGGAAGTCGCACACCCTCGCGGCAGGCACGAGTGTGAACAACGGCTCAGCAGATGAGCTATCTCGAAGCTCGCGAGACACCCCCAAGGAAAAACGAGCCGCTGTGGATGGCAACGAGTCGTCGGGGGACGAGGGGAGCGGCAGCTCTGAGGAGACGTCTGCTGACTCTTACTCCTCGGAAAGCGGGGACGCAATTGAGAACCCAGTGAGTCCCGAGTCAAGCTCACAAGGCAGTATATACATAAGTCTGCCAGCTGACTAAACATGGACCAGTGGTCAAAGCCGATGGCTCTCGAGCTGCGCCGCGCTCCGCGGAGCAGGGACGACGGCAAGCTGACTTGTAGCAGAACCTAGCAAAATGACACTGGCAATCCTACGTCCAGGAAAAAGGACCGTTGCTCTAAACAAAAAACCCCCACACCACCCGGGGGTCCTTTGCCTGAGCAATATACAGTTAAACCTCGTTATAACGAGACAGGCTATAACAAAATAATGACTACAACGAGCAAATCGCAATTCCCCTTGAAAGTCACCATAGAAACCAATGTATTTAAAACCTCGTTTTAACGAGGTAAAATTTCCCCGTTACAGAATATAACGAACGAATTTCGTGGAGAAATCAAATTTTGAGCTAATTTTACAACAGTGCGCAACGCAGATTTGAGACAGTGCGTGACGCGGCAACTGTATTAGCAGTTCAAAACTCCCGCCACGCGCGCGAAGCTGGCTGGCGCCCCATGCGGACGCTGCGCCCCCACCCTCCTCTCGCCGCGCACGGCATGCAGACAATTGGCGGTGAGATGTTTGAGTGGCGCCCCCTGGCTCTGACGTCGGCTTAGGGGCTCGCGCCGCTGTCGTCTGCTACGCTCCGCTTGTAGGAGGCAGCAGTGCCTGCGCTATAAATCCCCGCTTTGATGCTTTAGTGCATTGAAAGGCGTATTTCTAGTAATTCAGTAATTTTCGCCAGCTTCTGACACATCTGAATAATTTCAAGCTGTATCCCCCACAAGTTTGCAATACACGAAAAGAGAGACAACAACTTTCTTCAGAGTATCGGTCAGAAGATCGGGTGTAACTCGTCTTTTCTAGCTTATTTGCGAGGTTCAACGCTCAGAGCTCCTCGATAAGTATTCAAAATGCGTACGCTTCCCTACAGTATTTTTGAGATGCTCTTATGGAGACTCAACAGTCTGTAATGCTACGCCTCAAGCAGCGCACATCGTGCGCCGCTATTCGCACTATTCGCATTCGTGCGCTATTCGCACATCGTGCAGCGGCAAATAAAGCGGCTGTCTTCTATTTCTTTCATTGACTTGTATCAGATGAAGGTTTTTTTGTGTGTGCCCAACGCATTAATTTTTCTGCACCTTCAGGAACGTCTTATTAGTAGGTTTGGGGTTGTTTGGGAGGCTCACAAAGATCGTGTGGATATTTTCTTCAGGCTGTATGGCATACATTCCCTTCTTCACAAATTGGCCTTTCTTATGGCTGCATGCAAGAAAATGTGTATTTGCAGCGTGAGTTGTTTATTCACATCCAAATACAAAGAGAAGGTTTGTACTACGCCACCGCGATCGCGCCTCAGACAACGTTGTTCAGAGTACTCGAAGGCGGCTTTTGTGATCCGAATTTCTATCGTAACCATCGTTATCATAACGAACTGACTCTCAACCTGAGCAGTTACGACATGATTGCGGTGTTGAAGGCTTGATATAGTCGCTAACGGACGCAATAAATAGTACGCGTGCATATATAACAAGAAACGAAACCGATAAATATTTCCAAGCAGCTCTTTATTGTTTTCCAACTTTTATTTCCAGGCGTAAAGAAGAAAATTAATCTTACTATCTTGTCCTGGACTGAGGACCCGGCCCACGAATCATCTCGATTTTACGGTTAAATAAAGTTTTCTCCTCCTCCTCCTCTTGAGTGCAGATTTCCTGTAACACATATCTGAATATTGAGAAAATATGGCTGTGGGATTTGTAACGAAATATCCCTCCAGCTCTGAACAAACTTAGTGTTACTGTATTTTTACCGTAGACGTGGCTCATTTTGCTCAATAAACCTCCATACTGGTTAGAAGCCTGTATAAAACCAGCACGCGCCTATACACACACTGGGTTATTTGGAACTCAGCCTACAGTTTTTGTGGCCCATAGTGCATGTCGGCACACTTTCATGCCATGACAACGTAAAGTGATGCGATACAATACTTTCGAGCGTTCGTCAAGGTTGCAAAAACTGATTTACCTTGCATACGATTACCGGGAATCGTAATGCCTTCTGCCAAAGCCGACAGCCGCGAAGGCCTGGAATTTGTTTTGGTCTTGAATTTTCGCTGTTGTAGGCTACTAGCAGCTGGCTGTTCCCTTTGTTCGAAATATTGCTTACAACAGAAGCCGACGCCTAGCACCGACTCTTCGCGCTGCGCACAAGACCGGCTCCGCAAATAATGGGGCGACGCCGGCAATATTTCTTCCGTAGCGGTATCGAAAACTATACGTTAAATCACGCCTTGAGCTAGTGTAGGCGATTTTAAGTCTATTCTTATGATAAAAAGTTACGAACACGCAGAATGTGGTGTGGACAAGCATCAGACGTCAACCCAGCGCAAAGAAACAGCAGGGAGAGTGAGCCCGAGTGAAGAAGCCGACAAATGCGAGAATCCCTAAGCCGACGTCACGGAGGCGCGCTTCGCAGCGCCGCCCGTGGTTGCGCTCACCGCCAATAGGACCCTTCGATTTAGGACTCACCGCGGGCTCCCCGAGAAGTAGTCCGACGTTCGATTTTCCCACTTATCCCTATGGCTTCGGGGAATCCACGGACTATCCGCGGTGAGCCCGAGAAGAACCCCAATGCACAAGGCGCGCGCGGTTGCGTCGCCTTCCTCCCCCCCTCTTCCCTCTCCTTCCCTGTTCATATCGCCGAATTCACTGCGTAGTATGCCGTAGTTGTGTGTGCGTGGGTTTTGGCAGTCTTCAGCCTTGTCTTTTATCGTACTGCCGGTGTGATTCCAACAACGCGAGTGCGACAGGCGGGAAGCGAAAGCGAAAGACTATCACGCTTGAACAGAAGACGGCTATGATAAAAGCCGTCGCATCGGGTGCGAAGGAAGGTAAGGTGCACTCCGTGGTAAGGTGGCAAGAGACGGACGTGTGGACGAGTACGCTGTCCACCATCCTGAGCAACCGAGAGTCCATCGTCAGCGCTGTTGCATATGGCTTGAAAAGAAGCGCTAAGGACGGCGTCGGAGGCACTAGATGTGGTGGAAGTGCTGCGCCGCTACTTCGGCGCGCACGAGGGCGGCGAAGGTGAACGTAGCGGCCGCAGCTGAGGGAGTCGTCGCTCGCATCAGGAAGGTGCATCAATGTCCAATTACGGACTTCTTCGTAGCCAAGTCTGTTTGAAATACGAGTTTTGAACTGCAATAAAGTAGGTTCGTGACTTTTCCTTTTTACCTCCGGAATGTGTTTATTTTACTGACTATCGCCGTGCAGCAAGATGCTATTTCGCCCACTTTTTGTTGTAGGTCTCTACAAAATATTTGCAGTAAATGTCGGCTACGGCTATAACGAAATATTGGCTATAACGAGCAAATGGCGGCGCCCCTTCAATTTCGTTATAACGAGGTTTAACTGTAGTTGGATGACGATGGTTGGATGAGTTTGTTGACTGCTCTGGGCGAGCACTCCTGTGCGACCCCCCCTCCATCCGACAACGGCAGGTATTACAACTCTGCCGCCTTCAGCGTCTGCTGGGTGGGACTATGTTCAGTGGGGGAGACAGAACCTGTTGGGGGACCAATACACTGACGCAAATGCAGTTTCTTAAGGCCGATTCACACGACGGACCGAGTCCGCCGTCCGATTGGTCACGTGATGCCACGTCACGGCCCGCCGCGGTCCGATGCAGCGCCGAGAGCATCCACACGGCGGACCGCCGTAGCAGACGACAGAGCGGTCCAACCAGCAACACTCTCCACCACAGTGCTCCCAACCAGACGAACTGCGAACCCATACGAACGGCTCGCGCCCGCGCCGCGCATGTTTTATGTATATTTTGCACTTGTTTTCGCAGTTCCGCGCACATTTTGGAGCAGTCGAAATGGAAACGGAGCGCAAGCGTCGTTTGGCCGCTATGGCGTTAGCTTTGTACGTTGATGAAGAAGGCTACCCTGCGCCGAAAAGGTCGTGCTGGGTTAAAAAGTGGATGTGTCAAAAAGAGCTGGGACTGCAGAACCAAGTTGTGGCGTGCGGAACTCTCGCGACCGTCTGCTACTGTCCTTGGGTCGCGTCCCGAACCCCTCGAAAAAGAGAAAGCATTATTTATTTTATTTTCGGAGACCACAGACCTAGGGTGCCTGAGACATTGGGTCGGGAGCCAAGTCCGACAAAGGGGAGGGGGGGTATTTCGACCGCCCGCTGTGCGTACGGTCATAAAAACAGGGACATGTGCGCCCGCCGCAGTTTCTCGGAACTGCGCTGCAGTGGCGGCCGAGGGGCGGAAAAGCAGACGACAGAACGACTGGCTTTTTTTGAGCTGAAAAATTGGATTGGATTTGGCTAAAAACACTGTGTTGCCAGACAACATTCGTTGTCCAGACCAATTCCTTCGGTTTACGCGCTTCGAATCAACTGCGCTGCCCGCGACGTTCTCTATTGGCGCAACTGGCCCCGGCTCCGCCCACGCGGCACGGGAGCTGTCAGGCCACGCTGATTGATGTCGCGGTCCGCCGTCGGGACCGCGAACCAAAAAGCCTCGGCGAATATTTGGACCGCGAAGACCGATGTCCTGCGCGGTCCAACGGCGGTCCGCGCGAACTGGTGACGTCCTGTCACGTGATGCGCGGACCGCGGTCCAAATAATCGTTTTGGTCTGCCGTGTGGATCGGCCTTTACCAAACTGGAACTTCATTCAAACGCCGAGAACTAAACAACGTTGGAGACTTCGCTCCTCTGTTTCTTTTTTAGTAACTTTTCTCGAGCAGCAGTTGTACGGATTCTCATAGCCACGGTAAGAATGACTGAGTGCGGCAGCTCTCGTAGAGGGACGGCTGAATGTTAGGTAAGTGGGGCTTTAGTTCGGACAAAACGCTGTAAAACAGCGAGCAAAATCTTCTCGAGAAATGTGTACAGTTGGAGTAATTCTTTGAGATCAACATATACTCAAAAGTGCTCCCTAGAATTGGATAAATGGCTAAATATCGTTCTCCAGAAATATGAGGTACGTCTTCGACCATGTGAAAAAGCCTGTGTTGTCTCCTTTGTTTCCCCTCTATTCAGTTTCTCGTTGGCGCCGCTAGGGGCGCCACTCCAAAATCTCCTCCCCAATAGGAATCAGAAGCAAATGGAACTCCATCTTAGGATGCAATCACTGGAGCGTGAATCGCACAAGATTCATTTACAAATGGTAGAACTGAAAAGTAAGCATTCGGCCATCAGTTCAGAGAGTAATGATAGCTGGCACATGGGCTTCAACCCCATGTCTGGGCGCACTAAAGTATTGGGAAGGTATCAGTTTAAGATGCCTAGTTTGACGCTCACACATGAAGACCGGGTCATTGTTGAGCAGTTAAAGCAGCAGGCTCAGCTCAAAAAGGAACTACTCATTTCCGAGAAACGAGGCGTGTCCCCAATGGCATGCGATGAGCAGGATTCGCTGGTACTGATTCTAAGAGAGGGAGAACACCCAGGCTTAGACCACTGGTGCCTCTGCAGGCATGCACGTCTCCCGACCTCCCCCTTCCTGTGGAGCTCATGGACCTGCCTGGTCTTTCCCTGCGCGCATAGGGCTGCACTGACTACAGCTAGGTCGCTGTTGTTTTGCCTGCACCAGCCTGCACGCGTTTTGAGGATATGCGCATTTCTACTGGTTTAGTCGCGCGAGCTCCCACCGCCAGAAAAAAATGACCGATGACGACAATGGCAACAATGTCAAACAAGCAAAAGGCGGCCATGCTGAAGGCTGTGGAGTAATACCCATGCCACACGTACATGAAAAATGACATTAAGTGCTTAATGCCTGAAGTGTTACTGCCATTACTTCGCTGCTACACTAAAAAATGTAATGCCATTCGCGCTAACGTAATTTTTTTAAGGAGTTCCGCACAACTCATTGGCCTTCATGAACGCCTTAAATCTGCTTACTCTCAAACGCATGATCACCAAGTGAAAGCAATGAAACTCTCAGCACCACCGTGTTGGCGTGGAAAAGTAGCCAAAGCAAGCCTATTTCTTCAGCCGTGTTGGCAATCTGTGGCTCGACTGTGTCCGCGTGTTTTTTGTTCAGTTCTGTATGAAACCCGCAATGTCGCAACGGGCAGAAAAAGCAGCGGGCTGGGAGAATTGGACAAATGCTAAAAAGTCCGTGTTAATTCAAATTTGGAAAGAGCGAATCAGGGACTTACGCGGCCAAAAACACAATGGAAAAGTGTACGCCAAGAAACGCTGCCCTCGCAGGTTTCGGCATAATGAAAACGAGAGTGCACGTGCACTCCAAGCTTGAAAACCTCAGCAACAAGTACCAGTAAGTTCTCTTTATAAGCATTTTAAAGTTATGCGATACTGTGGACGTTGTTTTGAAGTTAGCGTCATGATAAATGGGTTATGACAATTGTTCCGGGTTCCTTGAACCTGGCCACGAGTCTTCAGTATAGAGCCCCACTTGAAATGACACGACGAATCGCGTCAGCGTTGCTTTAAATTGCGGTAGAATCCGCGCTTCCTGACCAGGATAAGCGATAGGTTTTGCCTAGCGTTTCTTAAGAAATCCCGAACCAAAGGCACCATCCATATTTCACGCCGTATTTGAAACGACCGAACAAACACCTCTGTTGTGCATGTACTGCACAATTGTTGACACATTTGGGCTTGATAGTATTTGAGGCTGCCTACAGCAAGTGCACGAGACATTCTTTTGTTTCTTAAACAGTGTAGTGACATGCTCTGAAGGTAAATATTGCTGGTGTTGTATGACGACTGTTCCTTGATAAAATGCTGGTCATAGCGCCACGCAATGTACTCTTCTGACGGAAGTAGGTGCTGGATATGCACACAAGCATGCTTCTTGCATGCTGACTAAGCCTACCTTCACTATAATCAGACTTGTGTGCCCACACCTAACAGTGAAGCAGACTAGAACACCGGTCGAGAATGGCGACTGGCACGCGGTTCCATCATTACTTCTTTTTTGTTGCCTAGCCATACCAATTCTCACCAGTGGGTTTTTGTGTTTACAACAAAATAGACAAAAATAGGACAACAGGGTCTCCTGCTATTACATGGCCACACTGGTCCTGGTATTACATGGCCACATTACATGGCCAAAGCTGTGGGTGATGATACTTGCAAACTTGTACACGATGTGCTGGGAACCTTCTCTACCCATTTGATGGGGTTTGAGCTGACGAATAAAACGCCAAAGAATCAGGAGCTCCAATTCCTGGACATGAGGCTGCATATAGAGGAAGCACACTTATGCTGGAGCTACGCACCAAGATCAAAGAAGGCATTGCTGCCTTTCACGTCTGCTCACTCAAAGTTAGTGAAACGCAGTGTCGCCACGGCAGCTTTGAAAAATGCCTTGCACCGGTCGTGCCCTCATTGCATTATTGACAGCTTTCAGGCGCAGGTAAACCGGTTGCACTCAGCTTGGGTTCCCTGATTCCGTCCTCCAGAGCGTGGGCAACAAGATTTGGCGGGAACTGCGCACTCCTTCGTGTATACAGGAACTTGCAAGGGACAGTGACAAGACTGCTGTGATGCCTTACATTCATGGTGTTAGCCACAGGCTGAAGAAGGTTGTGGGAAGAGCAGGTGTGCGCCTGGTTTTCTCGGCCCCCAACAAACTCAGCAAGATGTGTGCGCGAGTTAATGATGGTTCGCCTTCCCGTAGAGATTGTGACATAAATCACGTGCGACCCTTCACCAAGTGCAGGGCCGGCGTGGTTTACTCTTTTCCTCTGGACTGTGACCGCCAGTATGTAGGCCAAACTGGACGGTGCCTGAACGTACGGCTTATGGAGCACGCGTCCAATGTCAAAGCCAAATCCGGTGGCTGGCTCCACTCGCACGTGTCGTCCTGCAAGTGCACTCCTATATTTGATCAGTGTAAAGTGATTAAGCACTACAGAGATCAGCGCACGCGTGAGCTGCTGGAAGCATACACGATTTATAAGGGAGGCGATGATTGCGTAAGCACCCCTTCTGTTGCTTTGTCTGCAAAAGAGATAGCGTTTATTGAAGGCGAAGCGAAATGATCGAACTAGTGATATGACTGCGCAAAGATGCTCTTTCTTGTCTATACTTTTAAAGTTTTTGTAATCTTTCTTGTTTCTGGATTCTTTCCGCACTTATCTTGCTGTAACCTTTTCGTTTATATTGCTGAGCGGCAAATAAACACTTTGTTGGTAGTCAGCGCTGTGTGTGTAGCCTTCTTCCTTCTGTCCCGTCTTGAGCGCTGTTTTTGTGTGAACTACTGGGCAGTGGCCCAACTATTGGGCAAGTTACCAGCGAACGACCCTACCCGGGTTGTGCAAAGCAACGTGACTGTCGATGAGGTAAAGAGCAAATGTTATGCCGGCATCACTTCCACAGCCAAAAAAACTGTACAGCAAGTGCCTGATTACTGGTAATTGTGATTGCATAACTGTTCATTTAATGTGTGTATGAGGGGTAGGACCACTGAAGTGTAGTCATAACTAGAGATGAGCAGTTCATCAATTAACCTTCCCATTAATCGATGAATGCTTTAGTTGCGATTAACAATTCGTTATGTGGCTTTACGCAGCTCGTCAACCGTATGGAACGCGGATCCCCCGAGCCTAGAGGCAGATTTTCAAGATTGGGTCTTGGACGACGACCCGGCTGAGCCTGCAGAGAGAGAGCTGGAGACATCAAGTGCACCATGTGTGCCGGCGCCAGTGCCCATAAGCAGCACCAGCGAACAAGGTCTGGCGCGCTCACAAGTGACGAGCCAGCACGAGCCAGTCAGCTGCATCACCAGCAGGCTGGTGATGCAGGTCCCCCCCCCCCCAACAGGCTGGCTGCTGAGGGACCCCCAAACGGAACAGCTTGCTGGACGACATTCTGCCAGGACAGAGGGCCCTCCGTAAGGAAGAGCTGCAGCTGCCACGTCAGCATTTAAAATTCCAAAAAGAATCAGCCACAAGGGAACAAGAGCTAATTGATGTCCTTAAAGGTTTTTTCAATCAGCCCCACAACTCTTGAGGAAAACAGTACACACCAGCTTCCTGGCTAGTCATAATCAAGAATTTCCTTTAATGCGGCACAAAAGTGAGTTTTTCGAGACTTTATTTGTGGCTGCATCGTGCTGTTTAACCAAAAAAATTTGTATGGATGAGTGATTTTGAATGTGTGCGCTACTGTTTTGTTTTTATCCTGCATTTGGCATACTGAGCTAAACCTACTCATGGTACAAGCTGTGCATTTGGAATCTTTTTTGTCGCACGTGCAATACCAAGAGCTTATGTAGCACTGTGATATGAACAACGTATTTCCTCTCTCTCTTTACCCCGCTTGGCTGCAGCCTTCATGCTAACGTGGCTTTGTGGTACAAATTATGTATTTTGAAATTTACTTTTTGCCTTGGCGCTTTGTGATACGCGCCATCTATTTTTAGAGTTTTCGTTTCTGCCATGGTTGCAATACCGAGAAATTATGTGGCCGTGTGGTATGAATCATTGTCTTCACACCTCCGTTTTTATATTATGTATGTTTTTTATTTCACAACTCTGAAATAAGAACCAGTTGTTTCGTGCAGGATTTCGTGCTGCATTTCGCGTTTCCAGAAGTACAAATTAGTGGTTTCATTTGTTCATGCTGAATTTTTGCGCAGCGTAAGACTAGGACAGATAGAACAAGGGACACGAAGACCAGCGCAGGTCTTCGTGTCCCTTGTTCTATCTG
This sequence comes from Haemaphysalis longicornis, assembly GCF_048455015.1. Lineage (NCBI taxonomy): Eukaryota > Metazoa > Arthropoda > Arachnida > Ixodida > Ixodidae > Haemaphysalis > Haemaphysalis longicornis. The sequence continues at coordinate 24,019,687 of NW_027526295.1, read as the reverse complement.
TCCTAGTCTTACGCTGCGCAAAAATTCAGCATGAATTCTGAGTACCAACTAGCCCGCCTAACGGTGTTATTACGGTTTCATTTGCCAAAGCTTCTTGTGTTCTGAGAGTCATGTTGTAGTGGGCTGTTGCGACTTAGGCAACTTGTGGTCTTCTGATGTGGGCTCCAATCTTGTGCTATGGTACTGTCGTGGTTGGACAAGTTTATGCTAAATGATGTCCGTCATATTTTGAATTATTATCTACTTAACTCTTTCGCTACCGCCGGAAAATTGACTAATTTTAGGGGTCCAAGAAAACATTTTTTTCCCGCTAAAAAATTGGTTAGCCTATAAGTGCAGGAACACAAAATGCAGATTATTAAACGGCGTTTCCAATAACACCAGTTTTTTAAAGGTTTTTATATATCATAGTTGTAAAAAAAATATCAACATCAAAATTTATGTCAAGTTGTCGAGAAAAATGATAAAAAAGGAGTTGTGTTTATCAAACCACCGGTAGTAGAAAAAAATTAGAATATAATCATTTTGTAGGGAAACATTTCAAAAACACGCTCTAGAAAAAATGTCGACTTGGGCTGAACAGTTTGTCAGATATAAAAAAAATATTAGCATGCACGGTGCTCGGGTCATGCGGTGAAGCCCAACCTCCAATTCAAAATGTGCAATTTCGGGTGGTTTCCTGGAATAAACCTGGCGGTTTGTCATTATCAGAGCAGGGTGCGCACAGGTCCTTGAAAACCTTGAATACCCTTGAATTCCAGAAGTCTGTTTTCAAGGCCCTTGAAAACCTTGAATTTTTTACAAGTCCTTGAAAAGTCTTGAATTTCTTGAATTCTAGATTTAATTTAGTAATTGTCATCAAGAAAACGGACTTTGTTGCTGAACTTTTGTTCTTGTTTAATCATTCTGAACCGCAGTCAAGAAAACACCGGTTTTTATACCTCTGTAGCCGATTCTGTTAGGCAGCTGGCAACACTGAAGACAACGAGCCGTTTCCATCCCCATCGCTATCGCATCGCTACCTCGCCATCACTCGCTGAGTCATACGGCCGCGTCCGTGCGCTAGTATTCGTCTAATCGTGATTTCAGCGCTTTTTGAACGTGGCTTCTTCGGTTCAGTGAAAGTGATGTGTTGATATGTGAGACAATGCCCGGGAAAAGCAAGTTTCAGACTACGTGGCTCCACCATGACGATTACAAGCAGTGGATTGCACCGGACACAACAAGTCCGCATCGGGCTAAGTGCAAGCTTTGCTGCAAAACCTTTGATGTGACTGCCATGGGTGAATCGGCTTTGAAAAGCCACATGAAAAGTGCCAAGCATATTGCTGCAGTGAATATAACACAAGGTCGCGTGTTGGACAGCCATCTCACTGCTGTCGCGAGAGAGACAGGGCAGTCCGCTACCACGGCTCCGTTGCCGTCACCAAGCCTAAACGACGCTTGCAAAACGCACGAGCTTGTTACTGACGCTGAAATTATTTGGACTCTGAAAGTCGTCACATCCCACATGTCGTACCGGATGTCATCGCAAGCAGGGGAGTTATTTCAGCGCATGCTCCCGGACAGTGAAGTGGCAAAGGCGTTTTCGTGTGGTGAAAAGAAATGCGCCTATGTGACATGTCATGGTCTGAGGCCTTTCTTTCTCTCAGCTTTGCAGCGAGAGATAGAACAGTGTGAAGTTTTTGTGGTACTTTTCGATGAGTCGGCAAATGACTGTCTCCAAAGCAAGCAAATGGATGTGCACGTGAGGTGTTGGGACTCCGCTCAGAAAGTGACGACGAGGTATTATACCTCCGTTTTTCTGGGGCATTCTACAGCTGATGACATCCAGGAGAAGTTGCTGAGTGCCCTTGAGCCATTGCCCCTTGCAAAAGTTCTTCAGATATCTATGGATGGTCCAAATGTTAATCTGAAGTTCTTTACGCACATCCAAGTGCACTTGCAACAAAATTACCAGGTTCAATGTGTGGACTTAGGCACTTGCGGGCTTCACACAGTGCACAACGCTTACAGGGCAGGAGTTTCAGCAACTAAATGGGGACTTGATTGCCTGTTGTCTAGTCTGAATGCACTTTTTGAAGATGCCCCAGCACGGAGAGAGGACTTTTCTGCAGTCACCGGCCAGCACACTTTTCCTCTCAAGTTTGTCGCCCACCGGTGGTTAGAGAATGTCCCTGTAATTGAGCGAGCGTTGTTGGTGTGGTCTGACATCAACAAGTACATTGAGGCTGCTAGAAAAAAAGCTGTCAACCAGCCTAAATGTGCCTCGTTTAACAACTTGTTGGAGTTCAGCTGTGATGCTTTGCTCCCAGCAAAGTTGAATTTTGCATTGTGTGTGGCAAATGCACTGAAGCCTTTTTTGTAGAGTACCAGACAGACAAAGCAATGGCCTTTTTCCTCGCAAGGGATTTAGAGACTGTTCTAAGGAAGCTGTTCACAAAGTTTCTGAAATGTTCAGTCCTGTCTGCCAAAGGAATCGTGGGCCTGCTGAAGGTCGACCTTGAGAATGCTGAGAACCATATTCCACTAGAAAAGGTGGATATAGGCTACAAGGCAGAGCAAATCATCAAGAATTCTCATGCAAGCGCAAAGGATGTGTTTCAGTTCCGGATGGAATGTAAACAGTTCTTGATCTATGCCACAAAGAAGGTTCTAGAGAGAAGCCCCCTGAAGTTTGCATTTGTTAGGGGCCTTTCTTCACTGGACCCAAGACAGATGTGTACAAAGCCAGACGAATGCCTTCCTCTTTTCAGAAAAGTGTTGGATACCCTCATCACTGTGGGTAGAATGGCTGACCACGTTCGAGACACAGTGTTGGCTGAGTACACGGAGCTCCTGCATGAGCAAAAACATAAACTTAGACAATTTGACAAGGGCACTGATAGGCTGGATGAATTCTATCCTGACCTCTTGAAGTTCAATTCAACCTACTCGGAGTTGTGGAGCATTGTGAAACTTCTGCTTGTCCTCAGTCACGGCCAAGCAACAGTTGAACGTGGATTCAGTGTGAACCGGCAGGTGTGCGTAGAGAACTTGAAGGAGCTTTCATACGTGTCGCAACGGGTTGTGTGTGATGCGGTTGAGAAGGCAGGTGGTGTCCTACAAATTCCAATCACTAAGGAACTGAGGATTGCTGTGTCGGCAGCTAGGCAGAGGTACGGAGCATACCTGGAAGCCCAGAAAAAGCAGGACCTTGATGCTTCAAAGCAGAGGAAAAAGCACTGCATAGAGGAAGAGCTTGACGCAATGAAAAGAAAGAAACAAAAGCTGGAAGCCACAATTGATGACCTCATGGCTTCTGCAGATGCCTATGCGGAAAAAGCAGAAGCAGAAAATGATGTGACACACATTGTCAAGTCAAATAGCCTCAGGAAGACGGCAAAGGACAAGACAGCTGAGCTTCACTCGATCAAGGTCCAAATTCAGCAAAAGCGACTGGAGCTCCCCTGAAGAGGGTGGCTAGGAGGAGCTGCTTAATTTTTTTTTGCTTTGTGCAGTTAATGCTATTTGGGGCAATAGAACAATTTTCTATTGTGTGTGACATGAACAAATCTGCATTGTGATATATGATAAACCTATTCTTATTTTTTCTGTTCAGTGCAAGCAAATTTGCATTGTGAGATTTTTTTCTTTGTGCAATAAATATGTCGGGCCTTTTGAAAGCCTTGTCTGCAGATCTTTGATGTAAAAAAATCAAAATAACCTCGCGCAGAGGGCCTTGAAAAATCCTCCCACAGGGGCTTGAAAGTCCTTGAAAACCCTTGAATTTTTCTCTTCGAAACCTGTACGAACCCTGCTGAGAGGCACCAATTTGCCCCCACATAACGTAAAAACATCATGTCAATGGCTGACTTCTCATTTACAGCGAGCACAATATTTGGGGCTAGCACGCGATGCGGAAAAAACATGCATGAAGTTGAAAACGGAACGCCGTGGCTGATGCTTGTTGTCATTCACGGTCAGTAATCTCTCAAAACATAAAGCTGAGCTTTATTATCATCTTCTTACTCGCAATTGTAACCTTGCTCGCAAAAATGAGGTACAATGAGCTAGAATCGTGCCCTGCGATCTTTGGTCGAGTAGCAGTTGCGCGATGAAAAAGATCAGCACAACGAGCCTCCTCCATTGCAGCGCCACCTAACATTTTTCAAATGAAACAGTACAAAAACTTATCGGAGACTCCGTCCGAATAGACAGTTCAACTAAGAAGCAACATTAGACACCCGGATATACCCTCACATGGAAACGAAACTGGAAGTCGAACAGCTGGCAGTGTAAGGCCAGTTTGAAGCGCTGTCCTCGGCGGAACAGATATCTGGCGACTGGGTGTGATCTTTTGACTTGCATCTGAAGTTCTTATCGCAGAAATCGGGTTAGGGTGGGAGAAATCAGGAGCGCTGTGCTTTGTTCTAGGATCAGTCGCGGACGCTCCAGGCGCCATGGCAGGTAGTTTTGAAGTTGGGTAACTGCGTAGTAGTGCTGAATATGAATTTCACGATGCAGAAACGAAACCGAAACTGTTGTAAACTGTTTGCGAAAGGTCCTGGGGTAAGTAGAACTACCACAGTACTTAGAACAATGTGCGCAAAGGCAATAAAACTGCCTAAAATCATAAAGTAGCTTTGCAACCAGGCACTGCTTGACATTTTCAGCCGATTTCTGGGATTAGTACTGTCAGAGCGCGAACCTGACGATTGAAAATCGTTTGCTAGTTCGCTATTCACGCCCTGATAGCAAAAAACAAGCGCTGGTGCACAGTAATTACGAGTTGCACGCATTTTTCGTTGGTAGCAGTGACGCGGGATGACCGCGCCCCTTTTCCACACCCAGGTGATTCAAAAGCGTGTCAAAAATCCTGTTTCCGTAGCAAAAACGAAAACAAAGCTGATTTTGAAAGGCCATTTTCTGATGTAACTCCGAACAGCTTTACTTGTTCGAGAAACGCCTATAACGCTATGAAAGGGCGCTCCCAAAAGTATCGATCAAATTGATCGATTTTGATAGGCGCGGTAGCGAAAGAGTTAACAAGCGTGAAGAAAAAGGACCCGCTGTGGCGGCTCACTGGTTAAGGTGTTGTGAAGCTGAGCCCAAAAACATGGGTTCGATTCCTGGCTGCTTTTGGCTGCTTTTCTAATGGAGGCGAAAAACACCCTTGTGACGGTCGGACGTCGCCACTGGCTGCCGCGGACAACACATGCTCACACAAAAACATGCTCCCACGAGGAAAGACCACGCGCGCACGGAACATGCGCCCCCCGCGTATTCGGAAATGTTGACGTTGAAGCGCCCGGAAGGCTTGCAGGGTGGCGCGCCCGCACGCGGAGCGATGACCGGCCGGTCCCCAGTATTCCCCAACGAGCTCGTCCTTGCCATCCCTGTACGCAACCCAAGGGGGGTTTAAGAAGGCGAGCGAACGAGGCCCCCGGACTCTCTCCCGACTGGGCACCATCTGGCTAGGCCGAACGAGGAAGCCACCCGTAGGAGTCATCCGATCGCGCGCTCCCTCCCCAACCCGGGCCGAAATTGCAACGAGGGGACCTCCGGCTTTTGAATCTCCCTAACTTCGTTGACCAGCCAGCCAACGGCCTCATCTCGGCACTGCGTCCACGGTCCAGCGGAGTACGGACCACCTGCGCTGACCGGCACGAGAGCTCCGCCACCCCCCCCCCCCCCCCCCAACGGCCCAGCCGAGCACGTGCACACCGCAACGCCGCATGTCAAAGAGTTCCCGGCTCCACGACCCGGCGCCAGCCGCCCACCTGACCCACCTCTACCAAGTCCCAGCCTCTCAACGGGTGAGCGCACCGGACCAGCACTAATTATTGTTAATTAAATGGTATATTTGAGCCTGCGTTGTCTCATTTCCCCTCAACTCTGCGTGGACCCACCTAGGTGGTAGCGTGACGCCATCTCCCTTTCGGGGAGCGTCACACCCCCCAGGTGTTCCAAGATTTCGGCGCACATTAAAGATCCCTAGGTGGTCGAAATTAATCCAGAGCCCTCCACTACAGCGCAACTCATCGCCTGTGTAGCGTTGCCACATTTAAAACCCCTACTCAATCAAGAAAGGAGGTTGCCACAAAGACCATGAAAACAAAGGTGGTGCAGAAACTACAACACGAGGCTTTTTGAAAAACATGTAACTGAAGATAGAAATAACAAAGGAGTAAAATGCAATATACTACAAACAGGCTTTTTAAAAAACATGTAACATTTGAAGATAAATAACAAACACATAAAATGCAATACACACAAACTATGCAAACTACACAAACAAACACATGCAAACTAGCTGCTGTGTGTCTTGAAAGGCAGCGTCAACATAACTACCCCAAAGACCCTAACCACTTTGTTTGAAGAAGTAGTTTGTCAGTGCAGCACGCACTTTATGTATATGGCAATTGACATGCTGCAGGGTGCTTGGATGGCTGTTCCAGCAAGCACAGCAGCCAAATGCTTCCGACAAGCCTCATTTGGCATCAGCAGTGGTAGTTACAGTGACAATCCCAGTGGTACTGCGAATGAGGGTGCCAAGGATGACTAAGCCCTAGCATTGTGGGTGCTCTTGACACGAGTGTTGTGATAAACTGCGACACCTCCTGCCCTTAACCCATTAGGGACCGGCGTACTTTTAAAAGTACAGCTACAAAATTATTTTTTAAAAACTCCAAAATAAATATTCCGATTTCAGTAGTTCTTTATTTTACCACCAGGGGGATAACTTACACCCCCAAATCAAGTATCAGCGTTCGCACTGCTCAGGGGCGCACACGTCTACGGTCAAATATAGACAAACTCCAGTCCCGCCAAGCACTGAGGTGAGCGGTTCGAAATTTTGTTCTCCTGGCTGAAGTATGCAATTATTTGCGACAGTTTTTTGTATCAACCCGCAAGAAAGGTAGAAGTAAACGCCGAGTTCTATGACTGTTACATTGCTTTCATACTTTTTGTGGTATGCAAATGTAAATGTTGCTGTACTATATATAGTATGCTGGGCTTTTGTGTATGCACAAGGGCGCTCGCTATTGCAGGCACCCAGTACGATGGAACCGGACGTTTTCTTCGGCACAAAACCGTTCTGCCGACTCAGCGAAGCCCTCGAGGCTGCAGCAGATATCGCACAGAATGCTGAAGACGACGTTGATGTCGTCATAATTCCTCCGGACCCATCACCAGAAACCGATGAGGAAGAAGGAGACGAGGACTGCACGGTGTCTGCGCCCGTAAATGACGTTTCTGGTTAGAAATGGTTTCTTTCGCACTGATACTGCAATTTGTAGGCACTTTGAACGTTCTAAATGATTTATATTTGAGATCGCCGCGGGGTCACCAGTGTTGAGGTCTAGATTTTTGCCGGTGCTATTCTACAGTATAAAGTGAGGCCATAGTGGGAGAAATAGGACGTTGTAAATACACGCAGGTTGGTGAACCGGTAGAGGTGGAAAAGTTTTGTCCTGTGAATTTGTCATTTTTGTGTGTCAGCTTGTGTAGGTGTTGGCGAATGTTTTTTTTCTTCTATTTTGACGCCCCTCGCAGTGTATGCTGTCAATTTTGCTTGAAAAATTTCGAAGTGGTGTTCACGCCGTGCTGCCACAGTTGATTTGCGTGCTTTCTCCAGCTGTCATATCTTCGTAGCTCCTGCGAAATAGTCTTTCAAGCGTTATAAATTCATTACATCAAAGTGTCTTTTTGCAGGCACTCTGGAAGTTCACTGGCGTGCTAAGGAAGAAGAAGCTGACAAGAGCGTGCCTGCGCTAAAACGGTCAAAGGTCCCTGCCGTGAACTGGAGCAAAGGAGAACCTGAGTACACCTGGGGGAACTCAACTGACGGAGCAGTAGTGCACAAAGCTGAGTTGAGAGCTCTGTATGGAGGTTATTCACCCAGTCAAATCTTCAGTACCATCTTTGATGATCAAGTACTTACACACATCATAATACAGACTGGCAACTACGCAAAACAGAAAAACGAGCATGGGTTTTCCCTCAGTTTAGATGATCTGAAAAGGTTCATCGGTATCCTTTTGCTGTCTGGTTACCACAGTCTTCCGCGACAGAAGCTTTACTGGTGCGTTGACGAAGATGTTGGAGTGCCATACGTTGCCAAGTGCATGAGTCGAAATAGGTTTTACGAGATCAAACGATTCTTGCACCTAGCTGATAATGACTTGATCGGGGGATCCACTGATCGAATGTACAAAGTGCGTCCTCTCATGAACCTTCTAAATGAGCGATTTCAGAAGCATGGAATCTTTCACCGAAACCTTTCTATCGATGAGTCTATGGTAAAGTACTTTGGGCACCATCCTTGCAAACAATTCATGCGTGGCAAGCCCATTCGTTTCGGGTACAAGAATTGGATGATGTGCAGTGATGACGGGTATTGTTATGCTTTTGATACCTACTGCGGAAAATCGGCAAGCACAGATAACAATCCTCTAGGAAGTCGTGTTGTTCTTTCTCTGCTTGAGGCAACTTCGAACCCCAGTGACCATATTGTCTTTTTTGATAATTTCTTTACAAGTCACAGTCTCCTTGTTGCACTGCGTAATAAGGGATTTAGGGCTACAGGAACCCTTCGTGAGAACCGGCAAATGAAGTGCCCTCTTCCAAGTAAGAAAGAAATGGAGAAAGAACAGAGAGGACAATTTTTTCATTGTTTTGACCCTGTGGGTGAGGTTCTTCTTGTGAAGTGGAAGGACAGTAGTGTGGTAACAATGGCAACCAACTACGACAGCATTCTACCCACGTGCTTTGTAAAGCGGTGGTCATCTTCAGCACGGGAGAAAGTGAATGTGCAACAACCAAAACTGTTCCACAGCTATAACTGCAGTATGGGAGGGGTAGACCTCTTAGACCAAGCCGCAAACAACTATAGAGTTCGCATTCGCGGCAAAAAGTGGTGGTGGCCTTTGTTTACACAGATGCTGAATGTGGCCATGGTGAATTCTTGGAAAATTCATCAGTTGACTGCCGATGAGCCCGTTGACCTCCTTGCATTTCTACGAAATGTCACACGGTACTATCTCCGCCTTGGTACAAAAGACCATACCATCCGTAGGCGGCCAGCTTCCATCGTGAGTGACATTGTTTTTGACAAAGGAGGGCACTTCCCCAACAAGTTGGAAAAGCAATTGCGCTGCCGGTGTTGCCACAAGAGGTCCATGTGGGAATGTGCAAAGTGCCAAATTACACTTTGTTTGAAACACGGATGCTTCAACAAGTTTCATGCCTCAAAGTAGAAATATCGAGCAAATGTCCATTCTGCTATGTGGAAGTCCCACCGTACTATTGAAAGTACACCACTGTAACTTGTGAACGAATAAATGGATGTTCTTGAAACTCGAGGAATCTTCTTCCTGTGCATCGCAGACCTTGTACGCCAAACATAAATGAAATTGGTTGGGTAGATTTTTCTTGGTCCCTAATGGGTTAACGGGGGACGCAGGTCTTAGAATGGTCAGAAATGGCCAAAATGTCGATTTTGAGAAAATCTAATTTTTGGAATAATAGTACCTTCAAGCACCTGCCTTCAAAATATCAACGCTAAATTTGATCGGGAAATACTCTAAAATCATGTTTTGAAACGCCTCGGGGCCACGAAATGCCTCGAATCGGGCAAAAGTTGTTTCAAATTCCCGCGCGCGCCGCGGGCGAAGCAGCCGACCGATCGCCGCCATCTTGGTCTTGTTTTGAAGCTTGTTTCTTTGTGCGCATTTTGCGACATCTCAAAATGGCATCACTTGAGTAGAACGACCGCCCTTGCCAGTTTTCCCGAATGCGCCTCCTGGGCCGCCAATCGGTTGCAGCGCGCGCGCGCGGTTTGAGTTCGTCGTTTGACGCCTCCCATTGGCCGGCGCGACTGCTAAGTGAGTTACTTTTTTTTTCTTTCGCCATCACGGCTACTGCTACCCGCGTCTGACGGAGTCCGCTCTTTTGGCGCAGCGCTTGCTTAGAGTAGTTTTGCTACACATTTTCGCGGTTTCTTCGGATTCTTTCATCGCACAGATTCGTGACTGATGCCAGGAGACGTACGTTTGAAGAGGACGACCCGTCATGCATACGGGAAGTGAAAGCGTCGTCCGCCCGTGTAGTGCGACTTCGGGCCGCTCGACTCAGCCGGATGAAAACTGTTCGCCGCCTCATATTGCTTCGCCTTTCCCATCACCTGACCAACTACCTCGGGAATCCAGACCTGATCCAAGCACATATTGTCGAGTTAACACAAGGTATTACACGGCGGAGGTGATCGCCGCGCGTACAAAACACGCAGACGAGGTCAAGCGCGGCATGGAGACCAAATCACCAACGAAGCGGAAATTCAACCTCGTTGAACTGGATCTGGCGCACTCGGAGGTAGAATTTCGACACAGATTTTTGTCTTAGTGGATATGGCAATGTTGACAGACCTTTTTGCGCACGTCGAGTGCGGGCTGGCGGCGCCGGATTTGAGACGGCTGACAGGCAGTACAGACTCGCCGTGAGGCTCCAGGTGACGTGCTCGGTTTACGAACATCGTGTGGAGTGTTTTTCGTCACCAAGGACCGAAGAAGGCCGTTCTTTGCAGCGTCCCTTGACCTGAGAAAAGCGTTCGACTCGGTCAGCCATTGCGCTCTCCTGGCCTCTCTGGAGGAGGGGGGGGGGGGCGCGGGAAGGGGGGGGGGGGGGCGCATGGGAACTACGTGGCCGCAGTCCAAGACTTGTACTCCGTCCAAACAACTACTTTTTCCTATAGAGGGGAGACGGGCGGCCGGCGAGTTTACGTGCAGAGGGGAATAAAGCAAGGGGATCCGCTATCGCCCTTCTTGTTTAATCTGTGTCTGGATCCTCTTATGCACGAGCTAAACTCGTCCGGTTTCGGGTACCACTGCAATGGTACGACTGTGTCTGCCCTAGCTTATGCGGACGACATTGTCCTTGTCGCCTCCACACTCGAGGAACTGCAAGCGACCCTGAGGATCGCACAAGAGCACTTCAAAAGACTCGGTTTAGCCTTGAATAAGAAGAAAACCGTGTACTTCGGGTGGACATACGACTCTCACCGGGCAAAATGGTTTGACTACGGCATCCCGGGGCTTCGTCTCGATGGTGCCGTGGTCGCTCCGGTTGCCCGGAATGTACCCATCAGGTATTTGGGAGTCGACTTTTTCGTCAACAAGCCACCCCGGGTTTCAGTTGATCTCATTCGGCCTGAATTAGAATTCGGCCTCATTCGGCCGTTTAGGTGGGGGGTTGATTCCGTGGCAGACACCTCGCGAAGGCACAGTTGCTCGTACATCTAGCTGTCATTTCCGTGTTTGAATGTGCTGTGTGGTTGACTTCTCTTTTAGCGTGACCACTTTTGTGGCCTGGCCCTTTTTGGCCTTTTTAATTGACTGTCTGAATGTGCTGTGTGGTTGATTGCTGATTGTGCGCATAAGTAAGGTATAGTATGAATGAATCACTACACATGAATATGTGTACTGGGTGTTTGGATAACGAGTGTATGAGTATATCTAGAGCCCATAGCTTTCTGCGATTCCGCAATTCCGCGAAAAATCGCAGAATTAAAGTGTTTTCGCGGAATTCCAAAAAAAAACGTTAGAAGTGTGGCGCTACGTCCCCAAAACGATATATTCGGTGAAATGTGGCGGAAAAGTAGTATTTTCTATTAGCACTAGCAAACTAGTTTCTATTAATTGTCTGCAACGTTTTTACTGTTGAAAATTTAAATTTGCTTCTGCGTATTCCTACCTTATCAAATAATAAAAGCGGCTAGGTGGCGCAGCCTCCACCCGAATCAAGGGGCGTAGCCATAGCCACAGAAAGAGAACGTTGCACACGACAGGGCCGGTCAGATTGCAAACAAATGAAGGGTGCAATGAGTAAAGCGGCTAGCAAGGCACTAGTGTACTTGGAGAACTCTGACACTTGGAAGTTCTTCAAGAGTGTGAGGTGCTTGGATCCCCAGCAAGTTGGGTGTCTCTCAGAGAAGAGATCAGAGTTTGGGGCCGTTCCTGGATTTATAGCCCTAGCTGCTGAATGGCAAGTGTCTTGAAGTCTGCCCAAGACCTCAAGTCTACTGGCACAATTTCTAGTGGCCCAATTTCTTTCTAAACAAGAAAAGCCAGGTAAAGATTTTGATGTCCTGGTTTTCTGGGGTGGGATGGAACACCTGACTCCAACTCTTTCTTCCACTGCCCTTAAATACCTGTCGGTGCCAATCAACTCTGTTGACGCAGAGAAGTCATTCAGTCACTATGGTGACATATTGCCTCACAAGCACCATTCTCTTGGTGAAAAAAGCACAAAGCATCACCAGATGCTCACCCACAACAGCTTCCTTCAGTTGCAAATAAAATCTAGCATGTTAGGAGTCTGAAGTGTCTAATAAGTGGACTGTTACATGTACCTTGTGCCGTTTCAATGTTGTCGTGGAATTTTGCAGATTCCCCTATCTAGAATCGCAGAATTTGAAATGTTTCACTGCAAAAAGTGAGGGGCCCTAAGTATATCACACTAACTCCATCTCATGAATCACATCATTATTTATTGTCTGTGGGGGGGAATGGCTTTTTCTCTTGCCTACAATTTCCTGACTAAACTTTACTCCGTGGTTGATCCACAACTCCTTCCGGCCCTGAGAGGCCAGGTTTGGGGAAGCAAGGGTGCTTGATTTGCCTAGGTAGCTTGCCATGTGCGTTGCTGGCCAACCCCAAGCCACCACTCCGCCTTTTTTTTGTCCTGTCTTGTGTTCTACTGTTTTTGCATGTACTGCTGCTTGGTTGTGTGTTTTTTTTTTTCTATTTTGTGTTTCTAGTTCTTCCACAGGCGGAGTACCACCATGGTGGGTCGGGCAAGTCCTGGAGAAAAACAAGACCTTCGTTCATCTGTGGGGGTGTCCAACCTGGATACCCTCAACCGCCTCGGCACCTCGTGCGTGGGGCATCAACCGGAGCCCTCGCCCACCACCACCTTCGGTCGACACCTACGATCTGTCAAACCGGAAAATAAAGTGTGAATAGCCTACACCTTAAGACGTTCCAAGCGCACTTGAAAAAAGTGGTTCAGGTTTGCGAGGACACTGCAGCAGCCTTTGAAGCAGATAGCTAGTATGTGTGTCGTCAAGGGCTTGCACAGGGACCTTGCTCAGCCGCGAAACAACATTGATGTCATGTTTGGTGGCATGTGGATGACCAGGGGACGATCGTCACACATTGGAGTGGTACAGCAAGCCTTCTACAACTTGTGAACTCCCTCCCACTTAAAACTTCAGTGTTGCGAAATCAAAGCTCAGTGTTTTGTCACAGGATCGCCCGAACGTTTCCTGCCATACTGCCATAGGCCAACAAAGCTTGCCCTTCGGCTACTTTTTTTTTCCCAAAAAAACATCGCCGTTTGACCCCTGTATCCTCTCTGCCCTGCATTTGACCCCTGTATCCTCTCAAACTTCCTGCGCAAAAACCCCGACTAAAATAGCCTCACCAAAGAACAAAAAAAAAAGAGGGCATCTGAAGCAAGTTTCACCCCTCCCTCCTCTGCCATACCCAATATTCTGGGTAACAAAGGGCAATGTCTAATAAAATGAAACTGAAATGAAACTGAATGTAATGAATGATGCCAGTTTACGAAGGACTGTTGCAGTTTTCACAACACCAGTGAGACGACACCAGATTTCACAACGCCAGCAAGACGCCAACCAATTTGAAGTCGATAAATTTTGCTGAATTCCTGATGGTGTACGTTACTTGGCCTCTGGTATCTCCAGTTGTAGTTAACATTTTTGGAATCCAAAGACAGATTTGGAAATGGGAAGAACATGTCTTTGTTATACAGAAATGGTGTAGTTACACTACTGACCGTTCATTTCGTAACACACGGCCAAACTTCAAATGCAGTTTTCTCAGTTTTATATTTTTGGTCGTTTACGTCAGCCTTACGCAGCTTTTTGGAAACTTCTTTTTGCTTCATAAGGTTAATCTTGGTACCCTTTTTTTCAGTACAACCTGAGGCGCCCGATGACATTCTTCGTTTTTCTATTTAGGCCATGCATAATAAATGACTTGCAGTCATTTTGATGAGCCAAAATATTGAATACTGCCATCATGTATACTTGACATATTTTTTTGTGGTGCCACGACTTTACAGAAAAATGAAGAATGCCATCGGGTATGGGAACTCTCTGGCTATCAATTCATGGAATAAACAGCTACAAAATGCAATGTGAAAGTTCGTTAAAGCTGCATAAGGAATTACCTAATTACGGTTTAGATTTTGCATGATAACTTTCAAACTAACAGCAGCAGCTCAAATATAATTGCATATTTGAAATCTACAGAGAAAACTGCATTTGTGTGCAAATTTTCATAAGTTTCTACCCGTAAATAAAAAAGTTAGTTTTAAGACCCTCGTCCCCCCTTAAATCAGTTCCAATGCTGATGCAGTGATGATGGATGAGCTAACAGATGCACAAACTGTGCATGCATGCGGTGATGGGGGGTGCCTAATGAGAACCGGGACAAATGTATCGACAACAGCCCGAAACCCGAGTGCTGGAAAATCCGGCGTACTGACACCCGCACATGCGCTGGATGCGGACAGCCTGCTGCGCTACTTTTTTGGTGGTCACAACGAGGGCAAGTGTGGACTCGAAATACCAACTGCAGCCGAAAAAAAGGGCCACTCATCGGTACACCCTTTTGTGCAAGCGTCAATGAACCACTTGTACACCCACGATCAAAAGTTTACGGACCACGGAAGCTCCAATTTTGGGTTATTTCTCTGCCACGCAGCAGCCCGGGAAACTATGTGTCGTATTTTTCATTACTTCAGTAACCATATGACATCTCACATGCACAGGGCAGTTTGTTGGGCTGGTACCAGAAGAGAAATAAACTAAAATTGCCATTTTCTTGGTCCATAAACTTTTGATCGTGGCTGTACAATACTGCTTCGACATATCGCACCTAGCCTCTCAAATCCTCTCCCGATCTGCACTGTCAGCATTTTCATACAGGATGGCATCGATCTTATCGCTGTTTTTGATTACGGTTGCCAGCGTCGACAAAGCTATTCCATACCTTTTGGTGATCTTGGTCTTCTTAACGTTACACCAGACTTGCTCAAGAGTGGAGCATTTTACATTTAGAGATAAAACTTTTCTTTTCGCGTGTGATGTGCCGGCGCTCGACTTGCTTGTCCAGCAGGGGAGCACTTCGGCAACAAAGACAGCAGGGGCACGCAAACACAGGTGGTGCGAACAGTGACTACGAAACCGGGACCCACGCTGATTGCTACAATTGGCCAGCAGTGCTGCTTGGAGCAACTAATGGAGCAACGCTAGGAGCAAGTCTTGCAGTCAAGCATCCCGCTTCTCCACGGTGCGAACATGGCAACTGGTGTGCTTTTCGACGCTGTATATGCTCGGGCAAGACGCGGCCTGCAAGCTGAGGGTCAAGCAGCTGTGTTTTATGACGTTCTGCTTACTTTACAACTGCCCAACTTTCAACAGCCATTTTGCGCAAAAATTCGGTGCATTTTGGGTGGCCCCAATTTGTTATATCTGAGCAGGCCCTTCAAACTTTATTATTAAGAGTGGGCTGAAATGGTGTTGCAAGTGCAGTAAAAACTTGTTAATTGAAACCACAAAGTCTCAGTTCGAAATACCGAAAGTTGTAACTAATGAAAGTGAAGAGTAACAACTGTGCATGGCGATAGGGAAGCAGTTTGACATGTCCGTAATGTATTCCTTGAAAAACTCCGTCATTGCCGCCTGCCTTTTGCCCTATAAGGTGACGGCGAGCACTTTTCATTCTCAGTACAAGACAGGGCAGAAAGCCTCCTCTTCACCTTTTTCAAAACTGAACAAGAGACAGGTGGTGTTATACACCACACCCCGACATTTGAGCGCACAGCCACACTCGTGCTGCATCCTGCTCCTCTTCATCGTCAATGGCAGACAGGTTTTGCGTTTCTGGCATCATGTCCTCATCTGTCAGGCACCACAAGGAACTGCACTTGCATTCTCACAGACGTAGTCTGCAAAATGTCTTCGAAATTGTCCGCCACACAGACTTTAATTGGTCTTCCCCAAATTTCACCTTCTCTCTTCGTTTTTCCCCAAGTTCCGGACATGACGCAGCATTGCTAAGGTGGCTAGAATGAGAAGGTGTGAATTTCGCGGGCCTGCCGCTAGGGGAGCATTGGGCGCCTCGGTGACAGGCGCGGTAAGACGAGGCGGCCGGCGGCCCAGTCGACGGGCTCGCGATTCATTTCGCACGTGATTATTGATAAACCGTGATCTTGGTTCTGGTGGACATTATTTGTGATACTTGTGAGCTACACGTGTGGAATGATGGCAGCCATGCCATCAACTGCGAAGAAAAAGACACAAAGGTGATGTTTCGTACCGGGATGCGACGTGGGCTACACGAAGTGTGTTGAGAAAGTATCCCTTTTCCGCGCACCAGCTTGGCCAGAACAGTTCTCAAAGTGGGCTCGTGCCATTCCCAGGGCTGACAAGCCTCTGCAGGAAAATTGTGTAGGCATTTGTATGAAAATTCTGTCTGTATAGGTATTTGTATTTTGTTACTAGGGGAAAAAATGCATTGCGCGAGTTATTGAAGTGCGATGCAGATCTCAGGAATGTTTTTTTTTTCTATTTAAAGCATTGGCTTGTACCTCCTGCAGGTTTATCATCCGGGATTTCACGCACTCTGTGAACGGCACGCGCAAGTTCACATATACCCGCAGTGTTCCTCGACAGAAAGACGAGGCGCTACCTACGATATTTCCGAACCTTCCGAAATACATTTCGAAGACATTGCCTAAAGAAAGGAAAAGGCGGCCAGATTTTTCACATGACTCTCCTAGCACCAAGAAGAGCCGCAAGAGTACATATCTGAAGCATGCCAGTCAGCAGAAATGGAAACCCAAATTCATGAACAAGGGACGGCAGTTAATGCTCCCACCAGGCATTTTATCTACGATTCTAGGTGCAACATGCATGATCTGTCTCATATCGGCTGCCCAGAGCACGCAGTATCATTGACAAAATCAGTCACGGTTCACGCGATTTTTTGCAATACAAGAATTCATTTCTTACTAAAGGGCCTGAACCAAGAAGAAAATGCAAAGAAAGGCAAGAGGCTAAAGCCCTGTGTCTTGTAAAGTAGCTTTTTGTAAATATCTTGAGAGTTAAAAGAGTACAAG
Source organism: Haemaphysalis longicornis (assembly GCF_048455015.1). Lineage (NCBI taxonomy): Eukaryota > Metazoa > Arthropoda > Arachnida > Ixodida > Ixodidae > Haemaphysalis > Haemaphysalis longicornis. The sequence continues at coordinate 24,002,497 of NW_027526295.1, read as the reverse complement.
TAAATATATATTTGCTTCAGTTGTGTGAGTAAATATTTTGCAAACGTGTAAATATTTGTAAACTTTGCAAATAAAATGGTTACCACGAACTTGCTTTACTTTCTTATTAGTGGTTGCAGCATATTGCTTGTAAAATACACGGATCGATAGGTAGAATTCGCGTTACGCGCCCTGTATGCTAAACCGAGGATTACAGTAGTTCACACCTCGAAGCCTCCCTACCGAGACCGGTACCCACTACTTTCTCTAACGGGACCCTGTAATATCGCGTGGAATACAGGTGCACCTTACCAAACCTCGAAATTTTTTCTGTTTAAAGTGAAGGCATCAACCTCCAGAAGCGTTATCCTCCGCTTGGTTCGCAAAGATTGATGCAAAAATACGCAGTTCCTCCTCGTATAGTGCTGAGAAGCAAGCTCAGTATAATGGCCGGTGACCATAACTGTGAAAGAGCACTTAGGTTACACATAAAGAGGCTTTAAGCGCGTGGGAAAAGCTTGCGGGCTCCGAAACACGGCAGCGGCGAGGCCAGGATAGCCAGGATCGCATGCGCGCGGCGGCGCAGCAGACGCCGTTCTTACCGCGCCGATACCTACAGCGCCGCCACGCGGGAGGCACGCGCAAGTGAGCCAGCTTCGGGCGGCCGGTTTTCACACCTTCTCATTCTAGCCACCTTAGCATTGCTAAAAGGCATCGGGAGGGCTTCTGTGGCTGTACCCCAGGCACCAGTCCACCAGTGTGGAGGTGCGCAGTTTGAATTATTTGTGGCGAAGCCCAGTCACGTTCGAATTAAGGGACTTTTTATACATGAACTTCTATCGGAGCTTGGCCGGATTAAATCGTACAGTTCAAATTATCTATAAATTCGAATTATGGAAGTTCGAATTAATGGGCTTTAACTGTATACACATGGCAACGGGAAATGAAGATTTGTTCATTGCAGCTAGGATTTCGTTGAAACTGGGATCACTATACTTGGGCTATTCTGTATATGTACCTTTTTCATGCACTGTAAAGACAGCTGGTGCCAGTTCGTTTGTTCTTTTTTTTTCTTTTTTTACAAGAAGACACGTTCATCATCAAGGACATCATTTTATGTCAGTGAGGGAATTCTAGTCAAACTGGTGACTGCACTAGTCCTGTTCTAAAAACGGCACCATTGGAGACCTCGGCACAGCAGTATTTAAGGAGCAACAATGGCAACTCGAGATGTGCGGCTCAAGGGCACAAAGCACTAGCCGATTCGGAATGCACGATGAAACCACTGAAAGGCTTGTGCAGGAGGCTATACGTCCATAGAATGTTCAAAGTGTGAAGTCAGCCTGTGCATCAATAAGGGCGAAATCATTGTAGCTTGACATAATAAGTGAAACACCTTATCTGGGTCTACCTGTAGAGCCATAGAGAAAAATATAAAACTTGTATACTGGCACAAGTTGGTTCCATGTACATGCACTGCCCACTGTTGCAGATATGCAACATTGCATACCCTTTGTGCCTGTATGAAATTTTGCCCCTTCACCAACTCATTAGTTCTTGTTGCTCCAAGGATCCTCAACCAAAAATATTTCTGCGTTTTGATTGGAATTCTGCCACCAGTCAGAGGCAGAACACATTTCTTCAAGGGAATGCCTGCCAAGAGTGTTTCTCCATTTATTTGCCTCATTGAGTTAACTTTCTAATTTTTAATTTTCTGAAACCTTGAATGCATAGTGTGTGAGGTCCAGACTACACAAATCAACTCTTTGTTTTCTCGTAGCTAAGTTTCAAAGCCCCACACACTTCAAAGCAAACGTACTTGTATTAGAAATTGATTCGATCTGTAGTCATTTCCACCTTGCACAGCCGAGTCAGAGATGTAATATTCACACACCTCTACCAGACACACGGCCATGATCACAAAAAAAAGCCAAGCCAAGAAACCCTCAGAATGCACTGAGTGCCTGACCATTTCCCTTCCACTAATGCATAGTTCTATGGCAACCCTTGCCAAACCCATACCTTGCAGCAAAACTTGTGCAGAGTCTGGATGATGCCAGTGAGCGGAGCAGGCAAGCTGGACGTCAGTGGAGAGCAGCCCAATCCAGGGTGCAGGCGACGCCCTCTTCCAACAGAAGCAAAGGGAAAGTGTCTACCACCCAAAAGTGCTCGGGAAGGGACACGTTCCTTGCTCCATCCTCAAGGCAGCAAGTGCTCGAGTGCTTGTGGATGCCCTCCAAGGTGGAAAGAGAAAAGAATAAACAATGCATGGGGCACAACACAAAAAGGCAACACCAGGGCAATGGAACTGCTTCCTATATAAGCATACCGAGATTGTCCTCACTGAATGTGCCATCTTTTCAATAGTCCCCAGGCACTGAATGCCATTCAGCCTCACTTGGCATTTACGCGATAGTCAATTATTGCTTCTAGCACGGCTGCAGTGTGTACTGAGTCAAACCCTTTCTCAGTCTATAAATGCCATGTAAAGGGGCTCAGTGTATTGTACGGATTTTTTATCACTTGATTGACAACATGGAAGTGATTCATGGTTGAGTACCCTTACCTAAACCCAGCCTGCTCTCTGGGTTGTTGGGAATCCAGGCTGTCACCCATGTGGCCAACTATAACTTTGGTAAACAGCTTATGAACAAGTGAGAGTAGGCTAATGGGTCTGTACTTTTTGAGGTCCTTGGTATCTCCTTTTTATGAATCAGAATCAGCTAAGCGTTTTTCCAGGGTATAGGCACTTTTTAATCCCTTAAACATTCCGAAAATAGTGAAGAAAGCTTTTCCAGTATAATATCTGCTCTCTCCTTAATTAGATCCCAGGTGATGTCGTCGTCACCTGCAGCTTTTCCTATTTTCCTGCCTCTGAGGGCCTTTCCTACCCCTTCTTTTAGCTAGTAGCGAGACACCGCAAGTTAAGCTTGTACTCTGAGTAGTTTCCCCTGGTCTAACGTCGCTGGCATACAGTCTGGTGTGGAATCGTCCGCCTACCTTTATTATCTCATCCATGTTGCACGTAACGTTACCCTGCTCATCTCTGGGTGCGTACATTCTGCTTTTGCTTATGGCTAGCTTCCCCTTGGTTGCTCCCAAGGTTCCTCTGATTTGAAGCGTTCCCTCGATCACTGCGGTGTTATATGCATGAATATCACTTGTTTTACTTCTTTTAATCACTTTAGACAGCTCTGCTAACTCAACTTCATCCGCCATACTTGAAACTTTCATGTTCCTACGTTTGGCAATTAGTTCCTTCACTTTCACATCCCTACATGTTGCTTCTCCCAAAGCTGCCGCTGATTCACTAGGTGCCAATTAAGTTCTCATTTAGCCTGTCTACACTGACCTCGTTCTGCTCGTTTTAAAGCGCAAATTTGTTTTGAAGAGTTATTTTTAAACTCCTTCAATCTGGTTCTGACTGACTCCATGTGGGGTTTCTTAGTTGTCACGCGTTTCTTCTCTCTTCTGAGATTCAGCCTTGGCTTGCATCTAACCATCCTATGATTGCTGCTCCAAATCTTACTTAGCAACGCTAAATCTTGTACAATGCCTGCGTTGTCACTTAAAATGAAGTCAATTTCATTGTTTGTTCCAGTATCCGGACTCTTCCATGTCCATTTTCTAGTCTTTCGTTTGTAAAAGAATGTGTTCACCAACCATAGCTTATTTCTCTCTGTAAATCCCACCAGTGTATCCCTGACTGTTGCGATTGTCTATTCCAAAGTTTTCCGTTCTCCCATTTGCTTCTTACCCACTTTTGCATTAGTCTCCCATCACAATCATTAACTGCATTGCTGCCTTCTTTATTGCTGATTCGACATCCTCATAGAAAATGTCTACGGCTTCAACATAGCTAGTTTTTGGCACGTAGGCCTGTACTATTTTTAACCTGTATCGCTTGTTCAGCTTGATTACAATGGCTGCGACTGTTTCCTTAATGCTGAAGAATTCTTCCATGTTCCCTGCTATTTCTCTATGGATTAAGAATCCCACCCCGTGTTCTTTCTTCTCACGGAGCCCTGTGTAGCACAAAAATATGCCCACTAGTCAGCTTCATGAAGCCCTCTGCTGGTCTTCTAACTTCGCTTAACCCTATGATACAGTATAACCTCGTAACAACAGACCTTGACAGTGATCCCGATTTCAGTCTGCTGTAAAAGAAGTATGAACTATCCAGATACTATTACTACAGACTCTGGTATAATCATGGATGAAATCTGTTATAACAAGAGTTCTGACTTTTCAACTGCTATAAACAAAGCAGAAACAATAAAATTATGCTGGTCATTTTTCAAGATCGTTAAAACTGAAACAGGTTGGTAATTACTGCCAACAAAACATCAGAATCACCTCTGTTTTTCACTGTTTCCCCGTTGTTCGCAGGTTCACCATGATGCTGCGTTCAAGAAGAAAGTAATCTTGAGCGCTGAAAACGATAGAAATCGGGCCACGTCACGTGCGTTCAGTGTTCCGGAAACTTGCGTGCGGGGCTGGCACAAGCAGAAACAGAAAATTTCTGCAAGCAAGGCGACATGAAAGGGTTCAGAGGACCAAAGAGGGACGATATCCCCAAATAGAGGACCTGCTGGCGGAATACGTGCATCAGCAGCGAGCAGCTCAGCGACCCGTAATCACAGAGCTGCTGAAGATTCGATGATGCAGTTGGCGTGGCAGCAAGGATTAACACGGAGAGAGTTCAATGCCAGCAGGTGCTGAATAACAAATTTCATGAAGAGAAAAGGCTTCTCACTTCGCCGGCGGACAGGCATATGCCGGAAGTTGCCCACGGGGTTTGAGGGAAAACTGGACGCATTTCAGCGGCACATCTTGAATTTGCGCCGCAAGAATAGCTACGTGCTCAGGCAAACTAGCAATGCGGATCAAACACCGCTATACTTCGAAATGCCCGCCACCACAACGATGGAGAAGAAGGGCGCCAAGCAAGTTCGTGTGCTGCCCTCTGGCCACGAAAAAACAAGTGAAGGCAATGCTTTGCTGCACTGCGGAAGGGCACAAAGTTTCCCCTACCTCATATCAAAACACAAGACGCTCCTGAAAGGAATCTTGTTCCCCAGTGGCGCGATTGTACACACAAACGAGAAGGGGTGGAAGACGACGGACTTGGTGGCCAATTGGATTGACCACGTGGGGCGGAAGCGAGCCCGTGCAAGCTTGGGTCTGCGCGCTAGGCTTGTTTTGGACGCGTTCAGATGTCATTTCGACGAGCGCATCAAGGACAAGCTCGCTTTTTGCAGCACTGACCTTGTTGTGATTCCCGGAGGCATGACCTCACAACTGCAGCCACTGTAAGTTTCGCTAAACAAGCTGGACAAAAAGACCGAATTCGGGCGCTCTACACCAAGTGGCTTGTTGATGACGGCCAGGAACTGACTGACGCCAAAGAGCCAAATTAAGCGATTTTCTGCCAGACTTCACCGGATGGGCGAAGAATGCACTGTGCACAATCCCGCCTACCATGGTGAGCACGGCGTTTAAGAAGTGCAGCATTTCGAATGCTATGGACGGCACCAAAGACGACATGCTTTGGGCCACTGAGAGCAAGAAGGAGTTGTCCAACAGCGACGACGAGTGATAACGTGCCGCCTGTGCCGCCCATCGGCGCTGCCCCAGACTGTCGTCGTGCTGACTGTCTTGCCGACGATAACCGGCACATTTCATTTTGTGCCACCTTTGCAATAAACCTTGCTTGTTCCAAGTGAGAAAAAGTTGGATTTCTGTATTTAATAATCAAAGTTTAGTGCATGCTACGATCGAGGACATATCGTTTTTTTTTCTTCGTACTGTGAAAAACAGGTGTGCGTTACAATCGAGGGCGTGTTAGATTTGAGTAAATACGGTACGCTTACTGCAAGACTTCACGCACTTAACAGTGTTAGTTTTTTGCAAGCAAAACGTTTCACCCCTACTAACTCGCTTTCAGCTGTTTCAGCTGGTTCCGCTGCACATAATCTTGAAGACCTGCGAGGCCCAGAGAAAATTACATCCACACGTGACCTACTTACTATTTTCGTTTAGTTATGTGAAATCTTGTGGAAATGCGGTACAACAGCAACTCTGGCTTTTCACTCGTTCCCCTCCTCCTGCTGCTGCGAATCACGATCGCCTGCGATTCACAATCGTCCAGGCGTTGGTCTTACCGGAATCCACCAGGTGTGAAAACACTGAGGCTCTTTCGCTGCGGCCCGTGAGGCGATCTGGAACACCCAGCGTCTCCAGGGCGAAGAATGGCGTCCCTCCCTCGGTGCACAGCCCGACCGTCTGGTCGCGAGTGAGGGCGGCCGCCCAGCCATCACCCACAGCCACGCCCTGCATAGTTGCCGCTCCTGTATCTGGCATGCCAAAGTACTCGGGTACGCCTCGATACATGTCTTTCCCGCAAGCTTCTCAGTCAAAGCCCCAGACGCGCTCACCTTCGTCCTTTTCCCTTCCACTTTTCATCAGTGTCACTCTGCTACCCAACCCACGCTTGTATCACCAAGCATACAGCGCGAGCGTACCTCGCCGCTCTCTTGGCCGCGACTTCTGTAGACAGCATGTTTAAATTACTCACGTTGGCCTTGGTGCAGGTCTAACTCATTTTTCTACTTCGAAGGTGCATTCATTGAAGCAGCTTGGTTCTCCGAGCCTTGACAACGCATGGGTCTCGCATTCGGGAGGCCTGTGAGAGAGAGAGAGATAGAGAAATAACATTCATAGTCCAAATTGCTAGACATTGCCATTAGGAGAACTTCGTGGCTGCTGCTTCTGAGTGCCCTCCTTTGGCCCCAAGTAGCCACTATGCTAGTGACACACTCCTTGCTCCTCGGAGCTTAGGGCCTACTAAAATTGAGGACAAATTATTCCAGCTTTTTTTTCATCATAAAAGCAGTCACTTAACAAGTTGAGGGAGTGGATTGGCAAGCGTCGTGGGGGTTCAGTTTTTCATTTGCTGAGTGTTGACCACGGCAGGACGCAAAGTCTGGCAAGGTCAAATCACCCGTGAGGACCACAAGCGGTTTCACAGCCTAAAATATACTTAAACGACATTAGGTTACGTGTTATAGCAAACGAACTGCGAGGAATGTTTGATGCTGAATGTTTAACAGGTGTATGTACATTTGTTGGAGCCATGCTCATTTTTCAATCTTTGAAGGTATCAAATTGAAAATGTGCAAATTGAGCGCAGCAAAATCAGTCACGAGACGCAGGCAAAACAGCAGCTAAGGCCAGTAGCTTTTCTGTTGACGTGCATATCAGCAGCCTTTGCACTGTCCTGTGTGCTTTTCTTATGATTATTTCTGCCTTTTGCTCTTTGGAAAGCTTCGCGCTCTGGTAAGGCACACTGCATGTCACCCTGGCAATATACGCACTTCCTTTTCTTCGTTCCAGGCGATTTTACAGTACTGGAAGGCCATATTATTTTGGCCTCAAAGATCATTCAACACCGCAAAGACTACTTCGATAAAACCATTCAGGTAGATTGGGTCACCATAATATAAGCTCCAAAATTTCGTCGACCCAATCTATTTTGAAGATGTGAATATTGAATTTTTAAAAGCATTTGGAATCGCAAGAATGCTACGGTTGAACAGATGCGACACGGCTTCATTTCCTTTGTGTGAACGGTTTGCAAAATACGCCTCGGCAATGGCTCATTTCCCCCACATGCCAATGCTGCCAATGTCAACACGCTGCCCCCGTGAATAGGCAGCATACGAGCGGAGCTAGTTTTCTCGCCGCAAAACCCGTAACAACCCGAATGCGGTGCCGTCACGATTGCAGACAATCGTCCCCAGTCATTACCCCAGACCCCAGCGTCGCGCACACTTTGAACACTGCACACGAAGAACTCTCTCTCTCTCTCATCCAGCGGCCGTGGTTTGAATATCGACGCCCTCACTATCGCGGTTTTAGCATGACATTCCGCGCATGTCCACGCGTTATACAACCGCTGCGCCGTATCGCACAGGCAGACACGATCCGCACCCACAGCCTGAGCGACACAAGGCGAAAAAATAACGAATCCACATTACGCGCAAAGTTACGAAATATCGTAACTGCCTCTTGTCAAGAGAAAAGGCAGACTATACAGTGTATGAACACACCGTAGGCACCCCGTTTTAGCGAACAAAGTGCACCCACCTGAACTAGGTTTTCTCCGCCCTCGTTTCTCTTGTTTGGCATAGTCCGGGAGCTTGAACACAACACGCATACATTCGCCGCACCGCCGCCAAAATACACTTCACTCCGCACGTGGGTTGCGTGGGTCAACACAGGCCAAAATGGCTGTTCCGAAAGCTTCCCCCCACCCCTTCTATTCACAAACAAAGTCACTGTTTAAAAACTGTGAAATACTTTGTGTACTGTCTGTTTTCGTAGAAAATCTTTTAAAACAGAGTTTTTTAAAGTTTGTTAGGAGAAACTTAGGAACGCACTTATGCTGCGGAAACACGAGAGCGCGAGTTTTGAATCTCCGTCTGTAGCTCACGTCACAGCTTGAAGTCACACTTTGAAGTAAAAATACACAGAGTTGCGTTCACCTTGCTACACTACACGTGAGGAGCAAAATAAGAAAGAAAACATGTTAAAACTTCAATGCTGAGCCAATGTTTCTGAACAAACTTCGTCGCGCCCTGTGCTCCGCAGGCAAGAAGAAAAGGGCGCGAGACGGACGTTGACGAAGGAGACTCGCAGCCTGTATATGTCTTTCGTGCCTTCTTCGACGACGTCTGTTTAGCGCCCTTTTCTTCTTTCCAGTGACACAATGGACCAACTAGCTCAGCAAGTTTTGTCAACTCCGCGGCCAAGCCTGGATTTTTTTTTTTTTTTTTTTTTTTGGGGGGGGGGGGGGGTTATGTCTGAGTGTCCTGCCGTCCCGTCCTACATCCTGCCTGCCTTGAAATTTCTATTATGACGTCTGTTGAGAGAGAAATGTGATTGACCAGTAGCCGCGACCGGGTTTGGATTGCAGCTTGGTCCGTTAGCGGCGGTGTTCAGCTTCGCCATTAAATGTGGGGCCGGATGACACAGAGATGAGCTCGCTCTAAAAATTTGCACATCTTGTACGCATGAACAAAAAAAAAATGGCTGACAATAACGTTGCTCCCTAATGCAAAATTTGTGCGCAGCGCGAACTTTAGTCTTCTCGGTCAAGGCGCATAGCTGCCGTGTTTCAGGATGTGATCGCGTGATCAGCGAGTGCACGGCGGCAGGCGCTACTCTGCCGCTATCTCGCAGCGCGTCCGCGCAGCCTAGCGTTTTGTTGTGTATAGTTTTTTAACCCCCTACCAGTGTTGCCAATTTAGCTAATTTGTAGCTAGATCTAGCTACTTTTGGACTCATCTAGCTACCAAAAATGTAATCTAGCTACGAGTAGCTGTTTTAGCTCCGAAGAAACTCTACCTGTTTCTGGAGGCTTCCTGTCTGTGCGCCTGCATGCTTAGTGCGCACTAATTAACAAACACGCCATGCCCTGAAGTGATGATCACCGGATCAACCCGTGCCGACAAGCCTAGCAGCGCTAGCTGTGCGATCTCAGCGGTTTCGCCTAGGCGCTATTTATTACCCAGCCAGTGCCGGTTCGTGCTGCATTCTGCGGATTTCGTTATGTTTCGTTACCATTGGTTATAATTGTTTTGCTCTACGCCTTCTACTAGAGTTGCTAACAGATAGTTGTGTTTTTGTTCGTCAATGTGGTTGATTGTTCTTTTAGAAGTACGGTAGAAATCTCTCTTGTACGTTTTGTGTATGAAATGCTATTCTAGATTGTTTCGTTCGTTGCAAATGTGCAATTTCGTTGATATATGTTCAATAATGACGTGCTCCCATTTATGCGGACGGAAAAGTTTTTGTTAATAAAACCACCATCCAAAAAGCTTTCAAATGGTATTGCAAATGCATGGTAATGCAGTAAGGTATTGCAGTCTTGCAGTGCCTAACATGGCTGCTGTGGAAGTGCAAATACTGGCGCGTGTCCGTAGGTTTCCTATAGAGATTAGTCTGAAGCCTGCCCTGAAAAACTGTGACAGTTACATCCAGGAAATTTATGCTGTGCGTAGAATAGGAATGGGAAAGGGAGATAGTAGGATGCGCAAGGTTAAAGGGACAGACAACCGATTTTTGTCGCGTATATGTTCTCTAGCTCATATGAAAGCCAGCGTTTTATACAGCCCGGTAACCACAAGCAATTTTTAATCAAATCGGCGGGAATCATTTTAATTTGGCAGCAAACTTCCTGAAATCGGAAGGGTGGCGGTTCGTAGTGTCGAAACTTGGCACTACAATATGTGTCCCTGTCACGTGACCTGCAAACCTAGCAGCTACTGCAACTGCTGAAGCGTTTATTTACGCATTGAAAACCTTTTAACACAAGTATTTATAGAAGGTTAAATTGTATATGCATTTCTAAACATTATTTTGAAAATTCTAAAGACACGCCGCCCGCCGCCGCTGGGTTACTCTCAGTGTGGCTAACTGAGCCACCATGCCCAGAATCAACGGCAGCGTTCAGTAAACAGACCCAGTGAAGGACATTTGGCGATTCTGCCTGAGTCAGAGGCGTTTGTTCTGCTAAAATATTTGATTTCAGTTTCCAAATAGGCCAACGGCATCTTAAAAAAAGCAAAAAAACGTCGCCTCCGGGGAGAATAGAACTTCCCGCCTCCACAACGTGAAAACAGATTTTACCTATCGTCTATCCCAACAGATTCGCGCACAATAGACAGTTGCATTAAAAAACACATAACGGAACAGGAAAGACTGAGATTCAAACCTTTTTGGCTGGGGACAAGTTTTTAAATATCGTTTTTCATTTCGCATACAGACAAAATTATGTTTCCGCGCTACTCTACATCATGGTTGCCAGCATCATTTTTGGGAGGGACGCATAAGGCTCGCAGATCTAAAAATTTCGATTTAAAATGTTCTAGGGCGTTATCAGCAAAACCGTTTCTCGTCAAGGTGCTTTAAGTGATGCCCTTTCATTTGGGCTAGAGATTATATACTCGACAAAAATCGGTTGTCTGTCCCTTAAAAGGCTCAATACACGCAAGAAGTTCTATTTCACCGCGCTGCCATATCATGAATATATCATCTATATACCTTTTGTAGTACAGTGGCGTCAAATTTTGGGTTGCGAGGAAGTTTAACTCTAGACATCCCACAAAGATATTCGCGTAGTTGGCGCGAATTTGGTGCCCATTGACGTTCCGCTGACTTGCACGTAATTGACACCATCAAATTCAAAATTGTTAAGTTCAAGGATAAGGTGAAGGAAAGTTTCAAGGGTGAGAGAATCGATAGGTTTGTCACCTGCCGACCGTTCATACGCACATGATACAGCATGGAGGAAAGAATCCTTTTCTTTCCTCCATGTGACGAATCCAGGGTAACAAGTAAACAGTTGCTAGGAATTTCTGTCTTCATGATATCCGAGAGAAAATCATTTGTATCCTTAATGAAGGATGGAAATCTGGGGGGAATGTCGCGAATGAGATAGTCGACATAGCGCGAGAGGTTCTCGGTGACAGTACCAATGCCAGAAACCATGGGGCGGCCTGGTTTGTTATTTTTATGAATCTTGGGGAGCAGGTAGAATTTACCGGCTACTGGGCTTAAGGGGATAAGAGAGCAAGCAGTTGTTTCAGTTATTTCCTGATTTTGAACAAGTTCAGGGAGTTTTTCTTTGACAATTAGCTTATAATCATTAGTGGGATCACTAGGGAGTACTCTGTAGAACGTAGATTCTGATAGTTGTCTATGAGCCTCGTTGACATGGTCAGCTTTGTCGAGGATCACGATGGCGCCTCATTTATCGGCCGGTTTGATTACTATTTCCGGGCAACCTGCGAGTTCCTCCAGGGCTTTCTTTTCCTTGTTTGTGATGTTACGGCGGAAAGAGATTTGCTTTTGGTATGCTGTTCGTACATGGTGATGAACGGCTTTAAAGGGGCCCTAAATAGGCTTCCGAAGGTCGCCATTTCAATTGCGCAATCGCTAGAGTACCCCTTCACGACAACGTGTACCAAATATTACACCTCTGCGTAAAGCAGGGGCCGCACAAACACGAAAAAAAGATTTCACTTTCTCTCCTGGCTCACCAACCATACCTTGCCGCCACACTTGCGCGCTCTGACGCAGTTCTTTCCGGCTCTGACGCGCTTCTATGACGCACGAGACACTGCCCAGTGCGGCGCCGCGAACGCGAACCACAGCGACAGCGCCACGGCCGGGCTGGAGGAGCGGCGGGCGCGCAGTGCGCGCTCGCCGCTGCTCCAGTCCGGCCGTGACAGCGCTCACCGTGCAACCGGAATCTGGTGGGCGGAGCATGTGCGTCGAGTGCTAAAAAAAAATAAAGCGCGCGCAGGGCTTGGCGCAGCCAATGACTGCACGTACATCAAGGAGGGTGATGGATTGCCCTGTTTCTCTCGGTGGTCTTGCGCCGGGTCGATGACGTCGCGGCTTCCACAGTGCTTCGGAGGAGCTACTAGAGGAGGAGAGCCCCAGGCCTTATGGGCGGCCCCTTTTAATGAGCGATAACTCAGCTAATACTTAACGCATTTAAACAATTTTTGCGGGATGACGTTCCTTGGATAGTACTCCAGTGACTGCGCACGCAAAATCGTAACATTTGGCAGCCTATTTAGGGCCCCTTTAATGTACATGTCGAGGCATGTATCGCGCTGCGTGGGAGGGGTCCAGTTCTTATGGCTAGGCAATGCAGTTCGGACTTCGTCGGTTGGAGGATGGTCATGGAAGTACTCTCGCAGTGTCATATTTCTTGCGAAGTTATCTAAGTCCTTAAAAGGTTGAAATTCGTCGAAATCGCCAGTTGCCGGGCAAAAATTCGCACCTTTTGACAGGGCGCTCATCTGATCTGGTGACAGGGTAATACTAGAGAGGTTCATCACATTTCCAGTGAGATTTTTGTTAGCGTTGATAGCCTGGGGAGAGCTGACAGAAGGGGGATACAAATTTCGGTTCGCGTTGGCAGACAGACTAGTACCGGCGCTAATGTGAGTTGGTGAATGGTCAGTATTTGGCGAATTAATCGCGTTAAAGGGGCGATTTTTATATGCATTCCCAGATAATGGACAGACATTAGTAGAGGGGTTAATTTTATTCTTACGGGTATAGTCATCGCTAGGAATATTATCTCGCGAAAATTTACGGACTTTTTTTTTCGGATATGGCGGATGCCTTTTTGGATTCGTAGCTGCGTAGAAGGCCTGAATCTTTTTCGCGTAACTCCTTACTAAGAATTTCCTCTTCTTGGCGGAGGTAATGGGACATAGTCTCGTAGTGATTTAGAATTATCTGCGTTAATTGCAAGGATGCGTTGTCTATACCTGTGGCCACTTCCTCATGCTAGATGGGGAGAGTTCGGCAGTTGCAGGTCTCAGCCTAACTCTCAAACCCATGGGAGCTACCTCGGCAGACAAATACTGTGAAAGTGCGGACACGTGCAATTGGGAACGTATGCGTTTTTCCGTAATGTTTCTTAATTTTAAGAACTGTTTTGACACTGGGTAGGAGGCTGCATTACCGGGTTTTCTGAGTCCTAAGTCAGTTGGTCGGCGCAGAAGACACTTTCTTGCGCAGGTTGTACGGAACATGGCCTGGCTTTGGGGCGTCCGACGGCAGTGTGAATTCGCTGCTGGCGTTCTCCAGTGGCTCGGTTGTGGTTGGGGCTCCGGTGGCCGCTGTCGATCCCGAGGGCGGGCGCGGCAGGCTCTGGGCGCGGCGCACTCTCGGGGTTGGCCCGCAGGCGATGCGTCGGTGCTCCGTGGCCGTGGCCTCAGGAGCACGTACGGGAGGCAGGGTGCGGCGGGCGTCCGGGGACTCCGCTTGTAGGCCCCTGGCGCTCAGCCGAAGGTCTCAGGCCACACCGTGGTCACGGCTGCATGCGGGGCTGGCCGGTGGGCCCGTGTGTCCGGGGACATCGTGGAGGGCGTTGGGCTGGAGGGGAGCAGAGACAGTGGTGGGAAGTTACTGTCGTATGAGGACACTGCGGGAGCTTGGGTGGCAGTGCATGCGACCTCGCGCCATCCAGGAGGGTTGCAGTGCTGTTGCGAGAAGCAAAGATCGCGGATGTGGCTAGCAAGCAAAGCCACACCCTCGAAGCTGGGGTGCAGGCCATCAGCAGCAAGGACTCGGCGGGCGGGAAGGTGCTGGAAGCCGTGGTCAATGAAGCGGACACAGCGAGAGTGGCGGCAGAATTCGCGCAGAAGAGAGTTAAAGCGTCGCGCTTTTTCGATGCAGCCAATGGCAAAGCGGGAGATGCGGTATTCACGGCGGCGGTTAGCGAAGTGCGGAAGAATCAAGCTGGCGTATATGGTAGAGATGTTAGGCCGAGATTGAAGAATAAGGTCAGTCAGCGAGCGGTAGTCACAAAAAGCACGTTCAGCAGAAGAAGAGCTCAGGTCATTAGTTCCGACATGCAGGAAAACTGTGTCACAGTTAGCAGGAATGGAGTCAATGAGTAAGCGTGCGTCAGAAATGCATGCGCCGGGTTGGGAGATAAAAGCAGGGGTTGCAACACCGAGAGGGTCAAAATGTTCAAAAAGGTACTTAGTTTGGGAGTCGCCGATTACAGCACTAGACGGTGCGGTCTGCGGGAACTTCCGGATGGCGTCTTTCCTCGTTGTCCTGGCAGCGCTCATGGTAGAAGATAGTCTGGAAACATAAAAACTCACACAGTGCGCGAAAAAATAGGGTAAGCAGAGGCAGCGACAAACGAGAAAGACATTAAAAATAAGAATAAAAGTTTACTGACATTTCAGGAAGAGGACTATCGCACGATCACGAGGTTCGTGAGTCCTACCTCATCTATAAGTTTAAGTCAGCGTCGTTTGGCATCAATGAAAGTTGTGGGAAATTGCCATGTCTTTCCTCCGATTAAAATTTAGGCTGCATTTCTCAGGCTAGCGTTATGCCTGTTCATTTCTTTCCCTCGATAATCAGTTGGCGACCCCCCGTAGATGGTTATATTTTCTTGCTAGCACCACGTTTTTTAGCACAATGGCTTCACTAAACCAAATTTGACCAGCAAGTCTGGACATTATGTTCTCGGTAGAAGGCTGCGGTACCATTATTAGCTTTGTCACTCTCACCTTGTAATCAATTTGTGCACGCTAGCGTGTGTGATTGCTTTTCTCTCCCCTTTCTTTTTTGTATTGCGGTTTTCTAATATTCCGTGCTGACCGCCTTGGCGTTCCCTGAACTGGTGCCTTGTGCCGACCAGGCGTGTACCACCCGGTGCGCGTCATGCGCGTGCACCTGCCTTCTGTTATCTTTCTTTTCATGACTTGTTTGACCGTGAATTTTTTTTCTTCCTTTTTTTGCTCTTTGTATACCAATGTACACTCATTTCCTGTCGAGACTGCCTGTCCTACTGCTTTTGGGCGCGACCCTTGCCTCCCACCAACCGCTGCCAAGTGTGTCATGTTTCAATCACCTGACCCGGATTCTTAGAACGGGTGTGTGTATGGGCAGGTGTTCGCCCTTTGTGTGCATGGGCATATCTTCTTTGGACCTTCTTCGTTCCGCGTGACTGATTTTTTTGCCGATGTCAAACACGTGCATGGGCATATCTTGTTTTGACCCCTCACATTCGGTACTTTTGCGAAAACGAACTTCGCTACTCAGAAAAAAATTTAAAAGAATGTCTTAAAGTAACTGAATAACCGATTCAAAGAACATTTATGCGAAAAGTAAACAAATGAAAGAGGATCGAGGAACTATCATCAACAAATATTTACAGCAGAAATCGCTTGGAAAGTACGGGGATTCATAGGTAGGCGTTAAATAATCACAAATAAGAGCGCAGATGCCGACTTTAAAGAACTAGGTCCTAAAGATCCTGTCCAAAAAAAAATCAAAACAAAAACGAACTGATATGTTTGTGCACTGAAGACTCCTTAAACCAGTAATTTTTTTTTATTCTGGACCGAAGGGTCTGCGGAGTCCGGATGGACGATCGCCCTGGGGGTCAGCCACCTGCCTTCCCCGAATTGCTCTCGACGCAGGGGAAGTGAGGAAGGAGCGTGCATGGCGCCTGCTTTCGCGGAAGCTCGCCTGAAACGCTCGCCCTTGTATAGGGCTCCCGCCGCCATTCGTCAGCTTGTACCGGGCCGCCCTGAACCGGAAAGGCCTAGACCCGCTTTACTGTGCTCCGTCTGAATGCTTCGACATCTGGAATGCTTCCATATCTGCAGTCCGGAGCAAGCGAAGCGGCAGTAATCAAGATTTTGGACTTCGATAATTTTGCAGCTTGCAGCTTAGATACTTTATTTTTCCCGAAAATAGACAACGTAGCTATTATCACGCTTGCTGCAAGGTTTACAATACTGCTGGCTAACATGCTTTGTTCATTTTGCCGCCGTGTTGCGGGAGCGTGAACAAGTGCTAAGGGCAGCAGGTGAGCTCATACTCGAAGCTGGTCGCCAACCATCGACAGCAAACTTTATCGTTCGAAACTGAATTTGAGCACAAATATATGCAGTTTATTCGCGCAGATACATAAACATGTTTTCGCGCGTCTTTGTGGCGGCTTTACTTTCCCAAAAATTGCAAGAACCAAAGACAGTCCCACGTCATGGTTCAATGAAAAGCCGACGATTGATGCAAGTTGATGCACCGCCGCCGCCGCACAAGCCCTTTTCAAGATCAAGCAGGAAGGAGGGGGGGGGATTCGCTTCGGTAGAGTATTTCTTTTGCTTGATCTGCCCTCATTGCCCGCTTTAGAAGAAATTTGTCTTTGTAGTGACAGCCACGTTGGACCAGCGGCTCAGCCGATGCTGCGCGAACCAGATCAGACGCCCGCACGTCTCGGAACTGTGCCTGTCGCCAACCTCTGCAACTCGCGTCATCTCGCGACAGGTGCGCCTTCCTGAGCCACGGCCGGACTCGGCTCTCCTCCTCCCGCGTCCGGCCGTGCCTGGAATTAGTCGCTGTGACTGGAAAACATCGGAGAAAGGTGGAAAGAACTCACAGACGTGCACGCACCCGGGACTAACGCCTAGTACTATCGAAGTGATTGCACGTGAGAAAGTTATGAATGTTCTTTCTGAGGCATGCATGCCTAAAAGTATTCTGTACATAATGAAGCCCCCTGCTTCTCACGCAGCGTCTCTTTTTCCTGTTTTCCTTTCGGTTTCACCCTTTGTATGACCTGACAAATGGTTAGATAAAAAAAAGTTGAAAGCTCGGTGGATAAGTGGAAGAAGGGAGGCTGGTACCAGTATATTTTCCCGCGGGAGGGGGGTAATATCGTTGGTGATAGGAAGGAGGAAGTTTTCTCAAAAGGAACGCGAGCACCCGCATACACGTGCCTGGAAAATATGGGGGTTGGAGATTTGAATCCCCCCGTCCCTGGCTATGTCCTTGGTGAACATATTTTTTTACCTGTATTTGTTTACTCTCTGAATAATTTGTAGCTTCTTAAAGGTATGCGTAATAAGGTAACTAAAATGAATCAATCGATACGGCAGTGCCGGGAGGCCGCAACAAAAGAATACATTCACTGAGTCCGTCCGCGTAGGGCAAACGGATTTCTCAAGTTTTTTTCGAGACGCGTGAGCGCCCCATCTCGCGGCAAAGGCACGATGCTACATGGGAGCACGGCAAGCATCTCTGTATTGCCGCATCCTTAAGGCATCATATAATTAATCAAGGTAAATATTTATTGCACTTACATGCAATAAATTTCGTTCATCTTGAACACATCTCCCGTACAACAAAAGTTGCCGCGGTCGATCTGGCGCCAGGCGGCTATCGCGGATCGCTAGACGAAACATTAGCGTCGCCTAAGCAGGTTATAGGCCTTCATTGTCTTCTCTACCTCGTCAAAACATGAAAATATTTCGCAGCAAAAAAACTTCCCTCTGCCCCCCACCCCAGCACTATTTCACTGGACCAAATTTCTGCTGGTGCGCCCATGATAGCAGAAGGTTGACAAACATCATCTTTTCATGGAACTAATCAGCGCGTACTGCCAATATGTGAATGGTATGCATGCGCTTTGAATAACAGCAGAAGTTCGAGAATTTAAAGTGTTGCTATGAGTAAGAGCAGACCCGTGGAGCAGACCATGTCACCGCTTTGGCTGCCAGCCTCTTCGGCGCATTGCGCGCATCCACAATAACCGCCGAATTTTTCTCTTTGGGGACGCGGAAGAGTCTGATGCCGCTGATTTTGCGCGCGCGATTTGCGTAACCGGCAGCACAGCACCCCACCGGCATCAGGAAAGCGAACACACAAACAAAACTCCACTTTTGCACGCGTCTAATGCAGGCGTGAACCGCATGGCGCGTTTTTGCACGCGGTTCGGGCGCGTCGGCGTTGCGCGTGCGATTTTTTGACGCCCGCGTCCACGATTCCGCGCGCGGCAGTGGGAGCAGGCGCATGCCTCATGGCGGTGGTTTCGAGGCGCTCGAGACAGCCGGCTGGCTCCACCGGGGATGTTTAGGCTTACCATTCCGGAAGATATAGAATGGGCGCTTTCACTAGCAGCGCGGATGTTGTTTTATAGTACCGTTTTCGCCCACATTATAACCTCCTTTACCGCACAAGCAACTTCGTGCGTGCCTTGAGCGGCATTATAGGGAGCGCTTAGAAACGGTCGCTCGAGCTCCCAACACCACTTCGCCGCCGAAGCCGCCGCCATGTTGCTGCCGCCGGCCGCGCCATCCGTGCCGCGCGCGGGTGGTTCCGCGGCAGCATTTGGCGCGTTTGTGGCGTGCGCGGCGCGTTTTCGCGAGCAGAAAAACGCGCCGCGCGCCGGTCCAAATGTTTCGCCAACCACCCTGCTGGCCACACCGAGCACGTACGCTCGCCGTGGACATCACGGCCGCCGCATGACGTTTCCCGGGAGGGGGGGAAACGTCAGGTTCAAGCGACCCAACTCACCTGGGCGACAAAAATTCCAAGAACAAGAAGGTTGGCGCTGCAACTTTCCCTAGTACGGGATCACCAGACGCCCGCTTTAACCAGTTCACCTAAAACCAATTTTCCTATGATAAGTTGGGCGAGTGGGCCTGTTCTCCGCCTCTCTTTGGGGCGATATCTTTCACGGGTTCCTATCTGTATTTCCCCCCTGTTTTCCCTTCCTCGAAGTAGTGCACGGGGGCCTACTTAGATCTGCCTCTGTGATACCCTAAAGCAGGCGTCGTCCTTGTGCTTTTCAGCCTTGCTGGCAGAACTGCTCAAGTGAAAGTTCGGAAAGAGCACTATATATTTCGGGAAAGGAATTGAAAAGTGCCTCGTCGTGTTGTGTAAAATTCAGTCTGAGCCTTGGCTGTGGCACTGTGAAAACTGAAAGGTTGGTACAGATTAAAGCAGGTGCTTTTTATTCCATAAAGCTGACAATTTGCTTCTAAAGTTGCAAATGCTGATTTCCAGCAGGAATTTCGGAATATGCGCAACAAAAACAATGCAAGAAACATAAAGACAGGTTCCCGCAAATATTTTTTTAATTCGCATTTTTGCCATGCGGCATATGGAAAAAAGATATAACATTAGGTATAAGAACGAGAAGGGGTGCAAAAGCACAGGTAGTCCGGAGACTGATGACACTGTACAACTCTAAAGGTAGGCATGGAGTCCGGTCTCGTGTAAAAAGTTCAGCAGCGACCTGCAGTACGCGTACTGCAGGTCGCTGCAGGCCCACCGGTTGAAGTCCCCCGGTTTATCCCACCGAAGACCAACCACTCTTTGCGCACTGTCCCGAGCTGTTCTGGTTCATGCACACGTCCACAAGAGATGATTGACATCCGCTTCAGCCGCCGGAGCCGGGCACTTGGGACATGTTCCTGGGTCTTCTAGTGCGGGTCCTCAAGTCCAGGTGCCTGAAGGTGTGAGAGCCACCGCAGCCCGAAGCCTCCTGAGAGAAACTTCCTCCACCCGGAAGAGATTATGGGGGAGGGAGCAGACACACAAGGGAATTAGAGCACGCGTGTCCCTTCTCAGGAGAGATTTCATGGCTAAAAGGCGGGAGCGTGGATCACTAGGAAGAGGGCTAGGGGCTAATTCAGATTCAGGCGGGGCAGGAGAGTGCGAAAGATTGTCCGCTAACTGGTTGAAAAAATTGTGACCGTGCCCCTGCACCCAATGTACGCGTACCATTAGCTGTGGTGTCATGTGGATGCTGTGAATGTGCTGGGATATCAGAGGAGTCTTTTTCACTTGCTTCGGTCATGAAAACAGAAAGATAACTAATTTGCTGCCTTCTAAAAACAGAAGCTTCATGGTCTATGTCCCAGTCCGCACATCTCCCTACTTGGCAACAACCAACTTCGTGCATATGCCATAATAAGGGCTCTCAATTGGCGGTATACTTCCGCAGAATATAGCAGCACGCCAGAGATCCCACGACTATGCCTATTCGCATCGAATGGTGAGAGCATGGATCAGAGTGGCCAGTTCCGACTATAATAAGCGGATTTGGGCTCCTTTTTTCACCGAGTCACTATTATGTTTTTTCACCCGCTTGCCGCCTTTTTTCTTCTCACCCTCATTTTTCAGGAAGCATTAATGTTATTGTATGTGCTCGCCAAGTTCACTAGCACGTTTTTCATCAAGAGCTTAAAAACATTCCGATCCCGGGAAGGGGTGGCTGCTTTTCCGATGGAGGCAAAAAGCGAAAACGCCGGCGTGTTCCAGATTTCGGCGCACGTTAAAGATCCCCAGGTAGGCAAAATTAATCCGGAACCCTCCACTGCGGCGCGCCTCATCGCCCGTGGAGCGTCGGCACGTTAAACCTATGTCAATCATTCAGAATCCAAGAACCATCTGGGTACATGCTATGTTCACGTATTCTATGGTGAAAGCTGTTTCATTGGAAAAAGCAGTTCGCTCTGTCGTTATTGGCCTTTAACACCAGCAGCGCCGACGCATAGCGCGTGTTCTCACACAGGAACATCACGAAGTCCCTATAGAAAACGAACTGGTGAACCCCGTATATAGGGGCATCCGCGTGCATTCCGGTTTCCAGCTCCGCGGTACCTACTTCCGGGACTTTAACCGACAGAAAAAGAGTTGCAATTTTTCAACTCGAAAACCAAGCATGATTCCGCCGAAATTAAATCCGGGGATTTTCCAGATAAGTAGGACATGTTCGATAATGACTGTGTGTAGTTGGGGTGGCAGTGAAACAAAGCATACGTTGTAGAATAAAAAAATAAGTAGATCTTGCACTGCCGTGATTAACTTAACTGACAAACATGCATTGAACAGGGTGGGAAGCATTCATAATAAAAATTAAATAAGTGCTTTCGTTTACAGTTTGTTACTTGTTTATTCCCCAATTATATGTGAGTAGGCTCTTGCTTAATTATATTTATTGAACTTTTTTAATGATTGTGAGCATTTATAGAACTCCTGCTTGTTTTGCGCTTGTTAAAAAAGGTCGCGCCCCGTTTCTTGGGCTTCTTTTGGAACAATTATTTGATGTTAGCTCAGGCGCACCTGGCCACCCTGGCATACATATTCCTCAGGACATCATTATGCGTGGTAACAGTAAAAATAAGAATTCAGTACTTAGGCATTATCCTAAAACCTCCCCGTTTAAGTTAACCAGGTAATGAAGATGGTTATCAGTTTTTACTGTGGTGGCCCGTAATCAAAATATTTCGTGAAAATTCTTTTTTCTTACGCCTTCTTGGCATTTACCATATATTTACTAGTTTCGCATTTTAAGACAGCGCCGATATAAAATGTTTAGCATAGATACAAAAGGTGTCGACAAAATCCCCCCAACAAATGCAATTCAAATTTAGCGGCATTTGGTGAAACAGCAGGAACCGCATAATTCACTGCCTTGATACTGACGGACGTAAAGGCCAATGTACAGGTTGGAGGAAAGGGTAAGCTTATAGTTTTATGAAAACTCTCACGAAATCTGACAGATGGGCGTACCCGTTGCAAATGCAGAGGCCTTAGCAGATGCAATTATCAGAAGCACCAGACACCACAATGGTTGTGTTTGCCTGCCTAGGAAACAAAGTTATTTTGCATGTTACGTCCTTTTTTGCATTGCTTCGCTCAACGCTGGATTTTAATTATCTCTATGGTTTGAGCGTGTTGTGTTGGAGGATTCTTTCTCAACAGTTCCCTGTACTACGCATACCGCGTTATTTTTTTGGGCACCGTAATTATTACGTGTAGGTTTCGATAAACGTTGCGGTTGGTGCATTTTGCTTTCAAACCATGGGCATGAGCGTTACGACAAGGACGTGCGATCAAATCACACCACAACGTGGTGGTTATGGTGCTCAGTATGCACTTTACTCGTGGGTTACAATTGTGTCTTCGCGACTTCTCAGAGCGTATCCGCCATGCCTTTTTCAACAGAAGAGAAGGGTAAGAAAATATTCTCGTCTGGACTTCCGGAAACACGCGCATCCGCTGAATAGACTGTGCGCCAAATGAACAAACGTATTTTTGCGAACCCCAGTTTTACCCTCAAATTGAACATACCCGAAAACTCGCCAACGTAGAATTAAAAAAAAAATCCAACAATACCTTTGAGGTTTCCATGCGAAACGCAGAGCGCCGGACCCAATATCTCCCCCTCCCCCTTGCACCCAGCACCCCCTTACGTTTCCCGAATCTGATTGGCCCAATACCTCCCCCTCTCCCCTTGCACCTAGCGCCCCCTCTCTTGGCCCTAAGGTTTCCCGCACCTGATTGGCCAGCGGCCTCCTGGCTGCCCGCAGCAAGGCCCTTAAAAGCAGTAACATTTCGGCGACGCTGCCGTGTTGTGCCTGTCACCCTCCGCTTGTACCTTGTCTGAAGACATGGATGTTGACCCTCACAAAGTTCTCGCCGAATCCTACAAGAAGTTGGACCTGATAACCGAATCTGAACGACCCGTGCACTTCTACCGCACCATAGTAATACAGCAGATCATCCGGAAGGCGCAAGCAGTGATCGAAAATGCGAATGATCAAGAGTGGGGTTGGTCATCGGACGACGAGGAAGTGGGCCTTCTCGTGTGAAAACATTCCTCCGCTACTTCGGTACGGCCCGTGCTTCTAGTCCGCCATCTCTTTGTTTCCCCTTTTTCTGCTTGCAACGTTCGTCTGAGTCCTCGCCTCGTTGCCCGTTAGTGCGAGGCCTGCTCGACAGTGTACAGATCTGGCCGACGACAGCGAATCCCGCCTACCTGTTCCAAGTGCCACTTTCTTCGACGCCATGGACTTGGCCGTGCGGAAACTTCCTGCTGACTCTTGCCAGAAGGTTACCTCGTCTCTCCCAGCCGTGCACTTGTGCTATTCCTTCGTAATGCGACGCATAGTCAAGACTGTACACGCAGTGAAGGTGCTCGTTCAACAACTTTCCACTGCCCTTCCCCACCACTGCCTGCGTGTCCCGGAGGTCAAATACAAAAGTGCGGTGGTGTTTGTGACCCCGAAATTGAATATTGGCGCGTAGCATGTGCTAACAATGCATGTTTGTAATGACAGGCTTCACCGGATACAAAAATATTCTTAAAATCGCGTGTCATCTTCAATTATCGAGAGGGTCGACCTGACCCTGCATGCTGGTCAGAAAACAACATACTTTGTCTTAGCGTGTTCTGCTCACCGGAATTCATCTGCGATTGAAGCGGTGAGTGAAGTTTTTACGGCCAGACATGAGTATTTACTAAGAATGTATAACACCTAACTTGGCTACTCTAGAGCTCTGCATTGTAACAAATGTAAGCCAGCTTTGTTAACAGCTGAGCTTTTTATGTTAGAACTTTGTTGGTGAACAGTTTTAGGCTGGTTGATAACAGATGTAAAACTCTCAGGGACATGCATTTTTGAAGCGAGGGAACCAATAAACGACGTTTTAATATGTCAAACGTTTCGTTTGCTCACTGGCGTGCAAGCTAGTACTGTGCAGGTGAGAGGGAACAATTAACTATCTCGCTGTGCACGGTGTACTGAAAAGGACAAAATAGCTCCTACTCGGACGAGTATACTGTTATCGATCACGGGCAAATTACCGGTCTGAACACTGCGCGAAGCCCGAACTTTGGTCATTATTTTTTTGATACCATATTCACTGCAATCGCACTTCATATGATAAATCTGATAAGGCGATCGAAAGTTTTGCTGGCCAGTGTTTTTCAAACTTTTTTCCGGATTTATCTGAAAACACATACACCGACCCCTGTTTTTTCCGATGACATGTAGTGTTCCCTGTTTTAGATTGCCCGCGGAATGCCTCCAACTTGTATCCCTCTAGTGATTGGGATCGATCAACATAGACTTGTTTTGTATAGTTATTCATTTAAATTTTAATGCATATCATTACCGATCACAAGGCGGGGCTTTTAAACTGTACTGTTAATAAGACATAACCGAAAAAACGACATGGTCTGCTTAGATAATTTCGACAAAGATATCGTACGCTATGTTACGGCGAAAATACACCAAGTGTTCGTGGTTAGCAACGGCTTGTCAGCGAGGATGGAGAAATGAATAACTAAGATGGAGTCAACAAAGAGAGAAACAAAGGAGGTATTTTTGGAAGCTGGTTTTTTACGGCAGCATACGAGCGCTTTCTGTGGTAGCAGACGACTATCGCTATTGATCGCAGCGCCAGCAGCCACTTGGTGGCGAAAATCACGCTAAGAACACAGGTACAAGGAAGTCACAATAATAACTGTGACTTGTGGCGATACGTTTTGTTATTATTCTTGGGGTAAATGTTTTGTTTCTAGAAAATAATGATCTTTGAAACATTGGGTGGGGATAGTGATTAGAACAGCCACACAACAAAAAGCAAGAGCAACAAGTTGCAAGTGACGACCCTTGGCGCGGAAACAGGTGCGTTGTGGGGCTTTTTCGTTGCGAACTGTTTGACAGTGCTTCTATTTTTGTTGTCTGTAATATCAGCGTTCAACTCTTCGTTTTTGATCCAAAGGATGAGTGCGAAGTTATTGTGCTCCAACCGAAGCTTTTCTTCGAGGTCATGCGGTGTGTACACCGTGCGCGCACGCAGGAAGAAGAAAAAAAAACATAGCAATTTTAAAGTTGGTGTGCACTACAGAACTTCCTGGACGAAGCGTTTTATGTCTGTGCGTTTGGAGGGTAGCCTCGTTCGTCGACCGAGAGCGTGTTGTTTTATTCGTGTTTCATCAATCAACTTGCTCCGCTGCAGAGCGCACTAGAGCCCTAACCGATTGTTTCGCTCGTTGTTTTGGTTCTAGGCCTGACTGTGCTGACCTTAAGCGCTCCTGATAGCTGCGAATCGATCAGTGGAATTTATCACTGCGTCTTGCCGTTGACGCTTACGGGCTGCGCCATGTCTTATCCAGCAAACGCCTTTGCGCCGTTGCCGTATGTTGAGCGTTCGTGCCGCGTCGTACTACTTCCTATGCGGTGTTTGCACCTTGCTGAAGTTCGTGACTTGTCAACAGCTCATGACAACTGTGAATATCGTATTGAGGTGCTCGCTAAGAAAAAGAGCCGATAAAAAGTACGGTAGAACGTGGGGCCGCGCGTTAGGAAGGAGAGCACTTGAGGTGCTATTCGATTTGCTCTGTTTGTAGGCAGGTGTACAGGGGGGATTAAAATAAGGAAGTGTCTGGCGTTCCGTCCAGACGGAACGCTAAAAACTGCTGAAGTTCCGTCCAGACTGAACGCCAAATCAAAACCAGTCGATTAGCCGCCGCTTCTCGTCCTGGGATTTTGGTGTAGTGTTTCTGCCGCTGACTATGGACGTTGTAATCCGTGGTTCGATTCTCGCACCGTGATTTTTTTTTTTGTGTGTGTGTGTGTGTGGCCGCGTGGTTAGCGTTTTGTAACAGCAACCCTTCACGCCCGCTTTACAATTCACGCGGTGAGAGCAGTCAGTCTTGGTTTTTTACTCAAGCGGCCGAACCGCTCCCTCTTACTGGAGCCAAGGCCGACGTAGCCATCGCCAGTTACGCCCGATCTCCTGTAATTATTACCAGTGAATAATAATTAACAGTGACTCTGGCTAGTCAGTGAGCGGAAGTTAAAAATCAAGACCGACTGCTCTCGCTGAAATATTGTGAAGCGGGCGTCAGGTGGCGGCATGGAGATCCCTTCGGATAGAGCTTGAGTTAGTCCGACCATCTGTAATTATTAATAATGATTAATAATTATCAGTGATTCTAGCTAGGCAGTGAGCGGTAGCGGTTTTGCCGGTTGGGTAAAAATCAAGACAGACTGCTCTCAACGCGAGTTGTGTTTCCTCTGGACGGAACTTTAGTGACAGCTGCCGTTCCGTCTGGACGGAACGCTAGACACAGCCTTAAAATAAATGCGAAAAACGGAGTGCACAGCCTCCGACGCATGCTGCAGCACCATCTGGCTGCAAAGTCCGTAAACTGCGCGCATGCGCACTTTTTCAAGAGCGTTTGAAAGTGTAGTCTACATTTATGGGAAGTGCTTGATCAAGAAGCGACGCCCGTCGTTTATTTTGAGACGCTTTTTCACGCTGTGTCGACACTGAGCAGGATGATCGTCGAAGGACATCATGCTAGCTGCAATCAGCCTGCTGCGCTCTTGGCCCCCGAATGTAGTAGATAACAGGATGCTCAGTGGCGACAGAGCATAGAAAGGCGCTTCAAAATAAATGAGCGGTGCTGCTTCTTTAACAAGCGTTTCCCCTTACAGCAGGCCACACTCTCAAACGCTTCGACAGAACTACGCATGCGCGCAGTTTACTGACACTGCAGCCAGACGGTGTGGCATGTGTCGGAGGCTGTGTGCTCCGTTGTTCGCATTTCTTTTAATCCCCCCTGTACATTTACCTTGCGGAGTGGTAGCTGGTCTTGCCCGGCATTGCCAATTTATTCCAGACACATGGAACGAAGAACATTCGGCTTGCCGGGTTGGTCAGGCATTGTGCGTTGCCAGCTGGAATTGTGGCCATGTTTAAAGAGGTTCGGTTTTTACTTGAGCCGATTTTTTGTGTTGCTAATGCAGTGTTACTTTAAGCAGTAGGTCAACCCGAGGTCAAACATGGAAAGGTTGAATTTGTTTTCATTGTCTGGACAGATTGGTATACATTGCTGGCGGAGTTGGTTAAAAGCCAAGTTATGAAAAAAATACCATCTCAGGCAAATCTTGCAGTGGGACCTGACCTTCTTTTTTTTTTTTTCAAATAGAGGGGTGACCGTTCATTGCTCAAGGATGTTCAGAAACAATGTTAAGGGACGCACAACCGATCTTTGTCACGAGTATGTTCTTGAGCTCATATGAAACCCAGCACTTTATATAGCCCGGTAACCACAAGCAATTTATAAACAAATTGGCGGAAATAATTTTAATTTGGCAGCAAACTTTCTGAAATCGGAAGGGTGGCGGTTTGTAGTGTCGAAACATGACACTGCAATATGTGTCCCTGTCACGGGACCTGCAAAGCTAGCAGGTACTGTAACTGCTGAAACGTTTATTTACTTCTTGAAAACCTTTTAACACAAGTATTTGTGTAAGTTTAAATTGTATATGTATTCTTAAGCATTATTTTGACATTTTTTACGACACGCCGCCCGCCGTCGCTGGGTTGCTCGCAGTGTGGCTAACTGAGCCTCCATGCCCAAAATCAACGGCAGCGTTCAGTAAACAGACCCAGTGAAGGAGCTCTGACGATTCTGCCTGAGTCAGGGGTGTTTGTTCTGCCAAAATATTTGATTTCAGTTTCCAAATGCGCCAACGACAGCTTAAAAAAAGGACTAGTTGATTTTAAAGGATCCTCAGGTAGTCCACACTGACCTTTAGCCCCCCACCATTGAAACCTTGTAGCTCAGGTGTAGCTTCCACTCGTAAAATTAATAAGTTCGAATTCTTTAGACCGCTGGTTTATGGAAAGTTAGATTTGCATTAAAATGTAGAGGCTTGAAAATGCACTGAGCAGCACTAGCTGCTAATTTGGATTGTGTGGCATGCGTGATGCTCTTGTCGTTCAATAGCCGGCACTGTTCCCTGTAGAAGACACTTGCTCTGCATGCCTGATGCTGGCTTGGTAATGTGACGCGAAAGGAAGATTGGGAGAAGCCAAAAACATCGCAGTGAAGCATTGTGGTTCTAATATTTTAAGCTGTGTGGTGATTGGGATTGTTTTCTTTCTCACACAGATGGCCTTCCCTGCAACAGGACACGGCGTTCACGCGCCCGTGGTCAGTGTCCGCGGCCTATGTTGGTGAAGCTTTGGATGCTTGTGTTTCCACTGGAGGAAAGGGGGCTTGGTGCGGTTGACTGCTGCCCTGCAGTCACAAGTGGTGCCTTGTCTGCTGCTGTTTAGAAGACTGGGCATTGTTGCTGCTGCTGGTCAGGCGCACATGGTCTGCTGGCTCGGTTAAGCAGTGAGTGGCACCCTTTAGACAAGAACGGGGCTAATCTTCTTTCGCTTCCAGCAGTGTGTTCGGGCAATGTAAAGAACATCTGCACACGAGTGCCTCTTACTTTGTGCTCACTTCACGAGCTGCACAATGGCATGGTCTGCCAGAAGCAGCCGTCCGACGACATTTCAGGCAGCCTTAACTAGTAGTCTAAGACAAAACATGATGTAGCCTCAGTAAAATGGTATTGTGTACCTAATTATATTTTTGCATTTTTCGGCTGCAAGCTAAAGTGGTCGACCTATATTTCGGCTCGACCTGTATTCCGCATTATTCGGTAGGTGACTGTTTCCTCTTCTTGCACAGCCTTCCACAATCTGGTCAGCTTGCTGAAAGCTCGCCTAAAGGCTTGATCGTTATCAAATTAGACGGTGGAGCAAAGCCCGTGCCATGCCACAAAACAACGAAAGGCCAGGACGAAACTTCCCGTCGACATGTTGCCTTCAACCTCCAAATGCACAGCGCTTGTGCATTTGTCGGTGTGCTTGTCAGTGTGCTTGTGCACACCGACGGGAACAGTAAATTGTACGACTTCTGTGTTTTGCCACTGTCTTTAGTGAGGACAGGCCCAGTGAATTCGAGCACTGTTACAATAGATGGAGCTGCCTTCGACAAAGTCTCACGGCAGTGGGGCAATTGGCTAGGTGGCCCTTTTGCTGTGCATGTTTTCGAAGGTAATGCAGTGGCCCAGGACCTTTTTTTATGGCTTGGCGTGCTCCTATCATCCAGAAGGCCTTTCACAACTGAGTTAACATGCCGAGGCAGCCTGTGTGGAGCAACCGCTGAAGTGCGCTGTGAATCAGCAATTTCACAAAGTGGTGTGCTGTAACCGCATGGGCCGTCTCATAGGGAAGTTCTGAGTGTTGCAGGCGTCCCTTTAATTCCAAAACCCGTCGTTGCCTTTGAACTTGGTCAAGTTTCGCAGTGGGGAGGCCTGATCAAAAGGCCCGTCATGTTAGGCTGGCTACTCGCACTCCCAAACACCTCTCCTTGAACTTCGTGGAGCAGAAGGAGCTGAGGCTCTTTTACTTCTGCGTTGAGTGAGCCCCTTTTCTTTTCTACATTTTGCTGATGGCTGTTGACGAAACGCCACATCCAAGCTGTGACATGTAGCAGGCGACTGAAACTGCTAAACCTTTCGATAGGTATGAGCTCGTTACAACTTGTTACAAATGGTTACAACTTGTAACCATTTCAGCATGGCCCACCGCCAAAGCCGTTGATCTTTTCTCCTCTTTGAGAACCCGAGTGGGAGAATTCATGGGCGTCTCGGGACAACAGGAGAAAGGCTGTGCGAGCCATGTTGGTCCCCTCAACCAGTGTTCGCAATCCTTAAGCTTGTCTGTTGACGAAACGCCACATCCAAGCTGTGACTTGTAGCAGGCGACTGATACTGCTAAACCTTTCGATAGGTATGAGCTCGTTACAACTTGTTACAAATGGTTACAACTTGTAACCATTTCAGCATGGCCCACCTCCAAAGCCGTTGATCTTTTCTCCTCTTTGAGGACCCGAGTGGGAGAATTCATGGGCGTCTCGGGACAACAGGAGAAAGGCTGTGCGAGCCATGTTGGTCCCCTCAACCAGTGTTCACAATCCTTAAGCTTGTCTGGAGGGATTCCCTGATAGCCTCCACCTGTTCTACTATCTCGGCAAGGTGATCTTCATCTAAGGGCTCACCTTGCTCACTAGTCAGGAACGCATGCAGCTCCTCGCTCAGCCATGAGAGCTCGCCTCACATCACCTTTCTTTTAGCCACGAACCACTCCATATTCCGTTGTGCATTTGTGCATACAGTCAGTATTCAGATGAATTGCCGCTGAAGTCCCGAGTTTCGGCACCTTAAAGGAAAAACAAGGGGGGGGGGGAGTGGGTTGAAATAAGAATTGTTCGCTAACATTGGGGAGTTAAAACAGAACGAGATCTATTTCCTTTGTGTACACTCCATCCATGGTCGCTGCTTTGCTACGCTCTGCACACTCGTGCCAGTTGCAGCACTCTGTGTAACACCCTCCTCCCCCGCATCTACATTATGGACTAATTCCTGCAGTTGTATGCCGAACCAGGCATCCTCCGTGCCTTCTTTGTTGGGAACTCTGCCTGGGCGTTAACCTGGAGAAGAGCTGATTTTCTCATGTTTCGTAAATCCGGTGCAGTTTACGTCGGCAGTGGCATAGACTTTCTATTTGTTCGGGGCGGGGGCAGACCTGGAGTGCGGCTCGAAGCCGCGGAGGGGAGGTCCCTATAAGGGGCACCTGCACCAGTGAGGGCCTTTTATATTGTGGCAGCTAACTACGGGGCGTCCCCGAATAAGACGTCCCACAAATCCACGAACCGTGAACTTCAGCGGTTTGACACTTCCGGTAAAAATTTCCTTGAATACGTGTTTTACTGGTCACATTTATACGTTTTTTACTGGTCACTTGCTTCTCCCGAAAGAAGGTCAACCACATCTTGAAATGAGACAAGACTCGTTGCTGGTTGCTTTGCTATGTCCAGTAACATATTGTGGTGAAGCTGAAGACGCACGGCGTTGAGGTCTCCATTGTAGAACTCGCATAGATACGTGCTGTCAGTAGCACCGGTTACGAACTGGTTGACTTGCTTCACGTGATTCCACATTTCTGGCGTTTCAAAACCGTAATAACACGGATAGGCGGGCTAGTTGGTTTGACATCTAAACGGTAACTTTTGCGCACTCGATACGGGGACACAGAAAAAGATGACACGAAGACAAAACCGTGTGTCCAGCGATGCATGTACCGTGTCGATAACTACATAGAACCATTGCCGGTACAAAGCTTCGGGAGAATTAAGTCGTGCGCGCGATCCTTGATTATACCGATGTGGTGCTTGCACCGGTCTCTTCGAAACTCTTGGGGCCCCAATGTCCATTTCACGCGCTTCATCCGACACACCCGCCCAAAAGCTGGAAAATTCCTTGCTTAGTTGACTGATGCTCTCTTCCGCAGTCTTAATTAAAAGCTGTGCCAGGGTGAACTGTAGGCTCTTCTTTTAGAGAGCGGTGTTTACACTTTCCAACCTCTCAAAGACAAGAAGCATGAGTCTAAGTAGAAAATAGGCGTTGAACTTTTTAAGCGTTCTTGCGTAACTGCTCGCTTTGGCTCCCGTGTCATTTTTATCTTCCGATGAAAGAGTAAAAAGGAATCTAGTTAGTTTGGAAGAGTTAGTAGAGACCAATCGGAAAGAGCGAGCCTTTAACGTCCACGTAGTTTTGCAAAACTGTCTGAGTGCAGGATTTTGCTCATTTTGAAACTGCTGGAACCAGCTGAGACGTTTTGGGGAAGTTCTAACAAAATTGACAAGGTTCGTAAGCAAGCTAACAATCCCGACAGACTTCACTTTTCATGCACAAATCTTGCAGACATGTTCAGTGTATGCGCAAGGCAGTGCACATGCAAAGCTCTTGGTTCTATCTCTTGGAACAAGGGCCTGATGTCCACTGCTCTTGCCAGAAACATTTTCAGCCCCATCATAACACTGCCCACGGTAGTCCTTCATCCGAAGATTGAATGGACAAAGCACATCTTTCAAAATAGAAAAGAGAGTACGAGCTCTGGTGCCCGCTGTTGCACAAATTCCAACGAATACCTCCTCCACTTCTATGTTTTCCTTAGCATCTTGAAGGCAGAAATATTTTTGCTCTTGCGCAGTTATGTTGGAGGTTTCATCAACAATAACAGCTTAAAGCCCTGCCCTGTGATCTCTCATTAGGGAGCGAAGCATGCTGTGTGTTATTAACTGGAGCATCTTGTTCTGATGTCACCGGAGATCCAGTTATGGCCTGTTCTACTTAGCCATGCTTCTAGTCCTGGCAGATCAGCTTCGCGCAACAGTACCAGTTGCTTCAAGTTCCCCTCGTCATCATTGCATGCTTGCAGCTCTAGACCTTGGAAAGCCAAAAAGCGAATGGATGACAATAGAGCCATCACATCTTTATGGCTTTCCTTCATTTGGTTTTGCTTAGACTGAGAGAGCAGATGCCACATTCTGCCTCTCGTTTGAAGCTGTCAGAGCAGCGGAAACTGCGATGCAGTGCCGAGTTTTAGCGGCTTTTAAAAATTTTGCAAAGCTTTTTTTGAGTTCTGGAAGCCAATTTCGAGAAAAGTGCTCAATGCGTCTTTGTCTTGGGATGTAGGTGGGAGTGGAAGCTTTTTATCAGTAGCACATACGCAGATGTTGCAGTACACCTCACTGGTTTGTGCATAGTAGTAAAGCCAGCTGTAGGTTGAGTGCCAACTCTTCCGAAACCCTCGTCCACCGTTGCCTGTAGTGGGCCCCGGCCGAGTCTATTCAAGATGCCCATGAGTGTTTGGTTTTCCAGTTGGGGCATTCCCATTCATTGAAGCTGAACCTCCAGCCTAATATTTCAACATCATTCCTGTACGGCTTTTGTGCCTTCACCGCCAAGAAGGCCTTGCTGTTCCCATCTCCGAGGGATTTGCCGTAATGCACGCCATAAATCTGCTCACTCCTGGAGAAAATCGTCAGTGCTCCTAAGACTTCCATTCTACCACTGGCACCTTGGTAGCTGCTCTGGCTCACCTGTTTGAGCCCAGTGTCATTGGTGCGAGAGACTTCGACATCCAACACTTTCCCGGAGTCTATGCTGGTCGCTGAGACTATACCATTATTGGATGTGTGGCCACGCTTTTGCCAGCTTCGGTCAAGGGCAACTGGGATGTCCCTGTCACCATCATTTAGCTCAACACGTCTTCAGCAGCCCTTTTCATTGATTCCTTGGCAGCCGCCTCAGTGTGGCTTGGAGTGCACTATTATACCTCGCAAACTTTGTCGGTGACTATAGGGAGGTTTAGTATGGCACAGAGTACACTTCGTGCTGCCACTCCTTTGCCAATGCTTCTCAGGCCATGAACTAGCCTGAGATTGACTTCGTACAGGCCACAAGTCATTTTTCTTGACGTCTGAAATTGTTTTGCGGTGTTGCATGCCTCACAGTTCAAACTGTATACGCTGGCAACACCTACATACTGCGATGCAATTTTGATTAGTTCAACACTTCCACCGCACAGTTTGCATGCACAATTCGCTTTAATGATATCAGGAATAATATCCATGTCCATAAGAGCATACCCACTGGCATTGGGCTGCGGATTCTCTTTCTCAAAGGACGCCGAGAAAGCTGAAAGCTTTGACGTTTGTGGTCTCTACCTCACAATATGCACCACCCTAGCCCTGCACAGGGCATGCACTCATGCAACATTGCGAGGAACCACCGCGGGTTCGAGCTATATGAGAACGCTCGCGGAACTGAGACGCCGTCGCGCCAGCTCAACACCGCCTCTGTTGGGCAGGTGGAGTAAGGGGCGACAAAGGAATGTGCCCATTGCAGTACATCAGAAGAAGGCGTTTATTTGCGCCAACCCCTTCAGTTACATTTCAACATCCCTGTGGATGAAAAGGGGCGATGGGTGACCTGGCGCCACGCGCAAGTGTGCGCGTCATCGGTGTGCTGAACCGGTGGGCTCAGCAATAAGGGCAAAATCTGGGGTGCTGGCCGATGGGCTCGCAATAGAAAGACACTGTCCTTCCGTTCCCAGGCGTGTACCGCACGGCATGATCGTCGAGTGTCAGGTACGGCTAATATGTGAGCGAACGGACTGAGGATCAACCGAAGGCACGGGCCGGCAGCCGGAAGGGCTAGCGGGCTTAGAGCCGGAGCAAAAGAGCTGCGACCGGGCAGTAAGGAAAATAGTTATGCACCTTCGGCTGTCCTCCTGAGCGTCTCCCCCGAACGGACCCCCGCGCAGGGCGCGCGTTCGCGTCCCGGCGAGGGTGGGGTTCGGGAATCGTTCAAATGGGCCAATGAGGTGAGGTTAGCTCCAACACCAGGGCAGAGCCCCCGCTGCGTGACAGTGTTTTATCGCCGCAACGGTCACTGCAGCCTTCACCTCAGGCAGGAGTTTGAGATCACGGCTCGGCTCTACACAGTGGCGCCGAGACGAGCCGGCAACTCGGAGGAGAGAGGGGGAAAAGCGCTGTGCAATGACAGAAACCTAGCGATCGCGCAATGGCTCGGCCGCCAGGATCCCCACACTCCCCTCTCCCTAAATGCCCTCGCCGGTCTGAGAAGAGTTGACCGGCCATCGCCCAGGCATGCAAAAGACGGCAGTGTAGAAATACATGCATGCCCAGAGCAGTCTCAGCCCCCAGCCCATCAAAGACTCTACAGGCTACACTAACTAAACTATTCCCCTCCAGCACGAATGATAAATACAAAAAAAAACTATGCGCCACACTGAAAATATCGATTACATAATGGCTCGTAAAACATGCAGAAACAAAAAATAAAAACATCGGAATACAGTGAATATAAAAGCAATGTACAATGAAATCGACACTTAAATATACATGACACAGTAATCGGCCAGGCATGCACACAGAAAAATAAAGGTAATAAAATATACAGTTGAACCTCGATTTAACGAAATTCGCGATACAGTAGAATCTCGATGATACGATTCTGGGTGATACGAATTGCGGGATGATACGAATTTCTGAAAAGTCCCGGCAAAATTGCATTGTTTGCAATGGGAAAAATTTCGGCTGTTACGAACGGACCTGCGCGGTCCGGCGGATGATACGAACGAGCCGGCGAGGCGCCCGACTGCCGAACAAGCAAGTGATGGCTCTCTCTCCCCATTTGTCACTCTTCTTTCTCCAGAAACGGCCGGGCTGTTGTTTTCTGCTCGCGAAAACGTGCCCCGCACGCCCCATGCGCGCCGTGAAACCTCTCGCACGCTGCGCGTGCCGTGGCCGGCGGCGGCAACATGGCGGCGGCTTTGGCCGCGAAGTGGCACGGCCGCTTGAGCGACTGCTTCTAGCCGCTCTTTAAAATGCCGCTCAAGGCAGACACGAAGTGTCTTGTGCAGTAAAGGAGCTGATAACGTTGGCGAAAACGGTACTATAAAACACCATCGGCGCCGCTAGTGAAAGCGCCCATAAAATATCTGCCGGAGTGCTAAGCCTAAACATCTCGGGCGGAGCCAGTGGGCTGTCTCGAGCGTTTCGCAAGTCGTCAGCGTCTTTTTCTGACCGAGGTAGGAGATACCGCGGGCGCGAAATCGTCAATGCGGCCTTGAAAATACAGCGCGCGCAAAGCCGAGGCGTGCGAATCGCGTGCAAAAACGCACCATGTGGTTCACGCTTGACTGTTGCGGCGTGTAGCGAGCTTGGACACCGGGAGTGAGGAGGCAAGCGCGAAGCTTGGCGAAGCGTTACGCGCTCCAGAAAGGACTGCTTTGTGACGTGGGGGTTTAAAAAAAGCAGAAAAAATCATGGATTTGTTCACGCGAGAGTAAGAAAAGAAATAAACGAAAACTTTTTTCAGCGCTCAATTTTTTGGTCTGTGTTGGTTCATACGAATTTCGGATGATACGAATATTTTTCGCGGTCCCGCGAGATTCGTATCATCGAGATTCTACTGTATAACGAATTTTTTCGTTTTCTATCAAAATTTTGCTAAATCCATGTATTTTTATCTCGATTTTACGAAGTAATTTCGTGCGGCACTTTCGATTTAACGAAGTCATGGTGAGAAAGGAACAACGAAATTCCGGTCGAGGCACGTTTTATTTTGCCTCTCAGAGCCTACATTGAAAACATTCAGTACTCGCATTAACTCTTTAAAGGCTAAAATGAAAGAAAAGTGGTGAATTATGTGGTTGACAACAATTAAAAGCGATGAAAGAAGCTGCTCAAAAACCGCTAGTGCGGCCACCATTTTGACATCTCCATCGTTGCCTACGCCAGCGCCCTCTATGCTTAGGCTGCCGAAGGCCGAAGCCTACTTCTAGTGTTTTTTTCTACGCGTCCTTGCTCACGGTGCTGCTGCTCTAGGTTGTGCTCGCTGATAACCACATTAATATTTTGTTAGTCCATCATTAGATGAGTCTTATAAGCAGCATGAGCACTCCAAGGGAAAGAAAAGTGTTCCGAACAAGAGCCTGAGGAAGTGTCGGTGAAACCGAAGGCCATTGAAGTGATGGATGCCATCGACGTTCTGCGGAGGCACGCAGGCACACGTGAATGTTGAAGAGCAAGCCTTGTTAGCGCCGTCAGCATACGAGCGTCACGTAAAGCCCACCCTGGTCAAGAAACGCCAAGCACTGCTTACGGACTTCTTCACTACGGCTTGAACATCGAGTGCTGGTGGCAATAAATTGCTCTCCGAACGTGTTCATTAGACAGTTGCGATGCGGAGATATCGGTTTCTTTAGGGCTCAGCGGGCATAAAAGTAAGTGCTTAATCAAATTTGACCAGAAGATATTTAATGTAGGCTTTCCACTCTAGTGGGAGCACGTAAGCGCTGCTCCGCAAATTGAAGCGGTCCGTGTGTACTCCGCTCAACTCTCAAGCATGGCTTTATCTCGAGTGTCATGGTTGCTTCACGCACCCATACTGCAGAGCCTTTGTGCATGAAAAAAAGTCTTTCGAAAGCTTTATAGCACCCTTCCGCTGTTGGCCCGCCGCACCCCTCAACGCCGCGCCTAAGCCTACCATTGAACGTACGAAAAGAGGCGTAACTTCGAACCAGCACCTCGCCGGGGTGAAGTTCACGGGTCATGGACGCTGGTTCAATTGACTAACAGCGGCGTTTAGTAGTGACCAAAATGAAAAAAAGAAAAAGTGGAAACCTAGCCTGCTATCATATTTAATGCAGTGTTGCGGAAAAAAACATCGGTTTTACGACGACACAAACTACCGTCGGCTATCCGAATTCCATTGCCTTTAATTCACACAATTTTCGCGGCCAGATGTAGTACAAATTTCGGTTTAAGTGGAGAGGTAACTACATAGTTGTTTTTGAGTCATGGGCTTGGTTTTGAAACCTCAATAACTGGTTAAATTAACTGTAAAATCGAAACCTCGATTTTACGAAATCTCGATTTAACGAAATTTTCGCCCGCAAGTACGACTTCGTTATATCGAGGTTTAACTGTACAAGGATTACAATGAATGTGACACTATAATAATAATAATAATAATAATAATAATAGTGGCCTCCGCCTTCTCTGTGTGCACTCTGCCGCTGTAGTGGTGCTCGAAGTAGACCGGTGTGCGGGAGAGCCCGCACATGGTCACCCCATCCGGCAGAGCGAAGTCCGTTCCCGTCACTCCCTCCTCTTGCTCCGCCACCGTGCAGCCCGCGAACGGCTGCGGCACTCGGTCGTGCGGCAGCCCGTGGAGGACCTGCCTCTGCTCCCGCCACTTGCGAACACCAACATAACACGCCGGCCCGCCCCGCGCGCGGGCAAGTCCACGTGGCCACATTCCTCTTCTGGACGGTGTGCGCCGCCGGAGCTGATGGCGCGGGCAGCTCCCGGCGTTCGGTAGACCCATTCGCAGAGGGCTCGCCGTTCTCGCTGGGCCCGCGCACTTCGCCAGGAACCAGCGCCGCCCTCCAGCCGCCGCGGCCCCCGCGCCACCACCTGCGCGGACCGTGGCCCGCAGGCTGTCGCCTCCTCCCGGCATCCAACTTCCTTCCGTGATGGGCCATGGTGACGGCAGTCGATCGAGCTTATGCGCTTACACACCGTTGTCCGAAGCCACCGCGCGCCGAGTGAGAGCCACCAGCGGAAACACGACCGAGAAGAGCGGGAACTGAGTTTCGTCCCGCCTCTCCCTTTTCCCACGCGCACATCGCCATGCCGGCCAGATCGGCTCGCAGCAGTGAGGGGTACGGGGCCCATTCACTCACAGGCGCATACCGCACAGCGTGATCGTCGAGTGGTAGGCACGGCCTTACTATATGCAAGCGTAGGGGCAACAGGAGCAGCCCTAGGCACGGGCTGCAGCCGGAAGGGCTGGTGGGTTTTCGCCTGCGCAACAGAGTTGCAGCCGGCTGGTAAAGAAAGCGTCACATACCTTCAGCCAACGCCTTCGGCGTCCTGGAAGCGTCTCCCCGAACAGACCCCCACGCAGGGCTCACGTTCGCGTCCCGGCGAGAGGGGGGTTTGGGAATTGTTCAAACGGACCAATGAGGTGAGGTTAGCTCGACTACCAGGGCGGAGCACTTGCTGCGCGACAGTGTTTTATCGCCGAAACGGTCGCTGCAGCCTTCATCTCATGCAAAAGTTTGAGAAGACGGCTCGGCTCTACACAGTGGCGCCGAGCCGAGCCGGAATTTCGAGGAGGGAGGGGAAAAGCGCTGCGCAATGGCACAAACCCAGCGATCGCGCTATTGCTCAGGCGCCAGGATCCCCACACGTTGAGCAGCTTGCCAGTTGAGCGTTCAGCGCCTGAGAGCGTCACTTGCTCCCCGCTGCACTTGCAACACAGCCGTGTTGGTTGCCGCAAAACTTAAGCTTGCTGAAAATGTTAAATGTTTTTTACCCTTGGCATCTTGAGTTGATGCGCCTTGCACATCAACACAAAGTATAATGCACCTAGGAACACAAAGCATTCGAACAAGGGGCTCTAAAGCACAAGTGTAAACAAAACATGCACACCGTCTTTGAAATGCCTTTTCTTGAAAATCAGCTATGCAATGGTTGCCCGACAAGTTTGGGACTATACCGTATATACTCGTGTAAGGGCCGCACTTTTTTTTTGAAATTTTTGCTTGGTGCGGCCCTTACACGAATCAGGCCGATGACAGCTTACCCAAAGTCTGTACTGTTTCCTCAACAGTAGCGGAGTTTTTGTTGTTGCCATATGCAGTAGTACGAGCACGGCCAGACTGGTGAACACAAAATTATCACAAAAACATTTGAAAGCTTTTTCGATGGTAGTTTTAATAACAAAAACTTTTCCGTCCGCATAAGTGGGAGCACTTCATCATTAAACATATATGTCAACGAAATTGCACATTTGCAACGAACAAAACAATCTAGAATAACATTTCATACACAAAATGTACAAAAGAGATTTCAGCATACTTCTAAAAGAACAATCAACCACATTGGCGAACAAAAACAGAACTATCTGTTAGTAACTACCGTAGAAGGCGTAGAGCAAAACAATTATAAGCAATGGTAGTACATAAAAACTGTCCTGCTGTACACACAGTTCTTCGATAATGTCTGCAGCTTGCAGAGTATCGTCCTCTGCCGTTGAGTACGATGCCATCGTGCCGATTTTTGCCACCACGTCATTAGGCAAGCTATATTCATGGCATTTTTTATGCCTCCGAAGCCCGTTCCTTACACTTAACAGCGCATTCAGTGTGTAAATTATCACGTTAGTACACTTTGTGCGATGAATCTTGATATTAGACGCGACCTTGCTGTCTTGAAAAATCCACTTGCAAGCTTCTCCCAAGTGGTCGGTGGTGTTCATCGTGCAATGTTCAGCAACAAAAAGAGCAGGAGTGGCTTCTGCTTGTTGCACAGGACTTGGCATTGCACGTGGCATGACATCAGTTATAGCAGGCTGCTGAAATCCATAGCGTGGCGCACATTCCATGTGTTTTAAACACGGGGCGTGCTTATCAATGCTCGCTTTCTTTGCCTCGATAGAACACTTGCAAAATTTGCAAAAAGCTTTGATGGTTTCGGTTTCCTTCTTTCTCTTGAGACACGCTACATCTCAGTCAGGTTGTATCTTCTTAAAAAGCTACTAGATGGCGCTACGTGCCCAACGTCATCATCATTAGTTCCTTCATAGCATCTTGTAACAAGTATTTTTTCATACCGGAATAGTGATTTCGAATGCCGATAAACTGAAGCCAAAATAGCTAGATTAGGAGCTAAATTTTGAAAGAAGGAGCTAAAACAGCTACTCGTAGCTAGATTACATTTTTGGTAGCTAGATGAGTCCAAAAGTAGCTAGATCTAGCTACAAAATAGCTAAATTGGCAACACTGGATTGGTGGGACAATCCACAATACAGAGGCCACAGCGCTGTGATGACTGGTTCTATTTGGTGTCAAGGGCCCGATAGGCTTATCTCGATGACCAGCATGGCCCCACGTAATTTTGTCGAATTAAGGAACCACTGGCTGGAAGTGGTTGCCGGTTGAGTGCCTGATGGTGAAGGGCATCCAATCCAGGTGGTGGGTGGAGTGTCCAAGCGTAATTAGCGGCACCAGCTGCAATTAACACGCAGTTTAATGTGACATGCAAGCAGGGGCGGATCTAGGTTTTTTCTGAGGGGGGGGGGGTCAGCAGCTTCTCTCAGTGATTATTATTATTATTATTATTATTATTAGGAGGAGGAGGAGGATAGTAGCCTTTTCTATTCACCAAAATTCACCGTTCCCGCTTGCGATAAACCCGCCTATTATGCGGCTAGTGCAGCGTCCGTAGCAAAGCCAGGTATCATCCGAACTTAAAGGAAAAGGACGTTGTCCAGCCCAACCATGTACTTTGGCGGCTGTGCCTGATAATACCGTATTTTCGTGATTCTAAGCACCCCCCGATTCAAAGCACCCCCCCCCTATTCCCGAAAAAAGAACCGGAAAATAAGTTTGCCTGCGAATCTAAGCACCCCCTTGTTTTGCGGGAATAGCGGGTAGCCAATTCCAGGTGGCATGACGCCAGTGCTGTACCTCCTGAACGTCTCTGTTAGTATACCGTTCGTGGCTAACCTGCGGCAAGAGTACGAAGTATGGGTGCGGAACCAGTACTGGAAGACGCTTACAAGAAAGCTACAGAAAGTGTCCCCCTCAACCTTAGCAACGTGGCAGCACTGCTACTGCTGCGGGAAGGACAGCCACAATCGCAAAAGGCAGTCTGCCATCGTTCTGTACAGGTTTCTCGCTCGGGCAGCCGTGGGAGAATAAGCTTCACAAGAAATGATTTTAGCAGTAAGAAAAGTCAAGGAAGTAGGAAAGTCATGACATTTTTTGTCAGTGCAAGGAGTAAACTTATGAGTACGATTACCGTTTACGCGCAGCGCAGACACGAAGGGCCGTAAAACTAAAACGTTTGCTTTCAGTGTTCATACACATCACGCGCTGCGATGAATCGCATGCCGTCGTAGTAGTTGCTTAACACAAGGTATTACCGTTTCCGTCACTATTGTTTTATCAGCAGTAACCTTTTTTTAGCAACATTCACGGCACCGAATGGATACCAATAGGCGGCACAAGAATATGCATTCACAGCACTTTGCGGGTGATGCCAAAAGCAATGTCAAGACGGTCAATACGCATCCCGCTTACTGCCCTACTTTGTTCCCCGAAGTGTACGTAGTTCAGCCACGCATTCCAAGCGAGAGCGTGGCAAGCTATCAAAGGCAAAGTTGCATTCACTCGCGCTGACTTCTTTAATGCGTTATGCGTACTCTGAAAGTTGAGGTTATTATTGTTTAGGCAGAGGATGGCGAGGAGGAGGAAATACTTTCTTGGAGAATTCCGAACGGCCTGAACAAACTGTATCACAATTAGCCGCTAAGACGACTCTACCGTTACTCACAAGATAGAAGCTGAAACTAAACGGAATCTTCGTAAAGACAACCGCCGCTCCGCAGGAGATTTTGAACAGTGTGGAACTGCGTTTACTTTGTCAATAGCTAATAACGTTTGGAATGCATTGTTAATTAGTGACAACACCAACCAAGCTGAAGAAGGGCTACCGAAAAAGTAACTGTAGTGTGGTTGGACGAACAGAGGAAACAATAACACAAACACGCTTCTGTCGTGGAGCGCCGTTGTATACGCTGGCTACTGACCTGAATTGGCGCTGTAAATAACCTTCCCTTGCTGAGAATGGGACTTCGAAACGATGTCTGTCCCATCAATTTCTTTCACGGCGCACACGCACGCGGAAACGTACAATCTCTGTAACTTCTCGCGCACTGGAGACCGACAGTAGTAGTTCAGCCCCGTAATTGTTTGGAAATCGCACAAAAGCACTTGAGACCCGGGGAAACTATTTGCCAGAACAGTTTTGAAAGTTGAGACACCTTTCAAAAACAATCACAGAATCGGAAAAACAAACTGAGAGGTGCCGAATATATGAACGCGCGGCCGCCGTCTGCCTCTCACCGACCCAAAGTTAGCTCAAGCGTCC
The DNA here is from genome assembly GCF_048455015.1 of Haemaphysalis longicornis. Lineage (NCBI taxonomy): Eukaryota > Metazoa > Arthropoda > Arachnida > Ixodida > Ixodidae > Haemaphysalis > Haemaphysalis longicornis. Next base: position 23,960,154 of record NW_027526295.1, on the reverse strand, counting down.
GCGGGGCGGTGCTGGGTGTACTTATTCGTCGCGCCCTCTGAGCAGTGACCGGTGCCTATAAGATGCCTCTGCCAACCCAAAAGCAGGTCTTTATTGCTACAAGATAAGGCAGCCATCATTTCCCAAGTCAGTGGGCCGACTGAGTGGAGGAAGGGAGGATAGCATAGGATAGCACTGACGAGTTTGGATCGACATGCAACTTGCTCTTTGCCATTTCAAATAGCATGGCTGCCACTTTTTAATGGTGCACATGCACAAAACAAAACTGTGACGGCTGGGGCTTTTTTGGACAATGACAAAGCGGTGCTCACTTGTTTTTGTGAGCAGCATTGGGACAGTGAGGTGCCACAGTGTGGGAAAGTGCGTCAAGAGAACTTGGACTTTGCTTTCATGCTTTGGCATGCTTGTTGCTAAGGAGCTAGGAGAAAAACATGCAGGGAAGCCAAACATACAGTATGTTCTGGACACCTTTAACACGATTTGGTCGTTTTTAGGCACGTACGACGACCACTAGCAATGAACCAGTTCTTGTAGCGTGAGAGTGAGCCATGAAGTAGCTGCAAGGTAAGGCTCGTGAAGTAATACAACCGACTTCTGGAAATAAATATTTGGTTTGCATGCCATTTTTTTGTCGTTTTATGTTTCAATCTCACTTTGACGAAATTCTCCCAGGAGCAAATTTTTAGATTTTCTCTGGCAGTGTCATTATTGTCGCGTTCGACTGTATCTAAAATCTCGAGCATTAGCTTTCATTGCACAAGTCATGTTAATGTTCAGGCAAATTATTCAAAGGCTAAATTTTGAGTGTAGTTCGATGCAACGCCACAACTGAAAGGCTGCCACAAAAGTGAAGTTTGTCACTTCAATTTTCAGTAACTCAATTTTATGTAGGGTACAATTGACAGCATACATACCACATTTTCCCAGTTGGTAACGTGCAGGCGAGTTTACTGAGAAAAATTCGACAACAAGTTTGACGCCAATTCTACCGAGCAGATGTAAAAGGTGCATCACACCAGGTACCTTAACAAAGTGTACTGTTGGGCGAGTTGGTAGTTCATTGTAAGAGATGCTACAGTGCGAATGCTGCAGATGCTTTTTCATGCTGTAGCATCTTTTACCAGGTACCTGGCAGAATACATTTTATTTCACGCATGCTACTGTTGCGGCGAAAATTTCTTCTGCTTCATAAACTTGTTTATCCAGCTCCTTCTGACACTAAACCTTGTTCGGGGAACATTAAAGCTTCGCTTTGTTTGGGGCTGTCATACACTCATGTCTCCAAAATGTGCAATGTGCAGGATTCTGCTGGCTCCCCTCGCTATAGACAAGTAAAATTACCTTGCGTTTGATATATTCTTCAGAGTGGTACCTGGTCCGAGCCGTAACTACTCAAATGAGGTTTTAATTGCAGCAGCAGAGTTATGTTCAACATTTGTATAAGGTATGCCCATTTAGGGTTGGCTACATCAAAATTTTCTGACAATAGACCTAACCATAAACATCAAGGTGCTAGGATGCTAACAGGTGCTCGCAGTTTGAAGACTGGGTTTTGTGCTTTGCATGGTGTTAGGGTGACACAAGGAAGTACCTGCCTTTAAGCCTATAGCAGTTATATTGCATATGGAACGCATGTATACACAAGGGACATAAATCGGGATATCTGTCTAAACCCCTGCACCAGTGCTGCCCTAGTGTGCAACTTTTGTGCTCTTCATTTTGAAGAATGTCATTGACTGCTGATGAGAATTAGGGGCCAGTCTGGCTGGATGTGACCATTCAATTCTCATTGGGCATCAATTACATGTTTTGCTTCTTAGGGAGCTCTCAGGTGGGGGGGTCTGTATTTATGTATTTTGGTACTGCCTAAGCTTGACAAACTAATCTCTTGCTCTGCTCTATATGCAGCAGTATTCTTTGCTCAGTAGATTCCTATTTTTGGTCTTACTGCTAGTAGTGCTGTGTTTGCAAACAGTGCCCTGATGTTGGCCACTGGGAGGCTGAGTCACATCATCTTTAGAGTGTAGGTTGCAACTGCTGAAGTTGTTCAGGAAGCCATCCTTTTGATTTGAATGTGCATTGTCTTCTGGTTTTGTCCACCTTTCCAATGGTTAATGTTGAAAGTTCCAGAGCATCACTTCACTTTTTAGGAACACATCTACGACTACAGACGTCTCTGCTTGGCAAAAAAGAAATAAAGTCAAACCTCGATGTAACAGAGTCGGTAAAATTTGTACTTTACTTCGTTACATTGAAATCTAGGTAGCTATTTTTTTGAAATTCACAGTTACATTTAAGTGTTAACCATGTGAAGCGGTTCCTGCAAGCAAAAACGTGGCACGCATTCATGGCTGACGCAATGTTTCTGTTACAGTCGGGGCTTAATCGTCTACACGGGCATAAGCGTGAACCGCATGGAGCGTTTTCTGCTCGTAAAAACGCGCCTCGCGAGCCACAGGCGCACTGACGCATCCACGAAGACCACCCGCGCTACGCGAGTAGCTCTGGTGACAGCTTCCAACCGCTCACTGAAACGCTACACGAGTGGCAAATGAAGTTGTTCATACCGGCATGAATTGCTCGCCTACCTATCCTTTTATCTCTCCCTTTCTCCTACCTATCCTTTTATCACTCCCTTTCTCCTCTAATCTTTACATACCCCTCCTCCTCCTCCCCCCCCGCACTGGGTTGTATGCAGGTGAGCCCCCAGCTGGGCTCAATAATATCCCCAGTGCATCTCCTTTCCTTTTCACTCGAACCACTTAGTAGTAGTAGTATACCGGCATGAAGCTGATAATTAGGGGTGTGCGAATATTGAAATTTTCGAATACGAATCGAATACGAATAAGGCAGAAAAGTGTCTTCGAATATCAAATCGAATATCGAATATTGTATAGCTTTAAAAAACACAAAACAAGAGGTAACAAGTTTTTATTGCACCTATACAAGAACTCTTTCAAGCTGCACTCAACAGGTTGTAGTGCTGCGGTCTTCACAGATTATCATGCAGAAAAATTGACTGTTCCATGTGCTCAGAAAGAAGGCGCTCCGAATCCTATGTTGCAGGGCTCTCCCGAAGAGGGTCACCTCTACAATTTCATGGATCACCCTCGTGTTGCATGGCCTCATCTGCACCAGATATTCACATAGAAAATCAAGCCGTTCTGTTGATAAGTGAAGAAACTCTTGGATCTTGGGGCTTACTATCCAGTCTGCCTCCTTGAGCATTGCTGTTATCCTTCGTTTCACTGTGTCATTGGTCGACGAAGGCATCATCAAGTTCAGAGCTGTCGGGTCTTGAGCAACGAGCACCGGTGACTTGAAAACAGAAAAGATTGGGCTCAACATGTTGATGATCCATCCTCTCAGTTCTGGCCCTGCTCTGTGAAAGATTTGCCGGAGCAGCGCGCAATCTTGACTCTGTGGGTCTGGAAATCCCCGAGAGAGAAGGCTGCCTAGGAGCTGAACAGAGAATCCGCCCCATGTCTTAGGAAACAGCACAAGCGCCAGCACCAAAGATCTCTTCAATGGCCTTATACAGCGCCTGAGGTGGTCCGACAACGGCTTAGAGATGGTGTGTGCCTGTCCGGAAGGCCCCCTGATCACCAGAGACGGATTCTGTTTAAAAGAGAAAGAGAGAGGGCGAGCGTGCAGCGGAGCACTCCGGAAGTACAGCTGTACCGCTAAAGCTGCTTGATGAGCTCCCAAGTAGTACGAGACAATGGGGTTGCTGTCATGCAGGCATGCTGCACTGACATTGGCGAAGATGGAAGACAGGCTGTTGTCCAGTGTGGGAAAACCTTCATTGCTAGACGGAAAGATCCTCACCTGGCGCTTTAATGATCCTGCTAGAGGACACTCTTTCAGTACCGGATATTTTCCGTACACGAAGAAGTTGGACGAAGACCAAGTTTCACTGGCCTTGGAGGGGGTCCGATGAGCTGCGTCTTTTCAATGAGAACCCGAAAGAACTCCTGATGCGCCTGGCTAATTTTGGCATCTTCCCTGCTTGCAGGGTAGGAGCATCGCAAGACTTGGTTGTCTCCTTGGCCCATGAGGCCAACTCGGACTCCTGCTTCATCTGCTATTAGTCTCAACAGTGTGACAGTGAAGATTGTCCAGCCTTTCTGCCGCAATCCTTCTATGCCTCCCAAGTGGCCAGACCAACAACCTTCATCTTCCTCGAGCCGGTTTTTGAGCTCATCTACTCTGGGGGTGTAGGAGCTATCTGCCAGATAGAGCTGAGCCTTCGAGAACATGTCATGACTTCTGGTGAAGACATCGGTCAATCCATACAGGTCGTCGAAGAACTTGAACAAGCCCCTGGTCTCCAGTTCTCACATGAACGAGTTCCACTTCTCAAAGTCCAAGACTGTCAAAATGCTTTTCCAGTTACACTGTAATTTGGTCATGCGCATTATTTTACGAGTCAATGCCAAATGATCATCCATCATTGTAATCTCCGGGTAGTAGGGGAGAACGTCGTGTGCGAGCAGCGCTTCTGTTATGACAACGTACATGCGCTTCTTCAGAGTCAGAAGTCCGAAAAGACGAGTTTCTGACTTCAGTTCTCGCTCCTTAGCGCTGACTCCCACCACTGAATCCTCGTCCCCAAACCCGGTTTCGGATATGTCCTGCAAAATTTCAATGGGTTTTGTCATCTCCTGAAATCATCTCAAAGCTGAAATCAAGGCAGTTCTTGCCTTTTTTTAAGAGATGGCACCACATGCACAGTGAGAAAAATGCGCGCGCAATTCAACCGCGAGAAAGCTTGTTGGGCAGTGCCCGACAGCGGGCCAGTGCGGCCATGTTGCGTTGTCGGGAGGGGCCCGAGAATGGACCCAGAGGGTTAATCTCTATTAGTGGTTATTAGCCTTATTAATGCCAATCGATGTGCTCGCCTTCTGGTAAAGACATGCATCATAGGCCGATGGTTGCACCATATCTTATGCAGGTACACAACTGCAGGATCTTAATACCACAACAAATTTTCTTCTGCTGCATTGCCTTTATTTCTCGACCTCCTTAACATTAGCTGGCTGGTCTTCGCTTCGTGACTTCGTGTCCTTAGCATTGAGCTTCACGAGGTCAGCAATTTTCACTGCCAGGATCCTGTTCAGGTCTTCCGCTTTCCAACCTTTCCGGCAGGGCATGTCTTTTCCAGGTAGTGGGTAAAAAAATCTGCTCGAAAAGACGGGCACAATTAGCACACAAGCCAGAGAGAGTGGACAGGTTATTTCTGGGAAATGACACACTTACTGCCAAAGAATCCCCAGCTCATTGGCTGTTTTGCCTAAAAAACAGTTATAACATCAGCTTAAGTATAAATATACAAATAACCAAAAAATACAAAATATTTTCACTGAGAAAGCCAAGTGTGCAGATGGAAAAATTAACCTGCCAACTGGGCACATATACTATCAAAAGGAATTGGAGGAAACACGGAACTAGCCAATCAAGTTTGTTTATGTATAAAAGCAATCTAAAGATTGTCTACTTTTGCAGCTACATTTGTTTTTTATTAGCTGTGCAATCAGCTCAGCAAGGTGGCACTCATTACTAAAATTAAATAAATAAGGAGACTGGAGTGGCACATATGCTGCTTGTGCAGCTGGTGGCCTAGAAGTGTGCTCGAGGTTGTCCTTTTATGACCACATAACATTTATTTATGCCCACACAACTCTTCAAATTTATCTAGCAACAATCTTTTTCTCTGCTCTGGTTAGTAAAAAAGTGCTGCACACAGACAGGACAATGTCTGTGAATCTCCACTGCTCACATCTCTGCAAAAGATGTCCATATGTGAAGGTGGGTTGAGTTCCACTAAACAAACTTTACACTTTAAGGAACTTTAAAATATAAACAGCTATATCTACATTTATGCTGCCTACGTGGACCAGAAAAAGGCCTACCTGGCAAAACCAAATATTTGGTGTTGTCGATGGCTGACTTTGGGTCTCCCTGGGGCCGGTTCGAGTTGGCGCCTGTGACGTTGCGGCCAGCAAGCCTTTCTATCGAAAAAATTGTAACGGCAGCCTCCCGGACAAACTTGCTGTCACCCTTAAGGTGCATGAGGCGAGTGTGTGCTCCTCTTGAGATCCAAACGTCAGTACCCAGGTATAGCTGAAACATTTTGCAAGCCACAAATAATGAATTCGTAATGAGCACTGCAATGCGTACAATTCTGCAAGAATAAAAAAAAATCACTGTGAAAGGATTGCTGAAAGCGTAACGTGACAAGATGGTGGTCTGTGGGAGGGTGTATTTATTGTGCAAAACCAGGATCCATAAAGTTCACATATAAGCACAAAACCTTTTGTATATACTTACTCTCCTCTCAGTGGTGGCATAGAGCCTTGTTCTCTTTTGGGAGCAGGAGGAGGCTAGATCTGCTGAGCATTTTTTGCAGGGAGCCTATTGTCACTCAACTTTGGCGACACGGCCAAGGTAGTCACCCCAGAATGGATTGGGGGCACATCTGAGTTAACTGGCGCCGCTCAGGGTGCTGAATGCTGCTGCTTGATGTTAGGGGTGCCTGCGGGTTCGCTGGAAATCCGCTTTTCTGGAATCAAACAAGGCACAACATTCATACATTTAAACTTTATTTAAATAAATAAAAAAATCCCTCGCGGAGGTCATCCCGAGCAAACTTTACACAAAATGTATATTATATCGGCTACTGTGACACGGATGAGGCCGAGAAGCACTACACAAACTGAGCAGAAATGAGACAGGCGCTATAATGAACTTTACAGTACAATCTCGATAAACAAAAATGAAAAGTTTAAATGGGACCGTGCTTAACTGTTTCCATTTACGTTGTTGAGTATGGGTGCCACCAATATAAAAAACTGGCAGTGAGAACTGCAATAAGGTACATGTTCAGTGATTTTTCACTACAAAATAAATCCCACATTTTATATGCAGGATGGGTATGGAGACTAGCGGCATTTTTTAAAATTTTGGTATTGCTTGAGTAAAAAGAAAAACCATGTGCAAACTTTTGGGGCATAAAGCTTGGGCCCATAGTTTACCATTCCGGTTATTGCGTAGACTGCATCACACTTTTCTGAAGCTATTCCCTCTGTAGATAGCACTGTTTCGATCCCTTAAGGCTCTGTTTCTTGAGAAACCACGGTAGTTGAAGCCTTTGCAAGCTTTTGATGCTTCTAAGAATTTGAGAGCTCTGCAAAGTATGCCACTACAAAAACGGAAATATGCCATTTTCCAAGAGAAAGAAAAATGCCTCATTATTGGCACCTTTTAAAAATGTAATCGGTGCCGGCATTCATACAAAACATGCAAAAAAGAAGGTTACCATGTGTTTGAAGGTAAGTTGCGCTTGTTGTGATAGCACAGATGGACACAGGAAAAAGGCGTATACTTTCAGAAGACGGCGCATGAGACCTTCAAGAGTATGTTACACCAACTAGCCCGACATCAAGCCTTACCATGTGCCGAATCGAGCTGATTGTAAACTGAACTTGGCCCAAAGCCTGTGTCAAACACGTTGCTGCAGAGCGCTTTCATGAACATCTTATTGCTAAGTGAATTTCGGCATTTTCTGCTCTCAATTTTGCATTCTTCTCATGGAGCTTGGTGTTTTCTTCTTCCGGGCCCTCAGCCCCCACAGCCTCATCCGGGAAGAGCGAGTCTGTTTTTTTTAACCTGCAGGTCCATTGACCTGCTGCCCACTTTCATTTTCCTTGCTACCTAGAGATGAACGCAGCAAATCATTCAGTTAGATGTGTCAGCTGGCATTTCCTAGGCATAAATGTAACGTAGAACATAAAAGTCTATGGGCACCATTTTTCAGACAGACGAATCATGCAAAATCTAAATCATACTTTTAGTTCTTTGCGCAAGTGACCAAGCATGTATGTTAGGAGAACCATAACCTTCTCCCTGGTATCAATCCTGGCCGCTGGAGGGGTCAAGCTCTTGGGCCTTTACCACATGGACAATGCACCCATTAAATTTCCAGACATTTTTCTGTGCTGTACAACGGCTATTACGTGCGCTTGCTATAATAAGTGCAAAGAAACATGCCAAATTTGATTTGCAGGAATCAAATAGTTGCTACATGACAACAATAACACATTTCTAGGGTAGGTTTCAACCTTCACCATTCATGCATACATGCAAGAAAAGCGTGCTGGATATCCCAAATTAAAACAGTGATATCAAAGCTCAAAGAGACCTGTCGCTGGCGGGAACTATGTCATTCTCTTCGCTTGAGTCCTTGAAGAGCAGGTCTCTGTGCTGCTTCCTGAACTCGGCTGCCTCCAACTTGCAGTTGTCTGTGGTCTCGTTTTTTTAGCCTTTTCGTAAATAAAGATTGAATGTTCACGTGTTAATGGACATGTGCATGCAGATTACGGCTTAAATATATACAGTATGCACAAAGTAAACAAAATTGCTTATAACAGGCTGTGTTCCGTACTCTGTGATGCACAAATGTCGATCCTTTCACATATGCCACGTTGCAAAAGCTCGGAGCTAAGGAAAAAAAATGAAGTGAAAAGACACACAAGAATGGGAGAAAATAGAGGAGGCCAAGGCCATAGCTTGATTTGGCAACAGATAGGCACAGCTTTGGCAACATTAAAAATAATGCTAATTGGCAGTACATCGCATTCGAATGCAGAGTATATTTACTCTTAAGCGTGTGTACTGTGGCCGTCACTGCTAAATGAGCAAGTGTGTCGGGGCTAACTTGCATGCACTGTCACTGCTGCCGAGAGCCACATGTCTAATACGCACTTATGTGCAACTGACGCTTTGTATACAACACAGGCAATTCAAGAACTTTGAGCATAGTGTACCTGTCTGAATGAAATGTCACTTGACGCCTTGGATTCGCCATCCAACGAGTCCCCATCGTCAAGAGGACGCACCGATATGTGGACGCGTTTGTTAGGCCTTCCTCCGCGTCCTGCTGGTGGCTAAAGCAATTTCAAAATGATCTTAGAGATTGGCACGATCGCTCTAACTGCGGGTTTAAGGAAGACGTACTTACCGAACAATTTCACTATTTGGGTAAAATAATAGCCAGACTGCTTCACGTCCCAAAAACGTGCCACTTTGAGTTCGCCGTAGTCATTCAACCCTGTTGGGTTGAAATTTTTTGTGTCACTCACGGGCAAGGCTACTTCCTCGTTGTCATCTATGAACCGCACGTAGGCAAACATTTCCCGCATAACAATAAAACGTGCAAACTAGGCCACTCCACCTATGGCTACAGGAGTGTCTTAGCCAAATGACTTGACTATCTGATCGGTTGTAATGATACAAAACAAAAAGTTATATTATGGACGTTAATTAAAACGTTAAACGTTAAAAAGAGTTGAGGTGCTTGGTACCGTTTCACAGCAGCATTTAAAGGAAAAGTTGGGGGTTTTAAAGGCCAACGATGTACCCGCCTTGCACTAGTTTGGTGCCTCCAAGAGAAGGGTACGCTACTCATTAGCTGAAGGGGCACCTCTCAGTATGCAACGCTCGGAAGATTTTGTTTCATGGGTGCTGCTTTGGGCACCTGTGCTGCTTACAACGTGGTGACTTATCCGCAAGCATTGTGCAACGTTCCCACAAATGGGTACCCCTGGGTGCTTGCTGGCCTCCTGCACTGACTGGACCTCACTATGGTCTGCACACGAGTGTCACATGCTTTGTGCTTCACGGTGACATGGTTTTGTGAGTGTTTAAGAAGTGTTGCATAAGCAATTCCCTGTGTGAGCGACAGGCAGCCAGAAGCAGTCATCCGGCGATATTTCAGACAGTTTTAAACGAGTAATCTGAGATTAAACAAGTTATGGTCTGAATTAAACGATGTTTTGTACCTAATTATTTTTTCGCATTTTCCGGCCTAAGGTAAGGGAGCCGACCTATATTCCAGCTTGACCTAAATTCCGCAGTATATGGTAATAACATCACAAGCTTAATTGGACAGCATTTGAAATGAAGAGCAGAAAGTCTAATTTTTAATGTACTAGAAGAGCAAAATGCTAATTAAGGATGTTTCCCCCCTCGAAGCAGGGTACACATGAAAAATTTGTTCTAGTGATGGCTTCTCTCCTATCAGCTTCCTCCTTGCGAAGAATGTGATTTCCATTGATTGTGCCACTGTTTTGGCGTCTCCTCCTGCTGCTTTTCTGGCTTCTCTCCACATCAGGTCAGTGTGGCCACTGACACTCCTCTCATTTTACCCTTCGTCAAGATTTCCTCTTGGGAAGGCTGCCTAGAAAAAAAATACATAAACTTATTATTCCCCCTCGTTCATAAGCAATGGTTTTAAAAGTTTTGCATTTTGAACGGTTATTTATTTGGCATATACAGATCTGTGAACTGCACGCCTGTATATCGCTGTCTAGTTATCTGGTAATGTGCTAGCAAGCTGGTTAAGGTAGCACCTGCTGTAAAGAACGCCATGGCCTTGGTAACAACGAATTTAGGAAACACTACTATGCCTGACATAAGAAACAGGTTCCACCCTTCCACAGCACACCTTTTTCTGCTACACCCCCCCAAAAAATCAGAAACTATCTGTTGCAAGCTAGAACAGGTTGCCTCATCTTTCGTGATCTACGATACACACCCCAACCGACCTCAGCCCATTACACTAGAGAGCAGGATTCTCCAAATTAATCCCATGGCTCTTATTCCCTACCAAAGGGACAACAACCATATAACCACCTGGGCTGCTTATTACATGAATAAAACCACTCAAAACACTCACATATTCTGTGATGCAGCCTTCAAGTGCATCCTTGGTGTGCTAGCTTTTACAACTTCTGAAGGCACTTACCACTCCATAACACAACTCTACTCACCATCACCTCTTGTACCCCTGACAACTCTGCACCTCTGCACCCAGGCAACTACGAAACTCCAAGTCAGCATGTTATAACCTCTCAAGGTCTCACCTCTTTCTTTTCTGAACAATGTTAAGGAGCCTAACATGAACAGCAAATACCTGCTCATGCCGGCATTACAATAGAAAACAAATTAAGCGTTCTTTTGCGCTCTCACAGGAATCCCAGGCCATCTCCACTAGCTTGAAGCCTGGGGAGGGGCGAAGCACGCAGTGTCCAAGTGTATTCCTGGCGCCTTGTCTTTGCCAACGGAGGTGAAACTGCTGGGGGTAGCGGTATACAGCTTCTTGAAGCATAAAGCGTTCTAACGCGAGGCATTGGAAACGAGCATCCTGATGAGCTATTTAGTACGTGTTATGTTCTGTGCAAGGCGTCAACAAGTCTCCCAGTGCTTCAGTAGCGTGACTACATCGACGACATGATACGCCAACAGCCTGAGCCCCTAAGGGGCTTCGCCCCTAAAACATGCTAATCAGCTTGCCTGCAACATGCTCCTCCATGCTCCTGTTGATGCTTGTCATGTAGACCCTGGTCCTCCTCCCCTTCCTCCACTTCTCACATAGCTGACCTTGCCTCAACCCACCCCCAGCTTGCTCATTGTGAGCAAACACATTCAAGAGGCACAAGCATGCCCCTACCCACTCAACTATATCTACTGCACCCCAGACCCCTTAACGCCCCGCATGATTTACCATTTTTCATGTTGAAGGAGCCTCCTGTTGTAATAAATTGCAGAGACAGCATGAACTGGCGGCGTACTTCATCAGGGCTCCTGGTGGTTGCTCAGACTTGATTGTAGGGTTTAACGCGCCGACGCAACGTAGGCGATGTGGTGCGCCGTAGTGGAGGGCTACGGATCTATTTTGACCACTTCGGGATCTTGAACATGTGCTGAAATCTCGTACATGCGGGCATTTTTGCTTATGTTTTTGGTTGCTCTGACTAAGGCAGCCAGTTTTTGATCATCCTCACTACCTTTCTTTCAGTCAATAAAAGCTCTACCAGTTGTTAAATTAATACTAAGAGAAAACTACTTGCCAATCCCTTTCGCGAGCGAAATTTTGGTTTTGCTTCGGTGTCCACATTTCGGCCTGCTTTTTTTGCTTAAGTGAGCCTTTGCCCTATTTGCATCCACTTTGGCATGGGTGCCTGGTGGGGATTTTTTTTCTCGTGTTCTTTGCCTTAAATTTGAGGCTGGATTTTCACGTGAACTGCATAAAAAAATTAAGAAAAGAAAGTACTTAGAGCACATATGCCGTTATTGCACTGCCTACAAAATTTGTGCAAAATAAAGATGGAGGAAGGGTGATAGTTGATATGGCGAGCTTTAATTTGAGAAAACGAATAATAAAATAAGCTAATTGCTCATTTTACACGTGAACCTTGTCATTGTGCAAAGCATTTGAAAATTGTGCAAACGTAAAACTTAGACTCTGCTCTTCCTGTAATAGCTGAGGGGTAATGCACCAAACTCTTAGGTAAAGCCTTTTATTTATTTCTGAATTTATCGCTCCTCAAACATATCACTCCTTGAACGCTCTTCGAATTCTCCTTGAAAGCAGGTGGAGGGGGTCAGGTGAACATGCAAACATGTGCACAATAAGCTCACTGCAACTAACACATAATACACATGCTACATAACTGAAAACTAAACTGCTTATTAAAAGTAGAAAACTGGAAACATACCGGCTGGAGACACTTCAGGCAGAAAATATTCGGTGACGGCTTCTGTCTCCTTAGAACAAGCCTCCCGAGTGATTTCTGCATCAGTGTCAAACACAACGTATTTAGACTCACTTATTTTAGCGACCATATTACCCCACAATATTAAGCTTGTCATTTGTTATGCTAGACAAGTTCACAATGTTCCTTAAGAGTACTACGAGCAATAGAACACTGATTAATAACTATTATATGAACAATTATGTGTCCAATACTTTTGTACAGTTGCGAAGTAACACTGAGAATACACTTGCTCCATGTTCCTTTCAAAGAAACTATGGAAATGTTGCATTCTAGGTTCAGGTAGTTGTTTTACACACAAAAGATGTCAGGAGTATTTATGTAAGTTACTCTAGTACACAAGCTTCTAGATAGTTTTAGTTTCTTAAGATATAAACCTATTCAGAAAATGCTGTCACTATTTATTTTAACTATAGTTAATCTTACAGTGGTCCTTACACCTCTATGCTCGCTGCATAAGTTACTATAGTAATCAAGGACCGTGCAGTTCGGTGGCCTGGAAGGCTGAACTCCAACAGTTTCAAGAGATTCATGAAAGCTGGACAGATGCGAGTACAGCAACTAAACTGTATTATGCAACATTTGGGTAATCTGAGAAGGCATTAAGCATATTTTACCCTAAACATGTTCTTCTTAACTGAAAAAAAACTGGAATTGGTCACTTTTCTTCCGTCACTTTTTTTGCCAGCCTCCTTAGAATATGAAAAGTTGGTAGATTAAAGCCCTGTGTAGCATCCAAAGGGTTGCATGCAGCTTGTGAATGGCAGTCACCTTTGTTTCTCATAGGCATTTCTGCCTTCTTTTAGGGGTTGCGAAGAGAAAAATTGCAGCCTTTTAACACAAGCCCAAATATTTTCATAATTCATTGCTCCAAGAGTTTATTTGAAAATGCTAATGTTTAGGCCCATCTGGAGTGACCATGTGATGCCGTCAGCCAGCAGTGTAGTGGGCAGTGACGTCATGTGGAGAATATTAGTACTGAACACTTTTGTGTATATATTGTAAGGCTGTAAACCAGTTCTACTTAAAACAATGTAATGTGCCTCATTGATTGTCGTCAGTCCATGTTGTTACACAACAGCTTCAAAACTCAAAAATGGCTGTTTGTACTTAGTTTTCCAACTGGAGTTTTCATTCTCTGACCCTTTTTTTAGAAACTTACTTTTGTCATATCAACCTCCCATGTCATTTCAACCTGCTAGTGCCACGCCAGTATGCAGAGTGGCAGCATGAGAGGGGCTTAGGTCAAATAGCTTAGCCATTCCAACACAGAGAAAAAGCGTGCATGGGTAAAAAGACACTTTTTAGAAAAGATTTGTACTAACAAATATTTTCTAGCAGGGCTTCACCAAGCTACCTGATTAAAGCCCTCTCTTCCTGTAGCTCTTTGAGTAACTTTTCTGTCTGCAGCTCCATTTGTTCTCTTGGAGCACCAATGAGGCAGCTGGTATCTCAGGTGTAGAAAGTGAGGGCAGGTCTGGGTTTGGAATTTGTGGGCTCAACGGCCTCTCAGACTGCCACTCCTTTTGTTGGAAAAGAAGTGTCAGAAAACACCATTAATTTTGCACATGTCCCATACAAGTTCAGCAAATGACAGTTCCAACAGAAAAAAATTAACATTTCCTTGCCATTTTTTCTATTAATGAGGTTCTTTTATAAAAGAAAAATTACAGAGCATAAAATTGACCCCCAGCCATAACTATTATTCTAATAATTTTGCAGTTTTCGAAAACAAACGTTTATGAATACAACACAAAATTTTATAAAGGAGCTAACCTAACACTGTTTTCTGTAAATATGACAGCCACTTTTGACCACCCCAAGTGACCCTAACACATTGGGGCTACATAGTAAAGGTCCGTCTCAAATACATTTATTTACACAACCTAAGAATGCATATATGCCAATAATTTCTCCCTGTTTGTAATGTGGCACTTAAATAAAATCAGCTGTTCCCTTCAGAAACATGCCAAAAATGTCTGCTACCTTCTTAATACAAGAGACTACTGAGAGAGCGAAAATTCTGCTGCTTACTGTTTCAGAGTTATCCTTTTTCTCAAAGGAATACAAAATACTCTCCGGTTCATGTCGCGATGCCTGTTTTTTCCTCTTTCGTTTTTCTTTGTCTGAAAAATCTTTGGTGCCTTGAATCAAAATAAACATTTCAAATTATGACAGATTCAACACTACTGCAAAAATACACCCAGTTACACACGGATATATCAGCTCAGATCGAGCTTGCTAGTTTAAACAACGCCTGGAAAAACTGATTAGCGACACCTATTGCCAAGGCAAAGTCTGAGTGTGTGATACCACTGACAGGGCCTAGAAATGGGCCCCAAGTACCGAAGAAAACTCGAAATTTGTAATTTTGGCGATTTTAGGAACCAAATCTACACCTAGGTTATGAGGCAGATTGTAATGGAGGGCTTGGGAAAAATTTTGGCCTGCTGAGGATCCTTAACATACGCACCAAAATTTCAACTTGGGTAAATCATTTATGTAACCCGTGAGAGCCCTAAGAAAAGATAGTCCAAAAAGAACATGACTTTTTTTACACAAGCATCAGTTACAAAGGCAAAAATAGAAAAGAGCATATTTCTTGCCAAGTTATAAGCTGAAGAAGATTGGTGTTACCACGGCTGAGCTCAATCTCAGTAGAGGTTACCGTGATGTCCGGAGCGCTCTTCTCACCTATGACAATGAATCTAATTGGTAGTTTTGCAGAAGTGGAAGAGCTATACAAGGGACATTTATAACTATTCAAGCAGCTCAAAAGCTACTCCAAAGCAAATTCAAAGTGATACGGGCAAAGTCTTTTTAAAATCTAGTGAAAAGTGGTTACCTTTTCATGCAAAATGACGCCGCCTCCAACTTTCTTCAGCTGTGGCCGCTGAACGATCAGCACTAGTGAAACGGTTGTGGTCACCTAGTGACTTAACAACTTTAAAGAGTTGATTCGTCACGGAACTAATCGTGTGAACAAGGTAGTATTCAGTGTCCGAGCCTTCCACTGTAGGCAGAAGCACAACGCCGGTTTTCGTTGTTCTCGAGCAGCGACTGTTCCATGCTACCTACACCGCTGCTTTTTCTTCATTGCACTTAAAGCACCTGCACCCAAATTGAAGCACAAGTTTTCAAACACAACCAAACAACCACCACTGGTCTGATCACTGTGAACTCCTTGCACGATAACAACATTAACGTAACGACACCGCCTCCCAGTTCGCCCAAGCAAGTTTGATCGCCGCCACCGTTATGGCCGCCGCTTGCACGACCATGGTTACCATCATACTTTTGCGCTGAGGTGACGTCATGTGAATACTCCTTATACGATGGAACGTTATCTTCACTAGAAAAAAAATGTGCATGAACCTGCAAATGGTTAGAACAAGCAATTTTTCAGAAGTACGTGAGCATTAGCTTAAGTTAAGCCTGCTGGGTGCTTCGCACTAGTAAGCATTACAAAAAAAAATGCGCAAAGTGCTGGATCAGAAATCGGATGCCACCAGTGTGTGCCACCAATACAGGTCAGAAAATAACATATGATGAATTCAAGATAAAAGCAAATCCTGATTCTCGAAACCATGTAGATGGAAAAAAGTTCCTGTGCTTTTGCAGCCGCCCCTTTCCATAGGCGCAGTCTCCCGTGCACGCCGGGTGAACTTCCCAAGCGTTGCAGTCCCACACAAGGGCCGAGCGCCAGGCCGGGGAGTCGCTTGTACCTATTTTACCGGTAGGTGCCTCACGCCACCAATGCAACCGAATGCACATGGTGCCTTCCACAGCCACGCTGGATGCTCAACTCGCAACCGCCTTACTTGAACACACGATTCACTGAAGATTCTCGTTAAAGACGACGTATCTTACCTGCCAAGGCCGTAACATGAGCGTGGTAGTCACCCTCGCTCTCTCCAGCCTCCCCTATCCAGTATGCCAACACAGTCTTTTGTTTGTTGAAGTCTCGAGAGTTCTTTACCAGGCTAATCGGCAGCTACGAACGTTTCCTATCTTCTACATTTTGTACGCATGAAAGATGCCGCAAACAAACATGAAAAATGCGCTCTCTTTGGTGAAGAAAAAACAAAGTTGACAGAATATGACAACTCCGGAGTTTACAAACACAAAATTAGGGAATGAAGAAAGGAACATAAGCAGACACATGATGCGTGTAGCGCTTGCGAAGCCTCAATGGCCTCACCATCACCAATAACAAAAACACAGTGCTGTGGGGCGCTACTGAAATGCTAAAATAGTGCTAGTGTCATGTTTTTCTACCAAACCTGAAGTGGCTAGTTTTTGTTTACTCAAGGACACCATGAAAGATTACTCAAGGACACCTTGAGTAATCTTTGTGATGGTGTTGGCGACACCACGGACCCCGAGCCCCCAAACATAAGCTGGATCCAACCGTGGCGATGTGTTGTATGGTGAAGGGTAGAAACCAAAAATGGTGGCCGTCGGAGCCCAGGTCAAGCTCGGGCAGATGTGGTGCATGTCTATTTACCAGGCAGGGAGCTCCGGGACCTCTTCAGCTATCGGTAAGGCTGACGAAGAAAGTACCCCCGTTCCCTGCTTTTTTCTGTATCATATAGCATTTTCTAACCCCCCCCTCCCCAAATCGTCATTGGTCCCTGAAAAGGGGCCGCACCGAAGTATCTTTTCCCCCATTGCCATCGGTAACCTTTCCTGAACCGGATCATTGTTGTCAATTTCTTGTAATAGAATCCCTCAATCCAACCCACCCTCTTGCATCTCAGCCAGTCTTGATTGCAAAATATCTTGAAGCCATAATAGGAAAATCGTATAAGTGCAAAAAACCAAGGTCTGGTGAACTCATCGAAATAAATGACAAGCAGCAGTCCACAAAGCTTCTAGCTCAGACTAGACTGGCTGATCTAGACATCAGGGTCACGCCCCATCGGAGCCTGAACAGCTCGCAGGCTGTGATATCCGAGACAGATCTTTTGAACAAAACAGATGCGGATCTCCTTGCGGGCTTGAAGGATCAGGGCGTCACTGCCGTGAGACGTATCACCATCCACAGACGACAAGGAGAGTCCCACTAAGCACATCATCTTGACTTTTGACCGCGCCGTTCTTCCACAACATGTAAATGCGGGTTTTATTAGGTGCTCCATATGTCCCTACATCCAGAACCCGCATCAATGTGTTAAGTGCCAGCAGTTCGGGCACGGTACCAACTCCTGCCATAGCCGAACGACTTTTGCAAAACATTTGCCCATCTGACACCCTCACTTGTGTGAACTGTCGGGGGCCGCATGCGGCGTACTCCCGCAAATGTGAAAAACTTCAACTGGAAAAAGGATAATCGAGGTAACTGAGAACATCTCCTTCCCAGAGGCACAAAAGAGGTGCGCCTCTTTCCGCCTGGGGAGGTATGCCGACGCAGCTTGCCAGGGGGCGGAGCGGCGTCTTGTTTCCACAGGGACCCAGTTCAGCGAGTCTGACCTTGTCCCTTCCCTGCCCCCCGCT
Source organism: Haemaphysalis longicornis (assembly GCF_048455015.1). Classification (NCBI taxonomy): domain Eukaryota; kingdom Metazoa; phylum Arthropoda; class Arachnida; order Ixodida; family Ixodidae; genus Haemaphysalis; species Haemaphysalis longicornis. The sequence goes on along the minus strand of NW_027526295.1, from coordinate 23,942,044 downwards.
GGGTTGCTTCAGGCAGCCCAACCCGGCACCGCGCCACTTGCTGAGGCAGCAGCGGTTGTGGTGCCAACCATCTTTGTCGGGACCGATGCCGCTCCCGCCCCTGCCTCCCTGTCTTCCAGTGCATTTGAGGGTGCCGAAGTGATGGACACCGGGGGCCCCGCATCGGCTCCCACCTCCACCGCACTGCCCTGCCACTTCTGGCACCCCCGACACCCGTGGCGGTGGCGGCTCAAATGAAGGGCCCGGAAGGGGGGACAAGCCCGGGGGGCCCGGTTTGACAGTCACCTCCTTGACATCTGACTAGGAAATGGATGTCTGGCTGTTCCTGCCTGCAACGCAGCACAAGGAGCGGCCTCCGACTTCCAAGCCTACGGAAAGGCCCAAAAGTCCAATCCAAGAGTAGCAGCCCCTTAAGATGACACATGAACACACACACACACACTCCATTCATTCCTAAATACAAATAATGGGAACAGAAAACATAATTCAATGGAACTGCAGTGGCCTCCTTAAAAATCTGGACGATGTGTATGATATGCTGCATGCCAATCAGCCAAGTGTCATGTGTCTCCGAGAAACACCTCAATTCCAAACAAATTTCTTAAGTTGGTACATGGTATTCAGAAAGGACAGAATTGGCTGCACACACTCTTCTGGGGGTGTGGCCATAATTGCCTGGAAATCCTTGGCATGCCACCCTGTCACTTTGAACACTGTCCTTGAGGCTGTAGCAGTTCGCACAATAATATTCAAGATTGATAACGGTATGCTTCCTATACATTCCTCCAGATCATGCACTTTCGAGCTCTGACTTCGAAGCGCTGGTTGACCAGCTGCATACCATACCTTGCAAGCTTTCTTTTTGTCCGGAACAGCTGAACAGATTTCCTTGCAGCTCGCTGCCTGAACTTGGGTTTGGACTGTTGCTTCAGCCGGCGTATCTGGTTTGCTATCAGCTTCCTCGTGTACTTACAATGCAAGCACTGCTTTCCTTCAGCATTTGTGATACAACACGTGTGCGCATAGCACGCTGCACCAAACTTTGTCCACTGGCCTGACTTGAGGGGCTCTATATCACACCCAGGGCACAACAACAGGGCGTCAGCCTTCTTTAAAGCCTCACGTGAGTGCATCACTTTCGTTGGCCACAAAAAATTCATCAACCTTGACGTTGCGGCAGTATATGCGGCACAATGATGTTTCCACTTGTTCTGGAGTCACCGGTTCAGAACACTCAGTAAACGTGACATGCTTGACAAGTACATCCCCTGTTTTCAAACGAATGTGCCATCCGAAACAAAGCGCTCCAGGGTCATTTGTCAGCACAATTTTTGTACAAAAAGCTGATGCGGTGAGACATTGCTGAACGGGTGCCGGGAAGGCTCTGAGGCTTGGTCAAGCCCTTCGTCTCGAGTTCTAAGTCAGGGGTGTTTGCACGTAATGCCTTCCGCTTGGATGGTGGGACGTAGTTGCTAGCAATGTTTCTCACCTTTCTTTTATTGATAACAGGCTTCGTCAAGTATGCAGGAGCGCCCAGGAACACCGTCGCCACAGCTTCATCAGCAAGCGGAGGCCGTTCTCGTTCGAACTCGACGTTTTCTCCGTTGATCACGTGTTTGAATGTCCTCTGTATGTAGCATTCATCAAAGTGACGGGAACACACCACGCACGTGTTATCAAGCACCCTGTCGTCCCATTTGATGTTCCTGGCCCATTCTAGCAAGCGAACGGGATCGGAAGGGGTTCTGAACAAGGACACCTGTTCCGTCGACGATTTGTATCCGCCCTTGCAGAACGGCACAAAGCAAGTCCTACCCTTGCGGGCAGGCATTGTTGCAACTCCTTGTTTAGACGATGCAGCACAACAATGTCCAGCAGCGCGCAACCACAACAAAAAACTTCGACACAGCTCGAGCCGCCTTGCTACCGCACCTGGCCGCGCACCAAAATGCTAGCGCGCCAGAGTGCAGTAGCGCCATCTGCAGGGCGGATCCGAAAACATTTCACTTCGCCTGCTGGGAGCGCCGGCCGTTCACGACACTAGAAACTCTTCTAGCCTCTCTACTCTTGAGGGCCAGCTTTACCCGCCTGGATACAAACGAACTTCCACTGTGCCCATTCGGCTCTGCAGCCTTGCGTGCAGTCAAACCTCCCAGATGGCGCTTACTCAGCACTCCGCGGTTGCTTTTTTTGACCGTATTTACACCTGGCTTGTTTTTGTTATGGTAGAAAGTAATCGCTTCGTGAAACATGGGGTATGCTTGACAAACGGGGTCACGTAAGGCAATGTCGCTTACGCCAATCGGCCAGTGTCGTATAAGACAACTCCAAAGCGTCGGACTGCTGTGCAGCTAAAACAAGCGTAGTGTGATCAGTACCAACAGCAGTGCGCATCGGTAGTTCTATGTTAGTGGATTTTCGTAACTTTTGTTGTTTACCGCACCATTCTTGCTGCTGCAAAACAGACATGCATGACATTTATGTGCAAATAGCTCGTTCAGCAAGCTTATAAGCTCTGCCTAATTTGCGTTTGCTTTTGCCGGCCTCCACCAATCGCAGAGCAGGCTGGTATGATATCATTGGTTCTGTTGCGGGAAATGAGGTAGTGGGTCGCATGGCAATTCCCCTTTTTCCTAATTATATAGCTTATTTGAGTAAAGTTTATGGTAAAAGTGGTGTTGGTATGATTCTAACGATACAATATTTTGAATGAACCGAACATGTTTTGTCTTCATGGCCCGTTTAAAGGATGAGGCGGACATTGGCAGTTGTGTTCCCTTAACTGGTTGACTTAATTTAACTATGCATGAGAGTGAAGCAATCGCTTTATTTAGTGTAAAAATTAACTCTGGCACTCAGTCGTCAAGCACATACGAGCACTTTTTTGTGTGAATTAAGTCGTTTTGTGGAGGCTAATGCAAATTGAGACAGACTGCTCACACTGTCGTATGCACGACTAATAATTTTATTCATCAGTATGTCAGCGTTCAGCATCATCGTACAGACACTGGGCTATTGCAATAATCACGGCACCAACCAAAACAGCAAAAAGTGAATGAACAAATAATACGGACAGGAAGGCAAAAGAGCATGAATTAATTGATAAATGTTCCACGGGTGGGTCCTTCTCACCACAACCAGTATTCAAAGGCAGTATTAACATAACGAGAAATGAAAAACAACCAGACCACATGTTTATGTGCTGGCACACGCACACAAAAATTCGTCCTCTCTACGCCCTCAAACCATTGATGCAAATGTAGCTTTGATATGACTGGTTTCTTTTTTGCAGCACCGTGTCCAACAGCTGGTTTCCCTGACAAAAAGCGCACATGTGGAGGTAGCCAACTGTTCTCCCGGTCAGTGCCAACCTGCAAATCCCTCCTCCTGACAACTGTTTCAATGTAAAACAATAAGCAGCAATATGAGAGCAGGCTCCCCCTAAACCCGCCATGCAGTTGCAGTGTGCAGTCTGTACCTCGCCATCTTTTTATTGAGAAGCCAGTGGTTCAGCGGCTTTACGTTGAGTGAGTTGGAGTGCCGCACCTGCGTTACAGGCCCAGGCAGAAAAGAATCCTAGGGTACAAAACAAAACTGGATACTTCTAACCTACTATCTTGTAAACGGAAACAGCTCTTTCTGAGCACCTTGCAAACAATGACAGTCTGGACAAGCAACGGAAGTTTTGGGTCACATCACATAAATCGGGGTGAGGGTGGAGATGGATAAAACGCGCATTCTGCTAGGGACAAACGGAAATAGCATGCGCAGGTAGCGCTGTGCGCAAAGTTGAGCGCAAAGTTGAGTTGAGCGTAGGGCATGTGCCAGCTGCAGTGAAATTGTACTTGACTTCCCAATCATGGACGATGCGCCCGTCGGCGAGGGCTCTTAACTGCTCCTTTGTCACGGAGTTTGTGTCGTAGACAAGATAGTCACTGATATCAGCCATATCGACGCCAGGAAGCATGCTTATGTCTTGCTGCACCTCGTCACTACCCAAGTCGAAAGGATTGATATCACCGCAGAGCTGCAGTTTCCACATGTAAGCCCCCCGCACGGGGCACCTTGAGTATTCATGGTGACGGTGAGCAGCGACACCGCGGACCCCGAGCTCCCAACATAAGCCGTGTCCAACCGTGGCGAGGTGTTTAAAGGTGAAGGGTAGAAGCCGTAAACGGTGGCCGTCGGAGCCTTGGTCAAGCTCCGGCCGATGGGCTCCCTGCCTGTCTACCAGGCAGGGAGCTCCAGGACCTCTTTGACTACCAGGGTAAGGTCAAAGGAGAAAGTACCCCCGTCTCCCTGCTTTTATACTATGCTTTATGGTATTGTCTAAAACCCTCCCCAACCGTGAGCGGCCCCCTAAAAGGGGCCGCACCGAAGTATCGTTTTCCCCATTGCCATCTTTTACATTTCCTGAACCAGATCATTACTCGATTTCTTGTCATGGAGTCCCTCAATCTAACCCACCCTCTTGCATCTCAGTCAGTCTTCTTGATCGCCAAGTATCTTGAAGCCATAATAGGAAAATCGTATAAGTGCAAAAAACAAAGGTCTGGTGAACTCCTTATCGAAATAAATGACAAGCAGCAGTCCACAAAGCTTCTAGCTCAGACAAAACTGGCTGATCTAGACATCAGGGTCACACCTCATCGGAGCCTCAACAGCTCGCAGGGTGTGATATCAGAGGCAGATCTCTTGAACGAAACGGATGCGGATCTCCTTGCCGGCTTGAAGGATCAGGGCGTCACTGCCGTGAGACGCATCACCATCCACAGAGACGACAAGGAGATTCCTACCAACCAAGCACATCATCTTGACCTTTGACCGTGCAGTTCTCCCACAACACATAAATGCAGGTTTTATCCGTTGCTCCATCCGTCCCTACATCCATTGGCGGATCCAGAGGGGGGGTCCGGATGTCCTGACCCCTCCCTTAATTTTTGAGTATATACCCCCAAGACGATGACCCCTCGGGTCGTAGAAAAAGTCTAGTTGAAAATTTTTTTCTGTTTGTCTAATTTTTGCTTTTCCAAAATATGGGTGAATAAAAAAGACTCCTCCTCCCCCTCCTAATCATCATCATCATCATCACTGATGGAAGCTGACCCCCCTCTCAGAAAATACCTGGATCCGCCCCTGCCTACATCCCGAACCCGTGGCGCTGTTTTAAGTTCCAGCGGTTCGGGCACGGTACGAACTCTTGCCGTGGCCGATTGACGTGTGCAAAATGCGCGGTGCACGATCATCCGAGCGAGAACTGTACATCTGAAACTCTCACTTGCGTAAACTGCGGGGGGCCGCATGCGGCATACTCCCGCAAGTGCGAAAAATTCCAACTAGAAAAAAAGATCATAAACATTAGGGTCACTGAGAACATCACCTTTCCAAAGGCGAGAAAGAGGTTCGCCTCTTTCCCTTTGGGGAGGTACGCCGACGCAGCTCGCCGGGGGGCGGAGCGGCGTCTGGTGTCCACAGGGACCCAGTTCAGCGAGTCTGACCTGGTCCCGCCCCCGCCCCCTACTGGGTTGCCTCACACAGCCCAACCCGGCACCACGGCGCTTGCTGAGGCAGCAGCGGTTGTGGGGCAAACCAATTCTGTCGGGACCGGTGCCGCTCCCGTCTCTGTCTCCCCGTCCTCCAGTGCGTTGGAGGGTACCGAGGTGATGGACACCACGGGCCCCGCACCGACTCCCACCGCCACCGCACCACCCGTGCCACCTCTGGTGCCCCCGACGGTGGCGGCTCAAACGAAGGGCTCCCGAAGGGGGGCCAAGTCCGGGGGGCCCGGTCCGTCAGGCACCCCTCGGACATCCGACGACGAGATGGATGTCGGGCCGTTCCTGCCAGCAACGCAGCGCAAGGCGCGGCCTCCGACGCCCAAACCAGCAGCAGAAAGGCCCAGAAAGCCAAATCCTAGAGTAACAGCCCCGAAAGACACATGAACACACATACACACAGACTTCAGTAGCTCCTAAATCTCCATAATGGGAAGAGAAACTATTACTCAATGGAACTGTAAGTGTGATGTGTCTTCAGAAGACGCATTTGAATCCCAATCACGCAAATTTCTTAAATAGGTACATCGTATTCAGAAAGGATAGGGTTGGCTGCACACACTCTTCGGGCGGTGTAGCCATAATAGCCCGGAAATCCCTAGCATGCCACCCTATCGCTCTCAACACCGTCCTTGAGGCTTTAGCAATACGCACAATAATTTTTAATAGGTTGATAACGGTATGCTCCATTTACATTCGTCCTGATTATGCACTTTCGAGCTCTGACTTCGGCGCTGGTCGACCAGCTGCCCGAACCGTACATCCTAACAGGCGACCTTAATGCACACAACTCTCTTTGGGGCTCCTCCAGAACGGATGCCCGAGGTCGCCTGATAGAGAAATTTCTTACATCTGCAGGAGCATGCCTTTTCCACAAAAAGCAGCCTACATACCATAACTTAGGACATAATACATACTGTCAGGTTCTTAGTCGAAGCAAAGTGATAGAGAAAAGGACCAGGGATAACTGCGTTTATGTACCGGTAAAACCACGACAAACACACGGAACAAAGAGACGTACCACCAAAAAGAGGACAGCTTAACTATCCGGAAGAGGCTATACAAAAGTTCGAACACAGCGCACAGCCTTGGAGGGAGGCCATAGTTGTAGCATTCTTGAAAGAAGGGAAGGACCCTTCCTCTCCTGCTAGCTATCGACCCATTGCCCTGACCAGCTGCCTGTGCAAGCTTCTCGAGAAGATGATAAATTACAGGCTCGTGTACTTCCTTGAGTACAACGGTCTTCTCGAGAGCTGCCAGGCAGGCTTCAAGGCGGGGCGATCAACAAACGATCAACTCGTAGCTCTTGAAACATATATAAAGGATGCCTTTGTGCATAAACAATTTTGTCTGACGCCCCGCACGGGGCACCTTGAGTATTCATGGTGACGGTGTTGGCGACACCGCGGACCCCGAGCCCCCAACATAAACTGTAACCTACCGTGGTGATGTGTTTAAAGGTGAAGGGTAGAAGCCTCAAACGGTGGCCGTCGGAGCCCAGGTCAAGCTCCGGCGGATGGGCTCCCTGTCTGTCTACCAGGCAGGGAGCTCCGGGACCTCTCAGGCTATCAGGGTAAGGTTTGAGAAGAAAGTACCCCCGTCCCCTGCTTCTATTACATGCCATATGGTAAATCGTAAAACCCCCCCAAACATGATCGGACCTTGAAAAGGGTCCGCACCGAAGAATCCTTTCCACGTCTTCCTGCCATCAACTCACCGAAACCTGACAAGTACCCACGTTTTTTGATAGTTGAATCGGTTGACAAATCCAAGCCTCTTTCCTTACAACCTGTATTTCTTGTATCCAAGTTTCTTGAATCTATCCTAGGCAACACATACAATGCTAAAAAACTAAGAACTGGCGAGGTCCTAGTTGAGGTTAACTCACAGAAGCAAGCCACAACTCTCATGAGCCAAACCCGCATGGCAGACCTCGATATCAGAGTCACACCCCACCGCAGCCTCAACAGCTCCCAGGGTGTGATATCTGAGCCAGACCTCCTAACCGAGAAAGAGACCGATCTGCTCGAAGGCCTAAAAGATCAAGGCATGACAGCAGTAAGGCGCATCGTCATTAGGAGAGATAACAAAGAAATAGCCACCAAACATCTGATTCTGACTTTCGACCGCTGCACACTGCCCGAGCATATCAACGCAGGTTTCATCCGTTGTTCTGTCCGGCCATACATCCCGAACCCGCGGCGCTGTTTCAAGTGCCAGAGGTTCGGGCATGGTACCAACTCCTGTCGTGGCAGAACAACATGTGCCAAATGTGGCCAGCATGATCATCTATCCGACAACTGCACAGCAACCAACCTTACCTGCCCGAATTGCCAGGGTCCACATGCAGCATACTCTTGCGCCTGTGAAAAGTTTCAACTAGAGAAGAAAATAATCAACATCAAAGTCACTGAAAACATCACCTTCCCCGAGGCGCGAAAGAGGTTCGCCTCTTTTCCCCTGGGGAGGTACGCCGACGCAGCTCGCCGGGGGGGGGGGGGGCGGAGCGGCGTCTGGTTTCGGCGGGGACCCAGTACCGCGAGTCGGACTTGGTCCCGCCCCCGCCCCCCCCAGGGTTGCCTCTTGCAGCCCAACCCGCCTCTGCACCGCTCGCTGAGCCAGCAGCGGCTGTGGTGGCATCCACGTCCGGTGGGCCCCCGCACGGGGCACCTTGAGTATTCATGGTGACGGTGTTGGCGACACCGCGGACCCCGAGCCCCCAAACATAAGCTGGATCCAACCGTGGTGATGTGTTTTTAAGGTGAAGGGTAGAAACCTTTAACGGTGGCCGTCGGAGCCCAGGTCAAGCTCGGCCGGATGGGCTCCCTGCCTGTCTACCAGGCAGGGAGCTCCGGGACCTCTTTGACTACCAGGGTAAGGTCAAAGGAGAAAGTACCCCCGTCTCCCTGCTTCTATACTATGCTTTATGGTATTGTCTAAAACCCCCTCCAACCGTGATCGGCCCCCTAAAAGGGGCCGCCCCGAAGTATCGTTTCCCCCATTGCCATCTTTGACATTTCCTGAACCAGATATTTGTGAACCAGATATTTGTGAATATGAACCAGGTATTTGTCAGAAGTCAAGTTTTTAAACCTCATTTCCTATCACGCATCATGAAATCTGGCCCTATACACCAGCCATGCTCATTGTCGTTCTGTGATTTTACTTTTGTTTTTCCTGACTTTACGTAGTGGTTAAGGTTTCACCCCTCATATATGACTGTTGTTTTGGCGCTCTTTGCCCCAGTTGGCCTTGCGCCATAAACATCCAACCATCATCATCAAAACCCCCCCCCAAACGTGATCGGTCCCTGAAAAGGGGCCGCACCGGAGTATCTTTTCCCCAATTGCCATCTTTAACATTTCCTGAACCGGATAATTTCTCTCGATTTCTTGTGATGGAATCGCTCAATCCAACCCACCCTCTAGCATCTCAGTCAGTCTTCTTGATCGCCAAGTATCTTGAAGCCATAGTAGGGAAATCATATAAGTGCAAAAAACAAAGGTCTGGTGAACTCCTCATCGAAATAAATGACAAGTAGCAGTCCACGAAGCTTCTAGCTCAGACTAGACTGGCTGATCTAGACATCAGGGTCACACCCCATCGGAGCCTCAACAGCTCCCAGGGTGTGATATCCGAGACAGATCTTTTGAACGAAACGGATGCGGATCTCCTTGCCGGCTTGAAGGATCAGGGCGTCACTGCCGTGAGACGCATCACTATCCGCAGAGACGACAAGGAGATTCCCACCAAGCACATTATCTTGACTTTCGACCGCGCAGTTCTTCCACAACACATCAATGCAGGTTTTATCCGTTGCTCCATCCGTCCGTACATCCCGAATCCGCGGCGCTGTTTTAAGTGCCAGCGGTTCGGGCACGGTACAACCTCTTGCCGTGGCCGAACGACGTGTGCGAAATGCGCGTCGCATGACCATCCGAGCGACAACTGTCAATCTGACACCCTCTCTTGTGTAAACTGCGGGGGGGCGCATGCAGCCTACTCCCGCAAGTGCGAAAAATTTCAAACTGAGAAAAAGATAATCAACATCAAGGTAACTGAGAACATCACCTTCCAAGAGGCGCGAAAGAGGTTCGCCTCTTTCCCCCTGGGGAGGTACGCTGACGCAGCTCGCCGGGGGGCGGAGCGGCGTCTGGTTTCCACAGGGACCCAGTTCAGCGAGTCTGACCTGGTCCCTCCGTCGCCCCCCCCTGGGTTGCCTGTGGCAGCCCAACCCGCCACCACGCCGCTTGCTGAGGCAGCAGCGGTTGTGGTGGCAACCTCTTCCATCGGGACCGGTGCCGCTCCCGTCCCTGCCTCCCCGTCCTCCAGTGCGTTGGAGAGTGCCATGGACACCACGGGCCCCGCACTGGCTCCCACCGCCACCGCACCGCCCGTGCCACCTCTGGCGCCCCGGACGCCCTCAGCGGTGGCGGCTCAAACGAAGGGCTCCCGAGGGGGGCCAAGTCCGGGGGGCCCGGTCCGTCGGGCACCCCTCGGACATCCGACGACGAGATGGATGTCGGGCCGTTCCTGCCTGCAACGCAGCGCAAGGAACGCGTCCCGACGCCAAAGCCTCCCGACAAGCCAAAAAAGGCGAGAGTCACAGCCCCGAAAGACGACACATAAACAAACACACACACTCCAGTAGCTCTCACACTAAATAATGGGAAGAGAAAACATAATTCAATGGAACTGTAGAGGCCTTCTTAAAAATCTTGACGATGTATACGAAATACTGCATGCTAATCAGCCAAGTGTAATGTGTGTTCAGGAAACACATTTGAATTCCAAGCACACAAATTTCTTGAATAGTTACATGGTCTTCAGAAAGGACAGGGATGGCTGCACACACTCTTCTGGCGGTGTGGCCATAATCGTCCGGAAATCCTTAGCATGCCACCCTGTCACTTTAAACACTATCCTTGAGGCTGTAGCAATACGCCTAATAATATTTAATAGGTTGATAACGGTATGCTCCATATACATTCCTCCTGATGTTACACTTTCGAGCTCTGACGTCGAGGCGCTGGTTGACCAGCTGCCCGAACCGTACATTCTAACAGGCGACCTTAATGCTCACAATTCTCTTTGGGGCTCTTCTCGTACGGATGCCCGGGGTCGCCTGATAGAGAGGTTTCTTACATCCTCTGGAGCATGCCTTTTCAACAATAAACAGCCTACATATCATAACATAGGACACAACACATACTCATGTCTTGACTTGGCTATTGGCTCCGCAGTTCTCTTTCCTCTCCTCCCCGCACGGGGCACCTTGAGCAATCTTGGTGACGGTACTGGCGATACCGCGGACCCCGAGCCCCCAAACATAAGCTGGATCCAACCGTGGCGATGTGTTTATAGGTGGAGGGTTAGAAACCACGAACGGTGGCCGTCGGAGCCCAGGTCAAGCTCCGGCGGATGGGCTCCCTGTTTGTTTACCAGGCAGGGAGCTCCGGGACCTCTTTGGCTACCAGGGTAAGGTCAAAGAAGAAAGTACCCCCGTCTCCCTGCTTTTTCCTATGCTATATGGATAATTCAAAACCCCCCCATAAACGTGATCGGCCCCCGAAAAGGGGCCGCACCGAAGTCTCCTTTCCTCCCTTGACAGAGTTGACATTTCCAAAACCTGACAATTTTTCCCGCTTTCTAATAATGGAATCTCTTGACAAGTCAAAGCCCGTCACTGCACAGTCTGTTTTTCTCATCTCCAAGTTCCTTGAGGGCATTGTAGGGAAATCCTACAAAGCCAAGAAACTCAGAACAGGGGAAATCCTGGTCGAAATTAACAACAGGCAGCAATCTATCAACCTCCTCAAACAAACCCGCATGGTAGATACAGACATAAAGATCACACCACACCGCACGCTGAACAGTTCCCAGGGCGTCATCTCCGATTCTGACCTGATGAACGAAACAGAGACAGATCTCCTCGATGGCCTTCGAGATCAGGGCGTGACGGCAGTGCGAAGGATAATCATGCGTCGAAATGACACCGAAATTCGTACGAAACACTTGATCTTGACATTTGACTGCTCAACGCTCCCCGAGTCGGTCAATGCAGGCTTCATACGATGTCCAGTCCGACCGTACATACCAAACCCGCGCCGCTGCTTCAAATGCCAGCGGTTCGGGCACGGTACCAACTCTTGCCGCGGCAAAACGACCTGTGCGAAATGCGCCGCACAGGACCACCCGACAGATAACTGCAACTCCACCACCTTCACTTGTGTTAACTGCGGGGGATCGCACGCGGCGTACTCCCGCAAATGTGAGAAATTCCAACAAGAAAAGAAAATCATCAATGTCAAAGTAACTGAGAACATCACCTTCCCAGAGGCGCGGAAGAGGTTCGCCTCTTTCCCTCTGGGAAGGTACGCCGACGCAGCTCGCCGGGGGGCGGAGCGGCGTCTGGTTTCGGCGGGGACCCAGTACCGCGAGTCGGACTTGGTCCCGCCCCCGCCCCCCCCTGGGTTGCCTCTGGCAGCCCAACCCGCCTCCGCACCGCTCGCTGAGCCAGCAGCGGCTGTGGTGGCATCCACGTCCGGTGGGGATGCTGCTGCACCCACCGTTTCCCCCTCTCTACCGGCCCGAAGCACACGCGAGGGTCCGGATGAGATGGAGACGGAGGCAGTCGCAGCGACCCCCTCCCCCGCCTCACTGCCTGTGCCATCTGTGGTGCTCCCCACGCCTTCGGCACTGGCAGCACAGGCAAAGAACACCCGAAAGGGTACCACGTCAAGGGGGCGTAGTCCGCTGGGCACCCCCTTGCCTTCAGATGATGACATGGACGTCGAGCCCTTCCGGCTTTCATCGCAGCGGAAGGAACGGGCTGCGACGTCCAGGTCAGTAGAGAAGGCCAAAAAACCCCTTCCAAGAGTCCAAGCCCCGAAAGACCCTACATAAATAGTCACACTCCAGTAGCTCTGAACACATAATAATGGGAAGAGAAAATATTGTTCAATGGAACTGCAGAGGCCTTCTGAATAATCTTGACGACGTTTATGAGATTCTGCATGCCAATCAGCCAAGTATAATGTGTGTCCAGGAAACACATCTGAATTCCAAACACACAAATTTCTTGAATAGTTACATGGTATACAGGAAAGACAGGGATGGCTGCACACACTCTTCTGGCGGTGTTGCCATAATCACCCGCAAATCCTTAGCATGCCACCCTGTCACCTTGAACACCGTCCTTGAGGCTGTAGCAATACGCTTAATAATATTTAATAGGTTGATAACGGTATGCTCCATATACATTCCTCCTGATGTTGCACTTACGAGCTCCGACTTCGAGGCGCTGGTTGACCAGCTGCCCGAACCATACATCCTTACAGGCGACCTTAATGCTCACAACTCTCTTTGGGGCTCTTCCAGAACGGATGCCCGAGGCCGCCTGATAGAGAAATTCCTGACATCTTCTGGAGCATGCCTTTTCAACAATAAACAGCCTACATATCATAACATAGGACACAACACATACTCATGTCTTGACTTGGCGATTGGCTCCGCAGTTCTCTTTCCTCTCCTCGAGTGGGCTGTGGGCACTGACCCATACGGTAGTGACCACTTCCCCACCTCACTCACATACATAGGTAAAGGCCCATGCAGTCCATCTTCCCATAATAGGTTCAATGAAGCACGAGCTAACTGGAATACATTTACAGAGACATCCAAACTACACCACACATCCATAGGACACCTACACGTCGAAGAAGCTACCCAACTCCTCACGGCGCACATCCTCGACGCCGCCGAAAAGTCTATTCCCCACGTCTCTGGTGCCCCGCGCAACCAGAGGAGGCCGTGGTGGAATGAGGACTGTAGGCGGGCGCGAGAGGCCCAGAACAAGGCGTGGGGTATCCTGCGCCGGTACCCCACGTCGGGAAACCTTTTATTGTTCAAAAGGGCTAAGGCGATGGGAAAACGTGTGCGCCGTGAGGCAAAACGAGAGAGTTGGCGCTCATTCGTAACATCCATAAACTCTTACACTGACTCTCGCAAAGTCTGGACACGAATACGCAAACTAAAAGGACAACAGACACACAGCCTGCCCCTGGTTAGTACAACAGGGGACAAACTGGAAGACCAGGCTAACACACTCGCACAACACTTCCAACACGTGTCCAGTTCAGCACACTACACTAGCACTTTCATTAAACACAAACAATTGGCTGAAAAGAAGTCTTTACTTGATAATGATAAGTCAACCTCCTCTTATAACTCGGAGTTTTCACTTCACGAGCTGAGGACCGCTTTGAGCACTTGTAAACCCTCCCCGCACGGGGCACCTTGAGCAATCTTGGTGACGGTACTGGCGATACCGCGGACCCCGAGCCCCCAAACATACGCTGGATCCAACCGTGGCAATGTGTTTATAGGTGGAGGGTTAGAAACCATGAACGGTGGCCGTCGGAGCCTTGGTCAAGCTCCGGCCGATGGGCTCCCTGCCTGTCTACCAGGCAGGGAGCTCCGGGACCTCTTTGACTACCAGGGTAAGGTCAAAGGAGAAAGTACCCCCGTCTCCCTGCTTTTATACTATGATATATGGCTTCCAAATTTTCCAAATCCAAAGATCGGCCCCCTAAAAGGGGCCGCACCGAAGTATCCTTTCCTCCGTTGCCAACGACGAGCTTCCGAAAGCCGGACAACTATGCTAGGTTTTTGGTAATCGAATCTGTTGATCCGTCGAACCCCCTTGCCACAAAGTCTGTCTTCCTGATCTCCAAATTTCTTGAGGGCATTGTTGGTCAGTCCTACAAAGCCAAAAAACTCAGAACAGGAGAAGTTCTTGTAGAAGTGAATAACAAGCAACAAGCTACAAATCTCTTGACTCAAACTCGCATCGCAGATCTCGACATCAGGGTCACACCCCACCGCAGCCTTAATAGCTCCCAGGGTGTGATCTCTGAGTCAGATCTAATGAATGAAACTGACACCGATTTGTTGGAAGGCCTTAAGGACCAAGGTGTGACAGCAGTAAGGCGTATCATGATTCGTAGAGATAACAAGGAAATCCTAACAAAACATGTAATATTGACTTTTGACCATTCCACAGTTCCTGAATCAGTACATGCAGGTTTCATTCATTGCCCCGTCAGGCCATACATCCCCAACCCCCGCCGGTGTTTTAAATGCCAGCGGTTTGGGCATGGCACTACCGCCTGCCGTGGTCGACTAACATGCGCCAAGTGCGCACAACACGATCATCCATCAGACAACTGCCCATCGCAAACCCTCATGTGTGCTAACTGCCAGGGGCCCCACGGGGCCTACTCTAGAACATGCGAGAAATTCAAACAGGAGAAGGAGATCATCAAGGTGAAAGTCACTGAGAACCTTACCTTCCCAGAGGCGCGAAAGAGGTTCGCCTCTTTCCCCCTGGGGAGGTACGCCGACGCAGCTCGCCGGGGGGCGGAGCGGCGTCTCGTTTCCACAGGGACCCAGTTCAGCGAGTCTGACCTGGTCCCTCCCCCGCCCCCCCCTGGGTTGCCTCTGGCAGCCCAACCCGCCACCACGCCGCTTGCTGAGGCAGCAGCGGTTGTGGTGGCAACCTCTTCCGTCGGGACCGGTGCCGCTCCCGCCTCTGTCTCCCCATCCTCCAGTGCGTTGGAGGGTACCGAGGTGATGGACACCACGGGCCCCGCACCGGTTCCCACCGCCACCGCACCGCCCGTGCCACCTCTGGCGCCCCGGACGCCCTCGGCGGTGGCGGCTCAAACGAAGGGCTCCCGAGGGGGGGCCAAGTCTGGGGGGCCCGGTCCGTCGGGCACCCCTCGGACATCCGACGACGACATGGATGTCGGGCCGTTCCTGCCTGCAACGCAGCGCAAGGAACGCGTCCCGACGCCAAAGCCTCCCGACAAGCCAAAAAAGACGAGAGTCACAGCCCCGAAAGCCGACACATAAACAAACACACACACTCCAGTAGCTCCAACACTAAATAATGGGAAGAGAAAACATAATTCAATGGAACTGTAGAGGCCTTCTTAAAAATCTTGACGATGTATACGAAATACTGCATGCTAATCAGCCAAGTGTGATGTGTCTTCAGGAGACGCATTTGAATTCCAAGCACACAAATTTCTTAAATAGGTACATGGTCTTCAGAAAGGACAGGGACGGCTGCACACACTCTTCGGGCGGTGTAGCCATAATAGCCCGGAAATCCCTAGCATGCCACCCTGTCGCTCTCAACACCGTCCTCGAGGCTGTAGCAATACGCACAATAATTTTTAATAGGTTGATAACGGTATGCTCCATTTACATTCGTCCTGATGATGCACTTCTGAGCTCTGACTTCGAGGCGCTGGTCGACCAGCTGCCCGAGCCATACATCATAACAGGCGACCTTAACGCACACAACTCTCTTTGGGGCTCCTCTAGAACGGATGCCCGAGGTCGCCTGATAGAGAAGTTTCTTACATCTTCAGGAGCATGCCTTTTCAATAAAAAACAGCCTACATACCATAACTTAGGACACAATACATACTCGCATCTTGACTTGGCTATTGGTTCCGCAGTTCTCTTTCCATGTCTTGAGTGGGGTGTGGGCACGGACCCATATGGTAGTGACCACTTCCCCACTTCATTAACGTATATAGGTATAGGCCCGAGCAGTCCATCTTCCCGTAACAGGTTTAATGAATCCAAAGCAAACTGGAGTACATTCACAGAAACATCTAAACTACACCACACAACCATAAAACACCTACACGTGGAGGAAGCCGCCCAACTCGTCACGGCGCACATCCTCGACGCCGCCGAAAAGTCCATTCCCCAGGCCTCCAGTGGGTCCCGCAGCCCAAGGAGGCCCTGGTGGAACGAGGACTGCAGGCGGGCGCGAGAGGCCCAGAACAAGGCGTGGGGTGTCCTTCGCCGGTACCCCACGTCAGATAACCTCATTTCTTTTAAACGGGCAAAGGCTTTTGGAAAACGAGTGCGTCGTGAGGCGAAAAGGGAGAGTTGGCGCACCTTCCTCACTTCCATCAACTCATACACTGACACACATAAAGTCTGGACACGAATACGAAAACTAAAAGGACAACAGACACACAGCCTGCCCCTGGTTAGTACAACAGGGGACACACTGGAAGACCAGGCTAACACACTTGCACAACACTTCGAACACGTGTCCAGTTCAGCACACTACACAAACACTTTCATGAAACACAAAACATCTGTAGAAAAGAAGTCCCTGCGTGATAACAACAAGTCGCACACTTCTTACAATTCTCCTTTTTCACTTCATGAGCTAAAGGTTGCTTTGAGCACATGTAAGCCTTCAGCTCCTGGTGCAGACAAAATCACATACACCATGATACAACACCTACACCCAGACACTCTTGAAACACTCCTACATCTATACAACAACATATGGCTTTCGGGGCACATTCCTCGCTCTTGGAGGGAGGCCATAGTAGTGGCTTTCCTGAAGGAAGGAAAGGACCCTTCCTCTCCCGCTAGCTACCGGCCCATCGCCCTCACAAGCTGCCTGTGCAAGCTCCTCGAGAAGATGATAAACAGGAGACTCGTGTACTTCTTAGAGTACAACGGTCTTCTCGAGAGCTGCCAGGCGGGCTTTAGGGTGGGGCGATCTACGAACGATCAACTCGTTGCGTTAGAGTCGTATATTAAAGATGCTTTCCTGCATAAGCAGTACTGTATGACAGTATTCTTTGATCTTGAAAAGGCGTACGACACTGCTTGGCGGTACGGCATCCTCAGCGATTTGAAGTCCTTTGGCATGTCGGGTAACATGATGAATACGCTTGTTAGTTACCTGTCTGAAAGAACGTTTCGCGTGCGAGTTGGAGCTGCACTCTCTAGGGTTCATGTGCAGGAAAACGGCGTGCCGCAGGGTGGTGTTTTGAGTTGCACTTTGTTTATAATAAAAATGAATTCTCTTCAGAAGGCACTGCCACCATCGATCTCCTGTTCAATCTATGTAGACGATATTCAACTGTCCTTCAAATCGTGTAACTTGTCTATCTGCGAGCGCCAAGTGCAGCTTGGTGTGAACAAGCTAGCCGTCTGGGCAGATCGCAACGGTTTTAAATTTAATCCAGGAAAGTGCACTTGTGTTCTGTTTTCTAAGAGGCGTGGCATGCGGCCAGATCCAGACATTCGACTCCACGGTGCCTCTATTCCTGTCAAAAAGGAACACAAGTTTTTAGGTATAATCTTTGACGAAAAGCTCACATTCATCCCACACATAAAACAACTAAAACATAAATGCTTAAAAACAATGAATATCTTGAAGGTTCTGTCGCACATCTCTTTTGGTGCTGACAAACAACTTCTTTTACGTGTTTTTACCAGCCTAATAGGTTCACGACTGGACTATGGTAGCGTTGTCTATGGGTCAGCCACTAAAACATCTCTCAGAATGCTGGACCCTGTCCTTCATCTAGGGCTCCGCTTGGCGTGTGGCGCCTTCCGAACTAGTCCGGTCGAAAGCCTGTATGTAGAGTGCAACACATGGAACCTTCAACGTCAACGAGCATACACAGACCTCCTTTATGCCTTTAAAATATCATCCATGCCACACCATCCTTTTAAATCAGTTTTTTATGATACATCCATGACTGTACTCCTTTTAAATCGACCATCGTTCTCTGCGCCCTTCTCTTACAGAGTTAGAGAGGAAGCGTCAGAGCTTGCTGTCTCCTTTTTAGACACCATCCAAAGTTCTGTAACAGATTTCATAGCACCATGGCATCTCCGCCCTGTGTCATGCGACACATCTTTCACACATGTTGATAAAAACCGAGCTCCCACATGTGCAATTCAGCAGCACTTCTTGTATTTGCAGGAGAAGTATCATTATTCTGAATTTTATACGGATGCCTCTAAGACTTCCACCTCTGTGTCCTGCGCGGCGCATGGGCCCGGCCTTAGTGTCACTAGAACTCTGAATAGTCATACTAGTATCTTTACGGCAGAGGCTTATGGTGTACTTCTTGTTGTTAATCATGTCCTTCAAAGTCACATCCCACGATCCATTATCTATACAGACTCCCTCAGTGTTGTGCGGGCATTGTCTTCTACAAAGTCTTCAAAAAATCACGTCGTAAATCTTATCATCAAAGGTATTATGTCGGTGTATGTCCACAAATTTGAACTCGTCCTTTGCTGGGTCCCTGGCCACTGTGGTATAGCCGGGAACGAAGCCGCGGATCGAATGGCCGCTGCTGCTACACTTTCGAATGCAGTAGACATCACCACATTACCCTACACCGACGTGAAACCACACATCAAACAACAACTTCGCAAAACATGGCAAACACATTGGAGCGAACAGACAGACAACAAGTTACACGTAATAAAACCACACTTGGGACCGTACACCTCCGATACACGCAATAGATACACAGAAGTCGCCTTGGCTAGATTACGGATAGGGCACACTCATGCAACGCACTCGCACCTGCTCACTGGATCTCCAAGACCTCTTTGCAGCAGGTGCGGAGAGGCCCTATCCGTGATGCACATTCTCATACAATGTAAGGCACTCGACACTACACGACGCAAACACTTCCCTCAACTACACACACGACATATTCCACCACACCCGTCATACTTCTTAGGAGACGATGCCATGTTTTCTGTTCAACGCACTTTTCAGTTCCTATCAGAAGTTCACTTTTTACAGCTCATCTCATACCACCCATAGCTTTTACCCCCTGGTCCTATACACCAGCCACCTTATTTAATTTTTAACCACTCTTGTTCTTCACCCTGGCCCTTTACACCAGCCGTGCTCATTGTTTTTAACTGATTTTATTTCGTGTTCTCTCCTATCAAATCACTTTGTGTTTGGCGCTCTTTGCCCATGTCGGCCTTGCGCCAATAAAATCAATCCATCATCATCATCACTTGTAAACCCTCAGCTCCAGGCCCAGACAACATCACATATACAATGATACAGCACCTACACTCAGACACTCTTCTAACACTCCTCCACCTATATAACAAGATTTGGCTTTCGGGGCACATTTCTCGCTCTTGGAGGGAGGCCATAGTAGTGGCTTTCCTAAAAGAAGGGAAGGACTCTTCCTCTCCTTCCAGTTACCGGCCCATTGCTTTGACAAGCTGCCTGTGCAAGCTCCTCGAGAAGATGATAAACCGTAGGCTCGTGTACTTTCTTGAGTACAATGGTCTTCTCGAGAGCTGCCAGGCAGGCTTCCGGGCGGGGCGATGCACAAATGATCAACTGGTTTCTCTAGAGGCCTACATAAAGGATGCATTCATTCATAAGCAATACTGTATGACAGTATTTTTTGACATTGAAAAGGCTTATGATACAGCATGGCGCTACGGCATTCTTAGAGACCTAAAAGCTTTTGGTATCTCGGGTAACATGCTGAACACTCTTTGTAGTTACATGTCTTCACGAACATTTCGTGTCAGGGTCGGTTCGGCAGTTTCAAATGTTCACGTGCAGGAGAATGGCGTGCCTCAAGGTGGCGTATTGAGCTGCACCTTGTTTATAGTTAAGATGAACTCTCTCCGAAAGGCACTGCCGCCAACCATATCCTGCTTGATGTATGTAGATGACGTTCAAATATCTTTCAAATCATGTAACATATCCATTTGTGAACGTCAGGTCCAGCTTGGGGTAAATAAACTTTCTCGCTGGGCAGATGAAAATGGATTTAAACTTAATCCTTCTAAAAGTACCTGCGTTGTATTCTCAAAAAGGCGGGGCATCCTGCCCGATCCCGACTTAAAACTCTTTGGTGACTCGATTCCAGTAAAAAGAGAACACAAGTTTTTGGGTGTGGTGTTTGACGAGAAACTCTCATTCATACCCCACATAAAACGACTTAAACAAAAATGCCTAAAAACAATGAATATTCTAAAAGTCTTGTCTCACCAATCGTACGGTGCAGACAAACAACTCCTGCTTAGACTTTATGCCGCGTTGGTAGGGTCACGGTTGGACTACGGAAGCGTTGTGTATGGTTCAGCCACAAAAACAGCACTTAAAATGCTCGACCCAGTGCTTCACTTAGGGCTTCGCCTGTCTTGTGGGGCGTTCCGTACGAGCCCTGTACAGAGTCTTTACGCAGAGTGTGACAAATGGTGCTTAGCGTACCAGCGAACTTATGTTGACCTCCTATATGCCTCCAAAATCTCATCAATGAATAACCACCCCTTTAAACCGGTTTTTAATGATACATCCACAACTAAACTCTTTTTAAACCGCCCATCCATTGCTGTTCCTTTCTCGCAGAGAGTGAGGGACGAGGTGACTATTCATAAGGTCTCCTTCTTAGACACATTCAAATCATCTCACACTGATCTTGTAGCACCATGGCTTCTTCGTCCTGTAGCATGTGACTTGTCTTTTGTACAATACAATAAGAACAGCACACCAAGAAGTGGGATTTTGCAGCATTTCATGCATCTGCAGAATAAATACAGGGCAGCAGAGTTCTTCAGTGATGCATCTAAAACGTTCACTGCAGTGTCGTGTGCTGCGCATGGTCCCAATTTCGAAGCATGTAGGACAATGAATGTCAATACAAGTATTTTTACGGCAGAGGCATATGGCATATTTCTGGTTGTAAGTCACATAGTTGAACATCATATTCCTACATCCGTCATTTATACAGATTCGTTGAGCGTCGTCCGTGCATTATCATCCGGAAAGTCATCAAAAAACCATGTCATTAATCTTGTCTTCAAAACGATTATGGTAGCTTATTCTTCAAACCTTGGGGTGACTGTGTGTTGGGTGCCAGGCCACTCTGGCATTGGCGGTAATGAAGTGGCTGATGAAATGGCCGCCAATGCTGCACTCCGAAACACAGTCGACATGGCAACACTACCTTACACAGACCTCAAGCCACACATTAAACAACAACTCCGTAAAACTTGGCAAGCAGACTGGAGCGAACAGACAGACAACAAACTACACGTAATAAAACCACACTTGGGACAATACACTACTGACTCACACAACAGGCACATTGAAGTTACCTTAGCTAGGTTACGGATAGGCCATACGCATGTAACGCACTCGCACCTGCTCACGGGATCTCCAAGACCCCTGTGTAGCAGGTGTGGGGAGGGCCTATCCGTAGTCCACATACTCATACAATGCAAGGCACTTGACACAACACGACACAAACACTTCAGAGAACTCTACAGACAACATATTCCCCTACACCCATCGCTGTTTCTAGGTGACGATGCCATGGTTTCTGTGAAACGCGTTTTTAAATATTTGTCAGATGTTAAGTTTTTAAACCTCATTTCCTATCATGCGTAATCACATCTGGCCCTATACACCAGCCATCACCATTATCTTTATTGATCTTACTATGTACAGTTTACACATTTTATACCTACCTTTTGTGGTAATCACTTGTTTTCATTAAATAACTTCTCTGGCGCTCTTTGCCCTCGTCGGCCTTGCGCCATTAAACACCAACCATCATCATCATCTTTCCTCTCCTCGAGTGGGGTGTGGGAACTGACCCATATGGCAGTGACCACTTCCCCACCTCACTTACATACATAGGTAAAGGCCCATGCAGTCCATCTTCCCAAATAGGTTCAATGAAACACGAGCTAACTGGAATACATTTACAGAGACATCCAAACTACACCACACATCCATAGGACACCTACACGTTGAAGAATCTACCCAACTCCTCACGGCGCACATCCTCGACGCCGCCGAAAAGTCCATTCCCCACGCCTCTGGTGCCCCGCGCAACCAGCGGAGGCCGTGGCGAGCGACTGTAGGCGAGCGCGAGAGGCCCAAACCAAGGCGTGGGGTATCGTTCGTCGGTACCCCACGTCGGGAAACCTCCTCTTGTTCAAACGGGCCAAGGCATTAGGAAAACGTGTGCGCCGTGAGGCAAAACGAGAGAGTTGGTGTACATTCATAACATCAATAAACTCCTACACAGACACAAGGAAAGTATGGACACGAATACGCAAACTCAAGGGACAACAAACACACAGCCTGCCTCTGGTCAGCACTACAGGGGACACACTCGAAGACCAGGCTGACACCCTCGCACAACACTTCCAACACGTGTCCAGTTCAGCACACTACACAAACACTTTCATGAAACACAAACAAACGGCCGAAAAGAAGCCTATACCAGATAACAATAGGTCAACATCTTCTTATAACTCAGAGTTTTCACTGCATGAGCTGAGGGCTGCTTTGAGCACGTGTAAACCCTCAGCTCCAGGCCCAGACAACATCACATACACAATGATACAACACCTGCACGCAGACACTCTTCTAACACTCTTACACCTATATAACAAGATATGGCTTTCGGGGCACATTCCACACTCTTGGAGGGAGGCCATTGTAGTGGCTTTCTTGAAGGAGGGAAAGGACCCGTCGTCGCCCTCAAGCTACCGTCCTATAGCCCTGACGAGCTGCCTGTGCAAGCTCTTCGAGAAGATGGTAAATCGCAGGCTCGTGTACTTCCTCGAGTACAACGGTCGATCGACGAACGATCAACTGGTTGCTCTTGATTCGTACATCAAGGATGCCTTCGCGCATAAGCAGTACTGTTTAACTGTCTTTTTCGACCTCGAGAAGGCCTACGACACCGCTTGGCGCTACGGGATCCTCAGTGACCTGAAGTCATTCGGTGTCTCGGGCAACATGTTAAACACTCTTGTCAGTTACCTGTCAGAAAGAACGTTTCGAGTGAGAGTCGGTGGTGCACTCTCAAGGGTTCACGTGCAAGAAAATGGCGTGCCACAGGGTGGCGTGTTGAGCTGCACTCTCTTCATAGTAAAAATGAACTCTCTTGGTAAGGCACTGCCACCCACAATCTCTTATTCCATGTATGTAGATGACGTCCAGATATCCTATAAATCTTGTAATATGTCAATCTGCGAACGTCAAGTCCAGCTTGGTGTCAAGAAACTTGCCGGCTGGGCAGACAACAATGGGTTTAAATTGAATCCTGCAAAAAGCTCCTGCGTTGTGTTCACTAGGAAGCGTGGGGTCCATCCGGACCCAGACATTACTCTTAATGGCGTGTCGCTTCCTGTGAACAAGGAGCACAAGTTCTTGGGTGTGGTGTTTGATCACAAACTCACATTCATTCCCCACATCAAGGAACTTAAAAATAAATGTCTCAAAACAATGAATATACTTAAGGTTCTCTCCCACCAATCCTATGGTTCCGACAAAGAACTCTTGCTTCGCTTGTATACTGCTTTGGTTGGGTCTCGTTTGGACTATGGCAGTGTGGTATATGGGTCAGCGACTAAGACAGCCTTGCGAATTCTTGACCCAGTGCTACACTTGGGCCTTCGTCTTTCGTCGGGTGCTTTTCGCACTAGCCCTGCTGAGAGTCTTTATGTCGAATGTAATAAGTGGAGCCTTGAGAACCAACGAACATACATGGACTTGCTTTATGCTTTTAAAATTTCATCGCTGAATAATCATCCTTTTTATCCTGTCTTTAATGATACATCAACATCTCTGCTCTTTGTAAATCGCCCATCCGTTCCTCTGCCTTTTTCACTTAGAGTGAGAGAGCGAGCCTCGGATCTCAGTGCTTCGTTTTTAGACGTGTACAGGTCATCCTTTTCTAACAGTTTACCACCTTGGCAAGTTCGCCCTGTGTCGTGCGACCTTTCTTTTATGAGACTTGATAAAAATCGTGTACCACGAGCTGCAATACTGCAGCACTTTCTGTCTTTGCAGTTTAAATACACATGTGCGGAATTTTATAGTGACGCTTCCAAAACCTCCACTATGGTGTCGTGCGCTGCTCATGGTCCAAATTTTAATGCAGCCAGAACCATGAGCGTGCACACAACAGTTTTTTCAGCAGAAGCGTATGGAATTTTACTGATTGTACGACACATTCTTGAAAATCAAATTCCCAATTCCATCATCTATACAGATTCTTTGAGTGTTGTTCGCGCACTGTCATCGCATACACCCCCCAAAAACCACATAGTTAATCTTGTATTTAACACTATCATGTCCGTGTATGCACAAAAGCATAAGCTGGTCCTCTGCTGGGTCCCAGGACACGCAGGGATCGCTGGGAATGAGTTGGCAGATGAGAGGGCCGCTGCTGCTGCACTCAGGAACACTGTAGACATTACAGCGATACCCTACACAGACCTCAAGCCACACATAAGACAACACCTGCGCAGAACATGGCAAACACACTGGGACGAACAGGCAGACAACAAACTACATGTAATAAAGCCACACTTTGGACGGTACACATCTGACTCACACAACCGACACACGGAAGTCGCCTTGGGTAGGCTGCGGATAGGGCACACCCATGCGACGCACTCGTATCTGCTGACGGGATCTTCTAGACCCCAGTGCAGCAGGTGCGGAGAGGCCCTATCCGTAGTGCACATACTAATCACATGCAAGGCACTTCACACAACACGACGCAAACACTTCAGAGAACTCTACAGACAACATATTCCCCTACATCCATCGTTTTTTCTAGGTGACGATGCCATTGTTTCTGTGAAACGTGTGTTTGAGTATTTGTTAGACGTCAAATTTTTAAACCTCATTTCCTATCACGCATCATGAAATCTGGCCCTATACCCCAGCCATGCTCATTGTCGTTTTGTGATTTTACTTTTGTTTTTGCTAATTTTACTTAGTGTTTAAGGTATCACCTCTCATATACGACTATTGTTTTGGCGCTCTTTGCCCCAGTTGGCCTTGCGCCATAAACATCAAACCATCATCATCATCACGACCGGTGGGCATGCTGCTGCACCCACCGTTTCCCCCTCTCCACCGGCCCGAAGCACACGCGAGGGCCCGGACGAGATGGAGACGGAGGTGGTCGCAGCGACCCCCACCCCCTGCTCACTGCCTGTGCCATCTGGGGTGCTCCCCACGCCTTCGGCACTGACAGCGCAGGCAAAGAACACCCGAAAGGGTACCATGTCAAGGGGGCCCAGTCCGCTGGGCACCCCCTTGCCTTCAGATGACGACATGGACGTCGAGCCCTTCCGGCTTTCATCGCAGCGGAAGGAACGGGCTGCGACGTCCAGGTCAGTAGAGAAGGTCAGAAAACCCCTTCCAAGAGTGCAAGCCCCGAAAGACCCTACATAAATAGTCACACTCCAGTAGCTCTGAACACATAATAATGGGAAGAGAAAATATTGTTCAATGGAACTGCAGAGGCCTTCTGAATAATCGTGACGACGTTTATGAGATTCTGCATGCCAATCAGCCAAGTATAATGTGTGTCCAGGAAACACATCTGAATTCCAAACACACAAATTTCTTGAATAGTTACATGGTATACAGGAAAGACAGGGATGGCTGCACACACTCTTCTGGCGGTGTTGCCATAATCACCCGCAAATCCTTAGCATGCCACCCTGTCACCTTGAACACCGTCCTTGAGGCTGTGGCCGTCCGCACAATAAGATTTAATAGATTAATAACGGTATGCTCCATATACATTCCTCCTGATGTTGCACTTACGAGCTCCGACTTCGAGGCGCTGGTAGACCAGCTGCCCGAACCATACATCCTTACAGGCGACCTTAATGCTCACAACTCTATTTGGGGCTCTTCCAGAACGGATGCCCGAGGTCGCCTGCTAGAGAAATTCCTTAGATCTTCTGGAGCATGCCTTTTAAACAATAAACAGCCTACATACCATAACATAGGTCACAACACATACTCATGTATTGACTTGGCTATTGGCTCCCCAGTTCTCTTTCCTCTTGTCGAGTGGGGAGTGGGAACTGACCCATATGGCAGTGACCACTTCCCCACCTCACTAACATACATAGGTAAAGGCCCATGCAGTCAATCTTCCCATAATAGGTTCAATGAAGCACGAGCTAACTGGAATACATTTACAGAGACATCCAAACTACACCACACATCCATAGGACACCTACACGTTGAAGAAGCTACCCAACTGCTCACGGCGCACATCCTCGACGCCGCCGAAAAGTCCATTCCCCACGCCTCTGGTGCCCCGCGCAACCAGCGGAGGCCGTGGTGGAATCAGGACTGCAGGCGGGCGCGACGAGAGGTCCAGAAAAAGGCGTGGGGTATCCTTCGTCGGTACCCCACGTCGGGAAACCTCCTCTTGTTCAAAGGGGCCAAGGCGTTAGGAAAACGTGTGCGCCGTGAGGCAAAACGAGAGAGTTGGCGTACATTCATAACATCAATAATCTCCTACACAGACACAAGGAAAGTATGGACACGAATACGCAAACTCAAGGGACAACAAACACACAGCCTGCCTCTGGTCAGCACTACAGGGGACACACTCGAAGACCAGGCTGACACACTCGCACAACACTTCCAACACGTGTCCAGTTCAGCACACTACACAAACACTTTCCTGAAACATAAAGCCTGTTGTGAAAAGAAGTCCCTACGCGACAATAACAAATCACAGACTTCTTACAACTCCCTGTTTTCACTATATGAACTGAGGGCTGCTCTGAGCACGTGTAAACCCTCAGCTCCAGGCCCAGACAACATTACATACACAATGATACAACACCTACACGCAGACACACTTGAAGCACTTCTACATCTATATAATAAAATATGGCTTTCGGGGCACATTCCACACTCTTGGAGGGAGGCCATTGTAGTGGCTTTCTTGAAGGAGGGAAAGGACCCGTCGTCCCCCTCAAGTTATCGTCCAATAGCCCTCACGAGCTGCCCTTGCAAGCTCTTCGAGAAGATGATCAATCGCAGGCTCGTGTACTTCCTTGAGTACAATGGTCTTCTCGAGAGCTGCCAGGCAGGCTTTAGGGTGGGGCAATCGACAAACGATCAACTGGTTGCACTTGATTCATACATCAAGGATGCCTTCGTGCATAAGCAGTATTGTGTAACTGTCTTTTTCGATCTCGAGAAGGCCTACGACACCGCTTGGCGTTATGGGATCCTTAGTGACCTCAGGTCATTCGGTCTTTCGGGTAATATGTTGAACACCCTTGTAAGTTATTTGTCGGAGAGAACGTTCAGAGTAAGAGTTGGTTGTGCACTCTCAAAGGTTCACGTCCAAGAAAACGGCGTGCCGCAAGGTGGCGTGTTGAGTTGCACTCTCTTCATAGTAAAGATGAACTCTCTTGGAAAGGCACTGCCACCAACAATCTCTTATTCCATGTATGTAGACGACGTGCAAATATCTTTTAAATCATGTAATATGTCAATCTGCGAACGTCAAGTCCAGCTCGGTGTCAAGAAGCTTGCCGGCTGGGCAGACAGGAATGGGTTTAGATTGAATCCTGCAAAAAGCTCCTGCGTTGTGTTCTCCAGGAAGCGCGGGGTCCATCCGGACCCAGACATTACCCTCAATGGCGTGTCGCTTCCTGTCAACAAGGAGCACAAGTTCTTAGGTGTTGTGTTTGACCAGAAACTCACATTCATTCCACACATCAAGGAACTTAAACATAAATGTCTGAAAACAATGAATATACTTAAGGATCCCTCCCATCAATCATATGGATCCAACAAAGAACTACTACTACGGCTTTATACTGCTTTGGTTGGATCTCGTTTAGACTATGGCAGTGTGGTATATGGGTCGGCGACTAAAACAGCGTTGCGAATGCTTGACCCAGTGCTACACTTGGGGCTACGGCTTGCGTCGGGTGCTTTTCGTACTAGCCCTGTTGAGAGTCTGTATGCCGAGTGTAATACGCCGAGCCTTGAGAACCAACGGACGTACATGGACTTACTTTATGCTTTTAAAATTTCATCGCTGAATAACCATCCTTTTTATCCTGTCTTTAACGACACATCCACATCTGTGCTTTTTGTAAATCGCCCATCTGTTCCTCTGCCCTTTTCACTTCGAGTGAGAGAGCGAGCCTCGGGTCTGAGCGCTTCGTTTTTAGACGTGTACAGATCATCCTTTTCAGACATTTTACCTCCTTGGAAAGTTCCTCCTGTTTCCTCCGACCTTTCTTTTATGAAACTTGACAAAAATCGGGTACCGCGAGCTGCTATACTGCAGCACTTTCTGTCTCTGCAGTTTAAATACCCACTTGCAGAATTTTACAGTGACGCGTCTAAAACCTCCACTATGGTCTCCTGCGCTGCTCATGGTCCGAATTTCAGTGCAGCCAGAACCATGAGTGTCCACACAACAATTTTCTCAGCAGAAGCATATGGAATTTTATTAATTGTACGACACACACTTGAAAATCAAATTCCAAAGTCTATCATCTACACAGATTCCTTGAGTGTTGTTCGCGCACTGTCCTCGCATACACCCCCCAAAAACCACATAGTTAATCTTGTATTTAAATCTATCATGTCTGTGTATGCGCAGAAGCATCAGCTGCTCCTCTGCTGGGTCCCAGGACACGCTGGGATCGCTGGAAACGAGTTGGCAGACGAGAGGGCAGCTGCTGCTGCACTCAGGAACACTGTAGACATAACAACCGTACCATATACAGACCTCAAGCCACACATAAGACAACACTTGCGTAGAACATGGCAAACACACTGGGATGAACAGACAGACAACAAACTACATGTACTAAAGCCACACTTGGGACGGTACACATCTGACTCACACAACAGACACACGGAAGTCGCCTTGGGTAGGCTGCGGATAGGGCACACCCATGCGACGCACTCGTATCTGCTGACGGGATCTTCTAGACCCCAGTGCAGCAGGTGCGGAGAGGCCCTATCCGTAGTGCACATACTAATCACATGCAAGGCACTTCACACAACACGACACAAACACTTCAGAGAACTCTACAGACAACATATTCCCCTACATCCATCGTTTTTTCTAGGTGACGAAGCCATTGTTTCTGTGAAACGTGTGTTTGAGTATTTGTCAGAAGTCAAGTTTTTAAACCTCATTTCCTATCGCGCATCATGAAATCTGGCCCTATACACCAGCCATGCTCATTGTAGTTTTGTGACTTTACTTGTGTTTTTGCTGATTTTACTTAGTATTTAAGGTTTCACCCCTATCATCGACTATTGTTTTGGCACTCTTTGCCCCAGTTGGCCTTGCGCCATAAACATCCAACGATCATCATCATCAATTTTGTCTGACGGTGTTTTTCGACATAGAGAAAGCCTATGACACCGCTTGGCGGTACGGTATCCTCAGTGACCTAAAGTCAGTTGATGTTGCGGGCAACATGTTGAACATCCTTTGTAGTTATATGTCGGAGAGAACCTTTCGCATCAGAGTTGGTCGTGCACTGTCAAATGTTCACGTGCAAGAAAATGGCGTGCCGCAAGGTGGAGTGTTGAGCTGCACTCTCTTCATAGTAAAAATGAACTCTCTTGGAAAGGCACTGCCACCTACAATCTCTTATTCCATGTATGTAGATGACGTGCAGATATCCTTTAAATCGTGTAACCTGTCCATCTGCGAACGTCAAGTCCAGCTCGGCGTCAAGAAACTTGCCGGCTGGGCTGACAAGAATGGCTTTAATCTTAATCCCGCGAAGAGCTCTTGTGTTCTATTCTCCAGGAGGCGTGGGGTCCACCCGGACCTAGACATCACTCTTGCGAATGTGCCAATTCCTGTGAACAAGGAACACAAGTTTTTAGGTATTTTATTTGACGAAAAACTTACATTCATCCCACATATCAGACAGCTCAAATGCAAATGCTTAAAAACAATGAATATTCTTAAGGTCCTCTCACATCAATCTTATGGGGCCGACAAACAACTCCTGCTGCGCCTGTACACAGCGTTGGTGGGGTCTCGGCTCGACTACGGCAGTGTCGTGTATGGGTCGGCGACAAAGACCGCACTGAGAATGCTCGACCCAGTGCTGCATCTTGGCCTTCGCCTCTCATGTGGCGCATTCCGCACTAGCCCTGTTGAAAGTCTTTGTCAAGTGCGACAAATGGTGCTTAGGGCATCAGCGGGAGTATGTTGAACTGTTGTATGCATCCAAGATCGTGTCTCTGACCAACCATCCTTTTAATCCGATCATGAACGATACATCAAATTTACAACTCTTTTTCAACAGGCCATCTATTCCCTTGCCGTTCTCTCTCAGAGATAGGGAGGAGGCTTCTGCACTCAATGTCCCACTTTCAGACACGCACAAGACACCCATTCATAATCTCATCGCACCATTGCATCTTCGTCCTGTATCATGCGACCTGTCATTCACTCTTTTAGAAAAAAATAGGGTACCCAGGAATGCAATTCTGCAGTACTTCCTGTTCCTGCAGGACAAGTACAAGTGCGCAGAATTCTATAGTGACGCGTCGAAAACTGGTTCTACAGTATCTTGTGCAGCGCACGGACCAAATTTTAGAGTAAGCAAAACAATGAATTTTCATAACAGTATTTACACGGCAGAAGCATATGGCATTTTACTCGTTTCAAACCACATCATCAAACATAAAATTCCCAAGTCCATTGTGTACACAGACTCTCAAAGCGTCGTACAGGCACTGTCATTAGGAAGGTCATCTAAAAACTATGTGATAAATGCTCTCTTCAAGGTACTAATGTCTGCATATGCCTCAAATCTTGAAATAACTATATGCTGGGTACCAGGGCATTGTGGAATCCCTGGCAATGAGGCCGCCGACCAAATGGCTGGTGATGCTGCTCTCATGACTACAGTTGACGTTACAACAGTACCTTACACCGACCTAAAGACACACATCAGACGACAGCTTCGTAACACATGGCAATTACACTGGAGTCAACAAACGGACAACAAACTACACGTAATAAAACCACAACTGGGACGCTACATAACTGACTCGCACAACAGATACACTGAAGTCGCCCTGGCTAGGCTGCGGATAGGCCACACACATGTTACGCACTCCCACCTGCTCACTGGAACTTCGGGACCCACGTGTAGCAGGTGTGGAATGGGCCTATCCGTAGTCCACATACTAATCACATGCAAGGCACTTGACACAACACGACACAAACATTTCCCTGAATTATACAGACGACACATTCCTTAGCACCCATCATACTTTTCAGCCGACGAACCAATGTTTTCTAGTCAACGTGTTTTTATGTTTTTAGCTGAGGTAAACTTTCTGCAGCTCTTGTCATATCATGTGTAATCACCCTGGCCCTATACACCAGCCATCTCCATTGTCTTTTGTTTTGCATCACCTTTACTTTTAGTCGCATGTCTTAGTATGTACGGTCTCATCACAATTCAGTAACTTCTTCTTTGGCGCTCTTTGCCCATAGTCGGCCTTGCGCCAATAAAACCCAACTATCATCATAATCAGTTTTTGATCGGCAATCAGATGCCTGGTGCCCTTCTCGCCCGCACAGGAAGCATTTGTTTCCCGTAGCAGAAGTGGATTCCTTATCTATTGTGGATGCGGTAGCCTCCTTACAGTCTTCTCGGAACCGAAACAGATTAGCCTGGTTCTGGGCCTCCATTTATCCGCTGCCGTAGTTGTCGCCGAAAGCGTCTTGCACTCTCGTTCCCGGATGAAAATAGCTACCTTCTTGTGACAGTTGGCGATGAACTGTTCAGTGACAACCAAGTCTGCGAGATCCTCAAAGGTCCTTTCTATGGCTCTCAGCTCGATCCACCTTTCAAAGTACTCTTTCAACGGGCGGCGTACTGCTTTGCAGTCTCTTCATTTTCAGGTTTCGATCCCCGGAACCGCTCTCTCTAGCCCTCTGCAGTTAAGCGAAAGCGTTGGAACAGAGAGAGCTTGACCTGATCATAGTCAAGAGACTCTTGGGGCGAGAGGCGGCCGTATACCTTCAACGCTTCTCCTGTCAAACACGTGCTCAGCGCAATGGCCCATTTCGATTTAGGCCAGCCCTGGCTCTGCGCTACGCATTCGAACCGTTTAAGGTACGCGTCCAGGTCGTCACGAGTCTCCTCAAACGGGGGAAGAAATTTGTGTGCGCTGAAGCTTTGCGCGGTAGCAGTCTGAACCTGACCAGTGGTTTGTCCCTCCGCATCTGTTTGGGCCCCCTCTCCTCGCGCTGAATTGATTTCCGCCAAGCGAATCCGCAGCTGCAAATTGCGTTCTTCGACTTCTGCACAAGCCCACTCTTGCTCAGCTTTCACCCGCTCTTGCTCGGCTTTCACCCGCTCGTGCTCGGCCCTCTCGCTCAAAGCTTTTTGCTCGCGTGCTCTCTCTTCGCGTTCTAACGCTCTTTCGTAGCGCAAGTGCTTCTGCTCCGCCTGGACCCACAGCCTCAATTGCTCGCCACTCAAGCCCAAGCGTTCGCCCATGGAAATGAGCTGCCGCGTGTCCATTGTGGGTTTTATGGGTATTATTAAACGAACTGGTCCTGCCGTGGACGCAAATTATTGTCAGGTTCTTAGTCGAAGCAAAGTGATAGAGAAAAGGACCAGGGATAACTGCGTTTATGTACCGGTAAACCCACGACAGACACACGGAACAAAGACACGTACCACCAAAAAGAGGACAGCTTAACTATCCGGAAGAGGCTATACAAAAGTTCGAACACAGCGCACAGCTTACAGTTTCATGAGTCCCGTCGCACCGTCAGTCCAGGTAAGGCGTGGCGGTGTCGGTGTGGGCCAGTCGCGGCATGGGTTCGTTGGTGGGGGCCCGCTCACGTATGGACGCCCCCTGTGGTGCACCGTGTTCCAGGCTCTCGCGGTTGAAGAGGACACGGCCGTCGTGGACGCACGGTGTACCCCTTCCGATGCTGGAGTTGAGGACAGGCGGATGGTAGGTGCGGATGTCACCCGTCGATGCTCGCCGCTACACGCTCGGGTCCGAACGCCCGACAGCTATGTATCTCCGCCTCGTTCCACACGCGTCTTCTTCTTCCTCCCCGTCACCGCATCCCTCCGTCGTTGCTGGCATGTTGTCATTGAATCTTTGGCAAGACAACGATGATGATGTTGGAGCCGACGATGATGATGTTCGGGGTGTCCGGAGCATATCCCGTGGAGCGCATCTTCATTATCGTGTTCACTTCACCTCGTGACACATACTCACATCTCGACTTGGCTATTGGTTCTGCAATTCTCTTTCCATGTCTTGAGTGGGGCGTGGGCACTGACCCATATGGTAGTGACCACTTCCCCACTTCTCTAACATATATAGGTAAAGGCCCATGCAGTCCATCTTCCAATAAAACGTTTAATGAATCAAAAGCAAACTGAAGCACATTCACACAAACATCTCAACTACACCACACATCCATAAAACACCTACACGTGGAGGAAGCAGCCCAACTCGTCACGGCGCACATCCTCGACGCTGCCGAAAAATCCATTCCCCACGCCTCCAGCGCTCCGCGCAACCAAAGGAGGCCGTGGTGGAATGAGGACTGTAGGCGGGCGCGAGAGGCCCAGAACAAGGCGTGGGGTGTCCTTCGCCGGTACCCCACATCAGATAATCTCATTTCGTTTAAACGGGCCAAGGCTTTTGGGAAGCGAGTGCGCCGTGAGGCGAAAAGGGAGAGTTGGCGCACCTTCCTCACTTTCATCAACTCCTACACTGACACGCGAAAAGTGTGGACACGAATACATAAACTAAAAGGACAACAGACACACAGCCTGCCCCTGGTTAGTACAACAGGGGACACACTGGAAGACCAGGCTAACACACTCGCACAACACTTTCAACATGTGTCCAGTTCAGCGCACTACACCAACACTTTCATAAAACACAAAACATGCTGTGAGAAGAAGTCCTTGCGAGACAGTAATAAGTCGACGTCATCTTATAACACCCCCTTCTCACTGCATGAGCTGAAGATCGCACTTAGGACATGTAAACCTTCAGCCTAAGGCGCAGACAACATTACCTACACTATGATTCAACACCTGCACACAGACACACTTGAAACCCTCCTTCACCTCTACAACAAAATATTTCAGGGCACCTCCCATGGTCATGGAGGGAGGCCATCGTAGTGGCCTTTCTGAAAGAGGGGAAGGACCCTTCCTCTCCCACAAGTTATCGTCCCATCGCCCTCACAAGCTGCCTGTGTAAGCTGTTCGAGAAGATGATCAATAGAAGACTCATGTACTTCTTAGAGTACAATGGTCTTCTTGCGGATTTGCCTTAGTTGCTTATTTGCTATAAAACGCAACACAACACAGCAATGTGTCGTGCTGCACATGTATCGAACTTTAAAGGGACCCTGCAACACTCTTTGAGCAGTGCAAGTAAACCTGCGCGACGTTTAGATTACACTGCCAGGAACGCCTGAGCCAAATATTACACGTGCACGTGAAGTGGTGAGCGCGCAAATCGATGTGAAAGACGTGGAAAAACCAACCGATCTCTCTTCAGTTGTCCTCATTATGCAACCCCTGGCATGGCCTAAGGGACGTCACATAGGCCATGGCTGCCCGATCGGCTGTCACTGGTCAACTTCGCGACTAGATTCTCCCATTTCCGTCGTCGTCATCGCTGTGTACGAACCTCTTCTATGCCTGAACCTGTAGGCACAGTTTTGCCGTTTCTTTTGTATTTTGAGTGCGCGCGAAGTTTGAGTGATGAGCTCAATACTTCCCTTTCAACGAGACCACTCGACTACAAACGTTTATTGCTTCAAAAACGCTCTACCAGCCCGAGCGCGCACTTGCGAGCAGGCACCCATGCCTGCTTTTTTGTGGCACCAGACCGGAAATAGGCCCCTCCGCGTTGCGGAGAAAAGGAGAAAACTACCCGGCATGTGATATATCGAAGGCCGCTGAAGAGGACGCCGCGAGCCGCCCCCCGCTCCGGGAGAGAGCGCGCAGCTTTCGTCGTGTTGTCCGCAGTCGAGTTGAGAGGGAACGATTATGCGCGATTTCTCATCGTGCGTAGTTTCGTTAATTGTGAAGGGATTTTCATAATTCTTGCGGGAGGAGATTTCTGCGACAATAGACTTTATTCCAAAGTACATTACTAGTAGTCGATGGCAAGTGTTGCAGGGTCCCTTTAATGCATGTTAAACCGTAAATATAGATACCATTATTTTTACAGCGGAAGCATGTGGCGTATTTCTTTTTTTAAATAATATTCTCAAACATCATATTATAAGTTCATCATTTTCAGATTCACTGAGCGTAGTGCGTGCAATCATTCCAAAGTGCTTACAGAATTATGTCGTCAATCATGTTTCTGGGTCTTTTATGTCAGCATATGCGTCAAATCTGAATGTGACTGTGCTAGGTTCCAGGTCACTCTGGGATTCCTCGTAATGAGGTGGTGGATGAAATTGTTGCTGCTGCTACAGTAAGGGACACAGTAGACGTAACAACGTTACCTTACACTGACTTCAAACCACAAATTAAACTACTTCCTAAAACGTAACGAGCACAGTGGAGCGAAGAGACAGCAAATCGCATGTAATAAAACCACACTTCAATGATAGACAAGTGAATGCTATAAGAGACATGGAAAGTTGCCTTAGCAAGGTAACGGATATGCCAAACTTATGTAACATACTGCCACCTGGTCACTGGATCGCGGCACCTTGAGTATTCATGGTGACGGTGAGCAGCTACACCGCGGACACCGAGCTCCGCGGTGTCCAAGCTGTGTCCAACCGTGGTGAGGTGTTGAAAGGTGAAGGGTAGAAACCACAAGGAGTGGTCAGGCTCCGGCCGATGGGCTCCCTGTCTGTCTATCACTGTAAAAAAAGTCTCTGGTTTACGGAACAAGCCGGACGAAATGTATTGCCGGACAATTTCCGTAATTTTGAAAACAGGCAGCTTGTAACACGGACTCTTTGACCGTATTACTGAACTTCCGTGGAAGCTAAAATGTAATGTGTCCGTTTTCTGCTAACGAAAATTCTGTAACCTGGAATTTTACGGAAAGCACCCGTTCTGTCCAAACAATGATTCCGTTACTCAAATGTAAGGTGTCCGTTCTCGGGTAACAGTCCCGTAACTGGTATGTATAAACCGTGGTTGCGCAGCCGCTTGAGTGACCAGGTGTCGAAAACATACAGGCGTTCCATGCGAGTCTAGTATATCTGATCATGCACGTTCACCATATTGCCGCAAACCATGTATGGGTTTGTTTATTTATGGTTTGTTTTTACTGCCGGGCCACGCCCGGCAGTGTTATCTGCGTTCCAAACGAAGCGCGTCTTCCATTCTTTTATGCCGCACGGGCTATCACATTCCGATAAGCAGACTGTTTCGCCCTAACGTCACTAGCCCAGAATAATCTAATCTTCTGTAATCTACAATGTTCTGGATGTGAATAGACGGTTCCGGAAACACTTGCGCCGAAAGATAAAAGCCTGCAGAGCAGACGCCGCGGCTTTCGATCTCCGACGCTCGCTTGAGTACGTCACTTTGCTGAATGCTGCTCCACCTCCCGTGTATTATTTGAGTTGTTAGGGGAGCACAAGTGTGCTCCAATAAACGTGTTTTCCTTCAAGATAACTGCGTCGTCTCTGGCTTCTTGACATCTGGTAGAGGTGCGGGGTACGCACCCTTTATGACGACCTCTGGAAGCCGCCAGCCCAGTACAAGTAGAGCCAGCCTCCGACTGCAAGGATTGCCGCCCGAGTTCGGCCTCCTGCCAGAAAGACCCAAGACGACGACTGCTGCAACAACAACTATGGTGCAAGAACCAACGTCGCCAATCCTGCTGCAGCAGCCCCGGCAGCCGCCAACATTCCGAGGAGCCCCCACTGAAGATCCGGAGGAATCGTTGGAGAAGCTGGAGCGCGTGCGGATCTTGAACAGGTGGGACGATAAAGAAACCTTCCGGCATGTTTTCTTTTACTTGGAGGATGCAGCTCGAACTTGGTTCGAGAACCACGAAAGCGCCTTGACCGACTGGACGCAATTCAAAAGCAAGTTCCTTAAGACCTTCACGACCGTGGTGAGAAAAGAACGAGCTTCGCTTTTACTGGAAACTCGAACGCAACACCCGAACGAAGGAGTCTTAATCTTCGTTGAGGAAATGAAGCGACTATTTCGTCGCGCGGACCCGGATATGATGGAAGAAAAACTGAGGTTTCTGATGCGAGGAGTAAAGCAATAACTTTTTGCTTGCCTTGTTAGCACCCCCTGTAGTGTGTCGCCCCTGCCATCGCCGCCTACCCCTGCCTACCCCTGCCATCGCCGCCGCCGCCGCGCCGCAGCTGACTCAGCTACGCCCACCACCGCCCTTCGACTTCGACAACCCCGGCTCTTGGACTACGTGGCTGCTCCAATATGAGGATTACACTTTCGCCACGGGCCACTACACAGCACCGCCGGAGGTTCAGGTGCGTTCTATGCTCTACTGTATGGGTCGCAAGCCCGCGTCGTACTCGCAACCACGCCGCTGGGTGACTCCGAGCTCAAAGACGTTGCCGCCGTCAAAAAAGCGTTTACCGACCATTTAATTCATCCGCCCAACGAGCTGTACGAAACGGCCCGCTTTCACCGCCGTGCTCAAGAACCGGGCGAAATTGCCGATGCCTTCTACACGGCTCTCCGCTCGATGTTAAAGCGCTGCAACTACGCATCGCCGGAAGTCGAGGAAAGGCTCGTCCGCGACCGCTTCGTGGTCGGTTTGCTCGACCGTAACTTCTCGGATAAACTGTGCCGAAGTCCGAAGCTCACCTTGCAAGAGGCACTTACGCATGTCCGTCAACACGAAGACGCAGAAAACGAGCGCCGGGCACGCGACTCGGCCGACTCGTCACCGCTTGCCGTCGACGCCGCCGCGCGTGTTCGTAACGCAAAA
Source organism: Haemaphysalis longicornis (assembly GCF_048455015.1). Taxonomy (NCBI): domain Eukaryota; kingdom Metazoa; phylum Arthropoda; class Arachnida; order Ixodida; family Ixodidae; genus Haemaphysalis; species Haemaphysalis longicornis. Next base: position 23,903,857 of record NW_027526295.1, on the reverse strand, counting down.
GCAAAGCCTGGGTCACCAGACAGGCCCAACCAGAGAGGGTGGTTTTTCTGCGGACGTTCTTCGCACGAGCGTGCAGACTGTCCGGCTCGACAAGCAACTTGCAATTTCTGCAGCAAGAAAGGGCATTTCGAAACTGTCTGCATGAAGAAAAGAAGATGCAACTCCAAGCGCACTCGGTCTTCAGCAAGCTCCGTTGAGCTTCACGCGGTGGCAGAGAACCGCCCCAACGCCAAGTTCATTGAAGTACTCGTGAATGGCTCCCCACTGTCGTTCAAGGTGGACTCGGGAGCCGAAGTTTCGGTCGTACCAAGCTCATTTTCCGGAGTTCCGCCAAAACTTCAAGTTCCAGAAGGCGAGCTCAAAGGTCCCGGTAATCACACGTTGCCTGTCCTGGGTACATACCAAGCCACACTCACGTGGAAAGGCAAGTCCGTGGAGCAGAAACTGTATATTCTGGAATCCAAAACAGTTCCCTTGTTAGGCGTCCCTGCAATTCAGGCCCTGGGGGTATGCAAGTTCCTTGACCATGTCTCAGGCTCACAGGAGTCGTCCGGAGAGCTGCTCTTAGACCCTGGCCTTTTCGAGGGACTGGGGACATTGCCTGACGCCTACACAATCCGTTTGAAACCCGGGGCGACGCCCTTCTCACTAAGTGCCCCGAGACGTCTTCCTTTACCTCTCCATGAGCCCATCAAGAAAAAACTGGACAAGATGGAATCGGAAGGAGTGATCCGCCGCGTCGATGCTCCGACAGAGTGGTGTGCTGGACTGGTAGCTGTGCCAAAAGGTGATGGTGATTACAGGATCTGCGTAGATCTCTCTCAGCTTAACAAAGCCGTCCTTCGCGAACGCCACATGCTACCGACGGTGGAACAATGCCTAGGCTTGCTTGGAGAGGCCAAGTTTTTTTCTAAGCTGGATGCTAAGTCAAGTTTTCATCAAGTCATGCTGTCTCCACAGTCACAGCTGTACACAACGTTCATTACCCCGTTTGGTCGCTATTGCTTTCTGCGGCTGCCATTCGGCATCACATCGGCACCCGAGTATTTCCAGAAGCAAATGTCTCGGATACTCGAAGGCCAGACCGGCGTAGTGAACATGATTGATGACATCCTTGTCTTTGGCAAGACTCGTAAAGAGCATGACCAGCGCCTCCAGCAGGTCCTCGCACGGCTCTCCAAGGCAGGCATCACGCTCAACCGAGACAAATGTTCCTTCGGCACCAACAGTGTCAAGTTTCTAGGAGTCGTAGTGAGTGCCCACGGTATTTCACCCGACCCTGACAAGGTGGCAGCCATCAAGCGTCTGCCTGCTCCCGAAGACCTCTCTGGCGTTCGTCGTCTACTGGGACTCGTGAATCATGTGGGACGTTTCTTGCCGAATGTTTCGGACGTCACCGCACCTATTCGTGCCCTGCTTCAGAAGAACTCTGAATGGACATGGGGCCCATCGCAGCAGTCTGCTTTCGGGAAGCTAAAAGAACTGCTGTGCTCTGAACGGTGCGTTGCAACTTACAACACCCAGTACAAGACAGCGGTTTCAGCAGATGCAAGCTCATTTGGCCTGGGGGCCGTGCTTCTGCAAGAGCAACCATCCGGAGAGCGTTGAGCAGTTGCCTTCGCTTCAAGGTCTCTCACGTCGGCAGAAACAAGATACAGCCAAACCGAAAAAGAAGCATTGGCAGCCAGCTGGGCTGTGCAGAGGTTCGACCAGTATGTCCGTGGTCTGGACTTCATCCTGGAGACCGACCATCAGCCTCTCGTTGCACTTTTAGGCAACATGGAAATCGACCTCTTGCCACCTAGAATCCAGCGCTTCCGTCTGAAGCTCATGAGCTACCAGTACAAGGTACTCTATGTACCCGGCAAACTCTTGGCTACAGCTGATACGCTCTCTCGAGGTCCTGTGGATGCTCCTTCGTCGCAGCAGGCCGACCAGGTCGAACTCTACGTGCAAGAACTCGTCCGCTCCCTTCCAGGTCTTGTCTCCACACGGTGGGACGACCTGCGCCAAGCCCAAGCATCTGACGGTGAGTGTGACCTTCTCGTGGAGTACTGTACTAAGGGTTGGCCCAGACAGTCTCGGTTGCCACTTCATCTGAAAAAGTATTGGCAACACAGGGGAGACCTCACTGTGTGTGATGGTTTGCTCCTGAAGAACACTCGCATTGTCATCCCCACCTCTCTTCAGCGGTACATGCTGTAACTGCTCCATGAAGGCCATCGAGGGATCAACCGCTGCAAGGCAGTGGCACGAGAGTCGGTATGGTGGCCTGACATCAACAGCCAAATTGAACACACCGTCTCCAGCTGCCCCAAGTGTGCTGAGACTCGGGTCCAACGTCCAGAACCCATGATGGCTACTGTCACACCAAGTCTTCCGTGGGAGGAGGTGGGCGCCGACCTCTTCCACCTGAACGGCAGGGACTACATTCTTCTGGTTGACTACAGGTCCAGATTCCCCGAGGTCATCAGCCTTGGGTCAACATCAGCAGCAGCAGTAATCACAGCAATCAAGAGCGTTTTCGCCCGCCATGGTATCCCCAAGTTACTGCGCACAGACAATGGTCCTCAGTTTGCGGCCAGGGAATTCGGGGACTTTGCACTGGCCTACGGCTTCCATCACGTCACGAGCAGTCCTCGGTTTCCGCAGTCAAATGGGGAGGTGGAGCCAATGGTCTGAACTGTCAAAGACCTCCTAGGCAAGTCAGAAGACCCGTACCTGGCCCTGCTGGCCTACAGAGACACACCGGGCGTCAATGGACATAGCCCTGCACAGCTGTTAATGGGCAGACGCCTGCAAACTCGCATACCCAAATCGACAAACCAGCTGAAGCCAGGTTGGCCATCTTCGGTACAAGTGGACCAGCGGGATCGCGCTAACAGGCAAAGACAGGCGAAGGACTTCAACAGAAGACACGCTGCTCGTGAACTTCGTCTGCTTCAGCCAGGTGAACATGTTTGGGTCCGAGATATCACAAGTCCAGCTGTCGTCTTGAGCCCAGCGCAGCGTCCGCGCTCGTATGTGGTAGAGACACCCAAAGGAGTGCTGCAGCGCAACCGCAGTCACCTTGTTCCTACTTCTCCCTCACCAGCAGTGGCCACCAGGAGTGAGCAAGCATCCCCGTCTGCGTCACAGGGTGCGACACCACCAACTGTGCGGGAGCCCACTGCGCAGGTGTCACGGTTCGGTCGAACCGTCCGCCAGCCAAGGAGGCTGGACTTGTGAGGGCTTCTGAAGCTGGACTTCTGAAGGGGGGATGTAGTGTGTCGCGTCTCGACTAGATGGCGCCACGGCGACCATCATCATCAGTGGATTCTAGGTGCGCTAATAAAGCGAGCTCCCCGCCGGGGCGGGTTATGTTCCTGCTGGTAGCATCGTGTCTGTACGTGTCTCTCAGGGCTGCGTGCTCTGCCGGGGCGGTCCCTCGGCGTACCCGCTCGGCCACCCTCAACACCCCCCCCCCAATATCGGTGGCCGAATTCGCGTTCGAGGCGGCCGCCATGGAGAAGACGATGGAAATTCGCACGAGGCAGTACGACCGTCGCATCAATGCGCTATTTGCGGACACGATCGATGCCGGGGCTCTTAGCTCTGAAACACTACGTAAGACAATACGCGCTGTCGTCAGGGGAGAACTGCGGAAACTCTTCCCAACAACGCCGTAACCCGAAGTCACCTATATGAGCGACGTGATCCGGGAAGAAATTCAACTCGCTTTGGGGACTTCTACGCCTTCCGAAGTACCACGTGAGCCTCAAGCTATGACCTACTCCGCGGCTGTTCGACGATCCCACCCTGCTCCAACTCGTCATCAAGAAGTCCAACCGTACCGCCGTCCACTGTTGCCCGCCCGATCCCGTGCAGGCCAAAACCAGGCGCCGAGGTAGGCGGACGTATGGCGAACAGCCGATAATCGTCCGCTGTGCTACCACTGCGGAGAGGCCGATCCCATCTATCGTCGCTGCCCGTACAGGAGACGCGGACTGCGTGGTTTCTCCGTCGACGCCCCACGCCCCCGAACCGGCCAGCGCACTACTGAGATCGACGAATACCTGTCCAACACCGACCGAGGACCAGCCCGCTTCAGCGATCGCCGTCGCCCTGCCCATACCAGTCGCCCAACCGCCGTAGCAATGCTGATTGCGCACGTGGAAGGTCCCCCAGCCCACGCGGGGAAACTAAAAGCAGCAACTTCGGGAGGTAAAGTTGCACAACGGCGGACAAATGAAAACCCTCCTACGACGCGGCGGCTGGCTGAAGACCGTGATTCACGACATGCCCCGACCCCGACGACCCAATCTAACCCTGACGTGACTCCCGACCACGACGACAGCAAAACGGCGCGACGCGTACCCGACATAACCGAACCTGCCGATGAGAATACAACGAAGACGACGACGCGTAGTGCCAGACCGTCAACACGTCAAAGCACAGATACGACGCCACGAAGCACCCGGAACTCGAAGAAGGCAGTGTCCGACGTTCAGCTGTCCATCGACGGCTTTGAAGTAGTCGCCCTCATAGACACGGGAGCCAACTACTCAGTCATGAGCGGACCTTTTGCGTCTAAGCTGAAGAAAGTTATGACCAGATGGGATGGTCCGCACATTGGCACAGCAGGAGGCCACCTCGTGACGCCAAGTGGAACGTGCACATCGCGCGTCACCATAGACGGCACAACGTACCCTGCGGCGTTCGTCATTTTGCCTAACTGCTCCCGTGACGTAATTCTCGGAATTGACTTCTTGACGGGAAACGGCGCAATAATTGATCTACAGACCAAGTCCATAACTTTTCCTCCCGCCGATGATCATGCCACACTGCCACCGCGCGCAAGCTTGATGATCACCGTCTAC